>NC_092458.1:95395595-96037784 GCF_047495875.1 Pithys albifrons albifrons | reverse complement strand
TGTTACTGTTACTACATTGTATCTATTTCAAAAATTTGTTCAATTGGTTAAAGACCAAACACATGGTGCTGGTTTAGAGATAAACCAGCAGGAGAAATGAACTCAACATGAGAGAGATTATAAAACAGAACTGCAATTTAATAATAATATTACAATAAATACAATGGCACCAGGAGAAACTGGTTTCAACTCACAAAACCCAGCAGTATAACCCAGTGTCCTGGGGCACAAACCCACAGGGGTTTGTTAGCCCTTGTGCTGAGACCCATGTGGTTCCCCAAGTCCAAAGCAAAAGGAAGTGAAAAACCTGTTGGTGCAGGTGATGGCTGGTTGAGAGTGGTAGTCTCCTCCTGTCGAGGTCCTGCTGCTCCTCTGGATCCGACAAGTGGTTTCTGAGGTTTTCTTACCCACCACTTATGTACTCTCAGGGAGCACCCAGTCCTTCCCCCAGGGCAGGGACTCACACAATGGATGATTAACTCTGGGAGTCATGGGGTATTGTTGAACTGTTGATGGCCCATGAGCAGCCACGCCCCCTTAGGCTGGGTGTGAAGGTGCTAATGACTCCCTGGGCAGTTGCTGCAAATGGTCCATTGTTCTTGGGAAATGAATAGAGAGGGTAGAATACATAGCTTGGACCACCCTCACACAGTGATAACAGGTCCCACCTGCTGAACTAGGACACACATAATGCAATGTAACCACAAGAAGTACTACCAAACCAGGAATATAGCTCAGAACTTATAGTATCTACTATCGGGTCTCCCAAGGGGGTTCTGCAAGACTAATTATTTGTAGAGAATGGATGTGGTGTGACAAAAGATACTAGATAGTCTTTACAAGAATAACACATGGAATGTAGAGTACTATCTATGTTCTTTCTAGTAAATAAATCATCAAAATTTTCAGCTGTTAACGTTCTCCAGAAGATGAAAATAACAAAAAAACCCCTAAAATATCATGCTCAAAACAGAATTGATGCATTATTTTGTCTTCAGTTCTCCTGAACTGATTCCAAGGTATTGTAAGATACTTGTAGTAACTGTGTCTTTTTAATTATATACAAAATAAAGCAAAAAACAAGCAGGTGAAAATAATCATAACACAGAAAGAACCACTATAAGGATAAGTTAAAAAGTAATCATGGAAACAACTCTCAAGTTAAGCATTTACCCCTTGATGGGGGACATTGGGTCCACTAAAAGATGTCCATCTCTGTGAACTTCTTCAGACTTCATTATATGAACTGTTTGAGAATGTGGTGGGGACAGCAGGGCTCACTCTTTTTTAGCTCTTGCTACACTGATGCAACGTTCACTTACTTTTTATAAATACACTGAGCCAGAAGAGCCTCTACTATTATGCTGTAATTCTTTTCAGTGTGATGTTTAGATGGGGAACAGTTAAGAATTGCTTAAAATTTTAAGACGCAAGCTAGCAGGCAGGGGAGAAGGAGAGTGCCCAAATATTCCAGATATTTTTTAGAAAACTTTCAGGGGGAAGTCTGCAGAATGTGTCAACATGATGCACTCCTTCATGCATGTTTTTTTATCAGGGTATTTAAATGCATTGTTAATGCACTCAAACCAGGTGGGGTAAAAACCCTAAACTAAACAGCTTAGTTCACTCCTCAGCTGAAAGTTAATAAAATTTCTGTAAGTTTCACTCCCTAACCTGAATATCATAGCTTTAATGCCCTTCCATATCCATCATATAAGCAGAGTTCAGCATCATAAGTTTATCAGACATGAGTTTGCTGCAGTATGGGAGGGCACATAAGTAGTGATGTTAAAAGAATAAGTTTGGGGGATTTAGTGGGAAATCTCTGAATATAGTCTTAAATACTTGAACAGTCCTGTTAGGCATAGTTTCAAGTAGTACAATGGTAACATGGAGGAAAATGGTCATTTTGTGTCATTTTTCTCCATTACATATGCACTTCAGCAATGTGGGTAGCAAGCTAAATTGTTCTGACCTTTTTCAGAGACAGTGTAACTGCTGAAGGAGAAATGACACTGGTGCATGCCATGTTTTCATTTGCTGCTGCACTTTCCAGACTTCCTGATACCATATAACCACACTAATGAGCACATCAGCTCAACACACACACAAATCCCTTTCGAATCATTCTATCAGTTCCAGTAGCCAGAGTGAATGTAAATGCCAATCCCAGATCTGCAGCTAGTTAAACATGCAGGAACTTATACACATTTTAATTTAGAAGAGCCTCAACTATGAATCATCAAAATAAGAAGTCTTCTCCTAATTATATTTCAAGCTATCATGGCATTATAACCCTGTGAGACTGCACTGTCTTGTCATGACAACAGGCTGAACAGACTTCACATGTATTGAGTGCTACATGAATACAGGAAGGTTAAAAGATGCCCAATTAGGAGTCTTACAATTTGCTCACAAAGAGGATGAAATTGAAGACATGCATCACTTGATTACTTCTTAGGAGC
Source organism: Pithys albifrons albifrons (assembly GCF_047495875.1). Taxonomy (NCBI): domain Eukaryota; kingdom Metazoa; phylum Chordata; class Aves; order Passeriformes; family Thamnophilidae; genus Pithys; species Pithys albifrons. The sequence continues at coordinate 96,035,319 of NC_092458.1, read as the reverse complement.
AGTTCTCCCACTTTTAAAACTCATGCCAGAGATTGCAGTAAGCAGTTATAGAAGGAAACAGATAAAGGTGAATTCAAAGTGCATTCACAACAGCTAAGAAATATCTGCCTACCTCCAGGTAAGAACTTCCTATCATAGCAGCATGAGATATTACTATTCCACATATCCATTTTCCTCAATAGGGCAATACAGAACTCAACAACCCTGCAATTTCCCCTTCATTTTCTCACTGACAGTCTAGGTCTCAAAGTCAGTACCATCTCCTCTTTCTCTCTTGCAAAATTTATGGTGGTCATTTTAAACACCACCAAAAAAAGTTGTCTTTTTTCTGTTAAATTCTGCTAATCTAATATTTAAATAATGATTACACTTTATAGCAATTACACCCTAATCATCTTGCTGACTTGTGGTCATCTTTAGCACACTCCATAGCTGTCCCTGACACTTGTCCTCATCTTCCCTTCAGAGCTTTGACTTCAGTTATGACCAGTGAAACTTCTTTAGGACATGCTCTGAGGAAAAATGGCAACTTGCACTAAAAGACAGGAGCTTCTTAAACATCAATCACTCAGAAAGCTATGACTACTGTCATTTTACCAAGTTTCAGACACAATACCAAATCAATAGGAGTTTTGTATCCTAGTGAATGTGAAATCAGCTTTCTCTTAAGATCTGAACCTGCATGGAGTTACTCACAGCTAGAGGACAAACAGCGTAGATAATGCACGGTTTGTCATTGAGAACTAAACTCTCATTCAAATGCACAGCAATTGACACAGAGAACTGCTGTTGCTGTTAAGAGCCGTTATGGATGTCACTTGCCATGTGACACAAGAGATCCTGTCCTTACACATTAATAGTTTCATGTAGCTATGAAAGGCTTGAGTTCAACCACACAGTTTAGCACACACCCAACCTTTGAGCCAACAAATACTTTTGTTGCCTTTGATGGAACAGTTGCCCATAAGCTGGAAAGTTAGAAACCTACTAAAAAGCCTTGCTTTGTTTCAGTCACAAATCTTTACCCTAGAATAGCTAAATATTACAGTTCCATTGACATCTAATTAATCATTTTAGTGTGTGTTCACGCTGAAATCAAATGGCAAAAGACCCCTATCAAAAACTGCATTAATCCCCAGAAAAAATATACCAGAACAATACCAAAGGCATATGGAGTTCATTTATTGTTTTGCTGATACTTATGGCAATATCAGTGTGCCAGTAGTTTTTTATTAGAAAAAGTCTTTCATTATTTTTTTCACTGTTTCAGTGTTTGTTTCAAACCCCTATTTTGAAAGGGTTGCCTCAGTCTTCTCAGTTCAAAGAAGTTTAATTTTAGGTATAAAATATGTGATGTCATTATCTGTGAGTTATTTAATCATATGGTTAGAAATGAAGCAAATATAGACAGTGATGGAATCTTTCCTATATCCACCTTGTAGAGATTCAGATTTATTTTACAGATCACAACAGATAAGAGAGAAAGTCAGTAAGTCAAAGAAATTGCAAATCCTCTCTCTTCTGAGCTATTTGGATGAAGCATTGAAATGGAGGTTAGGACAGCAACCCAACTCACCTTTCAGGAGAAAAAAAAAGTAGCTATTTTCCCTCTCTTAAAGTTTATTTGATTTAACTTTGAGAGCTTGAACATTTTCTAAGCCCATAGGCCATGGACAAAAGAGGCAAGTAAAATCCCAGCACACTACTAGAGTGAATTAAGTTTAGGCTATAAATCCTAAATCAGTGGACAAAATAGATTAAACTATAAATGCATTTTTCTAAGAGGTCAAAAGGTCAGATGTCAGGAAATTGGACAAATAAATAGAGGTGAATCTGAGAAAAGTGATAGGCAAAAACTAAGGCATTTTTCAATAAAAATGGTAATGAGCAGCAGCTTATATAAGACTAGGAATAATAAATGAAAAGGTAATCTGACAATACATTTCTGTAGTTATTGATTAATGGACTTGAAAAAACTTTCTAGGAAGACATTGAGGAAGTATCAGCTCTGAATGGGAATAGTTGAAACAAAAGGGAAAAAAGAAGTTCTGAAACTCAGCAAGTCTAGAAATCAAGCTTAAATATTCAAGGGACACAAGTGGAGCAAATTCTCTTGAGACACTGAAGTTCCACAGAGGTGTCATTCATAAATGAGGTACTGAGTTGTGTTAGAGATACAGGACTGACTATTGTGTCTACAGTTACATCAGAAGCTCATATTGAACATTAAGGGTTAAACAAAGTCAAAAGATTTCTATGTTATTATCAGAGATGATTCACAAAATCACAGAATAACTGAGGTTGGAAAGGACCTCTGGAGGTCATCTAGTCCAACTTCCTGCTCAAGCAGGGTGACCTAGATCCAACTGCTCAAGACTGTGTCCAGTTGGAGTATCTTCAAGAATGGCAGTTCCACAACCTCTCTGGGTAACTTCTTGCAGTATTTGATCATCCCGATGGTAAAAAGAGTTTTTTCTTATGTTTAAATTTGATTTATTGCATATTAATTTGTGCCTACTGCTTTTTGTCCTTTCACTGGGCACCACTGAGAAGAATGTGGATCTGTCTTCATTATAAACTCCCATCAGATATTTCTACATACCAAACCTTCTCTTGTCATAGTGAAACAGTCTCAGATGGTCTTCACATACCAGATGTTCCAGTCCCATATATATCTCTGTGGCCATTTGCTGGACATGTTCCATTATGTTGATGTTTTTCTTGTACTGGGGTTCCCTGAACTGGACACACCACTTGTCCTAGTTACAGCAGCAGGGATCAGTTTATCACTGTGTGGGTGTGACCAAAACTGTGTATTCTACACTCACCATGTAATTTCTAAGGAACTGTTAATAATGGACCATTTGCAGCAGCTGCCCAAGGCACACCGGACACCTCAGGCTACAAGCTGGGTGTTAAAGAAGCCTGTGAGATAGAAGGGTGTTCCTGTCTTTACACCAATGACTCAGCTGTGATAACTCACCTCCAAGGGAGGCATCAGCACGGTCACACCCAGCCTGAGGGGTCATGTCTGCTAACGTGCCATCAATTCCAAAAATATCCCATGACTCACAAAGTTAAATCATCCATTGTGAAACTCCTCTCCCTTGTGAGGTATTGGGCATTCTCACCTGAACCAGAGGGTATATAATTTTGGGATTTAGGTATTTCTGGTAACACTCATTGGATCCAGAGGAGAACTAGAACGTTGATAGGGCTGTGACTGCCACTCCCAATGAGACTGTGACCATCATCCTCACCAAGGGGTTTTCCTTTCCTTTTACTTTGTATTCAGGGGGGCCACGTGGGGCTCAGCACAGGGGGTAACGAACACCACTCTGTCCGTGCCCCAGGGTGCTGGGTTACACAGCTGGGCTTTGTGAGTTGAAACCAATTTTCCCTCTGTATTATTGTATTTATTGTAACCTTTTTAGTAAATTGTAACTCTGTCTTGTAATCTCTCTTGAGTCAGGGTCATTTCTCCCATGGGTTTATCTGTAAACCAGCACACCACTCTGGATGTAATGTCATAAGTGTTGAGGACAAAGCAAGGGTCACCTCACCTCCTTGACCGGCTGATGGTGCTCTTCCTAATGCACTTCAGGAGCCAGTTAGCTGCCTTTGCCATAAAGGCAGTGTTGGCTTCCTGTCCAATTTGTTGTACACAAGGATACCAAGGCTTTTTCTGCAAAGCTGCTTTCAAAGTGGTCATCCTTCAGCCTGTACTGGCCAGTCATGCTATTTCTACCCAAATGCAACATTTTGCAATTTTACCAAATTGCAGAAAAAAGTTTTTGAAGACTTTATTTAATAAGGATAAAGGAAATAATCAGAGAACTGCACATAAAATTTTAGCCAATTTGAATTATTGCCCTCTTCCTTCAAGTAACAGGGATCTGTGAAAGTATTGAAACATAGTTTAAGTTCCCAGTTTTGCTTTCTTCTAAACCAACTGTATTTGTTACTTGTGAAATGTTGCTAAAATTATCTATGTAATAAAATGAAATCACAGTTCATATTGCCAGTATATTTATTTTTTTCTCTAAAGTTATCTTGATACTTTAAGGTTATTGTTTTTTCCAAGAGTTAATAATTTAATTTATTTAAAAGACAAAAAAATGCACTAGAAACCATAAAATTAATGTTATTTGAACAATCATAGAATGATTTGGGTTGGACAGGACCTCAAAGGCCTGCTAGTGCCAGCTGGGCAGGAACACCTTCCACTAGACCATGTTATTCAAATCCCCCATCCAGTGCTTCACCACACTCAGAGTAAAGAATTTTTTCCTTATATCTAATCTAAGCCTACTCCCTTTTAGTTACAAGCCATTTTTTCTTGTTTTATCATTCCACGCCCTTGTGGAAAAGTCCCTCTACACCTCTCTTGTAGGCCCCTTCCTAGTAACTGGACAGTTTGCAACCTAATCATACTAAGATTTACACACACACTTTACACACATGATAAGATACCTCATGGACATCAGGAAAGTCCTGAGGATAACTATACTCACGTGTTACGGTCAATAAAATACAGACTCCATCCCAGAGAAGAAAGAAGACTTTTCTGTAAACAACATCCAAGTAATACACTCTTAGGATAATTAAGGGGTTGAGTTTATGCAAAACGTGGGAGGGTTCATGTTAACTAAGGGATTACCATATGTCAGTCATGGGGAGAGCAGATAACTAGAGCCAATCCATTATTCATGAACACAACTAAAGGGGAACAATAGATGTTGTGACACAGGTTTCCATACAGAGCAGGGAACACACAGAAAACTGCAGATCTTGTAAAATGCAAAGACAATTGATGGGCTGATGTCTGCAAACTGGATCAAGTCCTATCAACCTGGGGATCCTTGCTGGGCCCTGATGTTTTCAGTTTTGTATCCCAACATTCATGGTCTCCAAGATACCCAAAAACTCATAGACCTGGGGTACAGGTCTATGATTCTTTTTCTTTGTTACTATGTTTAATGTTAATATTATAAAGGTTTAGGAAAATTTGAAAATACATTTCTAGTTGAAAATGTCTTTTTCAACCACTAAGTTTCTGGTTGTAGACAAGAATTTATCCTTCAATTAACCAAAATTTTTCTTTATTCATCCTTAGTGCAACTATATTTTTATGCCCATAATATTGTATTCATTAATATTTTCCATAAATTGTTATCAATAGTAATTTTATATTCCTATCCCTAAACTCTTCATTTCTACTTTATCTGAAAATACATCACTAGAACTCAAATAGGCATAAATTTTGGACATAAAAAGTTTTGCTTTTATTTTTTTAATAGAGTGTTTTATGACATCAGAAAATTTATATCCCTGGTAAAAATGAAAATATCTATGTATTATGCACATGAGTCTTCACATATTGTGATCCAAAATAGGTCTTTTCATGTTTTGCATAACATTTTTAAAATAGTCAAACCAGTTGATTTTTGAGATTGTAGCAAAACATTTCCCTGTTGCTGCAGAAATTGAAATGGGCATAGATATGAAAGTTAAACCATTTCCATAAATATTTCAAATACTAGATAAGGTAAGGGCCTGTCAGTATTTCTTTAGCAAATCATTATACACAGTGAGATTGAAACTCACAGTGTGAAAAAAGCCAAGATTCTCTACAGACTCCAACTTATCTTAAAATTAAGGGTGGCTCATTCAAACTGACAGAAAACTACTTCTTGCAACTGTGAAAAAATACAAAGCTAATATAAGACTTTGCTTTACCTCCAGCTTTTCTTGAAGAAACTGTGGATCTCAAATGTTTTTTGCTGTTTCTGTAAACTACATTTCTGTACCTTAAATTGATCTTTTTCATTTAAAGTGGAAACCTTTTTTTCTTAAGTGTCCTTAACACAAATTAAAAGTTATGGATATGAACTAGTACAGATTAAAGGAGGTGAAATATTCATATCTGTTTTGCTATTTTTTCATTCATTCTTTTTAATGAAAAATTCATAAACATTTGAGAAGGTGAAATGAGTTTTTACCTCTTCCAACCAAATACTTCTGAGGTTTAGTAGTCTGCTTTTAAACCTTCTTTTAAAGTGATTTTGTTATACTGCAGTGCTTCTGTTATTGTATAGCTATGGAGTCTACAAGTAACACTAGCTGGCTACTTGGCATCCAAACCCAAGTAGTTCCTTTCACAGCATCAGCTCCCACAACAGTAATTCTGGAACTATTTGTATGAAACAGTGCCCAAAAATAATGACAACAGTATAAACATTTGTAGGTACTAAAGAACTTGTGTGAAATAGCATGATTGCCATTTCATTTTTCACATTTGTTTACACCCTTAAAACTAAACAAGGAATGTTTAAACAAGGAATTTGTAACTTTCAGAAACAAATATTCAAAACCTTACTGAACTTAATTTAGCAGGACATGGCATCAAGATAAAGCATTTATTTTAACTATTTGCAAAATACTAATAGCCCTCCATCTCTTGCAACACTTTCTGAAAGTCTGGAACAGCATCTGAAGGAGGCTCCAACCTGTTTCTGTGTTATGATATTATCTACAATGAAGTAAAATGTAGGTAACCGCTTCACTGGATTTAAGATCTTCTTATGCCACTTTTGTTTGTACCATCTCATTACAAGCATTATCATATAGGTAAAGCTATGAAACAGAGATTACTTTGAAGTTTAATAAAAACTCAACAACCTAAATGTTCAACAGGTTTGAAGATCATGAATATACCATGGAGAAAGGTGAGAAAAGGCGTATTTCATAATAAAAATATTTAACACCTTCTCCTTCCATCCATCACTCCCTACATTTCAGAAATCACCAATTTCATGCAGAAGTTCTTTAACACAACTTTCTGCTTCAGCTGAAACACACCTTTAGCATATTGGCAAAAGGTCACTGAGTGGAACTGAAATGTATTTTTGCTTCAATAAAGAAGCAAACACTTGTATTAGAGATTCAAGATTTCCACATTTGATATACTGAAATTTACCTAAGTGATGTCAAATCAAAAAGGCACATGCCTAGGATCACTACAATTCGTCAATCTGTGAAGCACCAATAGTTGAACATTACCACTTTGAGCACACCCATAACATACATATGCAAAAAACTCAGTCACCCTCGAATTTTTGCCACTTCTACATGACAGCTCAATTTTGTTGGGCTCATGATTGCAAATATTAACTTATACAGCAGAATTGTATGTGAACCACATCAAAACAGTCTCAAATCCACCTGGGATCAGTATTTGCTTGGAAGCCACTAAAATCCACTTTCCTCTATAAATTCTAGAACTGTGAAGATTAGTAACAGGTAATTCTCTTAGCATGCTATTCTATATAAAATAACCATATTTCTCTTAGGATGTGGGAAAAGAATCTTGAGGCAGCAAAAGGTTGCTACTTCAACCTTTTATTTTATAATAGCAATACTCAATTTTCAAAAAGAAAACCTAAACATCTCTGCAGGAAGAAAATCATTATTTGAGATTTCCTTTAAAATTTTGCAAAGCTGCATGCTGCTTTGCAGAAACAAGTGTCATTATGCTACATGTTATCCCCAGCTACATACCCTATGAAAGCACTGCTTGAATGACATTTCAGTCTTTTTTTAATATATGTTTTAAAATAACATCATAAGACTCTATATGAAGCTAGTAACCTTATTAGTGATATTTGACACTTTCCTAGTGTAAGTCCTTGTTGCAGTTGGTTATAACTTTGCACATTTTAAATATTGAGGCTGAACTTTATACTTACACTTTCAGCTAAAAATAATATACCATTTTTCCAGAACAAGAAGACTCATTACTTCTCTCTTATCAAAGCTGATCCTCTTTTTATTTAAGACAAGTTACTATCTCCAGAGTTTAGGACAATGGCTTAAGATCTGTGGATTTTATGTCTACATGTGTTAGCTGTCTTCCTTGTCATCTCTGCAGCAAGAGATGTAAAAGGTAAAGCTCTGAAAATTTCTGTTTCAAATCTGCAGAATATCCTTAATACAAGTAGCTCTATTTTCTGTAAGATTTTATGTATATTTAACTATAACTCTCTTTCCTACATCTGAAAAGTTTTGGGATAATGGAATCTCAACCCTTTGCCCAATTGGGTCCCTCTGTAGGAATCTGAAATCCAGCTTACAGCAAAAAGAGCTAGAAATCTTAAACAGCAAGCCTTGGTCAACAAAGGCTGAGAGAAATTCCATCACCAAGAACAGAGGAGGCTTGGTAATGCTCAATTTGAAGATAAACTGTCTCCTGCCTTAACATAAGAAAAGTGTCTAGAATGAATGTTATCAGACATGTTGTAATCCCTTGCTATCTTCCCTCCATAAATTCCTGAAATTACCATAACCCTTCCTACCTATTAGCATATGTCTCCCTGAAACCTTAAAAAGTGGTCAAGTGTTCAATAAAGTATTTCAGTTTTCTTCCCCATAAGCTGGGATCATGTAGTTTTATTTGACCTTCACACCTTCCCATTCAGTTCACAAGATGATCATTTGAGAATGGATAAGATTATATCTCAAGGGACTGCTGTTTGTGCAAATCTTGGATACTTGTCAATCACTTTAAGATGTCTGAAGTCAACGTTACAGGAAGTTGCTTTAAAAGCAGGGATTATTTAATGGGTAGAGTAGTTACAGTACATCACTAGTACTGCCCCCCAACACTTAACAGTAGCAAGTTGCTGGAAACAAATTTATCAAGGGTTATCCACTAGTAAGTAATCATGTTTATCTGATGAGGTACCTGGGAAGACCTTTACGTCAATTCAGTAATTAAAATAATGGAAGCAGGGTTTGAATGTATAAAGCATCTTGTATGCTAAGTTGTCTGAAGAATCATGCTTGACTTTAGCCTCTTGGGCCTATAAAATGGTATAATAATACCACCCAGTCTCAGCGAAGAGTTAAATTCCTGAATGTTTGCAGAACATCCAGATTCCGTGATGAGCCATTCCTAGTGAAGTCCCTTTACAAATTAATAATTTTGTATTCAATACAAAGATCAAGGAGGTGGAGATGTGAAGGCAATATTAAATAAAGCATTGACTAAACAAAGCTGAGGTCATGGTCAGAGAAAAAAATACCACAATCTATAATTATATTATTGTACATTTTGTTAAAACAAACATGTGCAAAGGTGTTGAATTAAGGTCACACAGGCAAGCTTAAATCCAGCACTGCCCAATTTCAACCTATTTGACTTTGCCACCTTAAAGTACTTCTAGTATAGGATTTTTGGATTCAATACAGAATAGTTTTGCAAGATAGCCAAAATCAGTTGTGTGAATAAATGCAAAACTAAATTTTTCTTTTCATCCAAATGGAAAAAGACAGCAAGTATACAAGACCTTATTTTTTGGGTTGGAATTCATTGCTTGCAGTAATTTAGATATCAGTGTCAGAGTGTCAAATCACTTTGTTCTGTAATTTTCACAAAAAAATCATCACTCAGAGAAAACACCTTCTGGAGACAGTGTGAAAGAGGCACATGAGCACGAGAATCATAGAATGACGAAGGTTAGAAAAAACCTGTATGAAGTGAATGAACTCACTAAAATTACGCTTACAAGCATGTATGGGAGATACAGCTCCATAATAGGTCACTGAATGAGAAAGAAGACTAGAGGGTATTAAAAAAAAAAAAAGAGGAACTGTCTTGTCCCATTACCTGTGGAAACACAAGTAAAATTTATCTTGGTGACTTTGGCTGTAATTTCTTGAAAGTTTTCGGCTTGTTGAGTGCATAAGACATTTCATCCTTGTAGACTTCAGAATAACTTGAGAATACAGAGATCATCTTATAAGAACCACACTTAAGATCTATCCAAGTTCCTGTCCAAATTGCAATGTCTTACACCTACAAATATGTTTAATTATTTGCAGTGCTGGATTTAACCTATATAAAACACCCCATAACTTACACTTCTGCAGTAGTTTCAGGACTTAATGCAGTTATGCAGCAACATATTGTGCTTTACTTTTCATTTTTCTCAAATTTAAGTCAGTTGATATTGTTGCATCCAGTTTAGGATACTTAGGCTAATGGTGGGTTAAACAGGGACATGCCCAGCACGTTTAAAGTTGGGCAAGCTTAGTGTTGAGACTAGTTCCAGAGAGATGTAGGAAGAAAATGAGTCAGAAGAAAGCCTTCTAAACAGTCACTTTGTAATGGAATATAAAAGTTTATGAGAAATCTGTCACATTCCTATGGGACACAGCAGGGATTTGACTTAAAAATGAGTGATGTGGCTCCATAAAGCCACAGCTACCATACACCTTATTGAGGTAACTTATGCTCTAGTCTACAATATAAATAGACCTACTTTACATCACTTTAGCAGTTATTACTTTTTAAAGTCTAGGAAAAGGAATGCAAGAGCCAGTCAATGCAACTGTTAAGTATGACCAACTAGGCTCTAAATTAGCTACATAGTTAAGCACTTACATTAGAGTTGTTGTTCAATTTATGTGCTACTTGTGGCCTAGTACCATAAATCAACAGGAGTCGGAAAATGCAAAATTTTATGTTCTAGCAGTGACATGATTTTGGCACTCATAGAACTTTCTATTTCTATTTTTCATTAAACATATCACTTAATATGCATAAGGGCCTTGGACGACACTACTCCTTTTCAAACTAATATAATAATTCATTATCACTAATGCTTTCTAAACTTGTGTGTAAATTTTCCTTTGTATATACATCCTTTAAATAATTTCATTTAAGATTTTGTAAGTTTTCCTTAACGTTGGCAAGAAACAGTATATATTTTTAAACACTATCACATTTAATATTCCTAAAAATCCTTTTCTCTGCTTGCGATAGATCTACATTCTTCATTTAACTTGGTATTGGATGAGGACCACACACAGCACATTTTTATCATGGAGGATCCCAAAGCTAAATGAAAACTTACTGATCTGCGGCTCACTAGGAGCATTTTGATAAACTCTGAAATGCAATCAGTTGTGGCTTGAAATGCAGCCACTATTTAGTAGTACTTGCCTACCTACTTGCCTTCCAATACATGTTGTAGAAAGTGTTGAAAAATTGCACCTTTCCTAATAACCAAAGACGCAGTGGAAAATCAAGTAGGTAATATGTCATTAACCCATCTGGAGTACAGCCAAGACAGAGAAACTGATTTCAGTGCTTTTCTGCTGAGTCCCAAGGAATACAAAATGACTTGAGGAGATCCTCAGTTTACATATTACCCAATGGATAGCAACTCTAAACAACACAACCCCAACAGACTGATTTCAGTTGTGGTTTGTGTATTTATATAAAGCTAAATAACTAGTTTAATTCTCCAGTTGTTGTTTGGCATGACCGTTCAAAAATCATGGAGTTTATTTTTAAAGATCCCAAGTAGATACAGTTGCCCAAATCTTACCCAGGAATATCAAAGACAAGCATTAAAATTTCCTGTGAACTTATAGATTATCCCCTATCCAGCACAGGATGTACACTTTTGTGGTGCAAAATTTCTAAGTTTTCTTTCAAAACTAAAATAAACATTAAAAATAAGTGTTAGTGTCATGAGTTGTGACTAGAATAACACACCTTCTGCATAACAAGGCTCTGAAGACTTTTGAAGTCAGTGCTTTTAAGACCTTTAGGTTGTGCAATAGCCACTCTCATGTTTGCTGCATCTCATCAATAATTTCCAGTATAAGGACTGACAGCTGCCTCAAGAGTAAAAGTAAATTATCTTCAGCAGAGAAGACTGGTTTTCTACACAAAAGAGGAGAAAAAGGTGAACATAATAATTCCATCAGAAGTGAAACATATAACTTCCTTGCAAGCTATTGTGGAACTTTCTCAATCAAGTATGCCATCAATATTCAGTAGAAACTGGAAGAGGTGTGCTCTCATCAACTACTATATTCATATTCCTATGCCACTCCTCACCTTTCTGCAGCACTTCCAGCACCAATGCACTGCACAAGACCACTGCCTCTGACATGCATGAGTTCAAATCCAGAAGTAAACAATTTGTGAAAATGCATCCCAGCTGGGAAATGGAAGACAAAGGACTACAACTTCCATGTGAATAAGGAAGGCATGTTAACAATTATGGAAAAGTTGATCATGGTATCTGAAAAGAATATTTTTCTGTTTGATTCTAGAGCCTCCTAGTGAAGACCAATCCTGTTAACAAGAGATACTCAAGCCAACAAAAAAAGTACAAAGTCAAGCACATGCATAAGTTCCACAACTGTTTTAAGTGTGAATGACAGATCAGCATCAGCTAAAATTAAAGAACCTGGAGCACCCATGTGCATCATCTTCTAAGAGAAACAGCAGGAACTGTAATGATTCCAGTGCTTAAAAAAGGAAAGGTTTTTCTTCCAGCGGTTTCAAAAACAGCAGCGATGGAGGAGCCCTGTACAGTCTTAGAGGAACTTCATGAAACTAAAACCAAGGCCTTAAAGACACTTGTTACTACTGTCTACAAGTTAAATACAGCTTTAATTCCTTATTATTTGCATAATCAATTCTGGTATTGGTCCTATTAGATATTACTATCATTGTTTACAGAGGGGAAACCTGAAGAGTTAACTGAAGATTTCCCTACAGGCACAAAAAGTTAATCTCCAAAGTAGGTAGCTTTACATCACCAAATTGTATGCTTTCCATACATCTCCATTTGCTACAGATGTAAGCCTGCAGAATGGAAAAGACACATTTCTGGCCTTCAGATTTGCGGAACAAGCTGGAGCTGTCATATAATGTACACATGGGCTGAAGCCAGAATTTTGGATGTAGACTCTGATGCCAGATCTGGGTTCAAATGACACTGTTCTCTGTATTAAAACCAATAAACACAAATCTGTAGTCATAAGAACACAGATGGTGCTGCCCATATGTTTTCATAGCATACACAGGGGAAAATCCAATAATTTAATATTCACTTTTTCCTCTTCATTGATATGGTAATTAAATTCCCTGGGAACACAACTTATGAGAGCAGGAAACATTGGGAACTTGGTAGCTTTGGCTTATTTAACAAGCAAAGAAAGTAAGAACTGCTACGATTTATGGAATTTACATGATGACAGAGCAAATCTTAAACACAGCACGTTAGATTGTAGACACACTGTAAAGACTAACGAGACAGGATAAAATGTTGTATATGACATTTCATTTCTAGATCACTGGACTAGATTATTGAATGAGCCCAAGGTGATAGAATTATTTTTGCTACTTACTTACAGAGAAGCAAAGCTTTTTGCAAGAGTTCAGACACTGGAATAAGGAGGATAGTTTTTCTTCTAGGTTTATTGCTAACATCTAAACCAAAGCTTCCATTAAATAAGAATTTTCACACTTGTTCAGTTTAAGGGGTTCATTATTTTCATGCAGTGCAATTATGTAAGCTTCTAGTAACTATTCTTTGCCTCTGTACACTAGACCCAAGGGGTACTTTTGGTATTTGCTTGATGCTCATAATGTGATAATGGTATTTGGAAGAACGTCTTTTATTGTTCTGTCTAAAATTTGAGTCTCACTTCACATGCATTTATGTGAAAAAAAAATAGAATCAATAAGCATCTCTGCTCTTCTTTGCCCACTTCAGGTTAAGAGTTTCAATTGAAATTCAGTAATCTTAATATATTTTAACACCTACAAAATGTCTTTATGGTTCAGATATAATAAATGTCTGCAAAGAATATATAAATGTCTACAAAGGAATCTATCTTTGTAAGACATGCCAATTTGTGGGTCTTCAAAGTCATCCAATCGGAATTTTGTATTATGCAAAGACTATTTATATGTATTTAAAAACTTATGTTACCTTGCAGAACATGATATGACCATTAACATAATACACACTCAGACACAGGTTGTTTACTACATACCTAATCTTGTCTAAATGTTTTATACACTCTTTGGGAAAGTTTCACTATGAATAATTCCTTCCAAACGTATTTTCCTGTTTCTTTTGTAATATTGTTTGATAGGCATTTTCGAAGAAGTTCTAGATTAACACAATTCTAACATTTCTGTGCATTGTTTGCTGTTGAGAAAACAAATAAACAACAACATTTCATATGTTTTATTGCTCTTTCAACTTAAATGTCCAAAGAGAATCAATCAGAAGGATAGCACTTGTGCAAAATATAAGATGCTCTACTGGCTAAAACCCATAATGAGCTTCTTCTTTCTTTTTTCATGCCTTTTTCTTTTCTACCATGAGCTTGTTAATGAATGTGTAAAAAAGTTAGAGTTGACTAAAATGCAGGGAGGAGAAGATGTACAAAAGCACATTTGAGAAGAGAACTATTAGAGTAACAAGTATGTGAAGAGTGCAGTGCTGGCCTTAGGAGAATAACTTAAGAGTGTTAAAATCAAAGGAAGTATTGCCTTGAGCTGACAATTCTTCCCCAGAGAGAAATATTTCTTACAGGAAGCATCCACCTTTAGGAAAAAACCTCCTGCTCTTTGGGATTAAAAACAAAAAAAGTGTCTTAACTAGCTATTAATGAATAGCAGCCTATTTAGCATCTCTGCAAAATCTAGAGAAAAATATACTGTTTTAACAAGACTATTAGGACAACAATGGCTGGATATTTACAGTTAAGAAACACCATTTTAAAGCTCCGGTACATCCTCCAGCTCTTTTATACATGTTGTATTATGATTAAATTATTAGTAAATACAATCAGTGACAATTATTTTCCCAGAGGATCCTGACTATTTCACTGCCCAGGATTCAATGTGCTCCCTTAAGCAGCATCTATTCAACGACCTTATCCCCATTATCTTTCCAGCCGCACCTGTTTCCCCAGTAACCTCAACATTTCTCCAGCACTTCCTGGAATTCATAAGCCTGCTCTCACTCTTCAGAAGACATGGGAGTGCGTCATGTCCCACCTAGCTAGGTTTTACCAAGAAAGAAGAGGGACCTGCAGATCTGTCCATGTTGATACCCACTGTGATGGAAGATGTGAGTAAAGACTACAAATATCTTGAATTTTTCCAGTCCTTTTCTCCTCTGAAAAAAGACCAGGGAGCAGGGCCAGACTGCCAAATGCAGGGAGAGATTTCTGCATGCACTTTGCCTCTATCGGAGCCTGTGACCCACCTTCTGACGCACAGCAAACATTCTTATGGGCATGGCCTTCTCTACTTCTTGTGAGCACACCAGGCACTACTCCCTTCTCCATAAGGTTGCCTACTTCCAGACACACTCAGGAATAACTGACAAGCTCAGTACAACCAGTTATAAAATGCAAATAGAAATAAAATTTCACAACATCATTGCAAAATTATGGCTCCCATGAGATGCTAACCTGGAGATGGCCCTTACTAGGTCTTGGCATCGCATGTAAGATGTTTATGGCCTAATTTCTCAGAATGCTTCCGAAGCACAGTCCATGGTGCTGTGTATATTGAAAAAGGATCCTGACCAATCTGCAGCATGGGTACTCCAGAAAGGCGCACTACTTACTGGCTATTCTAAAGGTAGCTAGTTTGGGTTTAAGTTAAATGACTTGAGTAATAGTAGAGCTCTATGACAGAGACAAGGTGAGACTATACTTAGGGAGCTTTCAGTATCCTTTAACCATTACTCTCTCCCATCTCTTCTTCAGTCCTTTACTTTTCATTCCTCACTATATGACTTGCAATAAATGAGGGATGTGGTTTTATGCATAAGAACTGCTTTGCTACAGTTGTAGGACAGTTGGGATAGTTATAGTACAGTTGAATAACATTCTACCTGTAAAGTTATCTCTGGTTCAGCTCTGGAGCAGAACAAAATGTGTACTGAGCAAAATGACAGCAACAGAAAGGACAGAGAGGAAAGGAAACCCGTCAGGGCTGCTGTATCTGTCTGGCTGTCTCAGCTTGGTCCCAATACTAAATACACAGTAGTAGCTACCATCAATGTTCCTGCTACATCCAGAGAGAAGCACCTATCCTTACCAGCACTTCGCACAACTGCTGCCTCAACTACATCTCCCAGTCACTTTTGGTGCCACAGCACAGAGTGTCTCTTGTGACTGCTGTGGCAACTTCTGCTGCTCCACTAATTACCTTATGATGCACCCCACAGTCAAATATAGTAATTTACTGGATAATATAACCTCAGCATTTCAGACCACCCATCGGAGGCCGTTATATTCACTGAAAACATGATTTAAAGTTAGCAATCAGGTTTTGATAGTGAGAAGTGATGGGTAACTTTGTGGTGTTCCAGGTTTTCTTTAGAATACAGTCTACAAGGCATGTTTATTTCCAGATCTAGATACTGCATTCTGTTATAAACCTTTACATTTACAAGATTAACTGGGTATTTCAGCATCTGGAGAAAAATATGATATCGCTGGCAAGTTTGGGTAGAGATATTTATATTTCTTTAATGGTAGTTTAGTTAATTATTTAGTAAGTAGCTGAATAAAGGAAGTTTTCAGAGCTCTCTCTCTCTGTTATCAGATATTTTCCCATTTTTGGGGGGGGAGGGGGTTGGTTTTTGTGGTTTTTGTCATTTGTTTGGGTTTTTTAATATATGTATATATTTATATATAAGATTTATCACAAGTAAGAGCTGCAACTCAGAGTTCTCTATTACCATCATGCAGGAATATTTCACTATTTAAATGACTGCAAGTTAGTTTGATTTACTGTTACATTTGCAATTTTATAAGCAACTACCCTTACACCTATCCAACATCACCATAAGGAATGGAAAAAAAAGCCACCCTTTTCTTGTTTGCTCCCTAAAAATTTGAAATCCAGAGGAGGGGGAATAAACCACAAAGAACTGTGTGAAATAGTTGCTCAACTGTGGATGAAAAATGCATTTGACAATTATAAATATTAAAATACTAATACTGGGGCATTGTTTTATTTTCTCTAAAGTAGGCTATCTGTGGAGAAGGAATGATGTACAAAGTTTAAGTGTCTTAATTGTTTTGGAGATATGCTTTTGGAAATATTTAAACTCCCTTTAGAATTATGAGTCTTCAAATTTAGAACCTTCAAGTTTAAACTAAAAAAAAAAAATAATAATCTGCCCACTCCTTCTTTTAATGTTTCCAGACTTTCTCAGATCTAATTAGGATTTTCATCAGTGAATTAAGCTTGTACCTTCAATGTAACGTACATATTGCTTAAACTCTACTAAACTGCAACTCTAGCTTTGCTGATACTAAGAAAAATTTCCTCTTTTTAATTGCTTGTATTTTCAGGAGGATGGTGGTGGAGCTGAAAGAATAAGAAAGAATCTGTCTTAATCCCTCATAATCTCTCTGAGCATCAGATTCTGTGGGCAGCTTCATTACTGGATGTATCATTGCTCAGACTTTCTCTATTACTAAGTAATTATTTGAATAATCCATTGTGCTTGAATAAGTTCATAAATCATTTGTTTTGGGGATTTATTCTGGCAGCAATTTTAGGGAAATTCACCAGCTCAAACCTGAAAATACTAATTTCTTGTTTGCTTTGTGAGCCTAGTACCCTATTAGCCCTCAATTTAACAGAATGTCTAAGCTACAGGAAAGCAATTTCTCAATATGCAGTGCAAGATTGAATCACGTCTCATTTACACTGATGTAAATAAGGAAAAGAGACACTGAAAAGGAAGAATTTACAGCACTTTAAATAAGAACAAAATTCAGGCTTGCAAAGCTTTGTAATGCCTCAGTGTTGTAGCTGAAACTGTACATGTTGAGCACTCTGCAATGGTAAAACCTAATCAGAAATAAATTTTATCAACTTTTAAAATAAAATCTCACAGAATTTTCAAGGGATTCAGACCATAAAAGCACTCTTTGGCTAAGTCTATGACAATTCGATAAAGACTAGTCACCCCTACAGAAATCATAGTGATTTTCTCTAACCATCTCTTCAGTTGGGATTCAATTAGTAAAATAAATGGAATAAGGAAAAAGAAAAAAAGATAAAGAAACCCTAGGAAATCTTATTATATGCTATTAAACTCAATAAGGCTTTTCCATCAGACAACATCAAGTCTTATTTCTAGTAATCCCTGCACTGTTGTAAATTAGGAGTTGCTGCTATAAAGACTAGAGAGTTCCAAAAGAATCAAATCACAAAAACAGAAGCCAGAACTTTGAGTCATATTGCACAAGTCCAGATAATTTTTCAGCAAAAATCTTTGCTACTACCAACTATCTGCCAGGCTTTGTTTGCTGCTCCTTCAGCTGTCAGCAGGTGACTCAGAGGTGAGTTGGAGGTGTGGCTTGTTCATTAGCAGGAGAGTGAGAAGGCTTTAATAACATCTCTAGGAAGCGGAGTTACCTGGAACACGGTGAACAGGAGTGGGCAAACAGGGGCGTGGCACGTCAGTGAGGGTGTGGCACAGCAGTTTACACAGCAGTTCGCACAGGCAGGGCGAACAGGCAGGGCATAAGCCTAGGTATTTTTGTGGCTTGGGTTTTGGGTTGTTTGTTTGTTTTTAGTTTTTTTACCTTTCCTCACAGCTCAAGGCAGTCATGCCTCCCAAAAAACTGAAAGCTGTTGCTCCTGTTACCAGTAGAGGGGTGTCAGTACAGACAGAACCCTCTAAAAAGGATGCGGCCACTCAGGCCTCTGGCTGCATAGACTGTTTGAGCCTGGAACTGCTACCAGAGGACAGTGTGAGAAGCACCTGCATACCATGTGAGCAGGTGAACGATTTGCTGCGTCTGGTGGCAGAGCTGAAGAAAGAGGTAGAAAGGCTCAGAAACATAACAGAGAGTGAAAGGGAAATTGACTGGTAAGAGTCACACCCTTTTGACCCCTAAGAAAGCCCAGCAGGAGGCAGTGAAGCCCAGCCCCTCCTGCCATCAGGCAGACAGAACAGACCATATGGATGGGGAGGAATGGAAACAGGTGCCTGGTTGTAGAGGCAAAAACACCCCCTCTCGACCCCTTTCACCTGCCAGGGTGCCCTTAAAAAGCAGGTATATGGCCCTGGACTCACAAAGTCTGATGGAGGACAGTCAGGAGGAAGATCTGTCTACAAGGTGTCTGGTTACCCCCAGTCTACTGGAGGGGTTGCAACTACAGATAAGAGGAAAAAGAGAAGGGTTGTTGTAATTGGTGACTCCCTTTTGAGGGGAACTGAGGGCCCTATATGTCGGCCAGTCCCACAGGGAAGTTTGCTGCCTTCCCGGGGCCAGGGTGAGGGATATTACCAAAAGACTTCCTAAGCATATTCAACCCTCAGACTATTACCCGCTGTTGGTTGTCCAGGTTGGAAGTGATGACACCAATAAAAGGAGTACCAGGGTAATTAAAAAAGATTTTAAGGCTCTGACCTGATCACTTCAGGGGACAGGAGCACAGGTAGTAATTGCCTCAGTTCCTGTGCTAGCCGGGATGAATGAGGAGATAAATGAGGAGGTATAGGAAAGCCCAGCTTACCAATAGGTGGCTTAGGGGATGGTGCTATCCTCAAAATTTTGGGGTTTTTGATCATGGGGCAAACTCCGTGTTGCCCAGTCTCGTCAAACCAGATGGGCTTCATTTATCTAGGAAGGGCAAAAGAACTGTAGCCCATAAGTTGGCAGGGTTGGTTAGGAGGGCTTTAAACTAGGTTTGAAGGGAAGGGACGGCAACTGGGCTCTCCAGAGATAGGCCTAAGGGCATAGAGCCTGAGTTGAGAATGAAATCAATGGCCCAGCTGAAGTGCATGTACACCAATGCACGCAGTATGGGAAACAAACAAGAGGAGCTGGAAGCCATAGTGCAACAGGAAAACTATGACATAGTTGCTGTCACAGAAATGTGGTGGGATGACTCACATGACTGGAGTGCTGCTATGGGGGGCTACAAGCTCTTCAGAAAGGACAGGCAGGGAAGGAGAGGTGGAGGGGTAGCTTTATATATTAGAGAGTCTCTTGACTCTGTTGAAGTTGAGGTCAGCAGTGACAAGATTGAGTGCCTGAGGGCCAGAATCAGGGGGAAGGCCAACAAGGCTGACACCCTTGTGGGCATCTGTTACAGACCACCCAACCAGGATGATGAAGGAGATGAATTATTCTACAAGCAGCTGGCAGATGTCTCAAAATCTCCAGCCCTTGTTCTTGTGGGTGACTTTAACCTGCCAGATATCTGCTGGGAGCTTCATACTGCAGAGAAGAGGCAGTCAAGGAGGTTCCTGGAGTGTATAGAGGACAATTTCCTTCTTCAACTGGTAAATGAGCCTACCAGGGGTAAGACCCTGCTAGACCTACTGTTTACAAACAGAGAGGGGCTGGCAGATGATGTAGTGGTTGGAGGCCGCCTGGGGCACAGTGACCATGAAATAATAGACTTTTCAATCCTCAGGGATGTAAGGAGAGCCATCATTAAAACCTCTACACTGGACTTCCAGAGAGCAGATTTTGGCCTATTCAAAAAACTAATTCAGAGCATACCCTGGGAAACAACCCTTAAAGGCAGGGGGGTCCAGAAGGATTGGACATGTTTCAAGAAGAAAATTTTGAGTGCACAGCAACAGGCTATCACCAGTGTGCTAAAAGGCCAGCTGGAGGGGAAGATGTCCAGCTTGGTTAAATAGGGAGATTCTGAAAGAAATCAGGGATAAAAAGAAAGTGTACAGACTATGTAAAAAAGAGCTGGCTACTTTTTTCAGTCCACTGCTGAAATTCAGCTCACCTTGGTTAGAGAATGGGCAGCAAGCTGAAGATGTTGACAAGCTACAGTGTATGTGAACATGAGTATTAGTTAATTATGTTTGGGAAGGGGGAGAGGGGGAAGGTGTGTGATCAAGGGGTTTGTGGATCTCTTAAAAGATTAGCCCTCTAAACTGTATCTATCATGAATCCTTCCACCCTGACATCTATTTGCAGGCTTGAACTTGAGATAATGCCGTGATAGTATCCAGGAGTACCAAGCCATACATAGCTTCAAACATATCCATCCATACATTTCTATTAGGATAGGAAAATGAACATAGCTCACCTTAAGAGACTTTTAAGGACTGGAGCCTGATATTTCTGTTTTCAGGAAAATTAATAACCCATCCTATAGGAGTACGTGATTACCTGACTGAGGAAACAGCAGAGTATCCAGAATCTGATTCTGAAATTTATCAGTGGGTGAAAAAACTTGGGTACTTTGGACAACAGAGATAGTAGAAGCATCATATTCTTACAATAAAGAAAATGCATAAATGATACACACAACCCCCAACCCTCCAACTATTTCTTGGGATTATCTCCTGGGAGGCAGATTTCAAATCAAACCTTGATTATAGGTATGTTAATGCCTATACTGAGTTAGTAAGAAGTGCATTATCAATAAATATTTGCCTTGTAAAAGAATATATGCCATAAAAAGTTCTGTATTTGTACAGATAGAGTCCATAAGACTTCATTTTCTGTGAGCTATGCCACAGCAAAATACTGTTTTTCTGAAACAACTTTTTACAAGAAAGTGTATCTGAATAAAAATACATCTGGTGTAAGGCAATGCCAGTCTCTGAAAAGTTGGTGGGATTTGTTCATACTTAGCCTTCAACTGAAATTTGCCCAAGATATAGAACTTGGTGATTATGTTTCATATCTTTATCATATCTGCCCAGATCCCAAGATAAATAGACCGTTTCCCAGCAATAGAGTATTTCTAGGTATCAATTTATTGTAAAATTCACTGTAAGCAATTTCAGTTCTCATGTAGACTCTACTATATTGTATTTTCAAAAAGTTCAACAAGAAAATTAAAGTAGAGGATCAAAGGCAAGGTTTTTTACTGTTGAAAACATGAGAAACTTTGGAGTTCCATATAGATACTGTTGAAAAAAATAAAAAGTAACATTGTCAAGTGGCTTAGTGGAACCTCAGAAAAGAGTAAAGACAGGGTCTAGGTCATAATTAAGTTTCTTGATGAAAACACACACACTCACCTCCCTTCAAGGAAAAAAAAAAAACACAAAAAACAACCAACCACTCTCCCGCCCCACAAACCAAAAACCCACAGAAAAAAGCATACTGTGAGAAGTCCTAAACCAACCAAATACTGTGACTGACTTCAAAGAGCACAGAAATTCACTTTAGACATCTCACTGTCACACAATGACAAATAATTCCAATTCAGATCCCTACCCAAATGCAAGGAACCTGTGAATCTACACCTTAAATTCTAAGTGTCACCTCCATTGGGCAGAGTTGCTGTATGTTACTGCTACAAGAGGAGCAGCCTATTTAGAGAGAGCAGAAACACTGCTGTTTCAAGAGTTAGCAGGATTCTCCCAGCATAACACTAATTGTTGCCACCAGCATTGGTGCAGGTGATCCAAAGGAGCTTGTTCTAGTTGAGCTGAAGTTGCTCTCTGAAGCTTCTTGCTATGGAGATGACCATCAATCCTGTTCAGCAACTTAAATTACACAGGAATCTCTTCTCAGCTCCTACTCCAAAGACATTCATGACCAGAACACTAATTTGTTCTGTGAGTTTAGCTGGGTTTAAGCTAGTCATAGCTCCCTTTACTTGAAAAGGTTATGCCACTGATGATAGCTTCAGATTTCCCCTAGGCTGCCAGCTTCACTCCAAAATTAATGCAAATCCCATTGGCAGTTTTGCTCATGTGCTCTCATGTCATAGATTTCACATATAAAACATGATCCACACTAGATTCTAGACATGAACTGTGGATAAAGCTTTTTTATTTCTTTCACTCAAGGCTTTTTCTTTTAATCTTGCTATGTATCAATAACAGGCATGCACAACTCCAGAATATACAGAAGCCAAATAATCAACCAAATAAAGGACCATGAAGCCAAAGAATTTTTGCAAAATTGTTAGGTAAAATCTAGTCTTATAACTCATTTGATAAAGAAAAACTGTATCATATATGCATATAAATATATATAATATGTATATTTATTTTTTTACATTTTTAATCTATTTACATAATTGCATGCTGATATGCCAGAGGTTAGTGAGATTCTCTGTTAGCATGCTTGTCTTTTAGACATTATAGAGCACTGAAGTATAAGCAAAACATTCGAATACACCTAAACTGCATGGCTTTAAAACACCTGGTCAGGGAGAGGGGGCACATTTTGATAACTTTTTATGTATCATCTCCACAAACTATTACTGTCCCTATGATACTTCATATGCTTTGAACTAATCATATGCCCATTGAATAGTATAGTGTCCACTTACGTAATTTGGGTTGAGTAGGACTTATTTGAGTACTAAAGAAAAACTGTGATTTTGGAGATCAAAATACAATCCTAATTTAAACCGCAGGTTCACTGCATGCTCTTATCAAACCTTGTAATCTGCCAAAAAACTTCATGTCTTTCTTAGAAAATTGAGACACCTTGCCATCTGATGGGGGATAGCAGGAAATGAGAGACGCTCATTTCTATGTTAATGAGGGTTTTAAGAAGATAAACACCAAAGAATTCAGAAACGCTTAAACTGAACATGGTTGGCACAAAAATGATTGCTCTTGTGTTACTACAGGTTCACTTTTGGTACAGTTTAATTTAACCAGAAATATTGAAATACAGCGTGTCACTTAGCAAACAAAAAGAAAGTAAAAGAGAATAAGAAAAGGAGGGAGAGGGGGGAGGGGGGGAAACAGAATGTAGTATTATGGATGGAAGGAAAATAACAAGGGTACAATCTATTATAACAAATTACTTATGAATAAATTGCAAGAATGTAAGACCTAAGAAAACAGGAAGTGAATAACAATTAGATATAAAGCACAGTCTAAAAGAATAAATTTCTTCTTAAAGAAAGGTGTGAGGTCTTGTGTTGATTGAGGACAATAAGTACATCAATTGGCATTTTAAAAAGACCTGGTGAAAAGCTCAGAAATCTCTTTGTTATATGGGAATGAAACAAATCACTGAAGCCAAAGGAAAAAAAAAATCATTCCACAGTTGGGAAGATGCAGAAGCACTGCTATAAATTTTGGTAGGGCAAAACAGCTCACAAAGCAACCATTTTTAGGATTAGTATGATTATTCAAAGGGAACTGATAATCTAAGTATTTCTTAGCTTTGTTAGGAAACAAATTTTCAGGGGTTGGTACCAGGGATATGATGCAGCTGGAAGGTTTCATTGTAAGAAAAACACTCCTACGTCAAAATTCATTTCACTTCTCACAAAACCACTCTATTTTATGTAATTGAGGCAGAACTCATGTACACTTCCTTTGTAATAAAATATCTCCCTTTATCTAGAAGCTTAACCTAGCCAGTTTGAAGTCCATCTTTGCAATCAGGGGAACAGTATCCTATGTGTGCAATTTATAAACATCCAGAGCTTTATCCTCTGGTACTTGTTTCCATGTAAAATTGTGGATTTCTAAATATCAATCTAAGATCTGATTGATCATTTTAATAAGAGTTTAAAGCCTACAAATACCTCAAAAAGAAAGCCCTGCCCCTGCTACTGTTGCTATGGATCTTCAATGAAGTGACTTTTTCACTCAGCAGAAAAGGACCTGAAATTGCTGGTCTCTGATCAAGAGACAGCTGAACATGAGCCAGCAGTGTGTTGAGGTGGCCAAGAAGACCAATGACTTCCTGACTTGGACCAGAAATAGTGTAGGCAAAAGCACTAGGGAAGTGATTGTCCCCCTGTACTTGGCACTGGTGAGGCTGAACCTCAAGTATTGTGTACAGTTTTGGGCCCCTCATTATGAGAAGAAAGACATTGAGGTGCTGGAGCAAGTCCAGAGAAGGGCAATGGAGCTGGTGAAGGGTCTGGAACACAAGTCTTATGAGGAGTGGCTGATGGATCTGGGTGTGTTTAGCCTGGAGAAAAGAAGGCTGAAGTAAGATTTAGCAGAAAGGAGGTTGTATCAAGGAGGGTGTCAGTCTCTTCTCTCAGATAACAAGTGACAGGATAAAAGGACAGGGCCTCAATTTGTGCCAAGGAAGGTGTAGGTAAGATATTATTAAAAAAAATCACTGAAAGGGTGGTCAGACATTGAAACAGTCTATCCATTTAAGTGATAGAATCACCATCCCTGAAAGTGTTCAAAAACATGTAGATGTGGCACTTGGGGACATGGTTTAGTGGTGGACTCGGCAGTGCTGAGTTAACCACTGGACTCTATGATCTTTTTCAATTTGAATGATTCATGACTCCGTGATCTCAACTCCAAAATGGCCCTGCTTATGTTGCTCACACAATCATTCATAGACAAACTCAATCTAAATGAATGATAATACAAAACCAGCAAACCAACCGTAACATCTGATACATACTGGAGATGAGAAAAAACAATAAACACACAATTGATAAAAGTCTTTCACCAACCTCAAGTTTTTTAAACAACCATTTTAAATAAATTTTCAAATTTCCACAACCTCCTGCACTTTCGTTTTACTTCAATTATTTCTTCAAAGTAATATACATGTTGAGTTTCCAGCCCTGACAAATCCATATTATCCAAACCGACGTTTACTCTAGAAGGCTTTTCGCATAGTCTTTCTGGTTGCTATGCTTTTCTTTTAGAAAGTTCTGTGTCTGATAAGACTTATTATGGATTGCCTTCATTAAAAGGTTCAAAAAGAATTACTGAAAGACAAAGAAATAACTATACTGTAAGCTTGAAAATTAACAACCTCATTGGAACTTGCATACTGTAAAGTTAAAAGAAAAACATATTTTCCAATAAAATGGCTTATTCACTGAGAAAAATTATTTTTAGTATGCATTTAATATCTTGATCTACTGGTAACAAAACCTGAATAAATTACATGTTTAACAACACTCAGTTAAGGTACTCATTTTGTTTATTTTTCCTCGTATTTGTTCATAGTACTCAGTGACCAATAGACAGGATTTTGAATAACTGGGTGTAATTATGCTATCCAATAAAACTTTTAGTCATGTGTAATGTCAAATATCTGAATACTCCTACTAGCTAGTCAGACACGCTCAACAAGAATCTGCACAAGACTAGAGTTTCTTATAGTACAACGTTAAAAGGCACTTGCGCAAAGCTTCAGTATGAAAGAATCTTAATATTTTGTAAAATCCTATTTATTTACATAATTAGGCAACTTGCTTTCTTATATGAATAGAGTGACAAAGAAATTATACTGAGATTAATAGCCGGAGGGCTTCCTATGGTTGTTTAGAGCCAGGCTGTCAAAACTGATATTACAGTTTACAGGACTTTCTCATTGTTCACTCTGGTGGGTAAGGAAACTGCCACACTCTCAGGACATATTCAAGATATTTTCAAAGTATTGAAACTTGCAGACATCACAGACAGGGGAAGGCAGGGACCATGACTTTTAAACAGCTTGGTAGCTTCCAAAATTACACTGGCTAGCAGGACTTACCATAGCTTTCAATGCCACACAGACAGTCCTGAGGACCTCACAGTGCTCTTAAACAATATTAATTTCCTCTTCTCAGACTGACTGCCAGTACAATTCTATATAATAACTTGTGTGTAGCTCCCCTGGGGAAGATTTTGCAGCTTTCACCTACAATATTTGCTCAGAGGAAGATATTCCCATTGCTGGACACGAGATTTTAGAGCCCCCTTTAATGTAGAAAAAACTGTCGGGGGCAGCATAAGAAATTTTCTATCAGAAAGAGGTTCAGTTGCTTTGCGACAGATTTGCCTGAGCTCCTCAGACATGTTCTTCTCCAGATATTGTGTGTGTCCTACTAGCCAATGTGTGCTGAAGAAGGCAGAATCACACTGTGGCAGCAACCCAAAACAGACTTTGACTCAATTGACAATAGCACGAGGTTTTCTAATTTCTGTGCAAGTATGCAAAAAGCAGTAGGAAAAAAGTGAAAAAATCCTTCTACCTTGCCTCCCACATACTTCCAGGCCTTGTGTTTCCCCACTGACTGGATACACACAACTAAAGGAAGGAGATGACAGCCCCATCATGTAGTTTTCCCCCCAGTTCAATTTTCCACTGTGCTCTCATGCTGCAAACCATCAGAACTAAGAGCTCAATTAAGAGACTGCAGAAGCACTGCCATGAACACCAGTCCTGCCCTTTCTCCTCTCTCCAAAGAGGAACAGCGTAGTTATCTAGAGCTCACTGACAGAGAAGTCAAAGAGGTGCAATTTGGTGACCTCCAACTCCCATTAAAGACTCAAACACAACTTTGAAGTCACTTGCAATGGCAGATCAGGCACAGACAAGTGATAGTTGCATCAGTCATGTCACAGAGTCACGCAAGGTTACCACACAGTCACTCGACAGCAGTGCAGGGTTTGTAGACACGAGGTTGGAACGCCTCTCTAGTCACAAGCACTAAGTTCAGAAAACTACAATATGACAGCCCAATTCAAAATCCTTTGAAGTCATTAAGAACCTGTTTTTAGGATGCTGTTCCTGGCTCAAGTGAGAAAGGAGCAGAGGCTAATAAAGAAAAAAAACCTGTTCTACTCAGAAGCCTCCACCTGCCCTCCTTCGCCCTAAATGTGTGACAGCACAAGTGCCCTGCTCTGCCTGTCCTGAAATACTTTCAATAAAGAAAGAAAACAGGCCAAATCTGTGGTACTCTTCAGCTACAAGTTAAAAGATTGGATTAATTTCCCTTCCTTTCAAGTCCCTGCCTCCAACAAATATAATCTTGAATACATCTTTAACTGTCCCCAACACAGATAATCTTGAATCAATCTTTAGCTCAACCAAGTAAAATCACAAAATAATACAAAGAAAATGAACATTATTAATAATTTCAGGGCCCAGAAAACATTGCAGCAGGAAGAATTTATGCTGACCTTCATACCAAGTGCCTGCTGAAGAATACACAATAGTTGTAACTGGATAAAAAATTATTTTCATTTAGAACAAAGAAAAGAAATGAATAATTCAACAGTGATTTTTGCCTGTTTTTCAAGACTAGGCTAACTATATATGCTGGCTGTGGGTTTGCTTTAGCTTAAAAGTTCAATGTCTCATAAGCACCTCTCAGAAAAAATAAAGGGTTAAATATATGCTTAATTAAGTGACTTCACACATTAGCAATCATAGCATGTGTAGAAATCAGATGTGTTTGAAATATTCATGATGAAATGCAAACCACTATCACACTTTCACATTTCGGTCAAGCTGAAAATGGGTTTGTTTCTGTGAAAAATGTCACTAAGATACTTGATTTTCTTTTTACCTTTTCTTTATCTTTTTTTCTTTGCATGAAAAGTACTTTGTAGTTAGCTTGCATGACTTCATAATAACATTAGCTTCATAGGAGTGAGATTCATATTTCATGTTTTCAATGCACTGACAACCATATTCTCAAGTACTACATAAAGTGATGTTTAGGTGTGCAGAGAGCTGACAAAGTTGTATGAATGAAAAAATAAAAAAACCCCAAAACTTTAAGAAAGAAATTTAATAAAACATTGGTAACACTTTTAAGCTCTAGCACCTTTTTTACAGAGAAAGACAAATTTCAAACTGTTCAAAGTTGGGTAGTGGTCGAGTTAAACATGAGGGAAAACTTTCAGCTTTCATATTTCAGCTCTGTTCATATGAGTGATCAAAGTTTATTAAAAGGGTAATAAAAAAAAAGAAAAACAGAGTGAGTTTTGTTCTATTTGAGCAAATGTTAATTGAACACTTATCACCAATATACTTCCAAAATGATTTGTTTTTACCTGCATAATGATCCACTGGCATTTTATATCCAGAAAATAAGCTGAGAACACTCCCCAATATCTTTACACACAAGCTGGTTTTATTGCCATTCAAACCAACCAGTATTCTATGCTGTGATTGCTATCAGAGCCATTTGAAAAGTGAAGTTCTTTCTTGCACAAAGCATCAATTTTTTAATGAAAAAATAGTTTCAACACAAACCAAAGAGATTTTGTTTTCAGACCGAAAGGTTTCAATGAACTGTCAGTATTACTTCTTGATAAAAAGAGAGATTTTTTTCACCAACACACTGGAACTACTCACTTGAAATCCTCTGTCTCTGCTGGAAGGCAGGCAACTTGCTTCACAAACATCTCTTACCAGTCCACTGTTTAGTATGACCTCCTGTTGCAAGCCATCAGTTCTCAAGTCTAATTGTCCCCAAAAAAACCAAGTGCTCAGATGGTCAGATGGTTTCCTGATAACCCACCACTCTCTCCTCACACCCCTTACATCCCTCTGAAGAGGAGATGCCAGGAAGGAAGACCTTGTGAGGGCTTTTTGATACAAATCACCCCACCAAGGTGATAGAGATGGTGAGGTCATCTCTAAACAACTTCAGACTCTGTAACACAGACACTTGTTCTTAAGAAGAGGTTAATCTCCTCAGCTTCTCTTGGAAGGTACAAAAGCAATCCAAAAGATTTCTGGAGGATAAGGTAACTTCCTGGCAGAGGTATAGGATGGCCATTCAAGTGACACACAACTAAATCTGATGTACAGAAACAAAAGAGTCTTGGTTGTAGTGACCATGAAGCAATAGAGTTCAAATCCTGAGAGAAGTGAGTGAGGAAAGGGAGCACCAGAGTGCAAACTCTAAACTTCATGTGAACAGACCTCAATCTCTTTAGGAAACTAATCGGGGGGATCCCACAAAAGGTGGCTCTTCAGATTCAGGAGTTCAGGCAAGCTGGCAGATCTGTGAGGGCATATCCTCCAGGGTGAAGAACAGTACATTCTGATAATTAAGAAAACAGACAGACATATCAGGTATTTGATGGCTAAATAGGGTTCAAAGAAGGAATTTAAAACATTGCTAGGTCAGTAAGCATGGTCTTAGGAAATCCAAAGATAAACTGGAGCTGAAATTTGCTAAGGACATCAAGGAAAAGAGCTTCTGTAACACTGTAGCAGCAAATGGTTCTAAAAGATTATATGGGGCCACTGTTGAATGGCAGGAGATTTAGTGACAGACCAGATAGCTGAGATGCTTCTGATTGGAAGTGTACCTGTGGCTTGTAGGACATCACAGCATGTAAGTTTAACTGATTTTGTGTATTTTCCAATGCTCAAAACCAACCTAATATAATTTCTTCTCTCTTAGTCAAGTGCTGCAGTTTAAACAAACAGCATATGTTCAAGGTTTATCAAAAGGACAAAGAGCTTTTTAATAACACTTATCATCATTGTGGATACACAGTCCCTCCCCAAGGGCAATAGCAAAATACTGTACCTTCAGTACAGTTCATCTATAATGTGTATAACCATGTAACTGTCATATGTCACTGTAACTTCTGATATCTGGCCCTAAGCTTTGTTTTGAGCTTACAAGGCCTCAGAACTGTGGTTTGACAGGTCTCTTCTGTCTGGACATTCTTTGACTTTCCTTTAGCTTTCCCTTACTTAATTTAACTGTGATATCAGTTTCTCCAGCTGATCAGTTGACTATGGTTAATTTGTTTTACTTTTGCTTATCTTTGTGTGGTACAACCACTGTTTCATACATAAAGGAATAACAAGCAGTTATGCTAAAACATTAAATACTTATGACTCTGTTACAGTAATGTAGCATAAAGAAATACAAGGCTGGCTACAATAGAAGAAGATTTGGGAAGCGGAGACACAAGGACGTGTCAGAGTACCACTGGCAAAGGAAGACCAGAGGGGACCTGAGTTTGGCACTGGAGATCCTACAGCTCTAAAAGAGCTCAGTCATGGTCGGCTGAAAGCATGCAGCTCTTGAGCAGGACAAAACTTTTTTTAGCAGTAATAAAGAAATAATATCGAATTACATAAAGTATATAGTAGATCTGGATGTAACCTGGAACTGGAGGCCAGTGAAGAAAAGAGTAAGATCTAAAAGTCTGTCAACAAAGATATAAAAATGATCCCAAGTCAATCCAAGAGAGATGAAGGAAGCACCAATATATTCAGTAACATAATCCTCCTACCAAAGGACTCTTGAGAATGACAACTCTTCATCACCCCCTACTACACAGACCACCACCAGAATGAAACCACTGATTAGGATCCAAATTAGTAGTGACAGTGCAAATGTAACTCCAGAAAAGGAGTAGAAACTCCGTGTGTGTGTAGGAATGTTAACTGCATCATTATTCTTTCTTGTTCCACAGAAATTTAATCTGGACTAAAAATGATCAAACTCTCAAAACTTCAAATTATACTAACAATAAAGTCTTGACTTTACTTCTACATTTGCCCCCAAAAATAGGCTTTTACTGTAATATTGGCTGGACTGACCATAGGAGAAAATGCCACATAACTAAAAAATCTGGTACTCTGGACAGGAGGTAAAATGCAGGAAGCACACACTGAAATAGAAATATTTTCAGGATGTATTTTTTAAAATAGAAATATTTTCAAGATGGATTTTTAATCTACCATGTCAACACTTTCAGTCATTTATAATTTCAATTTGGCACCATCTGTGCTTTGCAGCTATTACTTGGGATATCACTGGATTATATTAATATTCAATTGGAAAAATATTTTAGAGAAAATCATTCTTTTCAATCCAATTAGAGTTTTCCATATTTCTCTGGTCTTGCAACACTTTGCAGTTAAAAACAATGGGATATTTACTGTTTGCCTTCTGCTGATTATTAAAGATTTTCACATATTGGAAAAGACACATTGATGCAGCTCATTGGTATGCTCTACAGCATCAGTGTGATCAGCCAGTCACTTCCCTTAAAGTCGCAGTCACTGCAGCTTCTGGTACTGTGAAGACTCACAATTAGGCTTTACTTTACCCATAAATAGAAAGTCATCTATTTGCAAACCAAATCTTCATGGGAAACTACAGGCTGGGGATACATCTGCTGGGTTGGCATTAACATTTTAGCTTCCAGCCAATTAGGACAGAACAGTATCTTACATTATTCTACGGCATAAAGTATTGATTACAATTGCTGTTTTCAACCTAAAAATGTCACCTTACCTACCTTTTCACAAAGGTACCTACCTTTTACAGCGACAATCCTTCCTCCTACAAGAAAAGTATAGTAGCATTTTATACCAATTGGACATGAGTCTATTAAGTTACAATGGATTTTTTTTAGCTTTATAAATTATAGCCATATTAATACCAACTGAATTCCCTATGAGCAATAAATGGAAAAGGATTTTCCCCCAATGATTAGCCATTGTAAAGAGTAGCCATTTAGTGCATGCTAATTTCCTGCTTTGCAGAACAAATATGAATTAGAGCACCAGGAGGCTGGCTTATATGAATAAGCTTAGATAGTACTAATTATAAAACCAACATACTGTAATCACACTTAAATTGTGCAACTCCTTTATTGAAACATGGGTGACTCTTGTAAATTTGGTGAGCAAGAACAGAATTTTTAGTCACCACATTTTGATGTAGTAAAAGATTCATCATAAAATAGTAATTAGAAGTCTTGGAAGACACATAGACACAAAAGCAGGATTCAAACTCACAGTTGTCAGTATCCTTCCACAATAATTGTATTGTCATACTTTTTCCTCATGAATTCTCCTTTTTTGGCAGAACCCAGACAATCCTCCAAAGGAAGGATGAGTAGGAATCCAAACCTTTCAGCCCCACATGCAGTGTGGGCTATTGCTTGGTAGTATTGGGCTTGAAAGCCCTGAGGCCAAGAAAGAAATTGAATTCATCAAAACTGCATAAACAGTTTATTACACCTATTTCTCCCAGCAAGCAGGTGTTGAAATTTGTGGATTAAAACCAAAATGAGTATTTGTCCTATGTTTGTAATAGCCATCATAAAAACACTTTTTGTAACTTTAAAGCACTTGGCTTGCTCTTGTCCCAACCTAGATGGGATTTGTGGCAAAGCCATTGTCTTTCTGTTCAGCTTTTCTGTACCATTTACGAGTTCTGGAGATTCTCTAATGCTGGAAGAGAAGATTGGAAAAACCCAACTGGATTAAGGAGCAACAGCCCAACATCAGAGATGCCAAGTTCAGAACATCATTTCCTCAGTTAACATGATGAGAAGAGACTTACCCTGACAATATAAAAGTGCAGTTGGAGACTTTGTCTCTAATTGTGGCTGCTAACTACCTTTTCTTCAAGATTATAAAAAAATATTATCAGACTCAGAGAGCAAAGAAGCCACAGAAAGCAAAGAGAAACAAAGCACCATGGAAGAGCAAAGTGTTCTTAGGACTTAATCTTAGCGACATGATTTCTACCCTTTTTTAGAGGCTCTTTAAAGCTCTCTAACAAGAAAAACCTCACCTTGCAGGGCAAGGACAGGGACAAGTGTGCTATACTTCATTTTTTCTTGGTATTTGTTGTTTGTCCTTACATTTCAGGTCAATAAAGCAATTCACTCCTGCAGACATAAACCTATTTTGTGAACTAAGCATTTGCTAAGTTAATTCTTCTGTTTCTATGTAGCACATTCATAAATCTGCATGCTAACAGAACTTTATCACTCCAGCATTGTTGTTTTTGTTTTTTACACCCCTTACTTTTAACCAAAATCAAAGCCCCATCGATACTCTTTTTGTCAAGATGTGCAATTATAGAAAGAAACAGATCTGCAGAATTACAACAAGGATAAAGCTAACACATGTAATGCACACATAAACCAGTATATATTTTACCATCCCTAAATCCCACACATTGTTACAATCAATTTAATGTAACAGTAACATCACTGATGCTGAACTATGTGCAACATTAATTCCTAGTACATAGGGAATATTGAGAAATCCACATCAGAGACAGAAAGCTATCTTTTTTTTCCCCATGATGTTCTATGATTTATGCTCTAATTAGTAAACCTTAGAATGCAGAGGTACAGAACTCACAGAGGTCAAAGATTTTTCATTCCAAAGACCCTGCTTTACATTTTGGAAAACATATCTTATCTGTTGTCAGTTTTGCTCTGTAATAGGAAGCAGAGGCTTTCTTATACTTCCATCTTAACTGCCTAGAAGCAACTAAGATCTCACATACCTATGTACCTCTGGTTTCCACCTGGAAAAAAAGCAAGAACAAAAAACCCCAAACAGATGATATGGTTTATTGATGAAGTGTTTTCCAAATACAACAGTATTCACTTTCATTTCATTCGCATTCAAAGCTAGGCTTTAGGAGAAATAGCCAGGGCCTTTTTCTTGCACAAGACCACAAAGAAAGGGCAAAAAGGATCTTTATATTGACACAGGCACCCCAAATGTACCAAAGGCTGGGTGCTTTTTCTGGTCTGCTCTGGGTTAAAGCTGTCTTGGGAGTCCAGGACAGAGTGAGACTCGCTAGGCCCTGCCTTGCCTGCTGCTGCATGAGGTGATGCTGGCCCACTCTGTTCCTCTTGATGTCCAGTGGAAACCATTCTGTGTCTTGCACGGCTCCTGCATTCCTGTGTCTCATTAAACTAAGAAACGGTTTGAAAAGTAAAAGGCTCACTGAGCACTGTGAGTTGCTCCACAAGAGAAGCAAATAGTCAGAGAGCTGGAAGCACATTTTATTGCCGACCCACTGTGGCTTGAATGCTCTATAGGTGCAACAGTGGGGAAAGTGTGGGGACAAACTCAGATGATGAAGGATTTTAGAGCAGCAGAAAACAACCACAATGTGGAATTCTACCACAATGTGGAGGAATAGAAGAAAATTTAATTTTGAAGTGGGAAGGTCAATTAATTGGAAGAATGTGGGGGAGGGTAGAAGAAGAGTCTGGATATTTTGGAAGAACAGTTAATGCATTAGGAACAGATTAGTATGATTTGCAGAAAAGAAAGGGTTATGTAATAAATTGATTTGGAGAACAGAATTAATCAGTGAGTTAGAGGTACTACTCAGCTTTAAAATGCTTACTCATGCTAAAACAAAGATTCAAGTTCCCTGGGGGACAGAGTCAGTATTTATGGATAAATTCTTTCATGGTTCCACACTACATAAATGACTTATTGGGCAGTTTAGAATTAAACAATTAAGTATTACACAACTTCATTATTTTGATTTGAAATTCGAAGGCTCAAATCTTTAATTTGGGCCCAGAAAAATCCTAATCTGGGTCCATTACAACAGAAGCAGCACACAAGTGAAAATTTTTCTGCTGTTCCCTTGCTGGTCCAATAAAACCTCTCCTCTGGTATCAAAATTAGGCTGTTTGTTTATATATCTGGGCTTAAATTCTGCAGCCTAAATACTGGAAAGTTGATCAGAGATGCACCTTCAGGAAGGAAAAGAGGAAATCCCACACAGCCAGAGAACTATAACAGTACAACAAAAATACTCTTAAGAGAAAGGAGTTTTGCACACATCTGTCTTTCTCTGAAATTACCAAGTCTGCTGAATTTAAAATTCCATTAGTAAAACTAGTTAACTAAATAGGGATGTAAATTCCTTGTCCTCCTTTTCCCTAACAGCAGCAAGAAAAGTTGAGCTCCAGTTTCAAAGACAATGGCTGAAAACACAGTGAGCAAATTAAAAGCCCGTTCTAGAGAGTAGGAATACTCCATTTATATAATGAAAATTTCCCTAGAACTTCCCTAAAAATATCTCCCACCTATCAAATATTTCTATATGACAGGGTCATCTGTGAGAAAGTAATTGCAATAGTTATAACCTACTGCAGTCATAGAGACATGATAAAGTATCCACAATAGCATTGTGAAACATATTTTAAAGAGATTTAGAAAGGGATACGAGGAAAGAAAGTATGCCCTGCCTAGACCAGCAAATGCGTATGGGTTTCTTGTGCTGTGTGACACATATCCCTCCTTGTACTCAAATGTAAGCATATCTTACTAAGAGAGTAGCTCAAGCATTTTTTCAGTATAACCAAAACCCTTGGTGTATCTGTAGTCTCACAGATATAATTGAAGCCTTAGAGGAAGGACGAAGGTACAGTTCCTGTTTCAGAGAAATTACATGAGACATAGAGGCAGGACTGCTTTTAGTAGTCAACCAAGATTTCTATCATAGGTGCAGGAGAATTAATAGAATGCAGACTAGATCATAGAAACAGACCAAACACAGCAATGAAGGGAGGAATTATAAGGAAGAACAAATGCAGAAATAGCTACTCACTTTTCTCAACAAAGGAAAATACCATGCAATTGAAACACAGAGCAATAACTAAGCATTGCTTGTCAAAATAAGCAGTTCCTACTGTTGCTAAAATAAAAAAAAATGTTCTACAGTGAAGAAAGAGAGTAGGAAGGAGAAGATTGCAAACATAATTCCAATAGATTATCCACACAATACCCTTTTGTATTAAGCTGGAATGCACTTAATGAGGCATTTCAGACAGTGACATATAGGTGTGATTCTGGTACTGACCATCTCAGCAAAAAAGAATATTTAGGCTTGGATCTTACTCTGATGGTTTTGCAAATATTTTTGAAAGGAACTAATTGTACTGTATCCTTTGGGCTGGTTGGGGGATAAATAACCTATAGATTTTCCAAAATTTATGAATCACACTAGTTAATACTGTTGCTTAATGTATTATATGAGTGTTGGTTAAAAAAAAACTCGAGAGTTTTTAAAAAATAAAAAGTTATTATTGATGAAAATCATACTCTTAACATGTGAAACTCTTATTCTAATTCTCCTGAAAATGTAGAGAACTCAGAATGAGAAATATTTTTTGTTGATTTTTTTTTCCAGAAATGAATGTAATTATTTTCGGTAGTATGGGAATTTAAAGTAAGTGAAGTTGTATCTATGGAGGAGTACAATCAAGATTATATTTTCTTTGTTGATTGTTTCTTTAGAAGGGAAGGAAAATACAAATAATAATAAAATATGAAAGATGACAACAACAGAAAACATTAGTCTATGAAAACAGTAAACAATTTCTCTCATATTCTTTTCTGCAGAGACTATGTAGATTTTGGTAGAAAATTTAGTTGTACTTGATAAAAACAAAATTCAGCAGAGAAAAGTATGAAAATCAAATTGAGAATTGTGTCCTGAAAATAGATTTTCTGAGTTTGCCTCCAAAATACTTCCCACTTGGAAAAATACTTGTGCAACAAGCCATGAATGACTCATATGCTGGGCTATGGAGGTGGCAGCCCTCAGCTTATACTCCCTTTTCAGCAAAGAACTTGCTGGCTTGAGTTGAACATCCAAGCTTTCTGCACACCTGAAGGAAGGGCTTGGGCACCTCAGGATGGGATTTTCCAGTCCAAGACTACTGAAGAGAACTATTTGGCAGATCAAGCCTGCTGCTTGGGGTCAGACTAGATCACACTGCACAGGGCTCTTTGCCTAAAACCCACAGCTAGAAATCTCAGCCCTCCAGTCACATTACTAACAGTGCTAATAGCTTTATCAAAAAAATCTACATTTTTGAAAGCTTTGTAAATATGTCTGGGGTTTGCCATTCTAATGCTGCAGAGCAGCTTCTGTGAGCATCATGGACCAGCATGACTTCAAAAGTCTTGCCCTTCACCACTCTAAAATAAAAGGTTGCCAAGATTAGAAGGAAAGTGACTGAAAACCTCCCTTGACTGCTTGAACATTCATGCCATAAATAGTTCTGTATAAAATCTCATGATTGGATTTTTTCCTTCATTAACAAATAAGTTTAGACCTTTTACTGGATAAAGGAGCAAAGGCAATAGAGCCAGTTCAAGCATCTTTCCTCTAAACAGAAAATATTCAGTTGCAGACAGAAAGATGGAAGGTAGTTGTGTGTTTTTAAACACTTCTGTGTGACAGATTCAAGATTTTTAATCAGTTAAACACACAAACAGCTTGTACAAATGTTCTCCTTTCTTATGAAAATGAAACAGGAATTTTACTTGAAGAAACAAATAGCTGTCAACCACAGTCACAAAACATCTATGAAATGACCGAAACATATTATTTATTCCTTGTTTCTTAAAGCAAACTAATGCCAGTATGGTTTTTATGCACTGTATATCACCACTCAGGTGAAAGATCCAGGACACCCCTGCCAGGATGAATAGAGTTGTAATGTATATTTTATCAGCAGATGGAATTTGTCAGTAACACACAAATGGGTCCTTCTCTTAGAGTTTCTCTCAAAAACATACATGCTTATGGCTGCTTCATTCTAGAGAATGGAAAAAGTCTTGTATCAAACTATAATTGTCCAAAGGCTTTTCCTTTAATATGACTTTCAAACAGCCACTTCCCAACATACAGAATGTTACCAAGGAAACCAGGAACCACGGTAAGTCACAGCATCTTTTATTTGTCCCAGGCAAAGACAGCATAAAAAACATTAAAGCAATATTTTAAATCTCTAGTCAGCTCTCAGTCCAGCCTTTCCCCTTTGTTCAGGGAATAGCTTCAGCAGTATTTTTGATTTTTGCCCCCATTTCCTTCCAGAAGACCCTAATCCATGAACATCCCATTTCAAATTACAGTAACTGGACTGAACCCTACTACTACCATTGTAGCGGTATCTGGGATTGCATTCAATCCACTGTGCATTGCTTGAGTTTGGTTCATCCACACCTGTCAGTTTTAAACAGGTGCAAATAAGTTTCATACCTTGTTAACATTGCAGGATTAATCTGACACCTGATAGTGCCAGATCATAGTCTGCCTCAGCGTAACAAACTTGATGAATGTTGCAGCAGTTCAAATCCCTCCAGTGGGATCTTATTCGCACTGAACAAGAGTGACAGATACTTGGCTAAATTACTCTAATCCATGTCACAAGCAGGGAAGAGGATACTTGGTTTTATTCTTTGATTCAGCTTTAGGTTTGATTTGGAGCTGTTTGGTTTGTCATTAAAATAAAAATATGCATTTGAAAAAAAAAATCAACAAGCTTCTAAGCAAACAAGTCGGAAACCATAAAATGACATGTTTCTTAAAAGACAGGTGAGATCCAGTTTTCAAGGCTCAGCTAAGTCACAGTTATGTAAATAGCACAATAAAACTCAGTGATAAAAGCTAAACTGTTGTGGAGATAAATGCCTAAGGCAATAGTAATAAAATGTCCTCAATAACAAACATTTCTTCTGAATTTTGTAAAAGTTTGCACTTTAGCAAAAAAAGTTCCCAAAAAGCCAACACCCTCCCCCAAAGAAAAACTCCAAACCAAAACCTATTGCTTATTGTTGATATTCTTGTATTCATTGAAACTGTCATTTTACAATCAATATATTGTAAACTCTCTAAATTCTCTGCTTCTTATGAAAGTAAGAGTAGTCTCCATCCTGTTCTCTGGCAGTCCTCAAGCATTATTATATGGATTGTTTAACACTGTATTTGAACAACTGATCATTGCCAAAGACTCTGCTTGGGCAAAAATGTGTCAGAAGAAATTTGTGCTGGTAGGATTGACATTGTCCTGATCTCTGCCCTGTCCAGGTAGCTATAACTTATTTTAGCCTGACTGAACATCCAGTCTGATAGCTGAAGCTATGAAAAGTGGTTGAGTCTGGCTGAAGGTCTTATGTCTTCCTCTGGAAGAATCTTGCCACAAATTGGATATGAGGATACAAATGTTTAAAGCTGTAAAAGCCTAAATAGGAGGGTCCCTGCATGCTACTTAGAAGGAAGCCTATAAAATCCCTCTCCATCCTTACAGCTTCTGAAAGATGAAGGAAGGGATAAGTATTCTGTAAAAAAATGCCACATTTAAGTTTTAAAGGACTGATAGTCTAATTGACAGCTTTGAAATCTGCTCAGACTTCATTGCAATCTTTCTCTGAAGTGAAACTATTAAAAAGTAAAATTTGAGATGAAATTGGAAAATGAGCTTTTCATATCGATGAAATAAAGCTGATTTGTTGAATTTGTATCACTCAAATCAGTTCCCCTATTAGATCTTAAAAGAAAAGGCAAATGAAAGCAAAAACCCATCTCTATAAATCCTGTTAGAGGCTAAAACCTTGCAAATCTACTCCTTTCCTTCTCTGAATCACGTACCACAGCAACATTATTCTTGGTGACACAAGGTGGTGCTCTTCCTTGCAAGTAATCCTTTTCACCTTAAAAACGACCTCATTAACTTAGAGAGAAAAGTACTCGTTTTGAGACTTATCCACACACATTGACACAGTTACTGAAAATGATCTATATCAATGTTTTTGACACAAAGGTCTACAAAAGCCAGGGGTTTTTATTGGTGATGAGTATGATAGCTTCAACACACTAATGTGTGACCTGCACCAAACTCTTTTATACTCCTAAGAGCCCTGGACTGAGTGTTTAAACATGCAGTTATGTGTTATTTTGCAGGAGGTTAAGCTTATCAAAACTTTCAACTCTTTGCAAGTAATTTTCTAATTTTTAAAGCACTAAACCTATTTGTGCAATCAATAATGCAATCCCTGTGTTGTTTATTTTATACTAAATCTATTTTATGGGCAGTTAAATGCCTCCCTGACATCTGATCCCGTCAGATCTCGGAAGCTAAGCAGGGTCAGCCCCAGATTAGTACTTGGATGGGAGACCTCCTGGGAAATGCCGGGTGCTGTAGGTTCTAGTCCTGAGGACTTCACTGGCACCGTCCAAGCTCGCTCGGCCGTGGCAGATGAACCTCAGGACTTAAACGGTGGGGCCAGTTCTGCGCACGCTGAGCCTCACCTAAAATCCACTGTGCAGGCTGGAAGGGCACACCCACGTGGGGACAGCCCTTCCCAAATCTTCGTTCGTGAAGTTTGGCCATAAATACAAATCTATTTTAATCTGCAGTTCTTCTACTTGTTTCTCTTTTGATATGGAAAATATTTTTCTATTGAACAGTTGCAATCCCATCAAAGATATCAAGGAAGAGTTAGAGGGTTTGACTGGTCAGTGTAAAGAGTTGTGATTTTTGGAACCCACTAATGTATTTGGAATTTGGCGGTATTAATTTTGCCCAGTTAATCCTGGAGAAATAACTAGCAGCACAGATGTCTATCTCCAGCTCCTGATTTATCAGTCCCTTGAGAGCAACGGGATACATTACATCTCCAGAACATCATATTTCTAACTACTAATGAACTCATAAAGGTAATATTGTATCACAATTCACAGCCTGGTGGTTTCTTCAGATTCATTATTCCAGAGAAATTCCATGACCACAGAAACACTGGATGCCTGTGGCACTAATTACTACCATAGGATCATTCCAGTTGGAAGGAACTCACCATGCAATCTAGCATCTAGCCAAGAGATTAATGATTACTGAACCCCTGAACTAAAACTGTAACTCCAAATAATGTGTAAAGCACAAGAGAGAAAGACAGCAAGTTATAAAGCCAGAGAAATACCCCTATACATTAACATATGGCATTATTATATTACCTGATGAGACAGTAAAGCATGTAAACTAGGCAAATACAAGAAGTCAACACAAATAAAGCGTTGCCAAAAGCCAGGCACGTGACAAACCCAGGACATTGTAGGTGAAAGATACAGACAGAGATGGCATATAGCAGGAGCCTGTATACAGTGGGGCAAGAAAAGGAATGGTGTCGAGGGAGGACAGATAAGTTGAAGTATTTCATTGGCTACCTACACTTGAATTGTTCATCTCTAAGCACCCAAACAGTCATATGCATCACAAAAGCATGAAAGCAACATTCTCTCCAATCTCATGCTGAATTAAATTTAGGTTCAGGGGTTTGAGGTACAGACCACTTCAGAGGAAGAGAACAGGCTTTAAAAATCCCCAAATTTCCAGAGAGGACTAGTTCATAAATATTTCACCTCTCAGAAAATCATGTTTCTTTACTGCTCCTGGGATATGAAGTGTGTTGCTTCTACTTATTTCTTCCCTTATATGTCAGTTGCTCCAACACTGCAGAGGGTGCCCCAGATAACAAGGAGCATCCACCATACAAATCATCATCCTGCTATATCCAAATGCCTCCTGATTTGCCACTGGCACCTATAACATTGTTAACATGTCAACGATGCAAACATCTCTAGCATCTTTGAAAACTAGAAACAGAGGACAGTAAGAAGCAAATGGGAAATAACAAGAACATATTAGAGAGTAGCAAGTACAGTGATTGGCTTGGAGAAATTCACAATTAACTTATTAAAACCTTTGTCCTTCTTCATACAC
Organism: Pithys albifrons albifrons; assembly: GCF_047495875.1. Taxonomy (NCBI): domain Eukaryota; kingdom Metazoa; phylum Chordata; class Aves; order Passeriformes; family Thamnophilidae; genus Pithys; species Pithys albifrons. Next base: position 95,993,476 of record NC_092458.1, on the reverse strand, counting down.
AGGGGAGCTGCTATGGAATTCCCAGCATACTGCACCAATACTCTGCAGCAGCTGGATCTCTGATGCAGAGGATGAGCTTGCCAAGCTGTTTTAGTGCCTTGAGACCAGCTCTTTAGCAAGGCAATGTCAACGGGAGCTTTTAAAGCCAAATGCAGCTCTTACCATCTGGGGAAACCATTATTCTTAAAGTCTACCTCCCAGCCCTTACATTCATTTAGAACAAGTTTTGCTCTTGCAGAAGGCTTTTTTCATGCAGAATTGATTTACTACTGCATAATTTGGTGTGTCTAGAATTTATGACAATCCAGCATGAGCATGACAATCTGCTGCCGTCCTGAGTCAAACATCTGGGACTCTACAATTTTAACACCTAAAGAGAGTGAATTATAAATGAAGCCTGTGGCTCACTTAACCCCAAATTGGACTATGCCACCCTATCTCTCAGGGGGACATGGACCATAAAATCCACTCTGCCATCATCTGGCACTGGAAGAGTTGCACAGTAGTAATCCAGACAGGAACCCCAGAAACAGATGCTTCTCTGTATGCCTACCGTACATCTCCAGGAAAGAAACATTCTAGGCTTAAAAACTGTTGAAAGAAGGGAGAGGTTTCTCCCAACCTCCCACAGAAAACCCCTCTGATCTCTCACTAAGTCTCCAAATTCCTCAGAAGTTCAGCTTCTTCATTTAGCATCTCTGAAAAGCCCAGGCAAAGGCAAAATGCATTAGCACCCAGCACTTCTAGGGACAGATTCTTCTTGATGTGCATCCATGTGTACATTCTTCCTGTGAGAGCACCCCTGTGGGTGGCTTAGATCAACAGCATGTGTCTGGGCACTGGAAAGGCTGAAAAGGGCATTTTGATAGAATAAATGTATAGAGGACTTTGCTGAAGTTTGCGATCTTTCACCTTTCAACAAACAATGAAGCAAAGGGGATATTGACACAGCTGCCTGAGCAAAGGACAGGAGCCACCACTGCAAATAGAGTTTCCCCTCCGGATGAAAGTAAAGGAAGAACTGCATTGGACATAATTAGTTTTGCAGTAGAAAACAAATCAATTCAAAAAGCAAGTTTTCAATCCTCTAACACAATAACAGGAAGCATAACATTGATTTTGGTTTGAGGTGGAATGGTCTCTACCACGTGGTATCCGTGGGGCTTGCTTTGTTTAATTTATTCCTTTCCTGTCCAGAAGGTGACAACTTCAGCTGAGTTAAGGCTGTTTACTGAGCCTTTCTTCCATAGCTGCTAAAGATGCACCTACAAAAACCTAAACCTGGATTTAACCATCAGAGTCCCAGAGACTGTGGTCCTGGGTCCATAAAGAAATGTAATGAGGATTCCACATTAGTCTCAAGGTATGAAAACCTTAGTGCAGCAGTCAAATCTCATTAAACAATAGTTCCAGCAGGAACATAACTAGCCCCTGAAAGAACTTCTCACCAACCTTTTGAGCATCTGAAACAGAAATGTTCAGCCTTTTCAATAAATTTGGCCAACCTAAATTTTTTCCCAGCATATCCCAGAAGGCTGCCGGAGTCAGTCTTTTTGACCAGACAGAACAGCAATCATGGACTACAGAGGAGATTCATTCTGGGCCCATATTTGGCAATGACTTGTTTCATATATCTTGCAGCTGTTCTGGATGGGGTTCTTATTTGAAACTATGCCAGAAAGAAACTTCCAATACCAGCCTCTCTGAAAGTTTCTCTCTGAAGCTATACAGTAACAGCCATGTACTTACCAGATGAGTTCACCTCTCCTCTTGCACTCTTCCTGTCTCACTACTCTTCAACTTTCTTCATCCCATGGCAAGGTCAGGCACATCCACTCCCATTTTTTTTTCCTATAAACCTGTATCAATACTTTGGAGGATTTAATCAGAAAAGGAAGCACAGAGCGGGAGAGATCAATAATTGATTATGCAGTTTCTTCCTCTCTCTAAGTGAATGATTCACATCCACCATAGCAGTTTAGTTATTCTTGCCAAGGTCCTGTGGATATCCAGCTGAAATAAAACTTTTTCTATCTAAAAGGATGGGGAGCAGAGGAATTGGGGACAGTGATCAAATGTATGCATTTTATCACTTAAAGTGATTAAATAAAGCAAATATCAAACACAATCGCATAGTGCAATTATGTCTCCAATAAGTAAGTCACCTGTTTCAGAAAAAAAAAATTGCCTTTAAAATGAACATAGACTTTGTTTAGAAACATGAGACTTTACATAACAGATAAATATCATGGACCAGTATTAAAAGATAATTTGAAAGAACTTACGAAATTCATCATTTCCACAGAGCAACAGAACACAAGACTACTGAAGAAGCATACACAGCAATACCATGGTATTAAATCATCAACTACAAAATGTAATAAAACCACACACAAGGTGCAATCAGGACACAGAATTTAAAACAAAACAAAATAACCAAAACAAACTCTCCATGCAAAAGTACACCTGTAACTACTCTGTTATTTAATGCATACAATTAACAATTTGAAGCCATGACAGAGATCCTTTCAAAGTGATGCTGAACATTAATTCATAATGCAAGGCACAGGAGCTTTGCTGATGCTCTTCTTCCACTGTTCAAGGACTTTGCTCAGGAGTGACACCCCACCACTGAAGCAAATGCAGAAAATGAGTGCTGAAGTATTAATCTTGTCTAAACACATGAACTCCTGCAGTGTTACCAGACACCTGGGATCTTCACTGCCTCCTTTGAACAGTCACAAAAGCAACCTGTTCACAAAGGCAACCTGCTCACTCCCAGAGTCTGCTTACCCTTTTAACACCTGGAAAAGTCCCACATGCTCTCACCCTCAGTGCTAATCCTGACTTTATTCCCAGGCTTTTTTGGAGCCCAGATTTCTTCCTCTGCACAGCCCTGCTGAAGGAAAAGCAGGTGGCTGTGGCGTCCTGCAGGACTCTCCAATTCGCTAATGAGAAGACAGGCTGAGTTAGTTACAATTTCCTTGTCACATACCTGCTGAAAAAACAGATATTTATATCGTACAGTTTTTCAAGTGTCCATCTTGCCACCCCATACTTCTACCTGAGTTTATCAAAGTCCAGGAACCTCCTAATATATAAAGTAGACATGTAGCATAGTTCATAATATATGAACTCTATTGCACTGTCCATGATTGTGTACTCTAATAATAAAAACAGTGTGAAAATAGACTTTTCTGGCTTATTTTCCATCATTGAAACATTTCCAGAAAGTTAGTGATAGACCTATAAAGGGCCATCTGTCCCTTTGGGAGTTCTTTCTGCCTCGTTGGTACTGTCTGTTGTAGGGATGCAATCTGCAACGGTATGGATGATTCTCCTGGTCCTGGAGGTTATTCCGTTACCTAGGAGAAAATGTGCTCCCCGCTTTCCCTGAACACATGATCCCCAAGAGCCCTGGAGAAGGACACAGAGGGACCACCGGAGAGGGAGAAGGATAAGAGAGTTTATTGCTCTGGTCAGGGGTTTATATGGACTTTGGAGGGATTCAAACCCACCAATAGAAAACAAGAAGAGCCTTTGGCTCTGGGCCAATGAGAATAAGGGGATTTACATTCAATAGGAGAGGGGTTCAGGTAACAGGCATGTTGCAACCTTCCTCCAGACCCCTGAGATATCAGGTATCCCAAGGTATTCTGGCTTGGGTTGGAACGGATCTTAAAAGTCATCTAGTCCCCTTCCATAAGCAGGGACAGCTTCCATTAGACCAGGTTGCTCAAAGTCGTATCCCACCTGCCCTTGAACAGTTCCACTGTTTCTCTGGGCAACCTCTTCCAGTGTCTTACCACCCTCACAGTAAAATATGTCTTCCTAATATCTAATCCAAACCACCCCTCTTTTAGTTTAAAGCCATTCCTCCTTGTTCTATCACTCCATGTCCTTGCAAAAAATCTGTCTCCAGCTATCTTGTAGTTCCCTTCAGGTAGATACTTGGAGGCTGCTTTAGGGTCTCTCTGAAGCCTTCTCTTCTCCAGGCTCAACAATCCCAACTCTCTCAGCCTGTATTCATAGAAGAGATGTTCCAGCTGCCTGACCTGTTTTGCTTCAGCAGATTTGATTAAAACAATCAAGAATATCAACGTTCCTCACTCATATCAAAATATTTAATCTGGCTGTAGACTAGACTCTAATCCTCTGTTTTATGTTCAACATCAAGCTATACTTTCCTACAGTGACACAGTGCTTCCCAAGTGTAATTCCTAAGTACTGCAGTCTCCAGTATACAATACAACCCAGATGCCTTGATCAGACTCCTCTTGGCACAATGCATTGGCATTTATTTAATTGCAGTGAAGAAGAGTAATGTTGAAACCTGTCCTGCACTATGACATAATAGACCAGAGCCTGAATAATTCCCAAAAGAAACTCAGTGCTAAATTGCATTACCTTCATGCCTCTTTGAACTTTTTGGTGAAAAAAAATTAAAATCTTAATTAAGTCTGTTACCAAACAAAAGATTCAATTCAGTTACACCAATGGGAAAAGAAAGAAAGAAAATACAAAAAACTGATTTTCAAGTCCTACTTTGTACAAAAAAAAAGCATCACCTTGCCTGCTTACTTCTCCATAAGTGCCTCAACATTTTCTTCACTGCTGCGTTCAGAACATGGAATCGTTTCCCAGAAATCATTTCAAAGCAAACTGCTCTCTTGTCTTCCAAGACCCACTTCTCTTTACAATATACTCAGGAAAAGAGTGCTTATGGAGCACTTAGGCATAGCAGACATGCTTTTATTTATCATTAACAGTGAACATCACAACAGCTAGTAGCCTGTTTTGATGGGATCACTCTTTTCAGACACCCGTGAAGGCTGCACCTGCGGAGCACCTTGTCCTGTCTGACCTCAGGCACTCCTAAAGTGGAAACAGTACTAAAAATAAACAGCTGAAGACCACACTTACTTCACAGGTTGACTTTGTCAATCAGAAATTATGCTGGAATGTCAAGTGTAGGAATGGATTTAAACCCTGACTTTCTGCTGCAGGTTCATTTCCCACTCGCAGCTACACAGCCATAATGGAATATCCTCAATAAATAATTGTTCCTCTTTAAATTTGCCTCTAACAGTTTTATGGAAATATGGATCAAGTTTGAGAGGGCTTTTAAGATCCCATTAAAAATTAACCATTTGTTTTATTGATTGGACAATTTGCAGTATGTTTGACTTTGCAGTTTGGAGAAGTATGGTTTGTTTTACTCTTGTTTAAAAGAAAGCCTTAGGTGGATGCATTCTTCTACTGCTGGTCAAGTGAGGAGTTTGAAGAAATGCAGAATAATTTGATGGGGTTTACTTCCCACAGCACTGTCTAAATTAATAGTATTATAAAATGCGGTTTAGCCTTCTTTTGGAAAATACAGATTCATCCAAAACTTCATTACAGTGAAAAGTTTTATTTAGAGGTAAGCATCCTGGAAGAATGCAAGCTCCACTTCCAGCTGACATGCTTACCCTCAGGAATGGTGATTTACAGGAAGTTACCCCAAGGAAAAGCAGAAAATAAACAATATACAGTCTCAAAAACACTTCTGTTTCTGCTATTTCCCTAACATTTTTTTATCCTTTTATAAAACAGGAAAAGAAAAACAGGTAAAACTGTTGTTCATTTAACTACACTGACCTCAGAACAAAGGTAACTAAGTAGGCATGGATTTACTGAAGGATACAGGGAAGTGCTATAACTTTCTCCATACAAACACCTTTCTTAATCATGCGCCTTATTAAGCTCTCTTCTTTCTGGTTTCACAGACTTTGCATCCAACACCAATAAAGGGCACACAATCTCTGCTTTCCAAGACCTCAGCCCAGTAGACAATGTCTAGATCCCAAGCAGGAACAGATGAAAAGCACCTCCTGGTGATCCCTGTCCTAAAAATGGTGACAGCAATAAGTATAGCATAGTCTGAAGAATATAACCATCCTCTTTACTTTTGCTACTTGACACAAACCCTAAACTGCATGGTCGTTTGGGTCAGTTATGTGAAATACAAAGGCAGTAAATTACACGTAGTTGCACCACCTGAATGCCAGTAAAAACAGATGAACAAGATTTTTTGGTAGATTTCTTTCAGACCCTTTGTCAAATTTAATGATTCAATAACATGGACATAAAATTGGTAGCATCAGCTAGCTAAACAGTTTGAATTCTTTTGACTGGCATGATTGAAATATTGGGTAAGCAAAAGTTAGGGGTAGTTGGAATAGTGAGACTAAGTTTGCCTGAAACTTGAGAACAAAGAATAAATCTTGTTTTATGGTGTAAAACAGATTTTTGGCTTTAGGAACTCTGATGATTCAGCTTAAGAAATCATGCAGTTTACCAGCTGTCTTTTCTCAGAGGTTATCTACACAATTTTCCTGTAGGCAGCACCTGGATTTTCAGGATATTGAGATGACATTAGGTTTACTGTAGGAAAAACAAGTTACTGCTTATTTTGTCCCAGTACTCCCACTTGCCCTGCTGCACATACTGCCATCACATGATTTGCTAGACAGGTATCAGGTATTTTTGCAACCTGCCTTAGTTATAAATTACAAGAAAGCTGAAAAACATGAGGGAACAGATAGCACATATGTGCTATTAGCAAACCTCAGTAGGACAGCTCTGATTGTTCATGTTCTGAAATGCCTAATGACTGCTAAAGAAAAAGAGTGAGGATGGTTTTTTTACTTCTTTCTCCAAATGTGAATTTTATTTATCAATATACTTTTATCATTAAATAGAGCCTTTATTACCTATCTTATGAATACATATGTACATATAGCAAAATGTTTATGTTCTATTTCAACACCCACATATATACATATTATACACTCATATATATGTTTGTGAATTTTCTTTTAGTACCCCTCAATGCTTTGCTGAATTTATTAACAGAAAGATGTATTTGAAAAATATCTCTGATAGCACAGGGAGGACCTCATCACTTTCTGTAGCATTTCCACCTTCTGATTGGATTTGCATCTTGGCTTTCAAAATAAGCTCTTTGCCCCTTTTCCATAGAGGGGATGGGCAGGCAAAACTGAGCAGACATTTGTCTTTCAGATTTTGTTCCCTGGCACCTGAGCAAAGGGAGGAATAGTGAGAAAGCCCAGTGCTAAGCTGTAGACTGTTCCTTTCTACACAGTTGGAAATGTTTTGAACTACGAGATTGGCAAATGAACATGTAAATGCCCATTCAGGAGGCCAGTCCAGTCCCTGACTAGTGCAGAAGCAGAGGAAGGACAAGAACCTCACACAACCAACAGCATTTTCTGTTCATAGCACACTCCCTAACGGAAATGTTCCTCTTCTCTGTGGAGTTGTAAACTACCTTTTAAACTGATAGTCCTTTTTTAATAGTGCTGCTGCACTAACAGGCACTTTGTTAGGAGGCAATGAAATTGCAGGTAAGTGACCCATACTGTTTATTATTAGTTGCTTATGCTACACAATGAATGCACTGATGTAGGAAGAATGATGTTGAAATCAACAAAGCCTCCTGGTTTAAATGGCTTAGAAATAAATTCCTTCATCTTACAAAGATTTGAACCAAGGATCAAGATTCTGCACTTCTACATGCAGAGTTACAAAGGAGTCCATAAAGAGCAGACACAGGATGGAATGCAACTCTGCTTACAACAGGGACAAAGCTCCCCATGGAAATTACTAATTCAGGAAGAAGTGTTAGAGGCATGGAAAGGGGCAGAATGATACTGGAAATATTGCTGCCTGCATGTGGGAGTTATCACATCAGCATTGCCTACAGGTTGAATCATGCCATGGTTAAGGGAGGATTTTATTTGGCAGACAAGTAAACAAAATGATATATTTTATTTCATTTTAACAAAAATGGTTATCAGTTTGTTGGAGCAAGTCCAGAGGAGGGTCACCAAAATGACTGAGGGATGGAGCACTTCTTCTACAAGGAAAGGATAAGAGAACTGAGATTGTTCAGCCTTCAAAGGAGAAGGCTTCAGGGTGACCTAATTGTGGCCTTTCAGTACCCAAAGGAGATGAAGAGAGACTTCTAACAAGGGCATGTAGAAACAGGACAAGGAGGAAAGGCTTCAGACTGAAAGAAGGTAATTTAGATTAGATATTAGGGAGAAATTCTTCACTCTGAGGGTAGTAAGACACTGGAACAGGTTGCCCAGAGAAGCTGTGCATACTTCATCCCTGGAAGTATACAAGGCCAGGTTGGATGTAACTCTGAACAATGTGGTCCAGTGAAAGTCCCTGCCTACAGCCAGGGAGTTGGGACTAGATGATTTTTAAGATCCTTTCCAATCCAAACCATTCCATGATTCTATGAAAAAAGAAACCTGATGACATTGAAACAGTAAAATTGATTCAAACAGTAATTGCAATTCATAAGGCTACACAAATCTTGGCAAGTGAAAGGTAGTCTCTTGAAAAACAGAAATAACATCATCTGCAGAGAATGTATGGCTGTGGCCAGCACCCAGGTCACACATCACAGCCAAACCCTAGCCCATTTAACAGGATTTGCCAGTTTTGAAGTGGAACACTTTCAGATAGAGTTGTTAGGATTTAGGAGAGCACATATACGTTGTCAGCACACTACATAGGAATATTTAATATCAGACTTTCTTTTATACAACAAGATCCCTGATGGTCTATTATCCAATTACAGCAGGCTAAAAATACTGTTATAAAAAATTAACTGACTACAAGAGTAACATGGAACAGAATAGCTTGAAATTATTGCCATAAAAATCTAACACCAACAATCCCACTAGTGGAAGGTTTACTAATTCCACATCTCTGAATAATCCAACATCTCCAAAGGAGAAAACATGAGCCTCTTTAGTGCTGAAAAAAGGAAAGAACTAGGAAAATAGAGAAAATAACATTGCTGTGTTAATATTTTGCCATAACTGTGGGGTTTTTTTCTTGCAAAACTAATACATACCTGATTGAACAATTGATACAAACATTCATTTACTGTGCAGAATATAGTTAGCTCCTGGCAATTCTTTACATTATATCTGAACAGTACCTACGGTACTATTTCACATTCCAGAACTTATGGGCATGGACAGACCACTCCCTCTTTCAAGCAGCACACCCTACTTACAGTCAAGGCAACTTAGAAACTTACTGCCTGGTGACCCAGATGCTGCAGCTCACTTAGAAACATCCATGTCTAACTGCTGCAGACTTTGATGCAAACACAGAAAGAATATGCTCTTATATGACAAGACTACTTGAAAAAAACCCAAGACTGTCAGAAACAATCCTACACAAGCACTTCGTCTTTTCACTTCAAAACTATTGGCCACTGTGTGTTCAGCTAAAGGTCTCCTCAGAGGCCAGTGAAGGCAGATGCACCTCTCTCTCATCTCCCAGGCAAGAAGTTAGCAAGCCAGCACCACACATCCATGTTTCACATACAGTCATACAGAATCCATCTGGCCCATCAGAAATGCCTCTCTTGTGCTAGGACTCCAAATATTTTTTTCTATCTCAACATTACACCAGATATAATGGCTCAAGTAGGTTGGCAGATCTCTCCCCCTATTTGACTCCGAGCAGGATAGGTGCTGCTTGGAAGAACACCAGAAGAGAGGGCACATGCAAAATTCCACCATGCTGTGAAGATCCTTGAGTCACTGCCCCACAAGATGCTAGGGAAGCTGGTGTAATGGGGAAGGATGGAAGGACAGATGGCAGGAAGTATCATAGTAGAGGTCTTGACTGGTCAGGTCCTAGAAACGTAGACTCAGGTAGAGGTGCAAGCAGCACATTGATATGTTTTCCTCCTAAGAGTACAGGGTCCTTGAAAAACAGATCAGAGGAAGAAACAGAGAGAATTCCTCTTCCTCCAATGACCAAGATGAACCCTTGCCAAACCACTCCCAAGATGTGTGGCAGGCAAATGCAGCAGAATATTTCATGTCTGCCTGATGCTTTACCCTTGAACATAGCTCCTAAGAGTCAGGACAGCAGTCTGACCCTCTCAGATATAGGAAATACTGTGCAAAAGATCCTAAACCCCCTGAGTGCTGAAATCTTAGTGATAACTTGGTTTATGTGTTAGTTCTGCCCTTCATTCTGCCTCTGCAATAAATTTCTCTTCTCTGCTGTACTTCAGAAAGTCATGAGCAATTCAGCCTTTTGTCTCACCTCCTCTGGACTGCAGTCTATGGTAAATTGCATTTATGGACATGCACTCTATTCCAAAATTTTTCATCTACAAACCACAATGTTGACATTTTAGGTGATGTGGGGTTTTGGTTGTTGTTTGTGAGGTTTTTGGGTTTGTTTTGGGGTGGTATTTTTTTTCTTTTTTGGTTGGTTGGTTTGATTTGGTTTTCTGGTAGGGCAGAAGAAAAAACAAAAGCAAAGTCTTCTAGCTGCTGTTTATTTTTTCCTGATTACTTGCCAAATTAAATCAGTTTTCTGGATGGTATCTAATTTATTACTTTCTTTTTTATTTCAAGTTAGTATCAATAATTGTCTAGCTACTGCAGATTTTGATGCATGGGCAGAAGGAACACGCTGCTGTGATTATATAAGGAGATATATAAATGAGAAAGAACTGCCAATGAGAAGAGTCAGGATTTTCTCCTCCCCTCTTTCTTGACTTAAAACACATCAGGCTGCCTCTGAGCATCTTAGTACTTGAGGGTGGGGCAAAGAACATGGATGACTTGGAACAGATGAGCTTTGTTGCAGATTGCTGTCTGGTGGTAGTTGGGAGACAACTGAGAATCATTTCCATTACTGAAATGATGAGTAATACCACCAGGCTTGATGCAGGAAAAACAATGCTCTAAAAGGACAGCTTCTTTATAAAGAGGTTTCTGTTCCTTCCCTCACAGATTGGAAAGGACAAAAATGTCGTAATCTTGCATTTGACATACTGTCTTTGTTATCTTTAAACAATCATCTTTGGTTTTTAAAAATTATCATTATGCATAGAATTCAGAAATGCTAAACATTAAATAAAAAATAAGAAAGAAAACAGATAATGGAGTGAAATAAACTAGAAGAAGATTAATTTGAGGAATTAATTTACAATGCCAAAAATATAATTGCCAACTGATTAACACATTTTTTTCTCCCTCTTATGGGCATTTATTTTTAATTTATTAATTTCAATGCTCATTATACCTTGATTACACTCTCTCTTGGAAGGAAATAAGATTTGAAGTGATTTCTATTTTTTCCCTGTTTTATTGTTTCCATAGAGTAATTTCCACTATATCATGTACTTGAATCTGTTTGTAGTTGGTCTAACTTGAGGTTCTATTTTGAGTTTACTGTAGTTCAGGGGAACAAACATATTTAAGGGCACTTGGTTGCAAATCAGTCACTGAACGATAAGAACCAATTTAAAGTGGTACTAGCATCTGCTCTAGGCTGCAGTGTCCTTTTGGCATCGTCAGTTCTCTATGCAGCGCAAGGAAGGATCACATACAAATATTATCCTTAAAATCCTCTAAAGTTGTTGGTAGATTTCTAAAAAGGAGAGGTAATTTTCCTGCTCTGTAGAAATACTGCCCAGTCAGTCTACAAAACCTGTCATTGTTATTGCCATGAAGCAACTGAATAAAATGTGAGGACTATAAGGCTGGGCAACATAGTTTATTCATTTCATTATTTTGAGCAAGCTGCCTATGGTTTTGTTTATATTTCATTCATCTGGGAACACTCTGGCACCCAAGTGAGTATCGTAACAAGAACTGTTAAAGGGTGGACAACCCACTCCTGAGTGGCAGATATAAACTGCCAAGTCCCACTAAACCATGCCACATTTACAAATATCTCCAGGAACAGAGATGGCAAGAAGGAAGCCACATTATTATTTGCTCACACATAAACATGTATCACTAATAGAATTCTGCTGATGTGTGTTGTTGAAGCACCATACCTTATTCAAAGATAAAACTTTTCATTTATTTGGAGACATCTCTGGTACATTTCAGAGAAATGCATTTGTCCTCTAATTTCTAGCATGCCTCCATTACAAAAAAAGACAGATCACAATCATTTTTCTATCCACCTGTTCAGCACACAGAACTCAGGGGATGTGTGTGAGCCTCTATGTGTGTATCAGCTATCAACATGAATGTGTCCTTTCCCCACATTGCCCCTCAGAGTGGCAGCAGTCTTTCTGCAAAATACCCAGACTTTGCTGGAATCCAGCAAAATTGTTTGTCTCAATAATATCTTAAGGCAGAAAGGTCCATAGGTTAGGTGCATGCTTGGCAAAAAATAGCTATTTGCACTTATTTGCATTTTGAATTGGGTTTTTTGAAAGAGTAAGGAAGAGTATTTGGTTTCAGTGGGTACAGTTACTCTTTTGAGACAATTAGCAGAAACAATCACAATTATTTTCTTAATAGCAGACATTATTTACAGATAGAGATACTAAAGCAAATACGATTTCAGCTCTAATCTCCCATGTTTCTATGGTTTTCTGATGTTAAAGTTGTTAGGGACATATTTAAGATGCTAGAAATTAAGAGCTCATACATAAATCATAAGTTGGATCTCGGCTGTATAAAACCAACATGAGTTTTTCCATTAACTCCATTCCACCAGGATTTCTTTCACCTCATTGTCTTCTACCTTTGGAATCTACTCCATAAAAAATATCAATTCACTCAAAAAGTTCAGATGAAGGTTTGAAATGTGCATACGTGACATAGAAATCCAAGTCCTATTATCAAAAACAATGTAGGATTTGAGTTTCTTGAGGTAATCTCACACACAGATGCTTGTCCTGAATCAAATTTTCCAATCTGGATTTGTAGTTTAGGTGCCAGATTGCATCTATGTCGTTTGTTTTAGTGGAGTTTTTCCCCCTCACTTATATTACATAATTGAAATTTATTTACCTTTGAAAATATAGTCCTTGAGAGGAATACCAGGTACTAAATAAGTCATATACCATGCCTACACTAAGGTTATTATTACAAAAATACTACATAGAACAGTAGGTTGAGTGTACAGCAAAGAGTTCTTAACCATGGACTTCAGTGGACCAACAAGGCTGCAAATTTGCAGCCACACAAGAAAATCAGCTATGAATGAAACATGGCAGATCGGCAAAAGAACAGTTTTAGTAATACAATTCCATCCCACCGGGGGTTTAATTGGCAAAACAAGTATCGGTCAGGGCTCACTTGTCTGGGAGTACAGAACTAGATCTAAGACTAACTAATCAATTTAAGGCTGTACCAATAGACCTGCTGGGCTTTCAAGTGCTCTTGGAAGTGAAAGCAAAGCTCTGAAGACTTTTATAGTATAGAAAACAAACCTTATCTTCAAGCCCTACAGAAACAGGCACCTAGAGCTTTATCTCCGTATCAATCAGCTTTTACTCCTGCTCTAAGGTTGACTGTCAAAAACTCAGACCTTTTTCCACTTCTTTGATGATCTATAAAGAAGGTGGAAATGCAAATTGTCTCAGAGGGGGGAACAAATCAAATCTCTTTCCTCAGGGGACGCCATCAATAGAATCACCTCAGCAATACCTAACACATACCAGTGTAGCTGTGAGTAACATCACTTAGCAGAAATAATCTTGCCTCCTTTTCATTTCATTCCATGCAATGGAGCCACTTCTAACCTTACTCTTTAAAGCACTCTTTATGGTTGATTTAGCTCTTTCCGCATTCCACTGTAGCTGCTTTATAAAAAGATGTTATTGAACAGGGAAATGTATGTAGGTGAAAGAATGAGCACATAATTACTACTGTTATTTTATGTGTGGAAAAAGATGCAAAATTAGTCATTCTGAAATGTAAAATTCAAGACTTTGATGAGCTATATAGCTCAGAGAGACTATTCTATCCCATTCCAATATCTCTCCCCCCAATCAGACATTCTCTTTGGTCTAAATAATTTTAATTAAGCAAGTCCACCTTCTGTAGTAGCCATTACCAGAAGATAATTGACTGCATTGGTAATGAAGTTTTCTGAGGGTGCTAAACAAACAGCAAGGTTAATTATCTGGCAGTAATGCTCGTTATGGCAGTGCAACACTGGCCAACTAAGTTTCCCGTTCTCTTGCAGTACCCTTTCAGTAAATCAATGTAATATCCGTGGCTATATATTGTCTTATTGCCACCACAAGGAAACAGGAAGCCACCAACTGGTCAGGAGTGCACGGAAACCAATGTACAGAAAATAAGATATTTATTAAATATGTTTAATTCGACTACTGTTTTAATAACTATTTTGCTGAGTCATCTAACTGGAGACTGAATTTTCAAACTGTGTTTATGTACCAGGTACATACGACTGCAGACATGTATTTCAGTTATATACAGAATACAGAAGTTTATATTACCTACTAAATAATCCCAGAGTTAATCTGATTTTTTTTCATTCAGCAGTTTTTGTGTTTTTTCCCTCCTTGACATTAAAACCACTTGCATTGAATTAATTGGATAGATCACATTTGGATTTTGTTTTGTGGCTTTCAATTCATATATATATTCATATATATATTCATGTATATTCACTTCATATATTTAATTCTATATCACTGAAGACTAATAATGACCTATGTGTTTCTTTGCATGTAAAAGGTTGGGTTAGAGTCATCAAAATGTTGATTTTTTTTTTTTGATACTAAAAATAAATATATCAAGTCAAGCTTATTTGACCTTTAACTTTGGAAAATGTAAAAAAAAAAGTTTTTATTTTAGCAATTAGTGCATTTAGTTTGGTTTTGGGTTTGTGGGTTTGGTATGCAAATAGGTTATCTTGATTCCTAGAACCGCAAGACTATTCTCACCCTAATTTCAACATCTCAAAAACAAAGCAGTATGACTTTAGGTCAGTCTTAAAAAAAAAAAAAAGAAAAAATGTAAAAAAAACCCCTAACAAAATGAAAAAAACACACTGCACCTAGACACAGAAACATGTATACAGGTTTTGAGGGGTCTCAGTTGGTTGGGGGTTTTTGTCAGTCACTACCTTTGCCTGATTTTTTTAAAATTCAAACATTTGCATAGAGGAGTCAGATGGTGAAAATCCTATTTGGTAGTAGTAGCTCAGCTGTTTTATGTAGATCCAATTCCCAGTTACAGGTGGAAGAACCCTCATAGCCAGCAATGGTACATAATTTTAGCTGCAATCCTTTTCACATGGAAATCTTGCTAGGCATTTTCCAAAAAGTAAATGTTTCAGTGGGTTCTGTGGTATTTGCTGGCTTCAGACTATCACAGAGCTAACCCTTCTTCCAGTGTCCTTGTATTTCTCTCTTATGCATGCATAAGGAAGAGGATGTGTGCTTGAACAGAAATACAGAAAACTACTTTGAATTGAAACAGAAAGATTACAACCCTTTTCAAAGTGAAAGTGCCTTACCAGTAATTGTAGTTCTTCAACAGCATTGCTGTTCCTTACATACACTTACAAGACACTTTTGTAAGGCCACAGACCTCTGATGAATTGTGAATAATCTCTGCCTTTAAACTGATTTACACACATTCCTGATTGAATCCATCTAGTCACAGAGACCTCAAAAAGATCCCCTGGCAGTTCTACTAAGCCATGAAGACAGAATCACTTTCTCCAAGTCTGAAAGTCCTAGACTTATACAAGGACAGAAATTATTCCACTCTTAAGTTAGCTCTTGATTTATTGAGATCTAAGTTTGCAGAAGCTCCAAGTACTCATCTATAATTGCTCAGCCAAGGACAGTGCTTTTTATTGATGAAGACACAGAGCAATCTCACTGTTCCAAATGTACCTTTGTAGACCCTAAAAAACAACTTATATGCAGGCTAGTGGCCATTTCTATATAGCAGAATAAAGAGACATGGAACAGTTTTCAAGATCACAGCTAAGGAACATGAATACAATGAACATAATGAAAAGTTCAGCCACAGAATTTGAAATTTTGCTGAGTAGTTTTTGTTTTTTTCTCCTCTGCAGTCAGGTGATGACCTCTTTAGAGTAAGCACCACTTTTCTTGTGTTGGCAGAATGCCTGATTTGAGCAACTTTCAGTCCTGACTGGAAGAATGAATTTTACAGCAAGACAAACACAAAAAAAAAAGAACAGAAGATAAATTTAGAAGGTAAATTGGGAACAAAGAGTCTTCCAGAAAGCATCTCTATATAGAAAAAGACTCATTAAGAAAGGTTGAAATGTTATCGCAAGGTGCTAAATTCAGTCATAGACAGGAACATTTCAGATATTTTTGGCAATTCAAGATACTTTTATCAATTCAAGAGACAGATTTCTAGGAGGGAGGGGGAAAAAAACCCCAAACAACAACCATTATGTGCCATAATCTTTTATTTTAATCCTTTTGGAACTAAACTTTTCATTTTAGTGAGGCTGAAGCATCAAAAAGGTCAACAGGGCCAAGTATAAGGTCCTTCACCTGGGTTGGGTTAATCCCAAACAAAATACATCCTGGGTGGAAGATGGACTGAGACCAGCCCTGAGGAAAAAACTTGAGGGTATTGGTGGACAAGAAACTCAACGTGATCTAGCAATGTGCTCCTGCAGCCTAGAAAGCCAATCGTATCCTGGGCTACATCAAAAGAAGAGTGACCCACAGATCAAGGAAGGTGATGCTCCCTCTGTACACTGCTCTTGTGAAACACCACCTGGAGTGTTGCATTCAGCTCTGGGGCCCCCAACAGAAGAAGGACATAGACGTGTAGGAGTAAGACCATAAAGATGATGGGAGTTGGAACACCTCTCTTGTGTAGACAGGCTGAGAGAGTTAAGGTTGTCTAGTCTGGAGAAGAGAAGGGTCCAGGAAGACCGTAGAGCAGGCTAAGAGTTCCTTAAAGGGATGATGAGAAGGCTGGAGAGGAACATTTTAAAAGGGCATGAAGTGATAGGAGAGGGAGGAATGGCTTGAAACTGAAAGACAGTAGGTTTAGACAAGATATCAGAAAGAAATTATTGACTGTGAGGGTGATGAGGCACTGGAACAGGTTGCTCAGAGAATCTGTAAATGCTTGAGCCCTGGAAGTCTTCAAGGCCAGGTTCAATGGGCCTTTGAGCAATCTGGTCTAGTGGAAGCTGTCTCTGCTCATGACAGGGGGGTTGAAACTAGGTGATCTTTGCGGTCCCTTCCAACCCAAACCATTCTATGATTCTATGAAAATAAAATAGGACTTTGATATGCTACTAAAAAGAAAGAAGGGGGAAAAATATTTTTTGTCTGAAAGTCCAGTCTCCCTTCCTAAAGGACAGTCTAAATAGTACTAACTCCAACAGCAGGGTATTTTTGGCAGGAAAGCTCAGATAGTCCTGTTTTGTTGTTCTGGGATTTTACTCTATTTTGCACAACTTCAAGCTTTCTCACCTTTTAGCTGCAGAGTTTTTTCCCAAAATTTACCACAGCCTTCAAAAATGCCCCTATTCTCTCAATTCTTGTCCCAAAGATAAGCTTTAGTAATGACAGAACTGGTGCAAATTTTGACCTAATCATCCACTGTCTTAGACAGCTTCTTTAAGTCCCGTGTTTCATCTTTGCTTCAAGAGTGGCCATGAAGGGTAACTGTGCTTTTGAACCGAGAATGGCTCTCTCAATCCTCTATTCAATTACCAAGGAGCAATTGAGCCCTAAACTCAACACTTAGCAACACAGTAAGACAGTGACCATAGCTTTGCTCTGTTCTCAGCATATTTTATCTGACCAAGTATAATATTTTACACTATATACTCCCAGTTTATGTTTAAGGTTTCCTCTTCTGACTAAAAGCCAGAAATGAATGTTTGGTACCATTCATATCACACTGACATGGATATCAAAAACAAGTCAGTCGAATCACATCCTAGAAGTGTTCATCTATCTCCACAGGCTACAAATAGAGAATGGATGGTTTCCTCAGGCAGCTGGTTAGGTTAGCCTCATCCATCCCACCTGCTACAGTGGCACAGTAAGAGAATGGAGACAAAGAACAAGGGAGGAAGTCAAAAGAAGAAGGCAGAGATTTGGCTTCAGCCAAGACAGTGAGGCTCCAGTCAGCATCACAATGATTACCTCTACACCCTCATCATCATCCTGTTTTGTTTTCTTGTTTGCTTGTGGGGATTTTTTTCTCTCTGTCTCATTTTGTTTTCTTTAAAACATTTCCTGTTAGAAGCTGCCTAGCCCTTCAGTCAGTTTACCTGAAGCCTGACACATCACTGAATTTGATTCAGAACAGAATACATTTGTACAAGACCTCTCCAAAGGCGTGTCAACTCTCACTTCTGAAGAGTTTTCTCAGAATGACTGAAGCACTTGGGAAAACAAATAATATCTTCAGTTCTGCTCTTAAAACATGAATATGGAATTTGTTCGTTCCAATAAAAACTACAATAGCTTGTTCATAAAGAGATAGTTGCAAGGGCAAGTGTGATTCTAGCAATACAGTTAGGGGTTTTGGTGAAAAAAATAATAAAACTTTGGCAGCTCAGCTCTGACATGCTCTCAGTCACGTGAGGTAGTTTGTTTGAACCTTACTAAGAGATGTCCGAAAGCCTTGGAATTGCAATAGTGGGTCAGAAATACTGCAAGCACTTCTCTGAGACATAAGCTCCTGCGCAGAGGCAGAGAACAGAAATAAACATAGAGAAGTGAGATAAATCTACCCAAACTTCTCTTCCTAGCTGATAGAGTTCAAATTTACAGTAGATGCCTAAAATGGTCCTTTATTTGCCTTTTATTTTGATCTGGCACTATTTCTACAGTGAATTTTGGCAACAGAGTGAGGCAAATGTTTAGATGGCACAAGCCCAGGTTGTTAAGCTATGGATGAAGTAGTGAAAACCAGGTGGCTTTTCAGATGGCCACTCCTTGCAAGAAGTTTCTTGTTTGTTCTATCCATAGAATAAACTGTACCTAGCTCACTTTTTTGTGCAGTTAGTTTCCCTCACAGACATTCATACATCTCCGTCTTGCAACATCATCTTGCGTCCATGCAGCTGTCTCCAAAGGAAAGCTAGATCTAATGCTAAGCCTAGAAAAATCATGAAACAACCTGACTGTCCATTTCACTGTTTCAAGGGACCTGCAGAACAGATATTTTTATGCCAGAATGGGTAGCTTGAACACATGATGCAATGTTTGGCACATTATGGTCCACTATTTTTCATTCAGCCATCTAAACTGTCTTTTTAGACAATTGGCCTAGAAACAGCTTCCCACCTCCAGCTAGAGTACAAATGACTACTTGCAATTGTGAGATACAGCAAGCCAAAATGTTTTGCATCCAAAAGGTCCCCAGTGCCATGGTGATGGATGAGCTGTAAACAAACACTTAAAGCAACATCAATGTTGGCTGGTTTTGAGCTGAACGAGGAAGGAAGAAGATAGAAACACACACTGTTGTATTTGGTGGCTGATTCCAGCATGTTAAGAAAGATAATAGGGGTGAAGGGGTCTGATTGCTAAGGGAACTAACTCCCAAAAAAAGCTGATGTGGGTTGTTTGTAGACTCTTCCAAAACATAAAGCTACCATCAGAAAACAAGTTAAGCCACTTGACAGTGGAAGACGGACAGAGGAGAAGGAAACAAAGGGGAAGAATGAAACATGATGCTGCTGCTTCCTATTTGCCACTCCACTGAGTACAATTATCACAGGAATTGCCACCACTAACCCCCTCTTCAACAGTAGCAAGAGAACTCACTAAGACTTTTATACCAATATATGCATGAAATTCTCCAAAGCTTATAGTAAAATGGATACATCACTTAAAGTTTTTTGCTGTCATGTTGAACAAGCAATACCCAATATAATGAAAACAGAAACAAGATGGACATGGAGAACATGAGAATTAAAAATTCTATGAAAGCAAGGCAGAGGACTCAGGTATGAATAGCTTACAGCACAATATAAGACCAAAGCTCTGAAGTTCCTCATGGGAAAAAACCTGTAGGAAAATAAAGAAAAGCTATGTCTATGCCGGCACTATGTATCAGATAAGATGTTAAAAATGCCAAGCAAATGAAAACAAAGGAAAAGAAAGCAAGACAAAGCAAAACATCCCAGCCTTTTTCTACTCACTAGCTTTAGCATGGTCTGAAAAATATAAAATACACAAAATATAGGATTACAGAATGGCTGGATGTCGGTTTTCCTCCAAACACCACACAGATAAACTTTCATGGTTTAAGATATTTCATCTTCACACTCGCATCTTGAAATCACCATGGAAAGAAAGGTCAACTTCTTATAGACAGAGAGGATTAGACTAAATTATACCTTTCCTTTTCTCACATCTCAGAACTCATTTTGCCTGGGAACTGCACTAGGAAATATGTGATGTTTCTTTCAATAAACGTCAGTGAAACTCACTTTTGGAGGCCTTTGTAGCAGGGTGGGTTCTACAGTTGCTGACAGTGAGACAAAAGCACTGTTGAGAGGTTAGCAAAACAGTATCTTTATTACCAGAAGCAGCTAAGTAACGGGAGTTTTGAGAAAAAGAATGAGAGAGGAGGGAGACTAAGGCAATAAGCCCAAACATGTAAGCATGCCACTCACTAAGGGGTTACTCACGTGAGGTTGTCTTACCAACTCAAGACACTGTCCCAAAGGCAGGGACTACATCTTCTAGGTGTTGGCAGAGAGCTGGCATCCCCACTGTCTTTTTGCGGAAAAACCACACACAGAGCATGAGTCCTCTCACCTTTATTGAGCTTGCTGGTAACATCTACCTAGAGACGTATGACCAGCACTGCCCAGGTAGAGGTCTCAGGCTCTGCCCTTTTTTTCCTCCTTGCTCTCTCTCCCTCACCTCTCCTCCAAAGGCTGTCAACCAATAGGAGAGATCCAAATAACTTTAGTTTATGCAAACTGTCTGCAAGGACAAATCCTTCACTCTGTCAGCTTTTGTTCCCTAGAACTTGGCAGGAAAAGAAAAAATCTTTTCACAGGGGGCATGAGCAGAAAACACATACCAGACTATCAGCATTTTTAAGTCTCGATACAGCCTCAATGCAAAGAAAATAGCAATAAACATGTTGAGGTCCCAACGCATCCGGGGACATAGGCTTTCAGATGCTTTTCAGATACATAGCCACTTTGAAGTTAATGGGACCATTTAAACATTTCTAAATGCTTTAGACCTTGCAAAATCAAGGTCTAGAGCTCTGTAGTCAGGTGCGTTGTTTGAGTGACCCACATACAAACATGGCACAAATATTTCCACCGGACTGGTATTCCCTAAGAAAGGCAAATATGTCCCCCTGCCATCTGCTGATGATAGAAAACTCAGATTGCTGTAACATGTGGTGGCACCAAATGGAATCACATAAGTGTCAGAATGAATGGCAGCCACTTAGGACATTTGCAAATACTTAGATGTCTTTCATGTAAGGCAAGATGAGGAGACAGGAAACCAGCACACTTGATACTTTTATCTCATGCTTCATCAGAGAACCATGTATTGCTATGAATTATAGAAACAAAGCAAACGGAAAACAACAGCTCAGGGGTAAAGCTTCATATATTAAACCTATTACTTGCCTGGAGGACCATGAAAAATAACTTTTGATGTGACTATCTTGAGACAGCTAGGAAAACAAAGGAAGGCAGAACTGTCAGGAAGGTTGAAAATAATGCCTGTGGAAACTTCTTAAAAAGGTGTCCTAGTTCAACAGGAGGGACCAGTTAACACTGTGTGGGGGTGATCAAAGCTGTGTATTCTACCCCCTCTATTCATTCCCCAAGGACAATGGACCATTAGCAGCAGCTGCCCAGGGAGTCATTAGCACTTTCACACCCAGCCTGAGGGGGTGTGGCTGCTAATGGGCCATCAACAGTTCAACAATACCCCATGACTCCCAGAGTTAATCACCCATTGTGTGAGTCCCCGCCCTGGGGGAGGGACTGGGTGCTCCCTGAGGGTACATAAGTGGTGGGTAAGAAGACCTCAGGAACTTCTTGTCAGATCCAGAGGAGCAGCAGGACCTTGACAGGAGGAGACCAACACTCTTGACCAGACTACAGCCCTCGCCTGCACCAACAGGTTTTTCACTTCCTTTTGCTTTGGACTTGGGGGAACCATGTGGGTCTCAGCACAAGGGCAAACAAACCCCTGTGGGTTTGTGCCCCAGGACACTGGGTTATACTGCTGGGTTTTGTGAGTTGAAAGCAATTTCCTTTTGTGTCAGTGTATTTATTGTAATATTATTATTATTAAATTTTAGCTCTGACTTATAATCTCTCTCGTGGTGAGTTCATTTCCCCTGCTGGTTTGCCTTTAAACCAGCACAAAAGGTATTTTAATACTGGGATAAGGCAAATGAAGAAGTAAGAAGAATTGCTTCACTGAAAGGGTTGTCATTTCCTGAAAGTGTTTAAGAAATCACTTAGTGTTGTGCTTTATTTGACATGGTGGTGTTTGGTCAAAGATTGGACTTGATCTTGGAGGACTTTTCCAGCCCTAATGCTTCTGTGATTCTAAATGCTTACTATTTAAATTGAAATACACCAACTGCACATCAGTTCGCCCAAATCAGAATTTATTCACCCCCAGCCTCAGAAGGCAGGAGAAATCTGGGTAGCAGCAGGACAGTCCCAGCCAAGGCCAGATTTAGCAGCCTCTGCTAGGAACAAGGTACTGTTCCAGTCACTACAGTGTGCTTAACCTGGCAGCTCAGAGCTACCATCGTCCTTCTCTTTTGTGGACAGAGGCAGCAGAAAAAGAGAAAGGGAAAATGAGGTGAGGGGAAATACTCACACCTCCCAAAATTGCCACCTCATCATTTGAAAAATATGGGGAAAAAACTTCAAAATTCTTTTCAAAAAAAAAACAACACAAAAACAAACAACCTCCCCACAAACATAACAAAACAACTGAAAGGGAGATACCTATTCTTTTGGCCAACCACATTCAAATAGATACATGGTATCTTTTGGCCCTTGAATTTTCAACATATGTTGGACACATATGAAAAGAGATTTACTTTTTCAAGTCTCAAACAAAGCAGGTCTGCATAATACTATGCACTTTTCTGGATTTTCACACTGATCAGATAATTTCCTATTTGATAATATGGAAGTTCTCTGTTGGACAGAAAACATAGCACCTCTCTTTAATACACACTTCAGTATGAAACACTGCACTATGACCAGACCATGTGCACATATGGCTCATTGTGTCAGCACTTTTATATCTTTGGTGACCTCTGAAATCAGGAATGTGTAAAAGAGAATAAAATCTACTTTTCACCCAGTAAACACACTGCATAAACTGCTGTGTTGACCCCACTGCACCTGTGCAAAATGCTGCTATCAGTTTAGATCACAATAAAACACCGTTATTATCCCTATGTTCTAAAACATAGATAAGTCTTCTTTGAAAACATGCAATATATAAGAGAAAAGAGGAAAAAAGAAAGAAGTCTAACACTTTGAATTGTGGCTTTCATTAAATTTGGAAGAAGTCATCCAGGTCAAGCCTAAGAACATGCTGTAAATCATCTCTGACAGGACACTGGAATTCAAGTAATTTCTATTCTCTCACTGCATAGTGTCCGTATTTCATTTTTAGAACTAGTAATTTTGGGTCCAACACAGTTTTGAGGTTTTTGACAAAGCGAGGATTATGAGCTTATTAAGTCATTTCTCCCAAGTTACTTGCTTTCCCTAAACTCCTTCACAAATTCAGCTATTTATGTTAACCTTAAAAAGGAGAACAAGTTTGCAAGAGACATGGCATCATAGTGGAGGTCTCAAACTTTTTGGACTATAGGGCCACTATCAAATTTTTCTTTCAGAGCATAATATAGCCTCACCACCAATTATTGCAAATCCAAATCCTTTTACTGAGGTAGGATAAAAATATTATTTTCTTCATGACCCTCTAAGAGGAGGAAATTCTTGCTCATAGTTACTTTCCTTCCCCCTTCACACAAGAGTGGGATAGAATCCTCATTGTGCTGATGCTGGTGATAGAAATCTCTAATTAAGGGTAGAGAAGAGAGGGAAAGATAAGCCACTGAGAACAGACAAGAAACAACAGAAAGGAAGGTGGATCTCAATCAACAGCTGAGCTGAGGGAGAATCCTAAGCACCTCAGCGCCCAGAGGCCAAGACCATTATGGAATAAGCTGCCAAGGCCAGTGCACACCTTAGTGGTTGCAGTGAAAACACTGTCCTAAAAGTAGCAAAACTCATCACCAACTACAGTGCAATTAAAATGTCACTGGTAAGTCTACTGGTAAAACTACTGGCTAGATCAAGGAATTTCAGAATGGTACTACACCACTAGTAGGGCAGGAATCTGCCATCTCTCCAGGTATTTTAATTCTCAAATGCAGGTCATTATATTCCCTTTGGAGATTTAAACCCATATGAGAAAAAATAGAGCAAAAATGAGAAACTACTTATTTCATTTTGCCAAAATGAAAACACCCAACAGTCAGTTAGGAAATTGTCTTTATAGTCAACAATATCTCAGAATTCAACTCTCTTAATAAAACAATGACTTCCCTACCATCAAGGAATACTTTTGAGAAGTCCCACTTTCTATAAAAATGTAAATGAAGTGGTATCTTTTTATACAAATTGCATATTTATTTGGTAAGAAATATCTTTAAGATGAGAGGAAGAGTTGGTGATCAGTTCATTGCCTTTCTGCTAGACTATATTCAAAGAGGTCGGAACATTTAAAAAAAATTTTGGAATTATTAATTGCCATTAATAAGTCCTTAAAATTGATAAAAATGAATTCTCCCTGTAATGGCAGTATAATCTAGATCTCATTAACTCTTCTACTGAAATTAAATATTTTGATTTTAATAGAATTTTCTTTTGGAATGAAAAAGAATAGATAATATACTGCAGAAATGTTAGAAAGCAATTAGGTTTTCTAATTTCTCATTTCATTTACAGAAAAGGCTGGGTACAAAGAAACTGCGTTTGTTTACAAAAGAGGAGTGACAAGCCATAGTGCAACAGGAAAACTATGACATTGTTGCTGTCACAGAAACATGGTGGGATGACTCACATGACTGAAGTGCTGCTATGGGGGGCCTAGAAGCTCTTCAGAAAGGACAGGCAGGGAGGGAGAGGTGGAGGGGTGGCTTTATATGTTAGAGAGTCTCTTGACTCTGTTGAAGTTGAGGTCAGCAGTGACAAGATTGAGTGCCTGAGGGCCAGAATCAGGGGCAAGGCCAACAAGGCTGACACCCTTGTGGGTGTCTGTTACAGACCGCCCAACTAGGATGATGGAGATGAATTGTTCTACAAGCAGCTGGTGGATGTCTCAAAATCTCCAGCCCTTGTTCTTGTGGGTGACTTTAACCTGCCAGATATCTGCTGGGAGCTTCATACTGCAGAGAAGAGGCAGTCAAGGAGGTTCCTGGAGTGTATAGAGGACAATTTCCTTCTTCAACTGGTAAATGAGCCTACCAGGGGTAAGGCCCTGCTAGACCTACTGTTTACAAACAGAGAGGGGCTGGTAGATGATGTAGTGGTTGGAGGCCGCCTGGGGCACAGTGACCATGAAATAATAGAATTTTCAGTCCTCAGGGATGTAAGGAGAGCCACCATTAAAACCTCTACTCTGGACTTCCAGAGAGCAGATTTTGGCCTATTCAAAAAACTAATTCAGAGCATACCCTGGGAAACAACCCTTAAAGGCAAGGGGGTCCAGGAGGATTGGACATGTTTCAAGAAGGAAATTTTGAGTGCACAGCAACAGGCTGTGCCGAAAGGCCAGCCAGAGGGGAAGACGGCCAGCTTGGTTAAATAGGGAGATTCTGAAAGAAATCAGGGATAAAAAGAAAGTTTATAGACTATGGAAAAAAGGGCTGGCTACTTATGAAGAATTTACAGAGAGAGCTAGGTCATGGAGGAAAAAAACTTAGGGAAAGAAAAGTGGAATTTGAAGTAAATTTGGCTATTTCAGTTAGGGATAACAAAAAGTCCTTTTATAAATACATTAATAACAAAAGGAAGGGCAAGGAAAACCTCCATTCTCTGTTGGACTTGGAGGGAAATATAGTTAAGGAAGATGAGGAGAAGGCTGAGGTACTTAACACCTACTTTGCCTCAGTTTTCACCAGTAAGACAGGTGGCCCTCAAGACAACTGGCCTCTGGAGCTGGTAGACAGGGAGAGGGAGCTGAATAGCCCTCCTGTATTCCAGGAGGATATAGTTACTGACTTAGTGAGCCAGCTGGATCCTAACAAGTCTATGGGACCAGACGGGATCCATCCCAGGGTGATGAGGGAGCTGGCAGAAGAGCTTGCCAAACCGCTCTCCATCATCTTCCAACAGTCCTGGCTCTCTGGGGAGATCCCAGATGATTGGAGGTTGGCCAATGTCACCCCAATCCACAAAAAGGGCTGCAAGCAGGACCCTGGCAACTACAGGTCTGTCAGCCTGACCTCTGTGCCTGGCAGGGTTATGGAGCAGATCATCCAGAGTGCAATCACACAGCACCTTCAGGGTGGACAAGGGATTAGACCCAGCCAGCATGGGTTCAGGAGGGGCAGGTCCTGTCTGACCAACCTGATCTCTTTCTACGATCAGGTAACCCACCTGGTGGATGAGGGGAAGGCTGTGGATGTGGTCTATCTGGACTTCAGCAAGGCCTTTGACACTGTCTCCCATAATATACTCCTGGAAAAGCTGGTAGCCCATGGCCTGGACAAGTGTACCCTCTCCTGGATTAGGAGCTGGCTGGAGGGTCAGGCCCAGAGAGTGCTGGTGAATGGAGCTGCATCCAGATGGCGGCCAGTCACTAGTGGTGTTCCCCAGGGGTCTGTGTTGGGTCCAGTCCAGTTTAACATTTTTATTGATGATTTAGATGAGGGAATTGAGATCATCATCAGCAAATTTGCTGATGACACCAAGTTGGGGGGGAGTGTCGACCTGCTGGAAGGCAGGAGGGCTCTGCAGAGGGATCTGGATAGACTTGAGAGATGGGCTGATTCCAGTGGGATGAAGTTCAATAAGGCCAAGTGCCGGGTCCTGCACTTTGGCCACAACAACCCCCTGCAGTGCTACAGGCTGGGCACAGAGTGGCTGGAGAGCAGCCAGGCAGAAAGGGACCTTGGGGTACTAATTGACAGGAAGCTCAACAGGAGCCAACAGTGTGCCCAGGTGGCCAAGAAGGCCAATGGGATCCTGTCCTGTATCAAAAATAGCGTGACCAGCAGGACCAGGGAAGAGATCCTTCCCCTGTACTCTGCATTGGTGAGGCCACACCTTCAGTACTGTGTTGAGTTCTGGGCCCCTCAGTTCAGAAAGGATATTGAGGTGCTGGAGCAGGTCCAGAGAAGAGCTACAAGGCTGGTCAAGGGACTGGAGCATAGGTCCTATGGGGAGAGGCTGAAGGAGCTGGGGTTGTTTAGCCTGGAGAAGAGGAGGCTCAGAGGTGACCTCATCACTGTCTAGAACTACCTGAAGGGAAGTTCTAGCCAGGTGGGGGCTGGTCTCTTCTCTCAGGCACTCAGCAATAGGACAAGGGGGCACAGGCTTAAACTCTGCCAGGGGAAATTTAAGTTGGATATCAGAAAAAAATTCTTTCCAGAGAGAGTAATCAGGCATTGGAATGGGCTTCCCAGAGAGGTGGTGGATTCACCATCCCTAGAGATTTTTAAACGCAGATTGGACGTGGTATTGAGTGCCTTGATCTAGTAAATGGACTAGAGTTGGACCAAGGGTTGGACTCGATCTCAGAGGTCTTTTCCAACCCAATTGATTCTATGATTCTATGATAAGTGTGATTTTCTTTTATAGTCTCTGTAAAGTTAGTGAAGAATTGGCCATTTAAGTACAATGAAACCCTGGGGTTTGTGCTGGTTTAAAGGTAAACTGGCAGGAGAAATAAACCCAACAAGAAAGATTATAAGTCACTGTTAGAATTTAATAACAATATTACAATAATTGCAATGGCACAAAGAGAATTTGGTTTTAACCCACAAACCCCAGTACCCTGGGGCACAAAGAGAATAGTGTTCATTAGCCCATGTGCTGAACCCCACATGGTCCCCCTGAGTCCAAAGTAAAAGGAAGTGAAAAACCTGTCGGTACAGATGACAGTCACAGTCTGGTCGAGAGTGGTTGTCACAGTCCCATCAAGGTTCTGGTCCTCCTCTGGATCCAACAGGTGGTGCCCAAAGTCCCAAGTCCCCAAGACTGTATATGCTCAGGTTCAGGTGGGAGCACTCAGTACCTCCCCCAGGACAGGGAGTTCCACATTGGGTGATCTGACTCTGTGAGTCATGGGGTATTTTTGGAATTGTTGATGGCCCATTAGCAGACATGACCCCTCAGGCTGGGTGTGAAGGTGCTAAGAACTTCCTGGAGGGGAGTTTTCAAAGCTCCTATCTCACAGGCTTCTTTAACACCCAAGCTTACAGCCTGAGATGTTGGGTGTGTCCTGGACAGCTGCTGCAAACGGTCCATTGTTAACAGCTCACGAGAGATTATGTAGAGGGTGGAGAATACACAGCTTTGGTCACACCCACAAAGTGCTCTCGGTTGCTAACCAGGACAGGTCTTTTTGCACATTATTCTGAATACAACCTAAAATGCTTGTGTAACAACTCAATTCAATAGAATGGACCTTTGATTAGATTAGAAGAATATATAGATTACACATAAAGTATTTAAGTATCAAAATTCAGAATAAATTAATGGAAAAAATGAAGAAAAAAGTTAAATTATTCCCTTGACATGAACAGAGGCAGGATTTAATCTCCAAATTCTACCATATTTGTAATATATCTCAGCCTTTTAGACTGAAACTTCATCTCTCTTTTATGCCCAAAGCCTTTCTGCTAGCCATTGCTTCTTTCAAGAATATGTGGCTTTTCTCATATTTTATCCTCACAAACACATCTGTGACTGGGCTCTCTTTCAGAACTTTGCCTCTTCCTTTTTGTACTCAGTCTCATAACGAAGCAACATTTATTTTTGGCAACAATAATCACAGTTTATTATTGGATATATAAACCATGGTTCTTTCCATCCTAAATTAGTAAACACAAATAGTAAAACAATGGTAAAATATTTAGACCAGAAAATATTAAATGCAATGTTACAAATATTCCTATTAAATGTCTTGACTTATTCCAGTATGATTACACAAACTTTGGAAAGAGCAAATCGCACTTCTTGAACATTGCTTTGCTTAATGCTGTATATAGTTACAGATCCTCTCCCAAACATGACAGAACTGAGGGATTTAGGGATCATTTGAACCATAATCCATACCATTCTCTGGAACAAACCAGGAGGTAACAGACTATGGTGGGAACATGAAAAACTTGTTTGTGAGGAAAATCAGCATTTTTTTTCACATTGGGCATCTAAATAGCTATGGAAAATGTATTGCACATTAAAATATCTGGTAAGAGTTTTACTCTAAGCAGTTTACACTTGAAGAATTTCCCTGGATGCTCAGAACACTCAGAATTTCAAGGTTAAACTAAGACAGCCCACACTATGCTTGAGGCACACAAAAATGAGATGAGCACAGTCCTTGGATTGCTGGACAAATTGTACCCAGGGTGTCAGTACTCAAGAGAGATGTCAACAAGCTGTTATCACCTTGATAAAAAGTCATGTACTATTTCAGGTGAAGCCTGCTATGGATTTCACCTTCCAAATACAAACCAAGTAAATACACACCCATTTTTTTTAACTAATCAGCAGAACAAGTCAAATGCTATGGTGGCAGGTATAGCAATATGAACAATTACGAACTTCAAGGACTGACTAACTAACTGTAATCAAATTATTCACCAAGTCAAGGGGCCTAGGAAAATAATACATGCTGCACCATGCAGCGAAGGTGGAGTATCCCACGTACCTTATAATCATTTCAGCCTCAGGTTATGTTTTAAAGACAGAAAGATCAGTCACTCATCTTGCTTGGTGCTGAAGTCAATGGAGCAATCCTGACTGAGACCAGTTGACCATCCTGTGAATGCAGACAGGGAAATTTTCTGATTCACTTTTACCTCAGGAGTTGTCCTAAGAACTAGTCTTTTACTGTTTAATAACAATGGATATGCATATTCTGTTACTACCATATAATATTAAACTGATTACATCACTCTCCCATTTGGCCACTCAAATTCTGCTGGAGGACACTGTGACAATGCAGCACACCTCAGACTGCAGGGCTAAACACACTGTTACATTACAGCTGCTGCTATTAAAATATTAAGCCCAAAATTAATGCATTACACTATTCAGACTAATGTTCTCTAAATAAGATTGAATTCATCCAGAGGTATTTTTAGGCAAAAATACATCCTCACAAGCAATGCAATGATCAGCACTTTTCCCCCAGATGCTCTAATATGGAATATAGCCTATGCAGTAATTAATATTTATGAAGAGAATGAGTTCCTGTTAATCCCTAAATCACAAACATACGGGATTTGAACTATAAAAATGCAAACTCAAACCAATATAATAAAAATATATTTACACACATATTAATTGTTAACTTTAGTCAAGTTATTATGTATTGCTTTAAGTGAACTCAAAATTAGTAATCATACAGGTCTATAAACTTATTTATCAATGTGATCTCTAGATCAGACATATATAACAGAGGAAGTTCATTTTAGTATGTTAGGACACCTTTGAAACTTGATCAGCAAAAACTTGATCTTATGCCCTTCAGTTGCCAATACTACATTGTTTCCACTCTCACAGGAGTGCTTTCCCTAGACGAAATTCAGAAAAAACCATCACACACAGAAGGAAGCTCTTTGCAAGATGAAATGATTATGATTCAACCTGTGTCTTAGGAAGAGATACTCTTACCCATTGTTGAAAATGATAACAACATACAGGGTTCCTGGAACATTCTGTATATATCACACAATTGAAGAAAGGTAAATAACAGGGTTTAGGTAGTCCTTTTTATCATCAGATTTTGAATTGCTTTATGAAAATTGCTGTTCTACATGTAAGCCCCTAATAAAAAATTAAAGGTTTAGAATTCTTCATGTGGTGAATTATGCTGAAAACGTTTCTGGATAAGAAAGAAATTACATGATATAGCAACATGAGACATTTATTTAAGAGCTCCTATATGAATTCAGTATGCTAACTTCAGGCACCCAAGCCTGAAAATATTTGCTTTCATAAGGGCATAAAAGGATTCAAAAGAAATGTGAACTAATTCAAGCTATATATAGCAATGCCTCCTCAAACCATTATTAATGTTTTATTAGCATTTGTTTCTTCCTCCCCTTTTCCAGATGGCACAGTGCAGAGCACCCTGCAGAATACCATCAACATCTTTGTTAAAATGCAGGCGACTCTTTACAACTGATCAACTCCATGAAGGACTGTGTTTGTTTCCTTGTTACCATACCATAAGGCAGTTAAATGCCTCCCTGACATCCGATCCCGTCAGATCTCGGAAGCTAAGCAGGGTCAGCCCCAGATTAGTACTTTGATGGGAGGCCTCCT
The DNA here is from genome assembly GCF_047495875.1 of Pithys albifrons albifrons. Classification (NCBI taxonomy): domain Eukaryota; kingdom Metazoa; phylum Chordata; class Aves; order Passeriformes; family Thamnophilidae; genus Pithys; species Pithys albifrons. The sequence goes on along the minus strand of NC_092458.1, from coordinate 95,962,084 downwards.
GGGAAATGCCGGGTGCTGTAGGTTCTAGTCCTGAGGAACTTCACTGGCACTGTCCAAGTTTGCTCGCCGTGGCAGATGAACCTCAGGACTTAAACGGTGGGGCCAGTTCTGCGCATGCTGTGCCTCACCTAAAAAATCCACTGCGCAGGCTGGAAGGGCACACCCACGTGGGGACAGCCCTTCCCAAATCTTCGTTCAGGAAGCCGAGCCACACACACACCATACCATACCATAAAACCACAAAAACAAAACAAAAACCCCCCGAAAAACAACAACAACAACAACAACAAAAGAGAGAAAAAAAAGACACAGAAAGAAGGAAACTGTCTCCCTCTTTTTGTCCTGGTTACACGAGAAACTGTCCTAAATCTGTTCAAGATTGACGGATAGGAATGGGAGAGGATTAAAATGTGTACTTTCCCCTCCTCTTTAGCAGACTGCTGCTGGAAGTGTTTGACTGGGAGTTCAAAGAACCATTGTCCTCCATTCATCTAAAGCTTGGCGCAGCACAACTACAAGACTACAAGCAAAAGGCGCAATCAGCAGCAGTACATGCTAAGGTGTGAGAAGCAGGAAACATAACCTAGAATATGGTATATTCTCCATAATAAATCCCAGTATCTCTTCTAAGGCTAGCTGCAAAGACTCCAGGCATGCTGACCCACAGAATATTTTGCACTCACCAACAGCATATTTTGTTCACCAATACTGAATTTCCTACAGGATATTGTCTATCTAATCATCTAAGCTGTTTAACATCCCTTTTTCTCTTCCCACTGAAAATATAAGCTTGTTTGACTTCACATCTCATCCATCTTTTGAGCATCAAGAAAAGCAGAGTTGCTTGACAAAGCTGCAGCGAGAGTGGAATTGAACAAAGAACACATCAGCAAGGTACAAGTAAATAATTTAGCTCTGGGCCTGAGGCATTACCTTTTATTTAAACAGACATAATTGATAAAGAATGCTAGCAGAGTCATTTACAAAATGTTAACTATGCAATAGCTGAACATCCTGTTACAAAGTAAGATAATTATTTTACATACCAGAACCTCAAAAATAAATAGATGAATACACAGAATCTTAAGTGATGTTAGCAGATTAATGGGCAGATGAAGGATAATGGAGGCAATGCAATCATTCAAAATGTTCAGCCAACAAAAAAAGAATGAATGTTTCAGCTTATTAAAAACATACTTTTATTTTCTTTTATTTTCCTCGTTAAATCAAAACTTCTCTGCTGCACTAGAGAACAACACTGGGATCCTTTTTATCATCTTCATTAATGATGAGGATGATAGGACAGAGTGCCCTTTCATTAAGTGTGCAGATGACACAAAACTGGGAGGAGTGCCTAAAACACCAGAGGGTTGTGCTGCCATCCAGAGGGACCTCAGGAGGCTGGAGGCCAGCTCGTGCAAAGGTGTACAAAGTGCCTTGTGCACTTAACAAGGATAAGTGCAAAGTTCTGCCTCTGAGGAAGAACACAACCTCTTGCACCAGTGTGGGTTAGGGACCACCTAGCTGGAAAGAAGCTTAGCAGAAAAGGACCTTGGGGTTCTGGGAGACACCAAGCTGAACACGAGCCAGAGTGTGCCCTTGAGGCAAAGAAGTATTTGGGCTGCATTAGGACAAGTATTGCCAGCAGCCTGGGAGAGATGATCCTTCCCCTCTACTTGGCTATGTTAAAGCCAACCCTGGAGTGCTGTGTTCAGTTCTGGGCTCTGCAGCACAAGAGAGACATGGATGTACTGGAGCAAGTCCAGCAAAGGATCACAAAAATTATTAATGTGCTGGAGCACCTCTCCTTTGAGAAAAGGCTGAGAGAGACATGACTGTTCAGCCCAGAAAAGACTAGGGGAAATTTCCTCAGTGTGACAAACATGTGAAAGGAGTGTGCAAAGAGTATCGATACAGGCTCTTCTCAGTGGTGCCCAGGGTAAGACAAGGTGATGGGCACAAAGTGAAGCACTGGAGGTTCCCTCTGAACATCACATTTTTTCCCTGTGACGTTGACTGAGCACTGGCACAGATTGCTCAGGAAGACTGTGAAGTCTTCTTCCCTGGAGCTATACAAAAGCCTTCTGGACATGGTCCAGGGCAACTGGTTGTAGGTGGCCCTTCTTGAGCAGGTGAGTAAGACAAGATGATCTCCAGAGGTCACTTCCAGTCGCCATTCTGTGATTCAGTGATACAGACACCATTCCTCCACCCTGTAGGAAAGCAGCTCTACTCCAGTCATGTGTTCAAGTAATATTCTACACTGAAGCTGCATTAACTAGGTCTTTCATCTGCATCTCCCCCTGATTTTTCAGTTGTAGAAGATGGGTGGGTGTTGCTACCACAATAGCTTTTCCATTGTCTTCTTTAAATCAGCAAGGTAGGTAATTACTAAACATCTCCTGCCTCCCTCTCCAGTCTGTCCCAGGTGGAAAACTCAGTAATCTGGTTTTTTTCACTGAAAATGTTCTTGGACACCTTTGCAAAATAAGTAAATGAGCATCAAGTCTGTAAGATGTTATTTAGAGCCAGAAGTTTTCTTTGAAATATGTGTAGCTCTACAGTGCTATACCCTTGTCAGTACTGCTGAAAAAGAACTCTGCAGATCCATCACCACTTATCTCTCTAAAAAATAGGATGTTTACTCTGCCAGGAGCCGCATGGCTGACCAGGAATTAATTTGGAATAATTTCCTGAACCAGACTGAGAAAAAAGACAAGCAGGACTAATGTACAGAAGCATAATTAATCACAGTTAATTGAATATATTTATTTTTTATTTAAATGTGGTTTATAGTTCTCAGTTAAAGATAATCAGTAAATTAGCATTTTGGCTTTTGTTTTCTTCTGTTTTGTTCAGGCAGTTTCTGCCTATTTATTCCCTAATGGTGGTGTTTCCATAATGTAAACCCCTCATTTCAGCCTGCTAAATGCAAGTAAGTTCTCTTGTGTAGTTGTTTTGTGATAAAGAAACCAGAAATAAAATTAAAACACACAACATTATTCTCTTATGAAAGCATGTTCAGTTTAATTGTTGAGGACGATGAAAAGCAGCAGGTCTTGGCATAGAAATAACTGTGAAGGAGGTCAGTTCATGCCTCTAACATCTGTTCTTGACATCAAAGGGAAGCAGAGAAAGTGAGAAGGGGAAACAGGAGCTCTATTTCACTACACTAATCTAACAAGGATGCATCTATCAGGGACATAATTCAGACCTTCTCACTAAGAGCAGCCAGAAACTTGGGGGCCATCTGTCAATGCTGGTTAACAGCTCTCCAGGGCTGTGTCTCACACAGCAGTGTTTGGACAACTGGACTTTATCTTCTTGCTAAAGTAACCTCATCAAAATCTTTTAATTGCTCTCTACAAAACTGGTGTTGGTCTGTCATTGAGACTGGCCAATCTAGTCAAATTTCAACTTTAATAGAAAGAGAGAGGAAAATTGAATTTTCCCCAACAGCAGTCATATAAGTTTAATACTACCTGTCTAGAAGTGGAAATTAATTACCAAATCACCCAGACTCACATGGCTTGTTGATCACCTCACTATTCTATTCCCATGGGAGACATGCTAATACGAAGTTCCTACCCAGCCTGTCCACAAAGACAAAACATGCCATAATATAAGGGATCAGCTGCTCAGTATTAAGCTTAAAGAGAGTCCCGTAATAACCAAGTCTAACATTTGCTATTGGATACAGCAGCACAGGGATCTCAGCTCTATCTTCTGTAATTGTGAGAAGCTAAAAAAACAGCATTTTCATGGTAGGATGGTTGAGTTTCAGGCACAGCATAATTGACAGCTCTTTTTTTATGGTGCCTGATAATGAAAGAATAGTCTGCAATACCAATGCACAGCTGATGTGTTTTACTATGGATTGACTTCACACAATGTGCACACTCAGACATACACACGGTTCTCTATAGGTGAATGAACATACTACCCACATCTCAGCTCTAAGGGGATAAATTCATCCAGCATGGGACTGACTTCAGCCTCCTAAGATAAATGATGCCCATCATGTTATAGCTAAATTAAAGAACATTAGATCAAGCTTAGGTAACTGGGTTTGGCACTGAGGAGGTGCACAGATGGGAGGAATCCTCCCCCACCATCTGGAAGATTTGCAACACCTTTAGCAGCAGCTGCTTCAATGAGCACAAGACCCCACATACCCACCCCTTCAAAACAAAGAAAACAAAGGTCTCAGCAATGGCAAAACTTCCAGGTTTCTATATTGTTGGTGCCTATTCCCTCTCTGTGAGTCTGATCCTATGTGGAAGCGTAAATCCCTGCCTTGCTGCCTACACCTAAGCACTTTGAAAATGAAGCTGTTAAGTGAGTGGATACCTAGCCCAAGGAGGAGGGTGAAGTGCAAAATAAACTCTGCACTGAATAAAGCTTGGCAGATAATGAAAACATATATTCATCCAAATTGCAGGTGTTTTCTTAAACCTAGAAAATACTGTTATTTCATGCATACAAACTGATTTGATTTTAAAACATTAAAGAAATCTTCACAGATATTCTGGTTTAATACTGCCCAAACGATAAATATGATACAAAATATGCATTATGAAATACATATACACATACATACTCAGAGGTATATTAAAATTGAACACTGAGATATTTTCTCATACAGAAATTCAAAACAAAATATAGGAAAGCATAACCAAAATATTCTCATTTGAAAAACTTTGCATTTTTCAGATGGCAGGTGATTCAATACTCATATATCCTCAATGTCAAAACCAGATTTCTCAAATTAAAACTCATCAGGTTTGGGCCAAGCCCACTATGATGTACTATGCTAGATAAAACCCCGTGGCAGCAGCAACTCAACTTTTTAACCAAAAAAAAAAAAAGTAGTAACTTTCACCAAAAATTGCTCTAAGGAAAGTGAGTCCAAACAGTTAAAAGGCCTAACCAGTTACTGCTCTGCAGATGAGCCAGGATAATCACCCTGACTCTGCTCCTTCATGCCCTAAAGCCAAGCAAACACAAAGGCTTTTAAACTATTTTGATAGAAACTCAGTTGTTTTTCATTGTTTTTCTATATGCTAAAGACAAAAACTTTTGTGCCATTTGGAAATTCTGAATGAGCAAATGACTGGCACCAAGTTAAAATGACATAGAAACCAATAAAAGTTACGAAGAGAGAGATCTCATGATACTACTACATAGACAATTAAATTAGTACCAGTTATTCTCATCCATATCCCTAGGCACAGCTGTTCATCACTGGGGATTACTAAAGCTGTGACAGCATTAGACAGAGATTGACAGCTGTCTGTTGCACAACAAAAAGCAGAAAGCCAGCATGTGTTTTGCTAGCTTCCAGCTGAGAGGAGTAAACAAATAAGCCAAAGCAGTGTACAGTCATTAGTGTACAGATTATGATTGACTGACACTGTGAAACTTCTGCAGAGACAGCCCCAACCAAACTATGTGCCTTCATGGTGCCTTGTTTAATTTTAAACTGGACATACAGATTAAGCTCACTAAATATTCATAAAACTGAACTAAACTAGAGAACAAGATTCAACAGTTATTTCTTCATATTTGAACTGTCTTTAGGCTCATCAGGGCAGCATAGATTTTCAGATAACACAAATCCAAATTCACTTTTTGTGGTTTACATTGACTTTTTTCATGTTTGTTTTAGTTGAATTTTACAAGAAGTTTGAATAAAGAACAAACAAGACGAGATGTTTATAAATCTGTACTGATACCTTCATTACTCCACTGAGAAAACAATGGCAGCCTTGGCACAACTAAGCTTCACCTGCCCTCCCATGCACAAGGAATTCAGTCAGTCATGCTTTCCTTTACAGAACAAAACAATTCAGAGACTGATATAGAATGAAGCAAATTTTGCGGAAAAAAATATCCATATGTATTAAAGCGCTGCTGTAAATCTTATTTGAGATGGAGCTTAATGGGGCTTATTTCCTCTCATGATTGTTATCCCAAGTGAAAGAGATTTGGAAACTTCCTCTGCTAGAACCCTTTTTCTCACTTTATCCCCCACAACTACTAAGAGGCCTCAGCAGAATGGTGATACAACTATTACGATAGTGAACATTCTTCAACTTCCACAACCTTCAACATACTTATTCTGTTGCCTGCATGACAGACAATATCTGCTGGAGGAAGGAGTGAGATTTCCTTGCATTTGGTGGGTTTATTTTAAGACTAGATTTAACTCTAAGGAGGCTTGGTTTTATATTTAATACTCTAGACATGGCCTTGTCTTCATTTTGTGGGATTACCACAGATAAAAATGTATTGTTTTTTAAAGCAACAAGTCTATGTACTCAAGAGTTACATTTCCCAGAATACACGACTTTAAGACCTTACAAAATGATGCATCCTTTGCTAAGTCTATCATCCACTAGGGCACTTCATTGTGACATATCAGCACCATTCGGTTAAAACAAGGTAGTCAGTATCATTACTGTGGTGGTTAAAAGACTGACAAAGTTGAAATAGATACAACAGGTGGATTAATAAACATTTGCCATCAGCAACCTGGCCAATGTTTGTCCTGGCTGATGTGTCCAGCGCTGCTGCCAGAGGTCAAGCAGGCACATGCTCATCATTTCTTTATGGTTCAGATCTCTAACTACAGTAAACAAAAAGAGAGGCAGTGGACACAAACTACAACACTGTAAATTTCCAGTGCTGGGAAAAAAAGACTTCATTGTGAGAGCTGACAGACTTTGGGAAAAGGTTGCCAAGGATGTTATGGAATCTCTCCTTGACCAAACAGGATCCTGACCAATCTGAGCAGCACAGGTTCCACTTTGAGCAAGGCTTTGGATGAAATGTCTCCCAGAGGTCCCATCCAATCCAAATTATTGTATAGTTCCATGAAAGCACTCTATAAAATTTCTTGTATTGAAACAGGAAAACTGAGAGGAAATATAGAACTCTTGCCATTTATTAAATTCTAAATTTTAGTGATTTATTCATTAATTTCTCCCAAGAGATTTCAGAAAAATTTAACCTACTTCACTTAAATAAGACTCCTCTTTGCCAGGTGCCACCACAATTCACAGACTGTTATAGTAATCTTTGTTGAGATTTTGCTGCTGACCACCGTCTTTCAGTAAATATCTGATACATTTAAGAAAGCAGGTTAGACTCCAATGAAGTTAAATCCTTTTGGACATTTATACTGATTCCTAGTTTGGAATGGATATTGAATCATCTAATCTAGTTCAGGTCAAATAGCATGGAAATATGCCAACAGTTAATGCTGAGGGGAATCAAAGTCTTTCTTTGACAGAAAGTGCAAATTGCTAACCAGTAGATCTATTAACTGATCCAGCCATCTTGAAGTTAGCAGATTTATTCTCAGGTCTGATTAAAACACCAAGTGAGTCCAAGTACCCAAACAATCCTTCTTGTTGTAGTAAATACAAATTTGATCACAAAAAGAAGTATTTCCATTTCTATGGAAAACCTGATTTAAAATATGTGTTGGAAAGGAGTGTTAATTTAAGCTTGAGCAAATGTTTTTATTTTCATTGGCTTATAAATATGATTTTATTCATTGTTATAACATTTAATAATTTTATTTCATCATGCCAAGTGCAATCTACACTAACAGCAACTTCCTTGACATTTTTCAAAAACAACTGTTTCATTTTTTGTAACATTTGCCTTCATTAGTTACACATACAATGACAGAATAGAAGGTATTTTAGTAAAGTCCATAGCCCAAATCGTTTCAATGATTTTGTCCATGAATTCTTGTAAAATTGCTGCTTCATTTGGTCACTGAACATGAAACAAAATAGTTATTTATTTCTACACAAATTTTTCTTTGATTTCTAATTTTTGGAGTTGTCCTATGCAGGGCCAGGAGACTCAATGGTCCTTGTGAGTCCCTTCCACCTCAGAATATTCTATGATTCTATGTTTTATTATAATCTGTGGGGTTTGTAGGGATGCCTGTGACACAAGGCATCATTCATTTTCTCTTGTACCACGAAAAAATTCTGACAATGATTTGCATTAAGAAGAAAATATGGCTGTTTTAAGAAAAAATCTTTTCTGTAAAAGTCACTGTATTAAATAATGCAGTCTTTGTGACTATAGTTCTTTCCCTATGTACTGTTTTCATTTGGACATCATTGAGTTTCTCGGTAATTACAATCCCTTGCACATCCATTTACACTACAATGGTGGCACAGGTAATTTATAAAATTCAGATCTAAAATGCTATGGATAGTAGTCAAGAGGCAGAGTGAATAATTTTTCACAAAGCTTGAGAATTTGCTATAATTAATTAAAGGTTTACAGTCAGACTTATTTCTTTCTTTCATAACTTAATGAGTAAAATATAAATTAAACATGAAGGTTTAAAGCCGATGATTTTCCAAGAAAGGTCTTCTGCCAATAAATCAGGTAAAGAGGTGCAAGGTATTTTAAAATCTCTCACAGAAGGTTATAGAACATGATATCCTGAAGAGTAACTATGAAATGTTTTCACATGACAGGAAAAGAAAATAAAAAGCACCTCTTTGTTTGGATTCCAAGTAGTTAGAGGAAAGCTCATGTATTTAAGAAGTTCTATTTCCCTGCCTTTGCTATCAGCTGAATTAAGAAAATCTGCTGAACACTGTCCCTCTATTACTTTATTTGAGTCAACAGAATTTCATCACTGAGCTTATCAATAGTAGAGTCAGGGCAAGAGTGGGCAAGATTTTGATAGTCGTATTTCTGAGAACAGATTTCAGGGGAGACTTTGAAAGAGGAATGAGTGTAGTGTCATCATGAGGCTTGATAAAGTAAACTTCTCAGTGATACTTTTCCTCCATTAAGGTTTAGCATGTTCTGAGAGATTTTTTCTGCAAAGAAAGAAGCTGCCGGTACACCACTCATCAGATATGCCAGTATGGGACCAGAAGAGAAAGCAGAGTATGAACTCTAGTTTTGTAGCAGATCTGACATAATTAATTTCAGAACTAATGTTGTATTTCATCGTTCAAATAAATCCATTTAACACTATGACACCCTGCATACATTGTAATCAGCATTTCTTTAAATAATGTGAAAAGGCTGGCTTGAACTTTCAAGTGTATGCACGGATTTTAGCAGCTGATGGGTAAGACCAAATAAGTCATGCTTCTGAAAGTTCATCAGAAAAGTAGTTATGAGGTTAATATTTCGTTAATCACCTTATATGTCAGAGGGTTTTTTTCTCCTGCTATCAAGCAGGAATTCTGGAGAAAATAATGAAGCTAAGTGTTAAAACCTACATCACTGTCAATGACTTGCTAAACATATGAATGTATAGGTTGATAAATGAAGGAGGAAAAAAGAACAGGAAAGATGGAAACAACACTCAAAATGACATGATGCTAATGAGCAGTGAACATTGTTAGAGGATGCCAGCCATCCAGCCATCTGCTGAAGACAGACAAAAGAACAAACAAGGTTAAAGTGAACACAAGACTTTGAAAATTAATGGTTCACTCAACTGTCATGTGAAGTCTTTTATTGCAGGAAATACTTTGTTAAGATTCTGTGGAGACCCTAGATGACAAACTTCATTTGAGCTCTCTAGGAGCACATTTCAGGTAAATACCAAAATGGGATACAAGAAGTTTCTGTTATTGTCCTCCAGCCTTTTGTGAGGGATAAGCAAAGATAAAAAAACCCCAACACCTAAACCAAAAAACATTATTGCTAAAATCCTTTCTTTAAAAGACTCCAAAATAACTACGTCTCCAGGATAAAAGGAAAACAAGGTTTTTGTACTGCAGGAGAATTACAATTGTTTTCTCATACTTTCACATTTACTTTTGTTTTTCTTTTTTTAAGCTTACAGCAAGTTACTTTTATCTTTTCTTACAGGTACCTCAAAAGAGAAAATAATCTGAGTTTTATTGGGATTTGGCTGTTTATAGCAAAGGTGACTGGAAACATTTCATGACTGTTTTGGCTTTTTTTTTTTTTTACAATGTAAATTTACATCTGCTCAAACCCAGTCTTCTGGAAAAGTACCTGGCACATTAGTCTGAGCATAGCATCATGAACATGAAGAACTAATATTTCCTGAAGTCCAAGAAAGAAAGAAATTTTTTTGAGAGTCTGTGTGCTAAATATTCATAAGAAAAACAACAGTAAACATTAACACAGTTAGAAAGAAGGTGGGTGTCCTTGCAGATTAAAAATTCCAGCTTATTTTCTTGCAAATTTGGACTAGTGCTTAAAAAATTCCTTCTCTCATTCCTTATACTACAAAAAAAAGAAAAAGATTTCTAATAAAAAATACATTTTGAAATCCATAATATATGTATCTTCCACTAAATCAAAAAATGGCAATAGTCTAGTCCTTTGTAAAGGCTCTAGTTGGCTGAACAGCAAAATAAATCCATTGCCACATTTTTCAATTAAATTCATAAGTCAGCGAGTAGGCCTCACTCTAAGCAAGTTGTTTGGCATGACTTGGGCTGACCAGACATCAGAAATATATCAAAATGACAGCCCTTACAAGAATTCAAGGGCCTCTAACTCTGGTTTAACTCTAGAAAGCTATACTCTTGGTAAATTCCGAGCATGACATGACAATAACATAGTGTTATTAATATTAAACATGTTTTGGACTCAAAGTCAGACAAATATGGCAGAAGGTCCCTAACTATAAAAGTTCGTGCTCTTATTAAAAAAAAAAAAATTGATGCTTGCAGCCCTCAATCTTCTTGATACATGTGATACTGCAGTAACACCAAGAAGTGCCAATGCTTTGCCTCCTCATTAGTGTCTCTGTCTTCCCCATGATCCCTTTTGTCCTTCTCTTTATGCCTCTCACATCCCGTTCCATGCCTTGCTTCAGCTATTGATATTGGAAAAACAAGGAGACAGCTGTCTGGTGGATTCAGAGAACCTCTTTTTCTAGTTAGAGAAAATAATTGTTCCTCTTTACAAGGACCTTTTTTCCAATTAAATACCAGACAATAGCATTCACAATGACCTCACTATCTGCAGAAAAACTATTTCAGAAATAGCCACTACCAGAGAATATCCTGAATAGGTCAGAACAGGGCCTGTAGACTTCTGACACAACACAAAAATCCAAATCTCGCTAAGGTCTCAAATGGACATAAGATTCATAAGATTATTGCCTCTGGCTGTCCCTAGTTTGTAGCGCTCAATGTGCCAAATCACTAGTCCTTGCTTTTATGTTATGCTTGACATAAATTTTATCAGGAACTTATTGGTGTGTCCTCATTAGGTCCTCAACCACCTCCTCTCAGATGATGCTTGGCACACTGTAAAGGGATTGTGGCTGCTCTCTTTCATCATTTTGTCCAAAGGGTAAAAGAAACTATACTGAAATTTATTTCCGTCTTTCTAACTTAGGAATATCTTTCTCACTCTTTTGCTATGTCAGGAAGACAAAAATTAATATTATCAATTCAGACTAGTTATAATCATAAACAGGCTGATCACCAAAACACAAGGAAGTAGCAGTTAATACACACATTCCCAAGCTGAAGTGATTCATATCTTACCTTGTGCCTCATAAACATGGGAGCTTTGGGTTTTTTTTCCGCACCCTCTGTGTTTCACAAGCTGTAGTTTGCAAACTCTGTCCTCTATTTTGCAGAGAGCTTGCTGGAAAGAGCCCATGCAAGTGGAGTGTTAGAAGGAAGTGGCACGTGCAAAGTTCCACTCAGCAAAACAGCAGGAAGAAAAAGGAATTAGGTTGAGAAACAGAAGTAGAGAAGGAAAGATATAAATGAGAAAATGGTATATGGAGGAGAGGGTAGAAGGAAACAAAAGAGAAAGTAAAAACATATTTCAACTGAAGGAGCAAGGTCTTACCATGATTAATAAAGGAACAAGAACAGCTGTCTTCACTGTACTACAACTCAACATAAAGATTCAGCTCTATTTCTTAGAGACAGAAAGTACTCAGCATATCATTTTTCCCATGATCCAAGAGGAATAAAGAAGAATGGTGGGCATAGTCACAGCTATGCTTCAGAACTTGTACAGAAAGTGCCAAGTTACCTTGTCCAGAGGTGGTTCCTCCATTTGTGTCTGAGCTGAATCAGATAATGGAACATGTCCGCAAAGCAAGCTTCATCTAAAACCTTATAAACTAATCTCTGCTAGGACAATAGGGAAAAAGCAGCCAAGATGTCTCAGAATCAATCATCTTTTCCCTGATCTCTTTTCATGTAGCATCCAAGGTGTAGAAAACTTCTGTTAATGTTGCTAGTTCAGCTGCTTGAAGAGACAACATTACAATACTATCACCTATACTATCAGACACCAGCTTTTCTATCCTGCACATGTGACAGGCTTTTAATTGCCTTTTTAATTTGATGAACTTTTATAGTTATAATAAAAGGCATGTTTTGGCTCATGGTCAGTTTTCTTTGCTGAATGCCAAATACATACTTTGTTAAAGTATCAAAGTGTCATAGCTTTTAAGTGAAATATTTACATATTTATTATTTTTCTTTAACAAGTATAAAGCAATGCACTTTCCTCTAACCTTGTCATAGCAAATGATTGAATCATGTTATCTAAAATTTGCACACAGCAAACGTACAAACACACACAGAGTCCATGACATAGACTCATCCTGAAATATTTCATCGGTGATTTAAGTTTGGCAAAGTTATAAGCAACTGAAAATGAAACTCCATCATGGAAAGCATCAGCCTTCCTTAGCTGTAGGCATCACTACTATCTGTCTAGTATATTCATAAAAATTTTCTGAATGAATATCATGGATGCATCTCTCAGTGTTTGTTTGCTTATCTACTCAGGCACTTTCAAAATCTGTACGCACAACCAGGTCTGATTTACACAGTTTGATACTGGCTCTGTGGTTTATCTCTATGAAAAATTCATTGGCAATATTCATTTTAAGTATTGCCATAGAATTGTCCCATACAGTGATCTCTCTGCTGAGACAACTGTTCCTGCATGAGGAAAATTATTTGAAAAAAAAAAAAATTGGGTATGTTCCAGATGGTTCAACTGCAACATAATTTTATGGAAAAAGGGGACATTACAAGACAAAACACAAGTTCCATAATTAAATCTTCCAAATATTTCATAATGTGAAATCTCTGAGAGAAGTACCCCTATCACCTCCAATTCAAGTGTCTGATTGATCTGGCAGTGGATGTGGCAGCAGGTGTTTGCTCCTCACTCCAGGAGACACAATGTTCCAGCAAGTCCCTGCCATTCTCACAGCCATGGCATACACCTTCATAACCCCAGGCAGCATGAGATGCATACAGCAAATAACCTTTCCCCCCCTCACTTATGACAATAGCATTTCGAATTCCAGACAGCACAATGCTCTCACATTTGTCCACAAGATTTTGAAAAAAAAAACCAAACAAAAATCAAAACAGAGAAAACTCAAAGAAACAATGTGCTTTCCTCCCATCCTCAATCCAGTAGCCTAATTTACATGCAGAACACAGGCAACAAGCCTACATTAATGTGTAGTTTGGGATTATTATGTAAATTCTCTCCCTTGCCACTAATTGCCCATGCCAGCAGTTAACAAAAGAAGTGTTAACTGCTGATCACTTGGATGGGAGCAGGTTTGTCTCTTTTGTTTTGGGCGACATCTTTCCCTTCTTAGCTCATCGGAACTGGGGAGCGGTGGCTGCCGAGGAGGGAAGCTGCTCTGCTGGCTACTGCTAGGGCTTCTGGCTGAGACGCTGTATTTTCTCCTCGCCGCAGCTGTTTCTCCTGGTTCCTGCATCTGGGGTCCCGGCCTCTGTTCCAGTCTGACCACTGCCTGCACCGTCACGGCCTGCCCGCCCCGGCTGGGGCAGTGACCTGGGAGAGAGAGGTGTGCAGCTGCTTTCCAGGACACGTGGTGGTTCCCCAGTTTCAGCTTTCTTTTTCCTTTATCTGGGACAAGAGACACAGAGTTCATCTGAGAGCTCATCACTTGTCTGTCTCGCTGGAGAGGGACTGGGAACTACTGGGAACTCACTCCGCAGCCAGCTGGACTGTGACATTTGGCACAGCTTAAGTATAACTTTCCTCCCGGAGGAAAACCTGTTGGGTTTTGTTGTTGTTTGGTTTTTGGGTTTTTTTCCCTCTCTCTTGTGGTGTTGGGGAAGCGGTTTGCACTAGTCTGTTTACATATATATATATATCAGTTAAGAACAGTTATCCTTCTTCTATTAAAATTCCTTTTTTTTTTTCTTAAATTTGATAAAGAGTGGCATGGTTATTGTGGAGGAGGCCCCCTCCCCCGCTTGCGGGTAAACATTTTGGTTTTTTCCCCTCAAACCAAAACAATTATGCAAAATAATAGCACATAATAAATTCAAAGTTTGGGGAATCTGTAGGTCTTGTGTACACATATTTCCTCTTGTATATTTAAGCTAGCTCTAAACAGGAATGATTTCTTTATTAGTAGCATTACTAATGTTGCTTGAAACATATTTTTTCTGTGTATTGCAAAATATTTCTAATACACAATGCAATGGGATTGGTCTATATTGAGCTATTCTAAGGAATCCATACTGTTCAAGAAAGCAGAGCTCACAAGCAGTGTAGGAGGAGATAAGGTTACCTGACAAAGGGTCTTTGCATAGTTCCTTCAGAAGCACTGCACAAGAGCAAATGCCAGGTTCTGCTTCCAACAGATAGCAGCTATGTACCAGGACTTTCACCAACTTTTTGAATCATGCACCATCTTTGTAGGACAGGCTGAAGGCAAGCTGTTGTGCAGCTACAGAGAATCTGGCCTGGAATACTGTAAAGTATGCATTTTTATATGATCTTTTCCCTAAATGGGTTTACCAAAAAATGACAGTGCAGCCTGCTACAGCTATAGATCTGACACAATTGCAAGTTCACACAGTCCTCACTCCCTCCTCTGGAAGACAAAAAGTAATCCTGGAGAAAGGTGTATTTTGCAGTCAAGTACAGGGAGCTCAAGCTGCTATATAAGAGAGACAGCTGTGTCTATAATAAAAATAACTGAATAACATGGTAACAGAAAAGGAAAATCTCCTTAAAAATACTAGAAGCAATAAAAGGAGAATATTTTGGCTAGCAAATTACCTCAGAGGCTGCTTTTTAGGTGCTCTAGTGGTCATGGAGATAAGTATATAGGATTCATACACTAAGAATAACAGATATTAATACTCCTGAGTCTGTTTACAGGGTTATCACACCTCTGCTGTTGCAATTTTGCTAATATCTTATCTAAGAATGTCAAGCTCTGTATCAGCACTGACCTCTCTCATTTCCCTATCTTCCATTTTTCAGTAATGGGCACATTCTGTACCTGGAAGTCTTCCATTATAATAATAGTTAATTATTAAGATGTAGCTTAAACAATGACATGAAATAAAGCTAATATTTTCCTGCCTTCATCAGATAAAAATAATTTCATGGGAATTTCACAACTAGTAAATTGTTCTATAAAAATATAGCTTTGCAGGAATTTTTCAGTTTACACATACTGGTTACCAAGAATGAAATCCCGGCCTTGCTGACACGTAAACCAAAATTACCACTGATTCCAATGGGACCAAGATTTGATCCACATAATTTTAAAAGGAGCAATTTTAAAACATACAGTCCTAGATTCAACAATCAGGTTTTGCATCTCAATAAACAGAACAGACAAATCTAGCTGGTACAGACTTAATTTCCCAGAAAACAAATCAAATCAAATTAACAAGCAAAGAGAAAATAAATGGAAAACCAGAAGAGAAAGAATGGGAGAAGCAGACATTCTGTATAATGCTGAGTAAAGGCGAAGCAGACATTCTGTATAATGCTGAGAAAAGGCATAATTTCTAAGCACTGCAACACCATATATCTCAGAATCTTACTTGCAGGTATTGTGTGCCCTTCTCTGGTACTTCCAGTCAGATGCTCAGGCAACCTACAAACACCAGGGACCTCACAACCAGAGTATCCAGCCAGGTTATGAAAACCTTGGGTTCTGGATCTTTATCTGGAGTGCACATTTCCCACCATAGTGACAGAAGAAATTTCTTCCTTTGGCAACTCTTTGAGCTTTTCTCTGTGAGTTAATTAGATATTCCCTGTGCTAGAAAGATGTAAAACTGACCATATCTTGTAGTATAGTGCATTCATAAAGGAAGAACTAGTCTGTATTCTTACAATGCTAATTGAAACAATTTCCATACATAAATTGCAAGCAGACCAACTACTTGAAAGTTTTCTTATTGTTAGAGAACTTGCCAGGGACAGTAGGAGATTGGGAGTCCTGATTTTACTCCAATCTAGTCCTCCAGGGAAGTTTTCCAGTCAGGTTTTTCACACTCCCATTGAGTACGCCAGTCTGTAATGCTGGCTGTTACCACCACTTTTTTTTTCTGTTAGTCACTTTCTGGTTACCCCTTTACCACTGCTAAGGCTGACGTGAGTCTTTTGCTTACTAGGTCACAGGGTTTTCAATGTAGCTAGTCACAAAAATTTAGGTACCTACATGGAATTAGGTGGGCCAGGGACAGGTGCTCCCCTGACCACCAAATGCTAGAGTTTCATACTTGGCTGCAGTGCAGGGTAAGGAGACACTTTCTCTCCTTAGTTGACTGTCCCTACCCCTGCCACTCCTTACTGCATGGTCAACTAGACAACAGAGCTTACCCAGATGAAAGTGACACTTTTTTGCTGGTTTGATTTTCAGTCCAGAGGGGGGTAACATTAATGCATGAAGAAGCCACCAAGGGTATAGATAGAGAGCACAGGAACTACCTAAGTAAACATGACTGATGGTTACTGTCCACAAAATTACATATAAAGGGGTTGGTTTTATGGTCAGCTGCAGATGACCCAGTTTCACACTGTCACCAAAAAGGGTGTGCAAGTCTCCTACTTTGTGCCACTACTCACATTCACAGTGATGTATGGTCAGTTGAACCCAGGAACTGACAAACTCCACAGACATGTCAGAGAGGTGTCAGACCACATTCTTTCCATGAGGATTTAGATTAGCTTAAACCAGGCATGGCATATTATCCCAAATCCTTTTCTGGCCTTAGCTCATCCTTACCTGTCTCTCCTTACAGCTGAGATGCAATATCAGTACAGCTTCAGGCCTGAGAAAGAATGGCAGAGACAGAGGTCTGGCTATATGGGACAATTATACAATTTAATATATAAACAGCTGTAATCTACTATAATTACCTATTTCTCATCTAACTAGAATAAAAATAAATAGTGTCTCCATAAACTAACATTTTTTAAAACAAATTTAAAAAGAGATTTTATGCTTACTAGAAAATAAGGTATATTTTTGAGTACATAGAATCCTGATATATCAAACAATATATGTTAATTGCTCCAAATCAGCTGTCATATTTTACTCTAGATCTCTTAGTATAAAGTGTACCTAGCTGTATTTCAGATATAAGTTTATATTTTTTCCTCTTCTAATAGTGACTGTTAATATTTGTATGCACTGCCCTACACATGCAAATAAGCAGATCAACTTTTAAGAGCACAGTTAATAATATCACTTTCAAAGACATCATTTGCAATGTCTAAATCCATCCCAAAAGACCCTGCAACTTCCACTGTGGTGTTCCAGGGTGTGGGTTACATGCTATGCTGCCTTCTTAAGCCCTGGTGATTTGCTCATGCATTCTGCTGGGTCTTTAAAGAACCTTTTCCAGCATCTCTAGAGAACAGATGCAAAGAGCACCTTTTTAAACAGCGCTTTGGTAGACATCCATCTGTAATTCCCACTCTGTCTAAACTCTTCTTGAGGCTCCTCTAAACTCTTCTTGAGGCTCCTCTTTCCAAACATTTGTCAGTAAATTCTTCCATTTTCTCTTCCTTTCACTTCTAGCTGTGGCACATGCCCATGAGCCTTTATTCTACTCCTTTCTTCACTAGACACACTCATATATCTGCACTCTCAGAGGTAAGCCCATTTTGCAGTGGTATTCTTCAATGGATTTCCCTGCAAAACAGCATCAACACTCATCTCCAGAGAACCTTGAGCTTACAAGTGAAATACCAGCAAAGCACTTGCTATGCCTCAAAGTAAATGCTGCAAACCCAGTAGAATTTCCTGACAAAAGGCAGTTTATGTGGCTTTCCAAAGGGACAAGAGGATCAAGCTTTAAACAGGGAAGTCTTTAAGGCACTACTTTAATTTAAATTAATTGCTATTTTTGCACTTCTGTATCATCAAAGACTTGCTACTACTTTGCAGTTCTTCCCCCTGTTTTTGTTTCTGAGAGGAAATCATCATGAAAATTCCTGCCAAATTTACTCTATACCACCAAACCTGGGCTCAGTACTATCTCACAATTCACTTGTGGCCAGGTAGAGAAACAGATAATGAACTTATACACAGCCAAAACTTGAAAAGTGCATGCTTGAGTTCCTGCCAGGCACAGAAACTAGAGAGAATTTTCTCATCTGACTTTTCCCATAAGCAACTAAAAGCTCTGAGAGAATATACTGCATCATTTTCTAGGAATATGGTTCCCAAGGCTTTTGAGGAGATTCTTCCCGCTCTCTCTTTCCTATTAGAAATCATTAAATTAAAAACAATTAATAACAATAATAACGACTAACTTTATTGTGGGTCTTTGAGCCATCATTAAAAAAAAATCATAGGTAAAAGAAGCTTATTTGGAAAATGTAAAGACCAAGTTGCTGAGGCGGGATACACTTGTCTCCATCTAAAGGGCAGAAAGGCCGTGGAGCAAGGGGGAAGTGTGGGATTTAGAAAAGAGAGTTACATGTTGCCCCTATCCCCATGCCCTCTCCTAAACATCAACCCTGGGCTGCCACAGTGTTGTAGATTGGAATTATTATGTAAATTCTCTCCCCTGCAGAAGTAGTAAACTGCTGATCGCTTGGGTGGGGGCAGCTTGTCTCTTTTGGTTTGGGGGACATTTTTCCGTTCTTGCTGGTGGAACGCAGGAGCGGGGGTGGGGGGGGTGGGGGGGGGTGGGATATATGCTGAGGGTGGGCAAGGAAAGAAGCTGTCCTTTTTTTCTTCTGCTCCTGCTGCTGGCTACTGCTGTGGCTTCTTGCTGAGCCTCTGCTCCAGTCTCACTGCCACTTGCAGCATTGCGGCCTGCCTGCCCCGGCTGGGGCAGCGACCTGAGACAGAGAAGTTGCAGCTGCATTCCAGGACATGCAGTGGTTCATCGCTTTCCAGATTTCCTTCTTCATTTGGAATGCAGAAGACACAGAGAGAGAAACGAATTCATTTGGGAGCTCACCCTGCCACCAGCCAGGCTGTGACACTGACACTGCCTCATAAGTATAACTGTTCTCCAGGAGAAAACTTGCCAGTGTGGGGGTTGTTGTTCTGGTTGTTGTTGTTTTTTTTTTTTCTGTGGCGTTGGGGAAGCAGTTTTGCTCTGGTCTGTTTATAGTTATACCTATACCTACACACATAGATATATATATATATACATATATATAAAGTTAAGAACAGTTATACTTCTTGTATCCATTGTCGGATTAAAGTTCCTTTAATTTGATAAAGAGTAGTGTGATTATTGTGGAGGAAACACCCTTCCTCTGCTTGTGGGTAAACATTTTGGTTTTTGCCCCTCAAACTGAGACACACAGGTATGGGCTAGGTGAAAAAGTCAGTCTAACTAAAACTCACATTCCCTCTTTCATGTGGTCTCTAGGTTTGCAATAACTGAGCATCTCAGATTTTTAAATATATTTGCCCCTATTTTGAAAGGAAGTGCTATTCCTCTGATTTTATAAAGAACCGAGAGAGAGGATAAGGATTACCTGAAGGTTGCCCAAAAGGTCTAGTGCAGAGCAAGATCCACACCTGACAGTCCTAACCTACACCAGTTGTAAGATACTTCTCCCTCAACTAGGTGTGCCCTTTCTTTGTATCAAATAAGATATTTTTCTAGCAGGAGGCAAAAAAATGCAAGGAAACATTAATCATATGTCAATGGAGAACATGAGGTCTCATGTTCTGTATAGTTTAATTTTTACAGTTTTCTAAAAGCAGAAGGTATTGAATTTGAGAGGATGAGGAAGGAATGAAGAAGGAAATCTCCAAAACCTGCACTGGCATCCTTTTCTGTAAAGAACTAATGTTTATATCTATGAATTCCTTTGAAAATATATATCTCACTTCAGTCCTCCACCTATGCTATGACAACCGAAGTTATTCAGTTAGTTCAAGTGACAGCCGTATTCATCGGGCTTCTACACAGCAGACCTTAAATGCTTTTCCTCAGCATCAAGATAAGTCTAAGAAATCCACCACTTGAAAAAATTTGCTCTTGATGTACTTTCTTTAGTGGTATTCCATTACTTTAGCACCTCTATTTCAGCAAAGTCATACTCTCCAATCTGAGGTAAAGCCAGAGATAACATTCTTTTTACTCTTAATTTGGCATCCTTTTACAAGGAGCACTATCAGATAGTCCAACTACGATGTCACAGTCAGGTTTACAATGAACCTACATTTCCATTTAGCGAACAGTGCCCTTCAGCTCCACGGTCAGTCAAGGTGCACAGTGAGAACATCTTTCAAGACACTTGTATTATTTTTCAGTAGAGTTGGAAGAAAACACACATATGTAAACTCACTTAAGCACCATTAGCATGCACGTAAAGACCACTAAGTCTTTTCTCTGAATGTTGACACAAGAAAATACTAAAGATTTAATTTTCTTAATCAATCATAGCATGACCATCATCCAGCAGTTTGACATGGGCATAGAAAAAGGTGAGTACCTGCACTGTGTGGCAGCTAATACTGATAATATCTCATCTCAAATTCTGTATAAAGTTTAGCATGAACTGCAACAAAAATGAAATAAACTGAAAGAAGAGCTGCTATATATCTAAGGAATGAAGTACAGCAAAAGAAAAGCTAAGAAAAAATATAATTGCTTTCCATAAATATATCACAAACACAAAGACTAAAATAACTATTTAGTCCAAATAACAATATTGATACCAGTAGAGATATAAATAAATTTGGACATAAATAAATTAAGGCTGGAAATTAGACAAAAGATTTTCAATCATAAATATTGGTGGTTTGTTCTGCAGCACCTTTCTAAAAATCATAGTGCAATTTATGAGTTTCGAGAAAGGATATGATTAATTTATTGGAAGTATGATATGATTTGTCTGCATGTGATAGGAGGAAACAGACTTGGTGATGAAGTTATTTTCCTATGACAGTTTTATCTTTAAAGTAGCTAGATTCTGCCTGAAGAACTGGATTCAGAGCCTACTGCAGTCAGGGTATGGCTTTAAGATACAAAGCAAGCCATTGTAACCAAATTTTTTACAAACGCTCACAAATTACACTCAGAAATTGCTTCTTCATTTTAGAGGTCCAGTTCTAGAGCCACTGGGTTCCAATTTAGGACTGTGAGGTGCAATTACAGCTGCAACTGAAGTCACAAGAAGCTGGGCTTTGAACATAAAATACCCTCCAATGATAAGCACCCAGAAAATATACGCCTAATAATCTTGAGAAGGGTATCCAAAATAAGTGGCTGTATCCAGATGCATACCTGTGCATCCAAGTTCCACATTACTACAAAGAAGATTAACCTGAACACCTCAAAAAATGCTCTGCAACACTAAAAGAATATTGGCACAGAGGACATGAAAAGTGATGGCTAGAAAAAGCCTAGGGAGAAAAAAAATTAATTATGTGGATGTGAGAACAAACTTTGCACAGCATGCACTGAATCAGGCTTGAGTTTGCACATTGACTAGCAAAGGGAAAAAAAAACTATTGAATTGCTGTTCCTTCAGTGTGCAAAACTCTTCTGTGCACTGAACAAGGCAGAATCCAGGGGGAGACCCAGTATGTGATCATGTAATTAAAGACTATATTGTGATGATGATTAAATACTAACATGAATGAGTTGGCTGCTGTAACTGTGTAGGGCTGAATGCAAATTATTTTTCTTTTCAAATTCTGCCTCAACTAACTGAGGAAAAGAATTGGAAACACCAATTCTCTCTTCTGTATTCCACAAAGCTTTGATTTCCCTTTGTAACTCTTACACTCCCTTCTCTTTTACTGCCCTTGGATATCTTTCTGGTTTTGAGAAACAATGCCTTCAAGCGATGTAGCTCAAACTTTATCTTGTAATTGTTTGTGCTCAGCATTTAACAGGGTGAAAAAAAGAAAGGGGTTAATATTGTGTGAGAAAGAGGTTACTATGCTGGGAACACTGTTCTGCTTACCGAAATATCTGTGAAGGCATAGTGTTACCACTTATTCTCTTTACTAATTAAAAAAAAATAAAAAAGGAAATAAATCTATATAAAAGCCATTTTTGCAGTGTGAGATTCAAACAGCTTTTAGTTGACAATTGGGTTGCCTGCAGGCTTGAAAAATGGTGTGTGGTTTTATTCTGTTTTATTTAAAAATTTAATTCTTTAAGAGTTAGTGTGTATTTCTGAGAATATGCTAGGTTTGGGCAGAGAAAGTAAAAATCTCCCTAAATGTGTCTTTTTTAACACGATTGACTGCAGGAAGGAATATGCAGCATGGTGCCTTTTTGTCAATAACAACAATGACCACACATATGAACACAGACATAGACACACCAGGTCAGATCTAGGCCAGTCAATCTTTCCACACCTACTGCAGTGCACTTTTTTATTTTAAATGTTTCCCTTGGACATCAGTTCAAATTTGAGTAAAGAAATAATGGTGTGACTTTCAGAGATGTGGAACACAGGACTCTTGGTGAACTCACTGAACAGCTGTTGATACTTTACAACACCAACTCCCTGATTTCATGTGCTTAGTATGCACTTGGAGAAACAAAGACTTTTTTTTATATTCAGTTAGTTAATTTGGAAGATGATGATGTATTGTTTTGTGCTGCTTAAAAAAAAATCAATTCCATCCCAATGTTTAGTATATCAATCTGTTTTACAGCAGATTTTTCCAAACAGACTTCTCAGAGACAACTGAACATATTTCCAATGTTTATTTATTTTTATAGTATAAATTAGCCTTTGACAATATAAAGGTTTTTTCAAGAAAAACCCTCCTGTCATAGAAATTGTTCAGGTTTTAAATAAAAATGCATTTCAAGCATTTAATTCAACCTGAACTAAGCCAGAGAAGAATAAATGGGGGACAAACACAGCTAAAAAAACCAACAAACATACAGGCAAACTTGAACCAAAAAGAGCTGACAATCCTTCTCTGAACTGTACCAAAATGACAAAGGGCACAAAGGTTTATTCCTCAGAGTGAATTGTAAGAAATAAAAGCATTTACACTTTGAAAAGAGAGAATGGATAACATGGATCAGGGAAGGAATGTTTGATCAGGGGTCAGAGAATGAGTGACAAAAATAGTGAAGTATCTTTATCAAGCAATCAGAGGAATCTGTGCTTTGGATGTTGCTACTGCATCATGATTGAGAGTGTAAACTAAGTATTAGCATTAATTTTTCACTGTTCACATCCAATACAAACCAAGTCTAACAACACTTCCATTGTCCCCACAGAAAAGATAAGGTGAGCATGAGAGACCAGAAAAGTGCAAGGGAAAGGTATAAGCTCCAAACTTCAGGACCCTTCACAGAGACTGCTCCTGGCTAGTCTCTGGTTTTTTTCTCCTCAACACATGAGGGAAAGACAGCTAATGCAAACAGCAAGTGGAAACACAGTGACCAGAATAGTAATTTAACAGACAGAAGGCAAGTTGTAGCTAGCAATTAAGTTCATCCCATTAGTTTATATCTCATAACACAGAAAAATTAAACACCTTTTGTTTTCCCTCCTTTATATTTGTCTACTCATTGGTCTTGCACCTTGTTCCTTGAGATGTTTTTCTTTTGCAACAGCAAATATGCTTCCACTGCTTCCCATTCCAGAGCACCTGTAGAAGATAAAGATATCTGCTACAAATTGACAAATCTGTCTGTTCAGTGAGCACTGCTACTGCCCGCTGAGCTGGGGTAATAAATCATTTTAGCAGATGAATTTGTCATCCAATACTGTAACAGCATAAGAGCAGTAGAGGCAACAAGCCTCCAGGCAAAGGAATAATAACAAACACTAAATTAAAATCTTAAACGGAAAATTGGAACAATAAGGAGGATATTGGCAGCACGGAGGTGTGGAGGAAATCAAAGAGCATGTAATCAGTATAATCCCTAAACCTGGGGGTATGGCTGCAATTCAACTGACCCATACATTTTGGCTCATTCTAACCATACGTGCTTGAAATGAACCAAAACAAAACCAAGTCTGGGAGCATAATGCACTTCTTTCCTCTTTCTACCATTTGGTGGGCAGGTGTTAATACTTGTTTCTACCTCCATGAGTTTAGTTATTGTGAAATACTGCTCAGTTGATCAGTTTTGTGCTCTCGTATGTCAAGTGATTGACTGATGCTCTGAACCACAACAGAAACTTTGGCTAGTGTGTCCAGGGGTGGTGTGGTATCACTTCAGCAGGTCAGATCTCCCAACATTATGACTCAACTGGGTCCCCATACCATGCTATGCCCTGTGTATGTATGTATGCATGTATGGCCAGACTTGGGAGGGGCTCTCCCCACGTGGGTGTGCCCTTCCAGCCTGCACAGTGGATTTTTTAGATGAGGCACAGCGTGCACAGAACTGGCCCCACCGTTTAAGTCCTAAGGTCCATCTGTCATGGCAGAGTGAGCTTGGACAGTGACAGTGAAGTCCTCAGGACTGTCTACAGCACTCGGTACTAACCGGGGCTGACCCTGCTGAGCATCCGAGATCTGACGGGATCGAATGGCAGAAAAGCATTGAACTGCCCAGTATGGTCTCCACTGAGACTTGAACTCAAAACCTTGTGATCCAGAGTCCAGAGTGCTCACCATTACACCACGGGACCGCCCTATGTCCTGTGTGCCCACATGATGAACTAGTTGCCGAGATAAGTTCTTTTAAAGAAGACTTTTCTTGTGTGTGGATTTCAGAAGAGGTCTGTGGCTAATGTTTTCCACTGCTTACGTCTTTGAAGCAGAGCAGCAGCCAGTCACTCCAAATGACAGAAGGCATCAAACATAAAATTATGTACAATGAAAGTTTCTCTAAACTGAAACTTACAAAGCAAAATAGTGCAGTGAGTTTTCATCACTTACCTAGGGAGCAAATGGTCAAACAAGAAAAATAGCAAGCCTAACTTGTTAGTCCATTTTGTTAAAATTAAGAAGACAGCAAAATAATGGGCTATAATGGATTAAATCTTATCAGAAAACATGGAATTGTCATGTTTCTTTTTCAGGGTCAGTATTTAATTGGACAAAAAACCCAATTGTCAAAGCCTGAGACAAGAAACAGAGATAAATTATTTGTGTGTATTAGAAGATTTCCTACTCATCTCTGGAAAAACCACAGTCAGAACACAGAATATTTAAAAAAAAGCCTCGTAGAGAGAAGATAAAGCACACAGCCTTTCTCTGCATGTAAAATGTAGCATCAAGTCTACAGCACACTTGTCTGGCCATGCCTTTCAGACTTCAATTCCTGTGACAAGCCTCAGCTGTAATACTGTTCCAGAGGTGTTGCAACAAAGAAGAGACACTGTGAACATGTCCATCAATATGGAAACATCTATGCAAATGCAGTTGTCATCAGCACTGCCTACAGCAGTAGAACAAAACAAAATGCATATAGCAAACACCCATGGAGGGAATAAGTAGCTGTTGACAGCGTGGAAGCCTCCCAAACAACAGAAATCTTTGTGTCTTGAGGATGGGGATACACCATGTTAAGATGCATAGAGATTTTACAGCAGTGATTTTGCCTTGATAAATGTGTGGTCAGCTGTGGCATCATTGACTCATACAGGACAATGTATGAGGGGCTTTTGCTGTGGACTGGCTGACAGGCCTGATAATTACCTGATAATTAGCCATGTAGATTAATTTATAGTACTCTCTTTAGATAACCTTGAAAGAGAAACAGTGTCAGCTGCTATAATTAACCAAATTCCTTGTGGTAAATTTATTGGATTGGTCTTTGATGTCTTTAGAAGTAGACTGCAAACAATTTAACCAGTACAGGATTATTTCCTGGACTATCACTTTAAAATGAAAGTGAATGTTGATTTTACTGGACAGAGAAATAAATCATTATACATGATCATGACAGCATCACTGTGAAACTTTCTGGGTTTTTTTGAAGTATCTTGTGCTTGTGAGGAGAATGGGACAACTTACAGACTCTCATAAAACCCCAGGCATTTCAGTCTAAAAACAGAAGTTACCCTTGGACACAGGACCACACAAAAAAAGCTTTATTACTCAGAGTTACCATTCCTTAACCTTTGCCTGAACATCTGTTTAATCCATCCATACTAGAAGACAACCATTCTCTTAAAGCACAACAGCATTAGCATATGCTTGTCAGCTAGAATAGGGCTACAGGTCTGCAGTCTTTACATCCTGCTGCAACCGAGGTTACTTACCAGAGTTCAGGTAGAAAAGACAGAGAAAAATACGTACTCTGCTCCTGAAGCTCTGATTGCAGATTTCTGATAAGCACAGAGTGACTTCAAGAGTCAAAGCATGTCATCTGACCCCAGAATGTTCCTGCCTAAGTGCTTCCACCTGTAGTGAGTGTGTGTAAAAATACACCTCAGTGCAGTTATGGTTGTTGCTGTCAGCCAGTCCACAGAAATTCATTAAGTCCCAGAAATTCAGTTACTGATCTCAGTCCAAAGCACTGGCCTACACTACTGCTCATGCTCTGACGGAATTTCATATATGCATATCAAAACAAGTTTTAATCTTCTCACTGGGTAACACCAGCAGGAAACAAAAGAAATTAGGTAAAACAGTAATTTCTGCAGCTAGATCAAGATCAGCCTTTCAGCTCTACATTTTACAGCATTTAACCTCGCTATTTCTGACCTCACTGCATATCCTGTAGCCATGAAAGTGACAGCAATGCAGGTAAATTCTCAGCTTCTGTAAGAGAGCAAAAACTGAGCTTTATCCCACTTTATTTAAATGCTTTGAGACCCACAAAATTTGAAAAGTATCCTATGCTATTGCTCAAGATTACTGCTCTGACAATGAAATTCTAGCTCCCCTATCATCAAAGCACTAAAATACACTATACCTCAGGAACACAGATGAGAAACACAGCTGTAAAAGAAATATACAAACAGTATTTGAACTGCTTGGAGGTAAAAAAGCAGAGTCACTGGCCTCTCTCCATCACTAAAATGCACTGAAATATTTTCTGCACAGCATCTACCAGATTATAGCACTAAAGGATATAACTAACAAAAAGCCTAAGGAAAGTCACCAAAAGTGTTACTAGACTATATAAATGAGCAATAGAATAATTTCCTAAAATGATTACCCACTAATGATAGCTTTGAGGTGATAAAACACAAAGTCAGTGCCAGATCACACTCTGGAATAACATGATAATATTTTCTCTACCTAGGTAACTGGAACAATCACAGCATTTATGATAATGACAATATAAACAACCTTATGTCTCCTGACTAAATACTCCCTGTAGTTAGAAATGATTTTTTTATTCCACTTGCACAAATGTTGAACATGTACACAAGGTACATCTGTGCTCTTGATACTACATATCTAAACACTGTCATGATTTTGACAGATACTAGACCACATCACTGCACAATCATGTGATGATAAGATCTTCAGACTTGTGTTCCACTTTGGAATTCATGAGGGTAGACAGCTGTGGGCCTCCCTATCTTCTGGGAACCATATATGCATAGAAGATAATCACAGCTTTCATTTATATTTTTACGAAGTTTCCATCCAATTTTCTGTCAGAGATAACCTTGAAAGTGTAAAGGAAACCAAAATGATAGACAGATTGCTAGGCATGAAAAGATTGAGAACTACATTCAGTTTCAATAGAAGGCTGGAAGTGAGAAACCCAAAAAACACACACCCTCATTCAAAGAGCTCAATTAAACTTGATTTATATCAAAAACCTATGCACAAAAAGAAGCCCCAACCTTTCCTACCAGATTACCAAAGGCAAAAAAGCAGGCACTTCCTTAGCTGATTAAAAGGAAGTGACTGCACCTATGACTAGCTGGAGAACAAGTAAGATGTGTCTCATGATGATGAGGAGAGTGCATAGCAATCTTAGTTTAGCCAGAAAAGACTAGACAATAAGCTATTTTACAAGCCCCTCCCAGTCTCAATTACTATACTGTTTCTCATGGTTTATCTCCCTTCTCCTTGAAGAGTTGCCCTAATTTCTTGAAATCATCTAGCTTGAGAAATATTTCCCTTTTATCTTCATATTTATGTGTCAGGGAGAAAACTGGGGAGAGTGAGAGAGAGCTCTCTTCAACTACATAAAGTGATGTTATAAAAAGAACAGGAATCAATTATTCCCCTTAATTAATGAGGATAGAAGAGGAAGTAATGAACTTAAACAGCATCAGGGGAAATTTAGGTCAAATACAGTTACTGCATGAAGTTTTACACAGTAAGAAGAGTGAGGCAAATGAACTGACCGCCAAGGGAAGTTAGGGAGCCCTCATCTGCAGTACATCACCAAGGTTAGAAATTTCCCTGGAGAATGACTGAGGTAAAATGAAGTTATTCTCATTCCCTTAGTGGGAGAATGAAGAAGAGGTTAAACTCAAAGCTACTTTGAATATTCACAATTCTCCTTTCCTCTCATATTCTTCTCTCTTCCTTATCAAAATCTCCTATATTTTCATGTTGTGTGAAGTGTTCTGCAGCAGATTCTTTTAATGCTCCACAGTAATATTATATTTATTATATACTAATATGTACTTTACACATTTATTATTACTATTATTTACTATTAAAGAGTTCTTTGTAAAGCCCTCCTCTCATTCTCTCTCTCCTTTCTTATTTGTATGTTATCTGGGCAACGAAAATATGAAAGAAAGATAATTTCTTCTTCACAAGGGGATTTTTTGTTTGTTTGTTTTCAAAGGGAAAGTCCAGACATGCTTTTTATTAATATTTTAACTTTTTTTTTTTTCACTGAGAAGAACCAGGTAAACCAAAGTGAATTTTATGTGTAAAAAGACCATGCTTTTTATTAGCATTTCTAATGAGTTATCTCTGTTGTTGCTTTCCATTTAGAAAAATTGGAAAATGTACCATTTAAAAGTAAAATACTAGGAATAACTTTCTAAGAGGAGTAAAATAAAAAAAAGTAATCCTTTAAATTTTAGGCATCCAACTTTTCATCTTAATAGTTTAAAATATTTTATAAACAACAAAAAAATCCCAAACCAAACCCTACAAATATTCTCAAACATAACAACAAGGTCAGTAAAACTTGCAAATTTCTCCAAAATTATGCATATGTTTTCCCACATAACCAAACAGAGAGGCTTTTTACATAAACAAATATATAGAGTTGAAGAGATAAATGGAAATAGCTTATTGACAAAAAGCTGTCAGAGAAAAGAAAAACCTTCTAAAAGTTTCAATTTAGTAATTATCTACTAGCATTTCTCAAGATGTCAGGAACAATTCAGCATTTTGCAGAGTGCAGGATGTAGAAGAAACAGGGCTTGAGATACATAAATTTCCATTGGAACTATTATTCACACTAAGCTAAGGAGAAATTTACTTCACCATAATCTGTGTAACATCCACAGTTCATTGGGGCCATGTATATCTTGGTTCAAATATGCCTTACTCTAAGATAGGTGTCTAATATCCTTGAGATGGGCTGTATCATGGAGATCCCTTCCTCTTTCTATGTCTACAGATGGAATCTTGGCAGCACCCTGCATTTCTGAGATTTCTGAAGTTAACTAAGATTTCAGTTTCGAGTACCAAATGACTAATCACAGGTCTAAACTATGCACATGTGATCAATGAGGAACTGATTACTTACAAAGGAGATTACTGTCTAAACAGACAGGTCGATGAAGACAAAGAAACACAGACTGATGGGGTAACGTAAAGAAATCAAAGCAAGACAGCGATAATAAGATAGGTTGTCATCTCAGTCATGTGTCTTC
This sequence comes from Pithys albifrons albifrons, assembly GCF_047495875.1. Taxonomy (NCBI): domain Eukaryota; kingdom Metazoa; phylum Chordata; class Aves; order Passeriformes; family Thamnophilidae; genus Pithys; species Pithys albifrons. The sequence continues at coordinate 95,932,099 of NC_092458.1, read as the reverse complement.
TTCAATAAAGCAAACTAGTGAAAATAACAAAGATGTTTGCATCCTGCTTACTCCAATTCTGACAACTACAGGTTTAAATGCTGAAGATATAACACATTTCTATCTTTAATTTAGCTGCAGAAAAGAGCAGTACCTACAGGATCGGCAAGGGCTCAGACCCAGCCAACACGGATTTAGGAAGGGCAGGTCCTGTCTGACTAACCTGATCTCCTTTTATGATCAGGTGACCTGCATGGTGGATGAAGGGAAGGCTGTGGATGTGGTCTATCTGGACCTCAGCAAAGCCTTTGACACTGTCTCCCACAACATGATGCTGGAAAAGTTGGTAGCCTGTGGCTTGGGCAGGGGCACTCTCTGCTAGGTTAGGAACTGGCTGGATGGCCGGGCCCAGAGTGTGCTGGTGAACGGGACTGTGTTCAGCTGGTGGCTGTTCAACAGTGATGTCCCCCAGAGACCAGTGTTGGACCCAGTTTTGTTTAACATCTTTATTTATGATTTAGATGAGGGGATTCCATCCATCATTAGCTAGTTTGCAGATGACATCAAGTTGGGAGGAAGTGTCGACCTACTGGAAAGAAGGGCTCTGCAGAGGGATCTTGATAGGCTAGAGAGATGGGCTGATTCCAGTGGGATGAGGTTCAACAAGGATAAGTGCTGGGTCTTGCACTTTGGTCACAACAACCCCATGCAGCGCTACAGGCTGGGGACAGGGTGGCTGGAGAGCAGCCAGGTGGAGAGGGACCTGGGGGTTTGGATTGACAGGAGGCTGAACATGAGCCAGCAGTGTGCCCAGGTAGCCAAGAAGGCCAATGGGATCCTGGCCTGTATCAGGAACAATGTGGCCAGCAGGAAGAGGGAAGTGATCCTTCCCCTGTACTCTGTGTTTGTGAGGCCACACCTTGAGTATTGTGTTCAGTTCTGGGACCCTAAGTTCAGTAAACATATTGAGGTGTTGGAACAGGTCCAGAGAAGAGCAACAAGGCTGGTGAAAGGAGGAAAGGCTATGAGGAAAGGCTGAGGGAGCTGGGGTTGTTTAGCCTGGAGAAGAGGAGGCTCAGGGGAGACCTTATCACTCTCTACAGCTACCTGAAAGGATGTTGTAGCCAGGTGGAGGTTGGTCTCTTCTCTCAGACAACCAACAGCAGGACAAGAGGGCATGGGCTTAAGCTCTGCCAGGGGAGGTTTAGGCTGGATATCAGAATGAAATTCTTTACAGAGAGGGTGGTCAGGCATTGGAATGGCCTGCCCAGGGAGGTGGTGGATTCTCCAACTCTGGAGGTTTTTAAGGTGAGACTGGACGTGGCACTTAGTGCTATGATCTAGTAATGAAAGTGGGGTTGGATTAAGGGTTGGACTTGATGATTTTGGAGGTCTCCTCCAACCCAACTGATTCTATGATTCTATGATACCTATACTAATATACTCAACAATGAAAATATCACTGGCACATTTTCACCACTACTATTGACAATGTCATCTAGGTTAGGTTTCCATCATCCCATCTACAATGACATTATGCACTCAATTACAGCCTAGATATACTTACACAGATATAACCATATCTCACTTTACTAGCACAACAATACAAGGCGAGAAAAATGGTTGAAAGACCATAGAATTCTGTCACAGTTCCCAATTTCACAATGCTTCCCCAAAGCTGAAACTAAAATTCATAATTTGTCCAACCAGGACTCCTGTAACTATATATATTTATTTTTTAGAACAGACTTCTTTTATGAAACAAAACTTCATGCATCCAAGTGTTTAAGCCTCTGTTCCAAGAAGAGCCAAATGACTGCAAAGTAGTCTTTCTTCTGCTTGAGTCCAAGGTTACACTTTTCATCAAAACTCAAAATTTCAAATTCAACAGGAGGCCTTTGCCAGGCAGAAATTTAACTCCCAGTTTATGAGTTTAGAAAACAAGCACATGAGTCAAAGAGAGTGATCAAAGTTCCCATTGAAAGGAAAACTTTTCTGATGTTCATAACAACATTAGAAAAATCTGTCTTGAGATAACAAAAATTAGAAAGCCACTCAGACGCTTTGCTTTGTGCAGTGAGGAAAAGGATTAGAAAGCATGTGTACCAAGTGACACCATGTTATCTATTCACATCATCGTTGTGGAAAAGGGAAAAGAGTTTTGAAAAAAAGGGAAGAATGGGAAATTTAAAGTAAATCTAGGAAGGAGACAAGGATAGGTAAAAGAAGGAGGACAGATGGAGCATGACCAGACATGAAAGAAGATTCTCTAAGGAAAAAAACCAAGGTACATAGAAAATTGAAAGGTGGAGTAAGTCAGAGGACTGAGCAGAGAAGTACCAACAGGTGAAACAGCTGGAGAAAACTCATGCTGACAGCAACTGATCTTTCTGGCAGTCACAAAGGAGAAGTACTTCCTTGTGAAAAGCCAATTTAGGTACTTGGAAGAGTCAGAAAGGTATTCCAAAATGCAGGTGAAGGGATGAGCAGTCTGGACTGGCCTAGTCACTGTACTGTGGGCTATACTTCAGAGAAAGAAATCCAAGTCTACTCCTATGCCAGTTACTGCTTTCCTAGAACAAAAGGAGAAATGTGTAAAGGAAGAAGAGATCACTGAAGTTGTGAAAACATCAGTAAATTACTATGTCTGGAAAAACTGTAAGCAGTAGCACTAGAAATTTTTTTTAATTGCTTCATAATGCATCCATGCCAAAACACAATACAGGAAAAAAATACTCTAGGGCCAAACACTGCTCTGGAATATAAGGTTATCTGGGAACTTTAGTGCTCTCTCAGTTGTGTGACATCTTCCTCTTGTGTGGCTTGTAGTTATACTAATTTAAAATAAATTTACACTATGATTTTCTGTGATAGCACAAGTAGTGGTCATTGAGACAATTATGAAGAAAACAAAAAATAGATGCAGCTCACACTTCTGGATAGCAACTCTTTTGACCACAAATTAAAAAGCCTACTTTTATGCAAATATTCCCAGTATTTCAAATGTGATTTGTGCCAGAATTTTTATTTTAAGATTTTATGTGATGGAACATAGCAGATGTGCCCAGTTTGCTTGAGAGACTCAGGCTGGGTGCCAGGAGTGGTACAGCTCAGGTAGTATGGGGTTAATTAGTCCTTCAAAGAAGGCAGAGGATTTGTTCCCTGTCAGGAGATTGAGCTGACACAGCAACATTTCTATTACTTGACCCAGTTCATTCAAAGCCTGGTAAGCTGAGGTGTGTCTGCATCATTTAAAGGCAACTAAAGAATAAGTCTGCCAAATTAAAAATATTTTATGAAGTTTTCAAAGAAGGCAGGAAGAATATTTATACATTGGGACTTACAGCTTAGTTCCTTTACTTGCTATACAGAAAAGAGTCATTTGAAAATCCGAATTTGAAGGATCATTTTTCAAACTCTCATTGCAGAATGATAACTAGCCCCTTTAAACCCACCGAGCTATATATATATATATATCTGAAAATACTTATATATATTAGATATAATAATACCTAGTATAGATATTTTTAAATATATCTCCATAGCTTTACTTCACCTTTACTTAAAATAATTGGTTCACCCTGCTGTTTGAAGGCCCTCATGTCTAAAAATTCCTCTCAGCATACCATGCTGTTGGTTTTTTAATAGAATCCACAATACATCCTGTCTTCCTTTAACTTGCTTTCTATCATATGTTTGTGTAAATAACAGCAACAAAACCAAACAGTTACAATAATTTTCACTACTTGAATTACAAGTATTTATTGCAAAACATATGGTTCATCTGCCTCAGAAAAAAAAAGCACAGGCTTTTCAAAGCATAAATTAAGAACAGCATCTTTCCACCTCTATTCAATACCACAATTAGCAGAAGTTTTCATACATGCGATCTTACAACTTAAAACAGTTTCCAGCTTACAGAAAGAGGAAGCCTAAGTTTCTCAGCAGTGTCAAAACCTGGTGATAATACAAGTTCAAACATTTAGATTTCTCTGTTTTATTTAGGTGTTGTTTTGGTGGAGATTTTTTCCCTCTCTTTAGCAAGCTTATATCATAATTGTTTAGTCTTGATTTTTACTTTTGTTTTGTTGGGACAATTTACTGTATGGGAAATAAAATTCCCAGTGAAGCAACATTCCTCCTTCTCCTATGTTAGAAAACATATCATCTACTTTGCCTTCAATGACCTTGTTTCAAAGTATGAATCTGTGTGGAAATGCAAACAAAAGAAAAATATGAAAAGACAACTCAAATATGAACACTGATCAAACCTACTTTCACCTCAGGTTTAAAATTGCAGCTTTAAAATTCAAAATTTTTCTAGGAACAATATTAAATATTTAAAGTGCACTTTGTTCTACCATCAGATCAGAAAACAGCAACAAGGCATTTTATCAGGCAACATAGCCCCCATTAATAATTTTCTCCCTGGTTTTAAAGACATATTTTGTATTACTCAATGGATGGAGAAACAGTGATGGAAAGTGCTGTCATTCTGCCAAAAGCGCATACAGAAAAAGACAAGTGAGAGCAATTAACTTTCTGATCAGGATAATAATTTAACTGCAGATCTAGAGACTATAATCATCTGGAACATTTGAACAGTATAAAATATTACAAGGACTATGTTCCATAAATTACCATACACAACTTGTCACCTGAAGGTACTTCACCTGAAGGTGTGTAGCAGCTTCCTACCACTCCTCCAGAGATCCTATTTCTTCTAAAAACAAAGACCACAAAAAATAGGAGTCACAGAGCATATAAAGAACTGTTTGTGTGTCCATTCAGAGCAATACAGAAAGAATTCCCAAATGCAGGGTCATCATTCTCACTACCTTCCTTTGGCAGAGTAGCTCCTTTATTGCCAAGACATTTGATTCATCATCGAAGTAAAAAGTAATTTGATAATTAGAGTAAGCCCTTGTCCCATTCACATACAGAGTAGACTAGATGTTGGCCTCCTCACAATATAATGAATTGATATTTCATCATGATGCAGATAAGGTAAGGTGGGTCTTCTGTGTTCAGTCACTAAACAATGTCATGCCCCTAATGACTCAAAGATTCAGCATAGTATTCAGAAACACCCACAAAAGACTAGTCCTTGAGAACTGAAGGCACCTTTTTACTGATGTTCCAGTATGTCACAGATCTTTCTGCTTCCTTAGGAAAAAGTGGTAAGTGATCATTTCTTCAGCTGAGAGAGAAAAAGCATGGCTATTTGTTAATGCATTAGGTGCAGCTGCTTTATCGCAGCCATTCTGAGGCAAATAATTTGGGGTGACATTCATCTCAGTTCATTTTAGCAGTCTAAAACTCAGGTGTGTAATTTAATCTATTCATTTAGCTCCACTTGAAAGTCAGTGAAAAAAGCAAGACCCCTGCAGCAGACTGGGGATAAGACAACCCATCAGTGCATCCTAAAGCAGTTGGATGGATTGTCCTCTACCACCAAAGCAGAGACACATCATCTGTTTAGGCTTAACATCTTTCAAATTGCTAGAGATGGTCAAGATGAATCCAAACATCAGAAGGACATCTGTGAAATTATCTATTACGCATGCTCTAATGGAATTCTTATTTACTAAACCTTTATTTTTTGATCTGAATAGAACAAAGGGAACTTAAGAACTCAAATTTGTTTTTAAAGCTTGCACATGCTCACTTCATGCATTGACTGTCCATCTGCCAAATGAGCCTCATTCCACTCCTCAAAGCATGTGGCAAGACTGTTGGAGGCTGCAGCGACCTTCACATCTAAAGGCACTTTGGTTGCATAAGTGGCAAGGAGTGGTAAACTACCCTCACACTTGACACATCCCACTCCAGCAGGGAAGGAAACATGCAAGCTGAAACCATCAGAAATGGGGTGCACACAGAGCTTCCAGGCAGTCTGTTAGTGCAGGCCAGCAGTTGTCAGTGGTGGGTCACTGTCTGGCCACTGTCAAGTGTGGCCACAAACTCCCCAGAATCATCTGACCATGCAGTTAGTTTCATGTAAGTTTAAAGGACAGCTTTTTTTTTGTATACAAGAATGCCTCCACAACCTGGAGACAGCTCATAATATGAATTTGAGAGCTGCGGGGTTTTTGCCAGAAGATCTAACCAGGCACATCACTGAGAGAAAGCAGTCATCCCTTATTTTGCTCTATTGTATGGAACAGCTTTTCCAATTAAATAGCATTTTTTAAGTTTGGCTAATTCCACTTCTCAAAAGCAGTTCCACCAATCTTGTGTGGACATCAGATTTTGCCAAAAACCTGATATTTTTCTCTTATTTTATACAGCATATGGACCACAATCCAAACTCAGTGAAAGCCAGCATCTCACTGCATTTTTCATCATAATACCATGTGACAAATGCACTTATCCTGCCTTCTGAGTAACAAGGTCTATTTCATTTTTTTAAAAATTACTGTCACTACAATTTACATTTAACAATGTCTTTCTTGGTTAGTACTGGGAAAATACTGCAAGGAGAATTCACAAACATTAATTTGACTAAAAGCATACATTTGCTGTGACAGCATTTGTAAGGGTCATTTCTTGCCTTTCTCAGATATTCAGTCTGAGGGTTTTTTTCATTTTTTTTTGTGAAGTAACTTGTGGGAAAGCTATACCTGGGCAAACAGATAGAAAGGTTTGTGAAATAACTCTTCACATAGCCATGAAGCCTCTGAATGTTCTCTCTGCTGACAAAAGATTTATAGAATCATGGAAAGGCTTAGGTTGAAAGGGACCTTAAAAATCATTCAGTTCCAAACTCCCTGTCATGGGCAGAGATGCCTTCAATTAGATCAGGTTGCTCAGAGCCCCATCCAACTTGGCCTTGAACACTTCCAGAGATGGAGCATCCACAGCTTCTCTGGGCAACCTGTTCCAGTGACTCACCAATCTCAAAGTCAAAAAATTCTTTCTAATATCTAATCTAAACCTACTCTGGACTCAATCCAGCATGTCCACATCTTTTTTATGTTGTGGTCCCAGTACTCTAGGCAGGGTCTCATGAGGGCAGAGTAGAGGGGGAGAATCGCCTTATGGTCACACTCCATTTAATGCAGCCCAGAAAGCATTTGGCTTTCTGATCTGCAAGGGCACCTGACTGGGTAGTGTTGAGCTTCTCATCTACCAACACTCACAAGTCCTTCTCCTCAGGGCTGCTCTCAATTCATTCTCCACTCTGCCAATATTTGTGCTTGGAATTGCCCTGACTCAGATGCAGAACCTTGTACTTGGCCTTGTTGAACTTTATGAGGTTTGACCAGGCCACCTCCCAAGCCTGCCAAGGTGTCTCTATATAGCATCTCCCCCAGCATGTCAACCACACCACAAAGCTTGTTGTCAACAGCAAACTTGATGAAGCTACTCTTAATCACAATGTCTATGTTGCCAACAACGGTGTTGAACTCTGCCATACCCAGTGCTAACCCCTGAGGAACACCACTCATCAGTGGTCTCTACTTGGACATCAAGTCATTGACCACAACTATTTGACTGGCCATCTAGCCAATTCCTTATGCACTGAGTAGTCCATCCATCAAATCCATGTCTCTCCTAAAGACAAGGATGGCATGTGGAGCAGTGTCAAATGCTTTGTAGAAGTCCAGGTGCATGCTGTGAATTGTTCTTCTCTTATCAACCAATGCTGTATACCCTGTCATAGAAGGCCACCAATTTGTCAGGCACAATTTACCCTTAGTAAACACATGTTGGCTTCACCAATCAGTTCCTTCATTTTTATGTACCTTAACATAGTTCCTCGGAGGATGTTGTACTTGATCTTGCTAGGAACCGAGGCAAAATTGACCAGCCAGTAAGTTGCCCAGGTCTTCCTTCTTTTTAAAAGTGAGGGTTGTGTTACTCCATTTCCAGCTAGTGAGAACTTCAACAAACTGCCATGACTTCTCAAACATGATGGGTAGTGACTTAACTCAGGATATTCAGACATCAAATCAGCAAATAAAAACAATTCTGCATGACAAAAATAGAGATCATCTACACAAGCTTATAGAAGAAAATAGAATAATAACCCCTTTCATAAAGCACTACTTAGCCATTTGTCTTTAAAAGCTTTAAAATAAAGTTCCAATCTACTTTAGTCAAGCACAAATTATTGAACTCAGTGTGGGAGAAATTAGATTAATTCCTACTCTGTCTGTATCATAAAAATTATTAGAATAGATAATCTAATAGTGTCTTCTCACCTAAAAATCCTACCAATAAAAAGGAAAAGCTGCTGTACTATTCACATTTTCAGCAAATATAGCAAATAACCCACAGAAAACAGATTATTTTCTCCTCAGTCTAAAGCACACTAAAATAGAACATTCAGGTTTCTTGAGTCCCACTGTAAAAACCTTCCTTGTATAACCCTAATCTTCCAAAGGAAGAAAGAGAGAAAAAAAGATTCAAAGATGCACTCACACAAAGCATTTGCTGAGCAAATTTGAATAATGAACAAATTAGTGGGGAAAAAACCTGCTTGTGGATAATTCATGAACAGAAAGGAGGACAACATTGATCAAATAAACTATTCACTGTTATAATTCATTCAGCTCTGGCTTCAACACACATTACTATCAGCGGATTGTAAAAGGCCCACTGATACAGTGGAGAGGTTTCTGCTTCCAGGAGCAAGGCTAGGAAAGCGGCCAGCAGGGCTCCCTAAGATCAAGCCCCTTAGAAGTGAGGTCAGCTCCTCTCACTCCCGGCTCGGCGACCACCCCGAACGAATAAGGCCACAGCAGCCGGGGGTCCACGACGAAAAGCCAAGTTTATTGCCGCGCGCTAGCTTTTTAGGAGAGCATGGGAATTCCCCGGATGTAGGCGGGGAAGAGGGGCGGAGACGGGGTGGAGTAACGCACTTCATTGGGTGCATGCAAACAAAGGGAAGGAAGGAGGGGAGGAGCGGCAAAAGGACCAATAGGAGAATGAGGTGGGCAGGGAAATTCTACCATAGGGCTCCTGGTACTCCGAGGCAGGGACAGCCCCCGCCTGGGCTCCAGCGGCGCCTCGTGGGTGGCCACGCCGGCAACCGCCCCCATGGCTGGGTCGCACCAGGACAGGGCGCTGCGACCCGGAGGGTTTTGTGGGAAGAGGAAACATCAGTATAGGGTGTGAACATTAGAGTCCTTATAAATCTCTTGCAGAGCTTCCATATTCGGGGAGCCGGGTTCCTGGACTTCGGCGTCCTCGTCTATCCATCTCTTGTAGTATTTTTGCCACTGTATAAACCCCGGATCTCCTCTGACACATTACCAATTAAATCAAACAGAGCCCAATCCCACAGCAATTATTTGGGAAGTACAATCTGGCCACTTGAATACAAGTCCAGATTGCTTAAACTGCTTCTCTTTTTTTGCTAATATGTCATCTTTCCCATCTCTCTGACTTAGGTCACTGTTGCCCACCTACAATTCCACTAAACATTTTCCAGTTCTTTTAGCATATTTTCAAATTTTTTTAAAACTAATGTTTTCCCAGCTACAACTGACCATAGTAAAAATATTTCTCACTCTTCATTAGGACTTCTTATATAAGCAGATCTCAGATGACAAACCTACTTTAGAGGTAAATCCATTTCCAGTTCCTTGTTGACTTTCTGCTTACTTTTTCCCTAAAATGACTAGTTGTACATTTAGGTTCATATGCTGTAAATCAGGTCTGCCTTTTCCACAGTTCAAGCAGTTATTTGTATTGATATTGGGTTTGATCTCACCAAGTTCAATAAATTTTAAATAATAATTTCTGCAGGATTCATTTCGGTCTCCAACTTAAAGACCAGTTAACTCAGTCTGGTGCTTATTGTCTCAAGTCTTATATTTCTTACATTTTGTAGTTCAGACCTTTTTTCCACAAGCTGAATTAATCTATTTTATAATCTAATTCTGTCAATAAATATGAGCCATTTCACTACTTACGCCTTTCATTTTGTTAAACTGGCAATCCAGACTTGTGAGTATGATCGTGGAAGCCTTTAGAGCCTTAGGTGTGAGCCAGCTTTGGTCTGTCAGTGAAGACAACCACACCCACCAGTCCTGTGTATGTTCGTCTCACTAAAGTAAGGGCAAAGTGTCACTGAGGCTCTGCAAATTACTGAAATCCATGTAGGGTTCTAAGACAAGTTTTCCCCTAATTTAAGCATTAAGTACCTCCATGAAGAAAGCTTTCTACATGTGTATGGATTTCCCCTGATCCTCACAAGGTTCCCTAGGGCTGCTCAAGCTTCCTTAGCCAAGAGGAGTGACTGAATTCTGTAAACTACTAAAATAAATGAAATACTGAAAAGTCAGCATTCCAGACACCTAGCAAATAACTTCTCAGTTATAGTCTGTCGTTTTAGTCACTTATGACAACATCTATATTATTCTGACACTTCATGTCTCACAGTAAGCTCTTTGGCTGTCCATAGATCTTCCACAAAAGTTTCCAGCTGGCTGAGTCCCAGAGACAACTTGAAGCACAAGGCACAAATGTTGTTCACACCATGACTCTGCCCCAGAGATGGCATGGACAGAATTAATTAATTCAAGATACTTGACTTTAAGTCCTCAACAATGGCCAAAGGCAAATTTGGGTGTCATTTCTGCTTGGATGCAAAGGGGTAATAGCATGAGAATGAAAGATCAAGTGTATGGGCTTTCACTGTCCACAGTTACAGACTTAAAGTCTTATGAAGGTTAAAGACTTTGAAGTTAAAGAGTCAGTTGAAGTTTCTCAGGCAAAACTGGTAAGTCTGTCAACCTCATCAGGACTATGGTAAGGGTTCTCCTTTCTTTACATTTTGCTGTTTCAGAAGAATAACTTATACGGGCATACATATTAGTTTGGACATTGATTCCTGGATATAGAAATCAATCAGTCACATGGAAAGTTTGCATATCTCCTTGCTCTGTCATTCTGGAATGGCAAGCAGAATGTTTTGCAGCCATATGACATTTACCACAAATTCTCATAAATGTTTTATAGATATTTTTATTTCTCATACTCTGCCAGCTGAGTTTCTCCATCATGGTAGATATTTCCTAATTCATCTCCCCATCTTCATCTAGGTGTTTGGTTTCTCTGTCTTTACTTATTTTCATTAGATGTTAATGTCCTTTTCAAGGTGCCCATCATTCCATGATGTGATTCCTTGCAGTTGTAGACGAAGACTTTTTAGGAGAATTACATTTCTGGACCATATGGATAGAATTAATTTGTTGGAAGAGCAAGGAGTACTAATCAAAACAGGTAAATGTACAGACCAAGTGATTTTGCTCTGAATTCTTTCCAGTGGAAATAATCAAGGCTTTGCCTTGATAAAAGCTGTAGCATCATAGGCAGTATGACTTGACCTGTGCTGCTCTGCATAAAAAATGCATTTTCTATATTTCTTCCTATCACTCAAGAACATTTTATTCACTCTAGTAATATCTGAAAGTAAATCTTCAAAAAGATTCCTTCCTTCAAGTACATATTTGTAAAAGCTCATATACGTATATATACATGCACACGAAATACATAACACACCTTGGAAGCTGCTTCTTTTACTCTGCTTACTAAAAGAAAAATCCAGATTCTACACAGGGAATTGAAGATGATTTTTCCTTATGTTCCTTGTTGGTGTTGAAGAAATTTTTAAAGTAACAAAAAGAAATTAGGTTCACACTGTGCTAATAAGTATGTAGAAAAACAGACGAGAAGCTATTTGAGGAGGTGTAATTGCTCTACTGTAGTATTGACTACACCCAGCTAAACAATGAGGCAAGACAAATGCAAGATCCCAACCAGGTTAGATTTTCCAGTGCAGATTTAAGAACTAATATCTATAGCAGGTTGAACATCTTACTGCTATATCCTTTAGCTCATGCACAGCTCAGAAATCAGTGCAACAACTCCTATGTATAAGTCTGTGGTGATGCAACACTTTTCTGAATTGAATCTCAAAAGAGAACAAAAGGTTAAGGACAGGAGGAGAAGCTGGACAGTGTACAGAAAGATTCTTCCAAAGTATGAGGGATAGCATGACCTACTTTTTGTAGGAATAAATATGTCCAAGACTGCACATTCTCAGAACAGAGGGTTGAGGGTTATTTGCCAGTGAGGCTTAATAGCTACTCAGATGACAATAAAAACACCTATGCTTAATGCAGTGGACAAAGCAAAAAAGTAGAGAAATAAAGTGGACAGAAAGTGTGGCCAGACTTAATCAAATCAAGCAGAAGCAGAGCAAACAGACTTGAGATGATATGGTTAGGAGACAGCTGTTATCAGTCTGGACATAGATAAAGATAGTGCTTTGATAGTACAGGCTGAAAGGTCAGATGAGTGGATCTCAAAGCACATTACCTACTCATTAAGTAAGCCAGCATCATACCCTTGGAAGCTGAGTACAAAACTTGACAGTTGTCAAAAAAGATCACTAAAGGTTGGCACAGAGTGGTTCAATGACATTCTGCAAGTTCACTGAGCTGGGAGTACAAATCCTCCAACAGCTGCTCCCAGCACCAGCCTGTCCTCCATGCTTTTGAGACAAGGGAATTCACTTTGTGAATCTGATTGTAATCATGATCATTCTAGCAGTAAAAAACATTTAAGAACATTTTTTGAATTTTCAGCTCCAACAAATGTAACACAAAGGGACATTTTTACACAGTTCCTTAGTAAAGGGGACTTTCCATCTTATACTAAACTGGAGGCAGAGCTAGAAGATAACCAGTCAATGTCATCATTTAGAAGTGAGACAAATGTTAATGCAATTATGAAATGGGTCCTGTTCAGCACACTCATGGCCATTCATCTCTGAGGATCAGGATTTAGCACTTAAAGAGGAGTTCCTCATTTGCTCCATATGAATATGAGAAAAACAGTCAACAGAATTAATGTTAATTATGCAACAAGAAAGTTTTTCCATTTCCCAAATTATAGTATGAAACAAATACTTTTTTTCTATACGAATGATAAAGTAACTCATTATTTAGCAACTTTTGCAATCACATCTTGTTGATCAACAGATCTTTTTAAATTCATAATCAAAGCCATGATCAAACACACAAATCTAATTATGCTTCAGAAATGAAACCTGTTCCTTTGGATGCAGTTTACTCCAAGGACTAACCTGAACTCAGAAGTTTAGCTTACATTCTTGAATAAATGCAAATTGACAGATGCAAAATAAAATAAGAGTACATATGATCTATAAACATGAAATTAATTCATCTCTAATTATCCATTTCCCTCGAACTTTAGCTGAAGTATTTACTTGCAAAAAACTAAATTTTCTTTATTGGGCACCTCTCCTTTTGCTAGGGAGCACTTAATGTCCTGCAAGTAACACAGTATGATGAGGAAGACATTTGTTGTCTCTGGATAAAAGAAATGCTCCTGTCTCTGAGAAAATGGTTGAATTAAGGTTGAGTACATTTGGATTTTTTTATTGCAGGGTGAACATGTGGTGATGGTATTCTTTTAGAAGTATGAGAGTTTATGCCTTGTCCAAATTTGTAGAATTTTCTCTCAACTGCCATTTTTAATATTGCAGTAATGTGTATTCCTGACTTTTTTATGTACGTGTTCCACACAACATTTCTATGTTTACTTTTTCTTCTTTAAAATCTGCCCTTCCTCTCTGCAACTAAATAGTATACCAGTAACTTTCAGAGACGAGCTGTTCTATTTTTGATGATTTTTATTTTAAAATTATGAGCCTGACAGTTGCCTTGTACATCTCCTTGTGCCCAAACCTTTTGGAGGAGGAATAGTTTTCAATTTAATCTTATATAGAACCCCACAAAATAATTTATCTCCTTTACAATACATATTTTGTAGCACTGAATTGTTACTTTCTCTTCCGTTCAGAAAAAATCAACATGCATTGAGCATATAATTCAAATAATTTGTGGACTTCGAATAACTTTTGAGGGAAATCTTTAAAAAATCATTCTTCTGATCTGGTCCCATTTCTAATTTTTCACAGGGCTAGAAAGTCTAATGCACTCTTAGGGTGTGTGTGCTGCTGAAATGCAATATTGCCTTTGCTCATATGTGTTTAAAAACATTACTCTTTGCTTAGCATAGCCAGTTCTGAGTACTGGATTCAATGCAGATCAGTGTACTCCAGAAGCTCAGCCACCACATAAGACCACACACCTATTCCAGTATCTCTTCTGTTATATAGGACGACAGACACAAAAAATATACAAGGGATCTCAAAACATAAAAAAGTGCAGATCTTAATTTTCCAGGGGCAAGTAAACTGTGAACATCCAAGTAATCTTAATGGCCCATGTAATCACACAAGCAAGCAATTGCTTTTCTAGCATTATCGTTCGAACAGCATTCTTGCACAAATTAAAAAATAATTTAGAAAAGAACATTAGGCTAATACAAAAGCTGCCTACTTATATCAGTGTTTCACTGGCTGGAGGCCAAGAAAGCATCTGACAGATAAGCAAATCCAGATCAAAATGTGAAAAAGGAAAACATACTTCCTATTATATTTAAGAAAATTATTTGTGTTTCTTTGTCTATAAAGGAACACACAACATCATTTATCAAAATGTGGAAGGACTGATAAACATAGTCCAATACAGCAAATAACTTTTTTTTTCATATATCCTTATCTGGCAATCTTTAAAATATTGTTTTATAGCCTAGTTTTTCAAAAGTCATTCTTTTTAAAGTCCTTCCCTCACTGGGAAGAAGTTAAATGTTTACTTACAATACAAGGCTCCATAAATCTCAAAAAGACTTAAACACATGTTTAAAGTGAAGAACACATTTAAAATGCTTTATAGGATCAGAGTTTCTACGAAAGTGTGTAATCTACATCAGAAGATGTTTACTGCATTGAGTATAACTTCTTTTCCCTCTATCCAAGTCTTTATTACAAAATGCATAAGTAATGTACCCCATGTTGTGTTGCAATACAGCCTGTCCTGGTGTGCCCAAACTGCTTCTATTTTTTCTCAAAATCATTATTCCAGCATTCTAGCTTTCTTTAAACACTTCAAATACATTAATCAACCTGTCAGACTCACTTTAACAGTTTTGCCAGGACAATTCTCATCCTAATTCTGGCCTGCAATACTTTAAATGTATCCAATACAATACTAAGAGATTTTTAATCACTGCTTTATGGTTTTGCACCTTTCACTGTGTTACAGACAAAAGACCATTAATCATGTCAATCAAGTTTGCGTGTATGATCCTCACAGTTTTTTTCTAATTCCTTTGCAAACTCTTTCAGAATTAGTATGCAAGTACACTTTTATTAATATAAGTAATTTAAAATCTTTATGAAACAGGATCTCAGCATTTCAACTTCTGATTTCATCCCAAAATAGACAGAAAAAAAAATTGTTTTCTCCAACCAAAGGGTCTAAAAACCATGTCAAAACAAACTGAGTTTTCCATATGGGGCTAAGAACCACATGATCCTATAGTCCTGTGGGCCTGATCCTTGGGCCACTCCACACATCCCAGAAACCATGGAAGCAGCAGCACTGCTTGGGGAGAGAGCAGAATAAAAGAGGTACATACTCCATTCTGCTCCAACCCTATGAGATAAGGACCACAACTACTACTCCAGTGGTGCTATGTCCAAGTAGGAAAACTAATTTTGTTAGTTTGTTTGGTTTGGGGGGTTGGTTTTTGGTTTGGTTTGGGGTTTTTTTGTTTGTTTTGGTGTAAAAGATTGAAGCAGTTTCTACTCAGATTAATAATGCGAAGAGTACAGAATTTTGTTTCTGCTTTCCAAGCAATTATTTCTTAAAGCTTAGTGAAAAGTAAGATCCAATGGTTTTTCATGTGAAGGATTTTTACAGTGGGAATTTCAAAATAGTTGTGCCACCAGAGGAGTGCACAAAACTCTGGGCAGACTTTTAATGTCACTGAGCATTTCTTGATAATTCCATCAGTTCAGAGCAGCCTGTCTGAACAAACTTGGGGCAAGGAGGAAACAGCACATTTGCACCTGTGCTTGGGAGCTGGGACCAGGTAGAATTTTACAGGTGACTGATGGCATGCAAAGTCTGCTCTGGGATGCTCAGCTGTGACTAGAATGTTGGAGGTCAGTCCTGAGTAATTTCTTAGCAATACTAGCTTCTTTTCAGGTGTCGTCATCCAGTGTCTGAAACATAGGACATTTAACCCACTGTAATCACTCATAAAACCTTGGCTAATGGCCCATGACATCCTTCCAAAACTGCTTTCTGAGGTAGTCATGTATGACTACTAGAAGTAGTAGCAGAAGTTTGCAGTGGTTTGCAAAAGATTTTAGACTGGAGTATGAAGGCATAAGAGGGCAAAAAGAATGGTGGAACAACCAGAGGGAAATGACACAGGAGCTCAGGGATATGAGCAATGTTAGGCTCAGATGCACTTACATGAAACCTACTTCCTGTGTTAATTCTGAACTTAAAGAAAAAACTGACTGCCCAGGAACCAAACCATAGAAAAAGAAGTCTGTGATGTAAGATTTTTCATTTTCAGTTTGACCCTTCTCTATTTATGATTTACCAGTTTACAATATGCCTGCTGTTGTATCTGGACACACTACATTTATATGTGGCCTAAACTTTCTTTTACATTCTCATTCTTCATTTCCAACTAGATGCTAAATAAAATCTTGTGTTGCATGAGAACACTGAAAGTGGCAGCTGAAAGACTGGGTTTTTTCCCCTGAGAGATGTAAGGGATGAGTGTGAGGATATAAGCCTTCCTGTATGTTTCCAAGAGAAGGAATTGTTCTTCTTTACTAATATGGTGGGTATGGACAGATCAGACGAGACTACATTTCCAGAGGGTCAGCAGAAAGTTCTCACAGACTAAGCAAACTTCTAGGGTCAGGTTCATGCTATAACAATTCCCATTTTAGTACATCCACCTGACTCCTTTGTGGGATAGGAATATATTTGCTTCTACGCCTTTCCAGAGGTAGGGTACAGACATCCCATTCCAGTAGTTCTGCAGCGTCAAATTTTGCTGTGCATGGAAACCACAGGGCCATTCCCAAGAGCTGTGACACAGATGCTGGCATGAGTGTGCAGCTAGTGGTCAACATGGAAAGGCAGAAGTCCTGGTAAGGATCAGCTGATTTGCAGGCAGTGCATATGAAAAGGCCGGTATGGGCATTTGATACCATGGGGGGTACACAATTCACAGTTGTTAAGATCCAAGTAGTGAGAGATGCCACCACCCGAATTAATGAGAACATATGCCAAAGTCAATAATACAGCTATAAAATTGAATGTGAGCCAGAGAGCAGAGAGAAAGAAAGGAGAGAGAGAGAAGAGAGGAGAGAGGAGAGAGGAGAGAGGAGAGAGGAGAGAGGAGAGAGGAGAGAGGAGAGAGGAGAGAGGAGAGAGGAGAGAGGAGAGAGGAGAGAGGAGAGAGGAGAGAGGAGAGAGGAGAGAGGAGAGAGGAGAGAGGAGAGAGGAGAGAGGAGAGAGGAGAGAGGAGAGAGGAGAGAGGAGAGAGGAGAGAGGAGAGAGGAGAGAGGAGAGAGGAGAGAGGAGAGAGGAGAGAGGAGAGAGAGAGGCAGAGAATGTCAAACAGAAGATAGCCAAAAATAATCACGACCTATGGATCCAGTGGTCCTTCTTTACCCTGGGCTTCTTGATGGTGGGGGTCCCAAGGTGATTCGAAACTTTTCAGTATTTAAACATTTTAGTAAACAAAGGAATTAATGCTCATTGGCTACATAGTTCTCTTATACTATTGGTAAAATGATTCCCTCATTTTTAATGCTAATTAGTACACATGCTCAGTCTTTCTCTTCTTTTGAGTTGGAGGGTTTCTTGGATTGTGGGCCAGGAGTCACAACCTTCCCCTGCCAGAATTACCTTTTACCCCAGTTAGAGCTGAGTTGGCTTTCCTCGTGGCCTGTAAATTCTGCATTCTTTGTGTCCATTATCAGTGATACATTTATCTCCCCCAGCTTTGTTAACCTCTCCCTAGGTCTGACATAACACCTGGAAATTAGTATCACCTTTATCTTTAATTTCCAGTTTCCACTGTGCTGGCTTAACTTACAGTCCAAGTTCCAGGTATCCACTGAGGCATATTTGGGGTGATGGCTTTGGTGGTCATAGACGCCATCTGTCCTATAACCTGGGGTGATATTTGTTCGTTGAGTGATGTGCATATAAGAAGTTGGTCCTTTATGAAATGGGAATTTTCGCCTGGGTGCATTACCCAGCATGTGCTAAGTAGATTTCACCTCCTCTAGGCCTGGAGTCAGCTCCATCCTCTTACTCCATTCTGTGCTTATCTCTGTGGCCTTAACAGCATTTGAGACAGGCAACTGTGCTCTTTGAGCCCTTACAACAGTCTCACTTTGGCCCCTGCATATGAGTCAGAAAGACCTGTAGTATCCACAGGTGTGAAGAGGAGACCAGTGAACGAACATCAACATGACAGATGCTGGCGTTGTATCTAAGGTCTATCAACACTGTTTAGTCAAACTTCATTTAAGCAAGACAAGGTGTTAAAGAACCCTCACTGTGTGGAGTACTTTATCCGATGGTTAAAGCACACAGCACTGCAGCTTGCCTTTTGTTGTGAACCAGTTTAAAAACAACTTGGTTGTAACTACATGAGGTTTAATCAAACCTCTGTGCTGCATGGTGGACATGTCCTTCAGTATTTGGAGACAGCTTTTCTGGTGATGCTCTGCCTGCAGCCTTTTCAGCCACATCATTTAACACTAACCACATATCTGGGTTCTGTCCTGAAGGTTAGTCCCACTCTGACCTCACTACAACACTTACTGCTCAAGAACTTTCACAGGGAGGAAGAAATACCTCATTGGGAATGCTACAAATGTGGATCTGAATAGTAGTAAAGCAAACTATGTCATAAATTTTGCATGTATCTTCCTTAACACAGACACACACACAGAGTACATGTCCTTACAGTCCCACACATACTCTTTTTTGTTCTGAACTTTTCTTTCATACTTTGCAAGGCAAATAGCAAAACTATCTCCTTTTGTCCAATTTTGCTTGCAGAAAGATAAAACAACACTGTTATACCACGAATAAAGTTAAATTGATTTTGGCAGGTTGGGATTAGTGCGTCATGGAAGGACAAATATGTTAAGGCATAGATTCCACAGGATTTCTGTGCTCTCTTTAGTTATCTGAGCTATGACTATTAGCAACAGTTTTCCTGGTCTAAACCACATAAAGTCACATAAAGTCTAGAAATCAGAAAATGTGAGAAGAATCCTAACATAAATTAGTTGATACATATCCTGGATGTTTTCATCACCTGCACTAATATCTACATATTAATAGTTTACCAATGTGACAAATCACTGACAAAGCCAACGTGCCTACTCACAGAAAGCCTCATTTCCTCATGACACATCAAGGAAGCAAATTCAGTCAATCAAGTAACATGAATCATTCAATCTGTCATATTAGTTAACAATGCAGTGCAGAATAAATTCCCTGGAACAGAAAAAGTTTCTAGTAACACATTACACATAGAGTACCTCTATGCTTCAAGTTCTGGAAGCTTTGCATTTTTAAAGTCTTTAATAATTCATGCAGTTAGTGGAGCCTTTTTTGAAAAAAAATACAAATGGAAATATACTGCAAACATTTTATGAACAAATGTAAGAATTGTTAAACCAAAACCAATATTTACTCATTTTTTGAATTATGATACTGCTCGAAAGCCCCATGCTAGTATCATACCACACTTTGCTAGGGACTATACAAATAAAAAAAATAAAGGCATTCCCTTGATACAAGTACACATACGTGGGAGATATTTCAGTGGATAAGAGTGAGTAACCACATTTCATAGAATATATATATATATATTTAGAATATTTAGACATTTGAACTGTCTCAAGCACTCAGATTAGCTCAGTGAAGTCTTGGTTTGAATCCAAGAAAAAACCTAATAGGTTTCACAAAAGCAGAATCCCATCCTTTTTTTCAGTTGTAATGCTACTTTGCTCTTTAAAATACAGCTCTGGAACGTCTACAGAGCCACCCAAGTCAGAATATTAAGTCTGAGTTTTCTAAATCACAGAATACCACTGAGTTAAGCCATGGAAAAGTATTAAAATGGCATCTGCAGAGACTCTAACTAAAGACTTCTCAGAAAAACTGCAACAACTGCCTCTTCAACAGAATTCCAGCCCTGTTAGTGGAGCAGGGCAAAACCTTCGTCGCCTGACATTTAAAGGAACCTTAACACAGGTGATGGGAAAAGAGCATGTTATAAACAGTTCAAATGTATCCCATCTTATACACCTTAGTGTATTGTGGTTTAATGCACTTCCACAAACCCAGTTAGCAAATCTGGAGAAAGCCACCAAAAGATAGACTGCAATTTACTACTGAAAACATCTATCAGCTGCCTATTGTTATAACAAGTGTAAGCAGTAGCAGAGAAAACATAAAACATGGGGTTTGTTTGTTTACATTCATCATGTCAGCTCACTCCTGTACTGCCAAGGCTGAACAGAATTTGCTGTTTTAGTTTCCTACCTCTTGTAAATGGAGCCACCTTTAATTTCTAAGCTATTTAATTCACAATGTCACTTGGTGACTATGTCAAAACTCCAATGTAGAAAAACATATTCAAAGATACCTAGACAACCACGAACGAAAAAAAAATGTCATGTAGGAATTTATCAACAGCATTTAAGGCAGACAAATTACCTAATTTACCTGGGTTTAGGATGCTTCTGCATCTGGACTATGTTATACATCCAAACCACCTTACAGCAGGCAAAACTTGTTCTGGGCACAAAAGCACAATAATCACATCAGCACCATAAGACACCAATGTTAATTACTCCAAATTTGGTGACTATTTTATAGCTCTAGCTGACTCATAATTGAAAGAGTCTTAGCAACCCCAACAGGCATATACCTGGTTCTTCACACAACTCTACATTTTTAAAATTCTCCTCCATAGAGCTAAAGAAATAGGAACCTAAGCTTAGGGGATTTAGCTCATGTATTTAAAAATACAAGTATTTTGTATTTATCCTCCCAGCAATAAACATTGTCTGAAATTTCTACAGATAACTTGCCTAGTTACAGATTTTGTAAAGACAACTGTTAAAAAAAGTTCACAGAATCATTTAGGCTGGAAAAGACCTCCAAGATCATCAAGTCCAGCCTTAGAATAATCATTACCTTGTCAACTAGACCATTAGACTAAGTTCCAAATCCAGTCATCTCCTGAACCCTGGACTGGTTACTCCACCACCTCCTGGGGAAGTCCAAAGCTTAACAATCCTTTCCGTGAAGTAATTCTTCCTGATGTCCAACCTGAACCCCCCAGCATGGCTTAAGACTATGACCTCTTGTCCTGTCGCTAGTTGTCTGGAAGTAAAGGACAACTCCCACCTGGCTACAACCTCCTTTCAGGTACAAAGAGTGATAAGGCCTCCCCTGCACTTCTTCCCCAGCTCCCTCAGCTGCACCTCATAAGACTTGTGCTCCAGACCCTTCACCAGCTCCACTGGCCTTCTCTGGACATGCCCCAGTACTTCAATGTCTTTCTTGTAGTGACAGGCCCAGAACTGGACTCAGTTCTCAAAGTGCAGCCTCACCAGTGCTGAGTACAGGGGGATGATCATCGCTCTGATGCTCCTAGCCACACTATTTTTGATACAAACCAGGATGCCATTAGCCTCCCTTGGCACACTATTGGTTCATGTTCAGGTGCTGTTTACCAACACCCCAAAGTCCTTTTCTGCTAGGCCACTTTCCAGACACTCCTCCCTCAGCCTCAAACGCTGTATTGGGTTGTTGCAACACAAGGGTAGAACCCCAGCCCTTGGTTTTGTTGAACCTCATACCACCAGCCTTGACCAGTCAATCCAGTCTGTCCAGATTCCTCTGAAGAGCCTTCCTACCCTCCAGCAGATAAACACTCCCACCCAACACAAAAATGTCGACAAACTTTCTATGGGTCCACTCAACCCCCTCATCCAGATCATCCATAAAGATATTGAATAGGACTTGGCCCAGTACTGAACCTTGGGGAACACCACTAGTGATCTGGATGCAGCACCACTCTCTGGGCCTGGCCATCAGCCAGTATTTAATTCATCCAAGAGTGCACCTGTCCAAGCCAGGCACTTCCAGCTTTTCCAGGAGAATGCTGTGTGAGGTGGTGTCAAAGACCTTGCTGAAGTCCAGGTAGACTACAACCACAGGATGAAAAGAAGGGAGGAAGGAAGGCAGGAAGGAAATATTTACTAGATCCAAGCTCTGATAAAGAAGAGCAATGAAGTGTAATAAATGCAAGCATGTAAGACGCATAATTTTAACATTCTACATCTGTTCACCCCATGGTGAAATCCAGAATGTGAATTTTGTGGAATTGCAAAAGTAAAAGAACAACCTTCACTTTTTTGAGATCCAAATTTATGTTTCCAATCCCTCTTTTCTTTGTAAACCATCAGTTCTCTGATGCCTGGGGTACTTCTAAAAATTAGGTAATTTTGATCTCTGTCCCTAGATATGAATTTAAAAGTCTGTGAATAACTCCATCAACGTGGACTTTCTGGCCAATAGCCAAATAGATGTTTTTTCTTTGATTTCACCTTTCTGCTTAACACAATACTTTACAAAAAAAAAAAAAATTAACTCATTTCAAATCCATCTGTGTTAAATATTCATTTGAAAAGCCAAAGTTCAATACACGTTTCCTAGCCTCTGTTTTTTTGCACATGTTCAAATCTCACTCTGAGAGCTAAATAATGATTCCTGACACAACCTGTATCGCTGTGTGGAAGGAGCTGTTGAGACAACTTCTCATTTCACATAACTAAAACACACAGATTGAAGTGATAAGTCTCGGACCCAGACAGAAATTTTAGAAATCTGGAATCAGAACATCTGCATCTTTGTGAAAACTGCAAATAACAGAGACAGGAATCTCCTATGTTGCCAAAAAAACCCATAGTGGTCTTTTCATCAACAATTATAATTGCTTTCTAACAGTGCTCCCTTATACTGCCAGCCTAAATGGAAGGACAGACGACACTCAAAAACATCAAAGCTATGCCAGTAGCTTCAAACTCTATTTGCTCCATATTTCATCAGTCAGTATTGCTTGACATCACTGTTGTAATTTCCTACCAGTTCCCCTCAGCCCTCCAGGTTACAAGACCAGTCAGTAGCATTTCTAGCCTTGATAATTTATGAGTATGACTATCTGCTACTGACAGCAGCCAATAGTACTATTAAAGAGTATCCAAATGTCTTATACACAATAAAGACATTAATATGCAGCTATTGCCACTTGCACCTCTTAATCCTGACAGAGAAAAGCAAGACCGCTAAAAGCAATTATGTTTTATTCCAAAAGAGTGACAGATATCTTAAGAGACAGAAGTGTCAGAAAAGTAACTGGAACTCCAGCAGCAGGTGAAAAAGAGACAGATAGATAGATATGCACAATCTTAACGGAGATTGCTGTATCTGAAAGGTAAAGACCTTATTCTTTTATGTATAATATATACTACATAAAAATACAGTCTACCTGTTTTAGTCTCATGTAAATAAACAATAAAACAGTAATGAATAGTAATAAAAGACACTGATTTCTTTTTGTTGATTATTATGCATTTTAGCGTGCAGATTATATTATGATCACATTTCAGGGGTGGTATATAGCAGGGGAGGGGTACATGAAAAAACAAAGAACTCAACTTTGAAAGTCTATTCAAGCCCCAATATCAAGCAGAGATTATGTTTTACTTCCTCTGTGCCATTATCATGCTCCACTCAAAAAGCACAAATTAAAAAAAATGTTTCACTACATACTTTGTTCCATTGCTAGTAAGAAAAATTGTCCTAGTTGAGCAGGAGGGACCAGTTGACACTCTGTGGGGGGTGATCAAAGCTGTGTATTCTACCCCCTCTATTCATTCCCAAGGACAATGGGCCATTAGCAGCAGCTGCCCAGGGAGTCATTATCACCTTCACACTCAGCCTGAGGGGGTGGAGCTGCTAATGGGCCATCAACAGTTCAACACCCCCTGGCTCCCAGAGTTAATCACCCATTGTGTGAGGGAGGGACTGGGTGCTCCCTGAGGGTACATAAGTGGTGGGTAAGAAGACCTCGGGAACTTCTCATCAGATCCAGAGGAGCAGCAGGACCTTGACAGGAGGAGATCACCGCTCTCACCCAGACCCCAACCCTTGCCTGCACCAACAGGTTTTTAATTTCCTTTTGCTCTGGACTTGGGGAAGCCACAGGGGTCTCAGCACAAGGGCTAACAAACCCCCTTGGGTTTGTGCCCCAGGACACTGGGTTATACTGCTGGGTTTTGTGAGTTGAAAGCAATTTCCCTTTTGTGTCAGTGTTTTTATTGTAATATTATTATTAAATTTTAGGTCTGACTTATAATCTCTCTCGTGGTGAGTTCATTTCCTCTGCTGGTTCGCCTTTAAACCAGCACAAAAATAAACACACATGGAACTAACAAATGCATCAGGGGAAAACAAATAAATTCAGGTATTAATAGAAACTGCATCTACTTCAATTTGCAGCAGCTCTTCTTACCTACTGACATTCAAAGCTAATAGTTTACCCTGCCTCAAAGACAATTGCACGTACTTCCATATTTCTTTAAGTATCACTAATCTCTCTTTTATTTATCTGCCATGATTTATTGTTAATACATGTCTGGGGTTTTTTCCAAAACTTTTACTGCAATATTCTTTTCAGAGTAAACTGTTTTCCTGAGATTCCATAGTTTTGTCTACAAACTGACTTATTCAGGAATAACTGTGTTTCAGAAAGCACAATGATTCAAGACTGAGTATTTGGGACTGTCTTCCTCTTTTTAAGAATCCATTTGAAAGGAGAAAGAACTAATCTGGAGCAAAGAATTGGCAATTTGTAATTCACAGTGTCATTGTCATCTTCTTATAAATCAGAATAAGAGGCCCTTCCAAAGGGCTGTTCCATATGAAGTATTTGTTTTTCCATTCACATTCTTAATAGCAAGAGCTTTTTCAACACCTTTATTTAATTTTTAAAAAGTAGTTTGTAAGAGAGGGACAAAACACTTGAAAATTAAATATGGCCTTTATCATGGTAAAACATTCAAATTTATTAGTATCACATCACTAACAACTGTGATTTATGACCTTTGTAATATAGTAAAAAGAACATACACAGATGAAAAACATAGCCTGCAAACTAGGTCTCAGCAAACTCATGTCATGCTCCAAAATGCCCTCCAAGTTTTTCCTTTTACAGAGATGTTTTTGCATTTTCAAACTCCCCTGTTCCACTCCCTGAGTGAAATACATTTGCAAAAGTCATTCTTGGTGGTCAGAGTTAAAAATACTATTCCCATATTTAAAATCACCCATATAGAACAGACCTGGGATACTTCAAAATTAATATCAATAATGGCAAAGAAAACCATTTCAAAGAAATCCATAAACCTTTGGGTTTAGTTATGATCATATATCTGAAGGAACATTTAAAACCATATTAAAATAAACTATTTACAGGATAACCTTTATCATACTTTACCCAAGAGAAGTCTGATAAATGGCATTCTATTTGTGACAGTGGTAGTGCTTAAATAATCCTTCTATTTCCATTTTTTCTAGAAGTGAAAACAAACTAATCTTTATCTCTTTTTTTTGTCTTTTCACCATTCAGATGTGCAACCAGTTTTTCTCAATGCATTTATGTCAAGAGTCAATGTATTATTGAGCAACTGTTATTGCTGTTGATAGTGGAACAGAAAATATTTAAAGTTTCATTTTAGCCTGATTTTCAATTATTCCAGGTCCAATCCATTGCTTTTATTCTCAAAAAATTTATCAGGGGAGGAAGTTATGGCTATTATCATTATATAATAAATTTCACTGACAATCCTGAAAAGTATATCTTTCTATATATAACTTTCAGGAGTTTCTTAATATTTTTCCTGTGCACACCAAAATTCTTAAATGGCATGTGCAATATTGCTTTACGTAGTATGTTTTTTTCAGAGTTGTGAGGTGCTGTTAACATCAGTTTAAACTTTTTTTTCTGATTAAAATTTATACCGTATCTAATATTTTTAAAATAACTACAGTACACTAATTCTGTATTTTAGACCTTGGGCCCAGGGAGTGCTGTGCTTAAATAAAACACTTATGTGGATGTAAATATGCTTGAAGATTTTTGTGTTGAGCTTTACTTTTTGAGCTGGCAGCACAGCTGGCCCTAAAAATTAACGGAAAAAACAGGAACGAGTCAAGTTAAAGACGGTAATGAAATACATAGAGTGTGGCCTTCAAAAAAGATCTACAGCTGCATTATTTATTTCATTCTTCATTTTCACCTTTTGCTTTGTGTGGGGCAACACAGCCTCTCCCAGTGTTATCAGTACTTCTAGTTTTAATCAAAATTGGTGAACCCACTGGCTTTCAGTTCAAGAATAATATATGCTTTATCTTGCTGTTCTTTTTCTTATAAAACAACTAACTCTCTTTTTTTTGCTGGCATGTGCATCCCAGTACTTCCCTCACCACAGCAATGCACAGGAGCCTGGGAGCCACAGGGAACAGGGACCCCTCAGCTGGCTTCAGCGCCCAGGTCCCGAGCTGGGTCAGGGACAGTGACAGGGCTCCTCAAGTGCCTCCTCAGGGATCTCAGGTAGAGCACAGACACCCCACCTATGGGGACATGGGGCAGATCTGTGGTGCCCCCATGCCTGGGGAGCTGAGCCAGAGTGGAGGTCCCTGCCTGTCAGGGGAAGGCAAGGTGTGACTCAAGGCTCTTCCTTTCTGAGCAGCACATCATACTTCAGGGGGTTTCAGCTTTTCCCAAGGAACAAGTGATAGGATAAGAAGAAACAGTCTCAAGTTATGCCAGAGGAGGTTTATACTGGATATTAGGGAAAATTTCCTAACAGAAAGGGGTGCCAAGTCCTGGAACAGGCTGCCCAGGGAAGTGGTTGAATCATCATCCCTGGAGGCATTTAAAAGACACGTAGGTGTGTTGCTTACATATTTGGTTTAGTGGTGGACTTGGCAGTGTTGGGCTAATGGTTTGACATGATGATCTTGAAGATGATTTTCAACCCAAACATGACAATGATCCTTCAAACATAGTCTTTGGGTAATAAAAAATAATATATTGAGCAATGCTGCTTGAAACTGTTCCCTAACAGATTTTGACGGAAAAATTCAATGATTTAATAAGTTTTCAGAAGTATCTGCCCTCACTGATTTTTTTTTCATCAAAAGGCCAACCACCTAAAATCAGAAGTATTTAGACTTTTGAAGGCCATCCCGATGTTTCCCAGGAATGAGTTTTGAATACCTTGTGCCACTTTTCACATTTCTGATGGACTTTATTGTCTGTGTTAACTCTAGATGGATCATCATTTGTAATAGGAGAAATAACTGTAATTGCCTGTCACAGTTTGGAAAGCCCATTTAGAAATCCCAGTATAGAGGGAGATGTTGAAGAGTTAGTAGGAATGTGCTCTGAATCTGTTATTTCACTGGCCTGCAATCTGCATAATCATTCAAGCAAGCATAAAAAGTCAGGTCTTTTAATTCTTTGCCATGTTTTCCCTGGTTTTATCACAAGAAAACATCTGTTTTATTTACATGGCTGAATTGGCTGTAGTCTCAAATTTTCATGCAAGTTAGTTGCTGTATTTTAATGAAAATTACCTTTTTCATTTCCCACTCAAGACTATAGCTTTCCTCTGAGATTGCCAATAACAAATGTCTCCTGCAGTGACAAGAAAATGAACTGGAATGCTTGGGAACTAAACTTGCAGGTATCACAACATTTCAAATTGGGTTTGTTTGAAATCAGAACAGATGCACAAGTTTAGAGATTACCCAAAACTTTCAAATACTTTCAAATAGCCACCATAATCTATTATTTCAACTTTATTTTTTGCCTCATTACATAAAACTTTAAGGAATGTTTTTCTGTGAAAAAATTTAACACACAAAATACTGAATTTATGAACAGAGAGCATTTTATCAATAATATTTACTGATTGTTAGCATAGTTTTCTCCTAATACTACCAAATAAAACAGAAATATTCAGGGTTGATACTCAGCCATAAAAAACACAACATATACAATTATCCTCCTGTATAAGTTAGAATAAATTTAGTTTTATTTTGTTCCTTGAAAAATTAAAAAAAAAATGTAAAAAGTTGAATTTCCTTCCTACTTTATTCCTTTATAAAATTGTTTCATTGTAAGTCAATCAAAATGAGTTCTTGCTTTGATCTCATTACAGTGTTTTACCTCCCTTTTATCTGTTCAGTCTGAATATATAACTGCTAGGTGACCTTGATTTACTATTAAGCACAGTATTATTTGTACTAAAAACATAAATGATGAAGTCAAAGCAATTATCTCTATCATTCTTCAGCAGCAACTTAGAGAGAGAGGTGTATGCCCTAAAATCTGGATTACTTCAATCATCTTTTATTCCAGACCAGGAGTATTTAATCAGGACAAGTTAGTCCAGTATTAGCTACTGTGAAAATAGAGATATAACTGTTTCCTCTGTTTCATGGTCAGAAATTGTTTTCCCAATTTGATGTGTTAATGCATGCAGAACAAGAAATGTGACCTTGTGTTTATATTTCTCCACTTAATAAATGCTGTTTTATATTTTCAAAGGCATGCTGGGAATTAGAATATGCATTAATTCTGGTTTTAAATATAGCCTAGAGCTCTTCAACAGCCTTAAAAATGCTATTTTCTATAAGAAAACACAAAATCATGTCTGCTACTACATGTACATATTCAAAAAAGCTGTATGATTTAATTTTTTCCTTTAAGAAAATGAAGCAGTTATTAAAATTAAATTTCCATATATTGATTTTTTTTGTCACTAGTTGAACATTTAAAACAATCATTGTCATTTGCTTTTAGTAAATTTCATTCTGCCATCTCTAATTATTTTTTCCCCTGAGTCCTTTTATGTGACCGTCATTTACTTTGTTTAAAAGTAATAATGCACAGGCATTTACGTCCTATATGCAGCAGGGTATCCAATCCAGATTTAATCACCGTGCAGTCTGCAACAGATATAACTAGATACAGTGGTAGGAATAACCACCAACAAACCACATGTAAAATGCTAAATGTTATGCCTCAGAAAAATTACCAACAAGAACTACAGAGGATTAGCCATTATGTTGACATTACCTCCATATTTTTTAAAGCCTGAAAGATTATGTGAGAGTTGTGCTGATTCACTTTATATGGTATAAAACAAGGAAATATTTATTGTCAGCTCAGAGAGATGGAACCTGAGAACCCTGTTAGAAACCATTTCAGGCCAGCTGTAATGACTGACTGATGCATTATAAATTATGAAGGAATCAGCTACCTCACAACATGCACTTTCTAATCAAATATCCCTGCCCATACACTTGCCTCACTGTGGATCTGTCATTACTATACATGCGCACATTGTTTTATGAACCAAGACTTCTGTAGTCTTACCCCATAAGGGAACAAGTAGAAAACAGTCACACAGGGTTAATAATGTGTCTCTTACATGATTTTTCTCTGAAACTTTCACATCAATATTTCAAATGTCTGAATTGAAGGCTCTGAAGTAAAGCTACAGTGGCAAATTTCATGAAGTCACGGGTTTATGTTCATTCACTCCATTCCCTGGGTGGAGTCTCCATCACACTCACAGAAATGCAGAAAGCCCCAGTCTGCAAGGCTGATTCAGAATCAGATTTCCTAGAGCCACAATTGTGAAAGTCTAAGTTTTCATGGTGGTGTTTTTCTAGTTTAAAATTGTTATGAAGGGGGAAAGAAGCCAAACGAAACTATTTCACTGTTTTCCAAAATGAATCATGTTAGGGTAGTTGTGCAAGGCAGCACAAAGAATAAGGAAGGGAAATGAAGTGTCCTAACCACATTCAAGCAGAAGACAACAGAATGTAATTAGAAGGATTAACGACAGCAAGGCAATCACAGGAAATGCTGAAATGCACAGTTAATTTTATACCCCACTGGAGAAAACCAGAACCTAAATCCTGAATCAAACTTTTGAATGTCTGGTAATACTTCAGTGACAATTTCACATATAAAAATGAGATTAATTCTAACAAAGAAGAACTCCACAAAGCAAAGACGTTTTTTCAGTTTTTTTATTTGTTTGGGGGTTTTAGCCTCCCAGCAAAACATGACTTTCATAAACCCTAAATCTGGCTCTACTTACCTTGCACAACATGAAGGAATCAGTGTCTAAAAGAGCAGAACAAGATATTATTGAGTTGGTCTACAACTGAAAGGTTTTCCACTTTAAAATTGAATATTGCATATTTATTTTTGCTCTAAATAGGAAAAAAAATTCTAAAAATGCTGAAATAGTTCACTTGTGGAGGTAAAAGACTTGAACACTTCAAGAATGGTTTGGGCAACATCTGGCACAAATGGCAAAGTTCTACTTAGCCTTGTCTTAGAGCAGAGAAAGAGATTAGGACAAGATGAACAAAAGCTTAAATGTAAATTATGTGTGCATGTGATATTAAGTATAGGAATAGTTGATACTAAAATTTAAAGTCAAAAGAAAGAAAATGAATCAGTGTCAAATGCTAATGTTTCAAATTTTTTCCAATCAAAGTTTGTCAGAATAATCTGTTTTCTCTAACATTTCAACTTCAATAAGAGTACAGTTTTGATGAAAAACTGTTGAAAAGAAATCAGACAGCTCTTGTGAAGATTATTACACATCACAGTTCACACCTGTAACATTTTCCCTGCCGGCCCATGTCCAAATTCCCTCATCAATGCACATTCAACAATAGAGTGGCAATTTATAGAAAGAAAGTCATTATAATCAGAGGAAAAGAGCAAACGGCTGATCTCTATAAACAGATTAACATCTCCCACCTCAAAAATATCATTACCAACATATTTAAAATGAAGAAAAGTTAGTAATTAGGGATGGTGTGTATCCCAAATATTTTAATACACAAGCAAATGTGTAACAGTCATGCATTCATTTAGTTAAGACTCACCACAATTAAGTGGCCACAAGCACATGTTAGGAATCAAACTCAAGGACAGAAAGACGAGCAAAGTTAGAAGACTCCTGAACCTTAAATACTTCAACGGGTGTGTATAAAGGAAAATAATATTCCAAGCAAGTCAAACCATACTTTGCGTGAACCATAAAGACACTGGTGGGGAAGCAGCCTCTGGAGCAGCTTGGACTCTATGTTTACTCAGGCAGAGAGCAGCTAGCACCAGAAATTTAGTCCAGTTGTTTGGGATGGGCATTGCTACAGGATACTTATAGCAGCTGTGTGGTCACACTTCACATACAGCAGATGTTCCCACACAGGGACTTGGTGAGGTCTAGACAACATACTGGATACACCCATCCCACCTCATTGTACAATATCCTCCCTGTACAGAAAACTTGACACTGCCTATCAAAGGACCAAAGGTTAGTCAAGAATATTTGTTTCCTATAGTGTAGCTGAGGCCAGTCTTGCAGTATGCACACTGACCTGTAATTCCAGCATTCCTCAAAACCTGCCCATTCCCATTCGTCCAGACTGCATGTAGCCTCATCTGTCTAAAAAGTACTTATTCAACAACAATATTTTAAATAGTATCCCAAATGTTTCTAAACCATCATTTCACCATGTAGTAGGTATCACTGTTACTTGCAATAAGCCACAGAAGAAATTACTCAAAAAACCTTTGATCCCATTTTAAATCAGAACAAATCCTTTCTTGGACTTCAGTGAACATAGGTCTAATCTTAGTGTATTGCAGTAAAACAGCAACTTCCCTAAGGAATATGAGTGCACATACATATTTCAGAAAAGTACTTGTAATATTTAGGACTTTGCACAGGCTAGAACCTTTTTAGGTTTCTCAAGGAAGAACAATGCATTCCCTTCCTTGTGCTGGGGGACTCTGACACACATCTGCCAGCTTCTCCTGCTCCCAAATATTTTGGGTTTATTTTCTTTTCTCTTTTGCCCTGTTTGTGGTTAAAACTGACTTACAGTTCTACAGCTTCAGAATATGTTAGGTACTACATTCCCATGTCTATTTTGGATGCACCTATTTCTGAATACACTAAAGGATACACAGACAAGAAAATTCTGCTTTGCAGATTGGGAAAAGGTGTTCTCTCCATCTCCATCCCTTCCTCTGACACAGTTGGACATTAGTTCTTTTAATGAAGTGTGTAACTGCCCAGGAGACAGGTGGAAAAATCCTTTATTTTATGCTATGACCTGGACCATTCCAATCCTTTCTAATGTTCCTAAGAAACTGTTTAGAAATTACACAGAAAACAATCTTACAAGAGAAAAAGTATGGCATAAGGAAATGAAAATATACTGACTCCAAAATTAATGAGGCTCATCCCAAAATTATTGGGTACCTCACTGAACACTGTTCTCACCGACTTTCCTTTTTTCAAGCCCAAAGTTATTGTCTTGTGGCGAAGAAATAATTATTTGCATCCTTACAAAGCTTCTCAATACCACCCTAAATAACTACTATGTAACTGCTCTCAGATTCTTCTTGATGTTAAAAATCTGTGCTTTTTAGCAATATAAATAATGCAAAGCTGACTGAAACAAGTCTCTATTCACTTTCTCTTCCAAGGAAGCAGATTTAAGTTTATTCTGAAAAACAGCTGGTTGCTGGCAACAAAGGGTTAATAAATTTGATTTCAGAGACTTTGATGAGACAATGAAACGAGAAAGGACTCACCAGAAAGAGCCAAAGAAGGGTTTAAAATATATTCTGAAAATAAACTCAGAACTCTGGAAAAATATGTATAGGAGTACACACGTTAAAAAAAAAATTGGAAGGAATGAGAAAAATAAATCATTGAGTTGGAGCACTTGCGTTATTCAGAATAGGCATATGTGAAAAAGCAGAAATTTGACCAATGCCGTTGCAAGTGGTATTTCCTTTTGAAGTCTACAATTCAGAGGAATATTTTATTTTCATTCTGGATTTTTTTCCACATGTCAAATTTGGTCATTTTAATGTGCTATGAAATAATGAAGTGTACAGAGAAGGGCAATTTGTGTGCAGATATGTAATATTATGAGAGACTCACATCAGGAAACATTTCCAAAGTGATAGAATTGACTTTGTTAAAGTTTCAGTGAAGGCCACATTAAATTGAAACGTGAAAGCAAGACTACACTGTAGTTGAAACTACATTTTTTAAACTTGTAGAAAGCTGTGGTTCTGTAGTAGCTGTATGAAGTCTGTAATAATGAAGACCCTGAATGGGAAAGCCATATCTTCCAGTAAAATATTGTTCAGTAGAAATTCAGTAGCCTCATCACAAGAGAAGATACAATCAGCACAAAACCAAGCTTTTTAGAGACTTAGCCTCTCCCTTTTAAAGATCCAACTAAATGAAATTTGGAAAGATAATGATGAGCACTAACAATAAAGTTGGAATAATGTGATACAAAAAGCTGGGGGAATATGAGGGGCCACATGAGGTGGGGAACAACCAGAAATCACTCAGTACTACCTGAGAGGCACAAAACAGGAAGAGTAATTTTGTGCACAACAAGGACTAAGGCAAGAAACTTCACTTCCCCTTGGTCCCACCACTGTAGAAAT
Source organism: Pithys albifrons albifrons (assembly GCF_047495875.1). Lineage (NCBI taxonomy): Eukaryota > Metazoa > Chordata > Aves > Passeriformes > Thamnophilidae > Pithys > Pithys albifrons. Next base: position 95,898,520 of record NC_092458.1, on the reverse strand, counting down.
CTATTATCAAGGAACAGAACTGATCTATTCAGTCTCATATTTAAGCTACAGAAAAAAATATTACTGTATGGATTACTCCAGCTTAGACCCCTACCACAGCTCACCCTAGAAGGAGTTATAACTTTATACATGAGTCATGAATAAGTGGAAGACAATGAGAAAACTAGAACCACAAAACCTCCATGATTTCAATCTACAGCAAGTCTATAAGAAACAAAGATTTCTCAGAAGGCCAATCTACACAATACAACAGAGCAAAGAAAAATCAACTTCTCCAGCAATTGTAGTTTAAATTTTATTATCCACATGTAATCAGAATTTCACCTATGTGAAAAGAAACAACAGGTTACATTCTGTAAGTCTATCACGCCTGAGGTTGAGTGTACATTACAACAGGTGAGTGAAGTTGCATCACTGTGTCTCCCTTTCCCAGATGAACCAAACATATGAACAAGCCTTTAAACTCATGGGATTGTTTCTACCAATGCAATGCAACTGTCTCTGGCCACAGTTAGAGGAATTTTGGCACTCAGGGATGTAGAGAGGTGCCTAATATTTACATTTCTTATGTTTGTGGGCTTTTATCTATTTCTAAAATAACCAAACAAGGTGCATAACTCACCATTGCAATTTTTAGTCCTTGAGAATTTTTTAAAAGACAACAAAATGTCCCTTTGACAACAATGACTTCAAAATGCATATTAGCCATCCAGTTAAGCTTGCATGTTGGTCAGGATCAACTTCCCAAGTTGCTCACCGGAAGAATGAACGGAGCTGAAAAAATCCAAGCTGAAATTCAAATAAATATTCCAGGAGAGTGTCCTGCCCCTCCTCTGCTAGTTCTAATGCCAAGTAATTATCAGCTTCCAAGTGCTACTGGCCATCATCATTTTCACTTCTGAAAGCAACTGTCAGCATGTAGTAAAAATTGCTTTGATTGAGAATTTGTATGATAATAGTTGATGATCTTACACTCTGCCAGGCTTGTCTAAGCAGATAAGAAGGTGCAGAATCAAAGTGATGTCACAGGGTACTAGAAAATCTATACCAGCTTGAGATAAGTGCATTGCTGTGCCCACATGTAATCTCACAAGTTTTTCCAAGAATCTCAACAAAGTAAGGCTGAGAAATGGTTGGAGAGCTCTGAGACAGTTCATGTTTAGAAATCTCTGAAACTGCTAGTCAGCCTATAAACTGGACCATAATTCTTTACCACTGAGTATTACCAACACAACATTCAATCCCACAGTAATTACTGTACCATGCTTATAGGTTCAAAAGTTGACCCTGTGCTGTCAACATGCTGTAATCACTGCAGTTTCAGTTGATGGTGTAAGTCTGTTGCAAATACAGCAATGTATTAAAGAGGAAGAATTGGCCCAAATATTTTCCAGGACCCAAAAAATATTCATAGTGAAGAGTCTTAACAAATCTTTTTTGTGCTCATCAAAGGGAGGTGTTTTTAAAGAAATACTCACATGCTACCTCCACAGAAATCCTTGGTAAAATATTAGTCCCACCTCTGCTGGGAAAAACAAGATTTTATATGTGCAATGTTGTCTGCATTGGCAGAGAAGAGCTGAATTGCTCTGGATGAGATAGATCACTCAAATCATAGCAAGGACCTAAATAACAGCATTCTCCTCTAAAAAAGAGGGCTTATGGAGTTTCTTTTTTGAATAAGGGAAAATTTATGAAGATAAATAACTAAAATCTGTTTTTTCCACTCTCTCTGCAGTGATTTACACAAGTCTTGCAATTTTACCTACTCTGTAGACAATTCCTGCTAGGCAAATTCCTATTCCTCCTGATTTGCTTGCTCTACCCAGCTCTTGTCTCGCCTCACAACATCTAACTTATGAGAGCTTAGAACTTTCCTTTGCATGTCAATAAAAGCTGAGCATTTACACAACTTGAGTCATTTGGGAACCTGCAATTTGCCTTGGTATACTCATCCTTAAACTGCAGTTTGGAGAACATTAGCCTTTCAAACATAAACAAACTGCAGAATTAAATCATATTGCTCAAGTATACACTATTTGAATATTAAATTATCACTGAATAGAAAACAAGCTTATCTGCAATAAGCAAAGACTCAAATATGATGTCCTAATAATACATTTCATGGGAGAAAATATGAGTGAAAATAAACACCTTATGGATTTACAACCAATGATGAGTTTAGCTCATCTGAATTAAAAATGAGGTGTAATACAATTAAAATTAATAGGAAGCTGGTACAAGACTATTTTTCTTTTAATAATACTTAGAACTTCATTGCCATTCTAAATTCCCAGAGCCTTTTCAGCTTGAAAAGTCACTCAAATAACAGCTTTATTCTGAGTAAACCAGTGTGGTTTGATACTATAAATACACCTGCTTAGACACCTGGACTGATTCTGCCAAGTCTTCTGCATGTGTTTACATTTTACAGATGCAAATACTTTGACTCCACAGATCTTAAATATTAAGCACCTGCCTACATATAGATATCTTTGCAAGATTCTTCTACAGAGTTTATTAATATTCATTTTCATATCCTTAGTGAGAAGTAAATGACACAAATGGGCCTCAACACATGTGCTTAATTTTACATAATATTCATGTGCAAAAAATAAAGTACACAGATATTTGACAGATGGGGACCTCTGCAATTGGCTTTCATCTGGATCCTTTGGTACTCAAAATTTAAACGTTGGCATATTTGCACCAATGCTCTGTGGAGAGTCATCTCATAAATGTGTGATGCATATTGGCTCATAGCAGTGAGGTGCATGTTTTTGGAGATAATTAATGTCTCTTCAGATTAAGGGATTTATTTTACAAAAGACATGGTTTAAGTGGAGACCAGGCTGAAAAATGTACCAAGAGGAATTTTAAAATTGGGCTTTTATTTCCATAAAGAAAATTAATCCTATGTAATACAATGCAAATCAACCTAAAGATCAACGACTTAACACAGTGTATACAAGATTTTTGAATTACATAGACAAAAAAAAAAAGTCCTTCCCTCTTTCCCCCTCCAAAAAAGCAGTAGTTATTTGAGGATATAGTGAGGAAACCTCCACAGGACAGCTATACAAACTATCAAAACAGTAAAAACTTCACCACAACCACGAAACTGATACAAAATAGCTCAAAAATGTTTTCTTTTATTTTTTTTCATTTTCTGCTGTACTGTAGTAATATTTTTTTACAAGAAAAAGGGCTCAAACTTCTTTTGTAGCATAAGAAACTAAATTATATTAGATCAGAGCTAAAGAACAACAAAAAAGGAACTCAAAACCTCATTCCATCTCACAGTAGCAATTTATTTTGCTCAACACCCTGTCAAATCCATTTGACATAAAATTCCAGACTACTAAAAGGCGTTTTGTCCTCTAATTTATTTCTATTTATTTTCATAGTACTTGCTGTTTTGATCTCTCTGTACCTGGGAGGTAAGCTCTTCCAAATCATTGATAAAGGAAGAATAACAACTTTGAGAAGTTTTTAAGGAATCACTTTTCACATTGAAAGAAAACATAGTCACATTCCACATTTCATGCACACAAAAAAATCAACAGATCATGTCCCTCTTGCAGCCTTCCTAAAATACTAGACCTGAGCCTAGCTACACTACACAGATATGATGTTTTTGCCCTCCCCACATATTTCTAAGCAGTTGAAACCCAAAAATGGCAGCGGGTTTTTTCAGGGATAAAGATAAAATTGTCCTCAAACAGCACAATTAATTTTAAATATAAAGTAAAACATTCACAGGGGAGAATAATTTCAAGAGTGTGTTTTTGCAATATAGAGAGTATGCAGCATAAGTGTTCCAGGTGAAAGCTCCTGCATTTAAAGCAGTGTTCTGATGTCATCATGGTCTTTAGCTGAGTGACAGCACATGGAGTGATGCACATCACACCTTCGCACCTGCAGTTTCCTAAGTCTGAGACAAGAACACAGAGACAAGAAGCTGAAGCGTTATATGGTTCAATAGTAAACAGTTCTTTGACAATTACAACTCTTTTCTGTTACAATGTTGTGCTGCCCTTCCTTGCCATCCCCAAGGCAGTCTCAGAGTTCTCTTCTGCACTGCAAGAAAAAAATGCCTCAAGACTTCTGAGATTAAATATTTTGCCTCCCTTACTTGCCTTTCTCAGTTTAATAAAAATAATGATACGTGGACATCATTAGCTCAAGTTCACTCTGCTGCCAGAGTGGCAACACATATTGTCTCTAGAGGAAATACTGGAAAACCCAGAGTGTCTCTAACAAGTCTGGGATGCTTGGAGAGAGCAAGAAGCTTAAGCTGTCTTCAAAAGCCTCTCTGCCCTTCAATTAAGGAACAAGTTTTGGTATCTGAAGGGGCATCTTGCTAGTTAACTGGTCACAAACACTTACCCCACATAAAAAGAAAAACTGCACAGGCAAGAATCCATATCTTGTTACTCAAATTTTAGGATTGTCCTATTACAGAACACTTCCTGTTAATATGTATGCTTAAAGAAAGAGAAAGCAAACTCACAGTCATCACAAACCTGTTTCATATTGATTGAAAAATGCAAACTCATGAGAGAGTAATACTTTTGGTACTTCAAATGGAAAATCAAAACTATTACAAGTTCAATGCAATCCACCACAACTTCTTTTTTGTGAAATTATTTTTTTTAAACAATCATGTATTGACACAAATGTTTGATGAGTTATTTGACATGTATCATTAAACTTTTGGGAAGGGGAGGAAGGGGTATACACAAAAGTAATTGTGTATAAAACTATTCCTTCATTGAATTTACACAAAAACATAAGTCTTTTTTCATATTTCTGCCTTCTAATGAACCCCATGACAAGAACCCACAAATCTGACCAGGCTAGATAGATACTTTCAGGGAGGAAGAAGGGAAAATAGAAGCATTTTGATATTTTAAAAGTAGAACGGCACATTCATTTTGAAAATAACCTCATTTTTAAAGGTTTAAATAAATTAAAAAGATAATTGAGTTTTGTAGCAACTGTTTTCTGGAGTCATAGCAGTTGTAACTAAACCTTGTGTTACCAAAAAATACTTCAGAGCTTAGCACGTTGAGTCAACATGAGCCTTCCCCACACACACAAACATGATGCTTAATTTTTGCCACTAGACTGAAAAATCCATTACTTGCACTACTCTAGGGGTTTTATTTCCCTGTGACATTATGCTGCACTGTAATTTCTGCTGTAAGAGTGTCTGGATATGTTCCTGCTGAGTTACATACTGTGCCTATGGTCCCTTGTCTTTGTTACCAGTCTTCTCTCATCTTTTGTCTATTACCAGTTGCTGGCATTGTTCTCAAATATGCTCACTAAGTTTATGACTCATTCTGCATTACTAGCAGCAGTACAAGCAAAGGATGTTGTTTTGCAATAATTTCAAGTTTCCGCTGTTCTTGCTCAGAATAATTAGGTTCTGATAGGTCCTTCAGATAAGAAGCTACAAGAAAGCTTCTTGTGAAAAGCAAACACACTTCTTCCAAAGGTGAAAAGGTTCTATCATCTTGAAGACAACCTGCAAACACCAGCAGAAGACAAGTCTTCCTACATAATGGCTTTATATGTATTTAAAAAGCAAACAGTTGTTATGCTGCAGGCACAAAATATGTTGCATACAACAGTAAACTACAGAGGGCTTCTGTTTGTGTGTCAAAAAGCTCTTTCAGAATGACAGAAAATTGAAGAAATTAATCCCCCCAGGATTGATAAGGACAGAAGGAAGACATTTGGATCAAACTCAGCGATTCACGGCAGCCAAAATTTAGCTATTAAAAAAAAAAAAAACAACTCAACAATCCCCATTAAATTACATATAACAAAGACCAAGAAAGAGATAGACAGAAGAAAATTCAGGTTTTGCCTAACTTGTACTGCCAAACTGCTGCTCTTCAAGCTTCTTTAATCTCATTCTTCTCTTTCCCATGCTTGCCATTCTAGTTCTGCTAAAATATGTGTGGGTGAGCAATGAGAGAAGCAGAAGCAAACTGTTTCAGAAGCAAGTCTAACCTTCTGCATCACAAGAACTTATTCAGTATTTATGCCTTCCCACTGAGTAAAGCTTCTCAGGATTGAGAAAATATATTTTTTTAAAAAGTCATTTGTCACTAAACTTGAACAAGACACTGCAGATAACGTGATATTTGTTTACATTTTAGCAATGTACTTTTTTTGTAATTGGAATTTGAAAAGGTAAATGTAAAGAATACAAAGCAAATCTTTTTCTTATTACAATTTTCACGCTTCCCTGGACATAACAGTCAGCAAGACATTTAGTTTCCAAGAATATTTTACTACAAAAGTAACAATTTCAACCATAACTTGTAATATGGAATAGTTAGGCGGGGAACTGAGGCTGTAAGCTTTTGAAAAGCGAGAGGTCACTGAGAAGGTAGATTCTTAATTTAAATTTCAGCAAGAGTGGAGAAATAGAAAGTGTCACATTATTTTGACTAAGTCTGTTCTCTCCTGAGCTAATGCTTTCAGGGACAACAGTTCCATTTTGAATTAAAACTGTTTTCTGAAGTGGTTCACATCTTCATCACCAAGGACAACAGAAATACCAGTAATGTCATAAAGATCCTGGTCACCATAACATAATACTTTCTAAAAATTGCCAAAACATTTGAAAAGACACTTTATGCAGAAGACAAAGTTGTCACCTCATTTCTCCACTGTTCCAAGATGTAGTTCTGGGGAAAATGATAAACTTTGGTGATGAGAGAAAGACTAAAAAGAATAAATTATATACATTTCTTATTGTCATTGACCATTGTGCTTTGCTATTTATAGTGTAATGAACATTGATATGAATATCAGATTTATTTTCTTTCATTGTCCTCTGGAAATGTAAACAACTTCTGAAGCTGAATTACAATATTAGTTTTCATCTTCCATATTATCTCCAACTGTTACCTATAGATAGTCTCCCCAATGCAAGCTTTCTTTTATTAGCAAATGACTGATACAATATTTTCAGCATCACAGCTTACATATGTAGGTGGTTTGAATGCTCACAGAAAGGAAGGGTTCCAGTTACAGACAGAATTATGTGAAAGAAAGGTAAATGAAATCACAGTCTGCTTGGCATAAATGCAATTATCTGACAAGGTCCTGGGGGAGTTAGGGATATTTCTATCCCTCCCCAGTTATCACAAACAGCAGCATTTTACTAATGGAAAACAAGGAGTATTTGCTCAGAAGGTATCACTACACCCGTCTGTGCAGAGAAGACACAGAAGCACTGTTTAAATAAGCCAACCTGGCCACAGAACCTAACCACCATTTGAAACAGAGACACAGATCATAAACAGTGCTTTGCATCATATCACCATTTCTGCCCACATTACTAACTCACAAAGATGAGGCCCTTAAATACACTCAGCTCCCTTTGTGGGAAGAAACAAAATGCAATATATAGTCCTCACCTGTATATTTTCCTCCAAACTGTGTATTTGTGTGCCCAGTGGGATGATATTTTTTGATTTAGTTGTCAGCAAACAGAACTTCATATTATGCTCCTGTCTCTTTGCTTTCCTAGCTGCAAACTACAGTGCATAAGGGTTATTCTGTCATTTTTTGAAATTGTTTTTTGAATCTAGGTATTTTTCATAAAGCCAGACTTGTCCATTATTTAAGTGAAACATATTGTTATGAAGGCTGGCACTGTGTTTTGGGACCATCAGTCTGAGGGTAAGCATTTGGATTCATCTTGGACTCTTATGCTACCTCTGTCTGGAGATATCCCACCCGAACGCAGTCCTGTGCAACCTGCTTTATCGGGGGGCAAGGTTGATCTGAAGGTCCTTTCCCACCCCAACCATTCTGTGATTGTCTACATCTTCAGATACCTCAGAGATAAGGAAGGTGCTGGTCCTGAATGTATCAGTCAGTAGGATAAGTGGATTAAAGTACTACTACTCCTTTATTTTATCATTCTTCTCTAGTTGCCAAAAAATACCCTGCACTGAATCAGGAGGACAGAATACATACTTGAAAGGAAAATTATCCATTAAAAACAAACAAACAAAAAAACAAACACAAAGCAACACATCCTTGCCAGTAGGAAATTCAGGTGTATATTGAACTTTACCTGAGAGTGAAATTATCACAGCTTGTCACCTTTTTTTTTTTGTGTGTGTAGCACAGTTGACATGAGAGGGACTTCAGAACACCCAATCCTAATTCATGCTTCAAAGAGACAGGTTACCCTTTCTCCCACCCAACTTTTTAAAAGCCTCTTGGACATAAAACTCAGAAAGCCATGGCTGCTTTTGAGGACAGATTAGTTCCTCAAGTTCTTAATAGTTTTCCCTTGAAAAATACCTATTATCAGAATTGATTTCAAAAGGTGATTTACAAAGTCTTTTAATTTCATTATCTGCGCTATGCATTTTATGAAACATTTTCTCTTTCTGTGGGGTAAGGATCATAAAGAACAGCTTATTCCACTTTGCTGAAAATATGAAAGAAAGAAGTATTTATCTTAATATTACTGTCTGTAGTTTGTGAAGCATGGTTTCTTATTTAGCTGAGAGACATGGATAATATTTATATAATTTTTAAGTTATACAGAAATCCATAAATCTTTATATCAACACCTGTCCACATATTCTCAAATATCAAAGGTTATTTTCCTGTACAGTAGCTTGCTGTGTTGTAAAAAAATCTGAAAAAGGTTTATAACATTTTAAAATAGTTTCTGATATTTCATAATGTACTCTGTATTTTTTCATGTGACCTAGTCATTCTCAAACAGATTCACAAATGCATGCACCTGCATATATGAAAACCTCTCTGAAGTTTTCTAAGGGCACCACCTCTAGAGAAACACTGCTCAGAAGTCCAGGCTTCCATATGTCATAAACATCCAGCTTTATAATTTTCTTTCTTGCCCAAGGGCTTCCCTCGTGAATGATTAAAGCAGCAAAGATCGCAGAATTTAACATGTCTAGTCTGGCCTTAAAGAACAAGAAAGATGACAAGCTTTCAAATAAACATAAGTCTAGTCCATTAGCATACAGGCAAATCTCCCATTTCAACAGAGGAAGCCTGTATTCAGCAGCTTACATTCAACAAACCTGCCTTTGGAACAGAGAGGATTTTAGACAAAAGTCCTCAGACAGAGTGTTAATCCTAGATCCACAATGCACTGAAAAAAAATCTTGCAGTGTAGCTAGAAGAATTACTTGGACTGTATTTAACTATTAGACGTCCCTCTAGACATCGAAAACAAAATCAGAAATGTAGATGGAATAAAAAGAACCTAAAGTTCACTCCATTGAAAGTCTTAGGTTAAGGAAAAATAAAAAAAGGGAAGGGGCGGGGGGGGGGGGGGGTGTGTGCGGTGGAAAGGTAGTGTTGGAACAATTTGCTTTAACTCAGTATTATCCCAGGAAAATCTTTCTTCATGCCTGTAAAGATGTGCTCACACTATGGTGAAGATCTTCAATCATCACTGCCAGCAAGTCCATAAACTCACATGGCGAGGAAACAGAGAAAATCAGAGCAGGAAAAGATAATTGTCAAGGAATAAATTTTCATCACATCAAAAACAGACAGTTTGAACAGACAGAGTTAGTTACAGGGTTGCTGTTATCCTCAGACCTTTAGAAGCCATTCTACCAGTAGTTCTTATGCTTTAGAGCTTTTTTCTATCAATCACAGACAGAGAAAAATAATCAAGTAACACTCCAAAAATATTAGAAAAGTTCAAGTACACCTCAAAGCCATCCCTCTAACTTGCCAATTTTCCAGTGCTATTTGTTTTAAAATCAAGATGAATTTTTTACATAAATAGCTTTAGTTATTTTGTGGCATTCATCCCTGACTTCATCTCTTGAAACACGTGCAAGTGACTTTAATTAGTTATTTTTCCCTTGACACAATACATCAAGAATATATTCTAGCTTTTTTCTTTCTATAAATTTCCCTGACTTATGTTTTCTCAAGGAACATGAATGGATTCTCTGACTTCTTTCTCTTCCTAACACTTAATACTTCATTTGTTCTCTTTTTCACAGTTTCAGATCTCTTCTTTCCCAGTCCAGCTGACATGCAAAGTCCAGCTGACAGGCAAATACGACGAGAAAGAGCACAATAAGCATAAGAATCCAAGGAGAAATAGAGCCTCTTCCAACTGTACATTTATATTTATTTTTCCTGTACTACAGCTATAAAGGAGATCTTCAGTAAAATATATGAAAACATTTGTAAGTTCCTGTGGATAATTCAAGATACCATGAAAGGCATCATAACTTTCTAGTAGCACAAGGAAAGCAAATCTCTGAATGCTGAGTTAGCCATCATCATATCTCAGGGCACATACTGCTGGCATCTGTTCTAGGAAGGAAATAGAAGAATCCATCCCTGGCTCATCACCACCCATTCTTTCTTATTCACCTCCTCCTCATATTGTCTAGATCTGAATTATTATGTCCACCAAGGTGGCATGGAGGACATTCTCAGGGGAAGCCCTTCCACCACTTCCTCAGGATCCTGCAGTGAGGGGATGATGGATCTCTTACCTTTCACCACCTTTCCCAACACCACTTTCTCCTGGGTCTGATTTCTCATCTATTCACACATCTGCCAGCACTTCCCATATCTTGTCTCCACAAAAACCCCCTGATTTCCTACTTTCTGCCTTCACTTTTAACTTCATCAAAGTAGTACAACCTTTCTTGTGAGCACACTGCCTTTTACATTATGGGTGTTAGGCCAGGCCACACTTGCACTACAGTGGAATTAGGCTCTGGATCTAGAGAAAGTACTGCAGTTTTTAAGAGCATTAAATAGCTGATATAGTTTTTCTTAAGGTACAGTTAGCAGAGACGACTGAAGAGTCCCAAAGGACTGGTGCTTTATCACATATGTAGATTGAGTCAGTCATGGTCTGAGACAGGACATGACTTTGAACAGTAGATCAACACTGTCCCAACACTGTCTTGACCAATTATAATGAAATCTGACAAGAACTATGTAGTACCAGAGGTCAGAGAATCACTTCCTCAGATCAAGCAAACACAGATCTTACTTCCCTTGTTCTATTTCCGTATTCTGTGCAAACAGTCAAGCTTCTCTAGGTCACTCCTGATTTACACTAGTGCAAATATCAAAGTCAGGTCCAATGGAAGCAGAAATTACCTCTCTTAAAAGGTGATTTGCCACTGTTACCAGATCTAAAACCATACACATTTATTGAATATCAGCTCTGTTCTATGACTGTTCAAGCACAACTTGAAGATATAACAAGAAAATGTTTCCTGTTGAGCTTAATAGTCACCTTTAGCTGATACTTACAATCTCTTCTTATCTCCAAAGGCAAATAACTTGTAAACTATGCAGAAGAACTTCAGTGTCCAGATAAAAATAAAAAATGCAGCAACACCTATTTTAATGATGCCATTACAACAGACACTTGACGAAATTCGGGGTTTGGGTTTTTTATCTAGCTCCGTTTACTTCCTACTTATCTTCAGAATACTGCTGTAATAACAATCCCTCACTTTACTCTCCAGTACTTGCTCACTGCTACTCACCCAGATTTGGTTCTGCTTGTCTATACACAGTGGTCACTGATTGTTTAAGCTTTGCAAACCTGTAAGAGCCTCACATTGATCATCAAGACTTGGGGTTGGTAATTGATAATATTTGCTTACTGTAACAGCAAGACAAGCCAAAACTCACAGGAAGGTCATGCTGAATCCTGGCAGGCCTGCAAAACTGTGATCAAGTCCTGCACAGCAAAATGAATGTCTGAGAAAAAAATACCTCAGCAATAAAGCAATGGAATCAGAGAAAGACATAAGATCAGTACAGGACACCCTTCCCAGAGTTCATAACAGAAAGAAAGAAAAAAGAAAAAGGAAAAAAAAAGGCTAATAAAACACATTACTTTCCCACACCACCAGAGTATACTGATTTAAAAGATAAACTGTTTGAAACACTAGTAAGAAAAAGGTTTAAGATTTGCTGCAAGCAAGTAGATTAATTTAGGCATCAAAAAAAAGTGGAAGAACAAGGTAAGGAAAGAAGAATGAAAGGGATATAAAGCCTACACCACAAGAAAGAATGAAATCTGCAAGAAGTTCACATATAAAACTTTGACTGAACTGATGCACCTTTGGGTTTCACACATCAGTAGTTATTTCTATGCTCATATAACTCACAAATTAAACTTTTATTAAGTGCATTCAGAACTTTCTATTTTTGCACATTCCAGGCACTTCAGACTTTCCATAACTGTCATCTGGAGAAGTCTCAGTCCTGAAGTACAATGGGAGAAAAATGTGCACTGTCTGTAGATATATAATACATTATGGCTGGTCCCTTTTACAACATTTATCTTGGAATTCTTGTGACACAAAAAAACTACTTGTGTTCTACTTTTGTGGGGTTTTATGACCAATGCATTCCTCTTGGTTAAGCCGGCTAATGAAAATAATTATCAACCAAAAATATTGCCCTTCTTTTGCCCTTGAATATAGTATGTCAACATGCCACCTTGTGACTGAATATACAGTATCCTTCATACCATATGTATCAAGTCAAATATATTCCTGCTAAAAATCCTCTCTCTAAAACATCCTAAGTAATTTTATGTCAGAATTACTGAGAAATTCTATCATAAATTGGATTTTTTATAACCCTGCCCATGGCTATTTGCTATGGATTATAACTGATTTCAGGAAGAGAGAGAAGAAAACGTGTATATAGTATTTCACAGAATATTCAAAATAGCAGGGTTTATTATATACATATATACATAGGTAATCCAAAATACCTATTTATGTATACATACCTAAAATCACGTGCAGATCCAGACTTTTCTCTCCTGCTTTTGCATTTTAAGTTAAAAAGTGGTTATGATTGAATATCAAACAGTAAGAGGTTGCAAGCTAAGAACTTGTTTTATGTGTCCATTCAGTTGAACTACGTAATCCATTGCAATTTATTTAGATTTCTGACCAGTGACAGGAGGATAAGGTGTCATACCTCAAAGCCTATTTTATCAAGACACTGCAATGTAGATTTCACAAAGACTGTGGCCAATGTAGTATGTTTCTCAAAATATATTTCTTTGAAAGTATTTCAACTGTCAATATATTTCTACATTCTGCGTATAGAAACTACATGTTGTTTTCAAGCATTTTAAAATATATTGAAAATGTGTGTTGTGAAGATTGGGCATAAGTTTTACCTTACTTTAAAACAGGATTTTCTGAAGAGATATATTTTCTCCTTTTCTAATTTATGATTAAAATTTAGTAAAAAAAAAAAAAAAGGACAAGAGGAGCGACTATTAAGTAAAGCCAGAAATTACTTTCACATTGTAAAAGGAACTGAATAAGGGAAATTATTATTTATAATAGATATTTTACAATTGTCCACTAGAGCCTGTATGGCTGAGTAATAGGTTCATAGGTCAGCGATGTTGGTTTTCATAGTTCAATTGTTTCATACTAAAACGAATATATAATTCAAGGAATTTATACATATCATACAACAAGCTCACAGAATTTCACTTAATTCCATTTGCTCATCACTAACAAGGTTGACATATATGAAACTTCTCCTAATGGCAGCCTCGATCATTTGAGAATCATCTCCTAGGTCTCCATGTGTGGCCCAGCTCACCTTGTCTCAGCAGCATCCACCACCTTCACTCTCCTTCAGCAGCTTTGACTTGACACTGACTCCTAAAAAGCTTGCAAAGAAGACAAGGTTGAGAGGAACCACTCCACAACCAACACAAAACTGTATTTCACCACCTTCACCAGAGGACTAAGGAATTTGGTTTTTTCTCACAACATTAGCAAAAAAGCTTTGTTTTCCCCCTAGTTTTCAGAAATTCTGAGACAGTACTGGTCCTACAGCAAAACAATGATTTCCACTAAGAACCCATTTTAGGTCTCTAAGAATATTACAGGACCACAGACAGCTAGGGTGAATGAAAGGGAGGGGACACAATTACTCCTATACTGAAGTTTTGAAGGTAAAAACCACCATGAACAGAAGTAAATACATCTTATTTTTAGCCTACAGAGGAACTTAAATAAAAGACATGGGATCAATTCCTTCAAACTTCAGAAAAGCACACCTCTGCTGGATGCAACGTGTCAAAATGGACTACTTGGTGACAGTAGACACCTGTGCAGTATAGATCTGTCTGAATAATTAAAAAAAATATTCTCTAGTAATTTACTTAGTAGCTGAAAACAGGGAACATAACACATTTTCTATGGGGCAGCAGTGGGAGGTGTTAGTTCAGTTCCACTATGGCTGGAGTACAGAGAAGACTGCTACAGTTGTTCTCTTCTGTTAGGCCCTGCTGCTGCTGCCGCTGCTTGTATTTTGTTTGCATTCAGGGAAGTAGAAACATTTTTTGTTGTTACCCTTTCTGTTTCTTGCTAGGAGTCTTTTAGAGTGCTTATGAATCTAGAGTAATGGGCTTTGTATTAACTGGGGAGTGAGAAGTTATCTCTTGTTATACATAACTTGTGTAAGTGTGTGTTGTATTGTAGTTTTCTCTTACTTTTTTCTGTATAAATACATATAGTTAGTGTCAGCATAAACCTGGTTTTGAGGGTTTTTCTTTCCTCTCCCTCTTCTTTGTCCCTTAGCTGGTTGGGGGGAGGAGGAACCCTTTCCACTCTGTCCTGGACACTTGGCATTTTGCCAGCTCAACCCAGGACAGATAAATATTATTGAGCTGTATATAAAACTGGTCAAATAGTGAAAATACTCATCCATGGATAATTTCATCATAAATTGATTAAAACAGCTTGGACTAATTTTCTCTTCATCAGTTGTGTTGTCCTTTCATTCTCTGAGCTACAGGTCTTCTATCAAGAAACGAGCAAAGCAAAATAATTCTCAAAATCTAAGGCTAGCATGGTAGGAAATGTTAGCAGGTGTTCGTGATATCTGACAAAAATGAACTAACACAAAATCCTGTGAGAACACAGAACTACATAATTTCTTTCAGTGTCTGGGGTAACAAACACCGTACTTTTAAACACAGCCTCTGTGGAGTTAGCATATGCCCTGGCCTTTGAACAAAATGTTCCTAAATTCACAATATTCACAGCTACAGCTCAAAGAATTGTAAAGACTCTTGCTGCAAAGGCTTTTAAGCTCACAAAACAAGGTGCTGCATGGTTTCTGGCACAATATATAAAAGTCATTCATGAGTGACTGTCATACCTTGTGAGAAAGTACAAAGTACCACAGACTTCAAACCAGTAAATGAAACAGAGACCAAACACTCAAAATGCTTTTTGTGAGTCAATGAAGACCTGCTGTGACCCAAAGCTGACAGACAGCTTTCATCTAGCTGCTCTATCTACTACCAGCACTACAGTAAAGCAAGAATAAGCAGATTTTCAGTAACTTCAGGAGAAAGCTGGTTCCAATGACAGAAAATCTGTTGACCGCTTGGTTCCCTCAGAGGAAGAACTGGAGGCTTACAGAGGTGATCCTCTTTCATGCATGGGAGGGAAAGACCAGCAAACACAAGCACTGGGCATTTGAACAGGAACTAAATCCTGAAGAACAGGGACAGGTTTATGACCCACTTTGGACAAGTCTGCATCACCCATAACAACAGAACACAGGAAGCTGGCAGGACTCCCTCCAGTTCAATGAGTTTCGCCTTAGCTCAAGGTCTCATTTATTACATCCACTGAATTCATGAAAAAAACAAAGAAACTGTTATTGAAATCACAAAGTAGCATCTTGGGAATCTCTGGGGTTTTGAAAAAATTATTTTGCATTTATATATAAATGGAGGTAGAGAAACAAATGGATATACATACACACACGTATGCATATAGGAGAGTCTTTCAGTACAAGTCAACTTTGGAAAATTCCTGTTGATTAGAGACAATTTTTGGCAATATTCATAGATTGTCAAAAACATTTGTTTAGATGCAGTTACAGCAACCTAACTGAGCTTTTGATGACATAAGTACTTCGGTTTAGCAATTCAATGTAAATGACTTTAATAGCAGTGGTTCTGCCAGGTATAAAGTGCTTCTGCTAGACAGAGCAAGTATTTTAACCTTAGCATGTAAAAGACATTATCAGAGAAATATGATGAAAAACTGTGTGTCACAGTAGGGAAAGTTAATATGGACTTATTCATGGGAGTACTTCCTTCTATTTTACTTTTGTGACTAATAACTAGTATAATATTTCTGATAACTTTCTCCTACTCCCTTTCTTTTCTTTCATTCTGGAAGAAAATCACAACCATATGTCTCTTATATGAAACTTTGAGAGAAAATTTAAAAGTTTCTCCACATAAAGGCTAAAACAGCCAAACCAACACCTGCAGTTGTGAAAGGCCTCTTTTTTCTTCTTTTTTTTTCCTTGAACAGACAGAGCATCAGCAACTCAAGTTCCTCAGCACTAGCTCACAAATGCAGACTTGGAAGGGCTAATTAGAGTGGTGAAAGGAACCATCAACCTGTTTTTCTGCAGGTGTTACTATTGGAGCAATACCAGCAAGAGGAAACTGGAAACATCCCTGCACACCTCCTCACAAGACAGTACAAACAACTCTTGACAACAAGACCTTACTCTGGAAAATGGAAGGAGATAGCGTGTTCTGAAGTCTCTTCATAGCAACAATGAGAATGCTAGGCTTATTCTTGGTACTTTAAAGAAATTACATGTATTGATAAAATAGCTTCACAGGAAAAAAAAATAAAAGTAAGCAGCTCTCTGACCAGAAGGAGCAGCAGCCTCAGGATCCTTGGTGCTTGCAAACATCAGCACAGCAAGGGATTGCAGAAGAAAGGAGAGACAGGCCACCTGCTGTCCACACCTTCTGGGCCTTCAGCAGCCCTGCCTCAAAACCCAAGGAACAACAGGAGTGGAATAAAACCAGTTGCCTAGTCCAAAGGTAGCATTATATACAAAATTACAGAATCCAGTCTAGAGGCCAGGAGACAGTTCCCAATCAGAAATAACACTACTGCCTTCTTCCCTGCAAAACAAGGGTAAGACATCTTAATTCTTCTCCCTTCTCTTTGAAGGCAGGTTCACATTAGAGACAATTTATGGGGCTCCTCTGTGCTTGATGAACTGATCAAGCCAAAGCTTATGTCACAAGATCAACATTTATTTATTTATTTTCCACAAAGGCTTCCCAGTTTCATCTCTCTGTAAAGCAGGCACTCTCCACAACAGAGCTGGCAAAAGACTCCTTAATAATGTACACAATAAGTAAAAACATGATACAAAGCCTGCATTTCTTTCCACTAATAAAAGTAGTGCAACTTGCTTCAAGAGCAAGAAGCACATCTCAGAGAGAAAAGCCATATGTCTACAGGTACAGCAAATAATTTCTACAGCTTTCTTTTTTCATTTTTCTTGCACACAAGTGGATGAAAGCTAAAGGGCAACATTCAGTCATACACACTTCAATATCATAGCCCACCTTCCCATACAGAGAAATTTAAAATTCAATTGCTCTTCAACAATGCAACAAAGCCTTAGAAAATACTCTTTTTTTCTGCAGGTTTGCACCAAAGAATTGGAAAAGCGATGAAGTTAGACATCTGCTAGAAGAGCAGCAATTAAGACCCTAGCAAGATATTAATGATACAGGTAATATAGCTCATCTCTCAAGTGATCCCTACAAGGTAGAGAGAACAAATACATTGCTGAAAACAATTCTTTATTCAACAGATGTTTTTAAATCACAAACTGACTGGTGATTATATGTACTCTGTTGTTTTCAAAAAGAAGATTCCGCCCCCCTCGTTCTGCTGTTTCCTTTTTTGCCAAATGGGTACAAAATGACCAACTCCATTCTTTAATGTGACACATCTGTGTACTTGCAAAACACTGAAAATACTTGCTGAGAAGACACAAAGAAGAAACACAGAGCCAAGTTGAAATTCCATAACAGTTTAAAATTCAATTTTGATTTATATTTTTCTAATTGTTTAGGCACTGAGGCTTTAGTGCAGGGGTAGATTTAAGGTGTAAATTTGCTCATCATTTTAAAAATATTTCTAAATATTTTGTCATCAAGATATTTATACAGGGAATAACTGCTGAAGTCAGAATAGAGAATATTTTAGTAGTCTCTATTTATGGTCAGAAAAAAAGCAAGAACCAACTCCTACACCTTTGCTTACTCTCTCACTATTCTTACATCCTACTTTAGAGTTTACATGTCTTCTTTCTTTTGTTCACCATATCTCAAAGTATTTCCAATTTGATGAAAAAGCATGGTCACTAATGTAGCTCTTTATTTGCAATTAAGACCTTGTGGACCTGGAGAGAAAACCATGGATTACTATCCACAGGGCTTGGATTCTGCTGTTTTCCTGGTTGTGACCCACAGCTAAAGCTTTTCCATACACTACATATATAGCTTTTCCATACACTACATAGAGCTTTTGAAGTCCTATGCAGAAAGCATGGATCATTCATTTTAAACTGTGCAGTAATTATCTAGTAAGGCTCTCCCCTTTGGCACTTCTTAATCATTGTTTCCCTCCATTCTGTCACTGTTGTAAATGTTTGCCTATTAAAATTCAAATTAGATAAAGTCAAAATAGTCTCATGAAGTTTTATTTGCTTGTTTCTTAAATGCAGAACCTTTCCTTCTGTGCCATACTTGCCAGGAAGGTGCAACCATGTACAGCTCCTCATTCATTCCTTTTGGACTTGCTCTTCACAAGAAAGATGGGCGCACCTCCTTTGAGGCACAATATACTGTGTGCCTCTCCTCAGAACATTAATCAGGGGCCTACAGTCAAATTTCAGCAGTTTTAGGGTTAGGAAAACAGCACTTCTTCCTCTAAGTAAGGAAAGATGGGGTTATGTCATTCTTGGGCTAAGCTCCTGCCAGGCTCCACCAGTCAAGCTGTATGAAATGGGGACACTCATACAGCTGTTCCTTTCTGTTCTCTTTGCTATCTTATCCTCTGACAATTATTTACGGATTAGTTATAGATTTGCCGGCTGGTTGTAGGAAAAGAAACCTCCTGGAAAATTCTAGATGAAGAGAAGATGCTGATCAAAACTGAAGCAATTTTTAAAAGGAGCGGGGAGAAATCTTTTGGGCAGGAAAATTCCCTGTATAATTTACTAACATACTCTTACACCTCTAAAAAAAAGCATTTATGTTTCTCCAATGAGTCACAAAACTAAAAGTAGCAGATTATTATGAGCTGAAAAGGGTAGCAAAGGAGATAAAAAGGAACTTTTCCATTCTTTTAGATACCTTGAAAGGCAAAACCTTGAAACTAGGAAGTGAAAGGTACTCTGAGTCTCTAGTAACAAAAATAGTTTCAACTCTTTTGGTATGCAAGTATTCCAAGTGTCTCACAATATTTCCTTGCAAATGTTTTCATTAGACTCTTTTTCAAAGGTAAAACAAATTGTAATTCTTGATTTCACATCAGAATAGTCAGATTTAAGACTAAAGTGTTTTACTCTCCTGTCACAAAGAGGCCCTTTGTCCCATTTTGCTTATACAGTATTTTCCACTGCATATAGAGGAATTAATTAATTCCATAGCACATAACAGATTTATTCTAAGTTATTTTGCAGTAAATGGAAATGGAACAACGGAAATATATTGAGAAACTGCAGTTTGGGCCTGTCCCCAAGTACCTGGGACTTGCACAAAAGAGAGAGATAACGAGAAGAAATCCATGGAAAGACCGTTTCAGAAGATTGAAAACTGTCTTTGATTGCCATTAAAACAAACTTTTAGTCCCCTCCTGTACTTCATCTTACCAGCAAGACAGAGAATCTGATAATATCAGCAATGTTTTTGACCGAGATAACTCAGAACTAAATCTTCTATTTTTTATAAAGAAAGAAAGGGGCACAGTGGGGAAAAGGGGTACAAAGGGTTGTGGGAACCAGTTTCAAGTCAGGTAAGGGATATCAGCTGGTCAGATCATGGTGCACATCCCAGGAAGGGCCAACATTGTCCAGAGGTGTGTTTTAGGGAATCTCCTCATCTTTGCGTGTGGTGTGGGGAGGGGTGTGTGTGTATGTGTGTATTTGGGCCTTCATTTTTTTATTCTTTCTCTCTAGAGCTGTTATTACAGATGGACTGCCTGATGGACCAGCTGGGAGAGAGGATTTCTTTTCCCAATGCCCACACCTACTAGGATAGAAACACAGAGGTGGATCCCATCTGACTAGAACCCTCACTAGCCTACCTTTAAAGCTGGTTTGTGATTATACTTAAGCAGATTTCACTGATTTGGCATAATTTTAGATCCTGTCATCCTGAGAACAGCAGGCAGCTGGAGCAATAAGCATGGGCATCACTCAGCCTGGTCAGTTCCTGCCAGGCAGTGGACCTCATCAAGGTCAGGTCACTGCTGCAATGGCCTGGTCACCACTCCAAATATGTCAATTGCTGTCGACAGAGAAAGCAGACAAGGCTTTGACTCTCAGCATGCAGCAATACTGCATGTATAATGGGAGCTAAAGCAATTAGAAGGAATTTTTATGAAAACACAATGCCTGCCTTCCTCAGAACACCCAGTATTGTTGCTTGAAGTATCCAGGAGCCACAGTTGCTTCAGAAAAATCATAGAAAGTCTTGGATTGGAAGAGACCTCAAGGATCATCTCATTCGACCCCCCCTGGCATGGGCAGGGACATAGTCCACCAGACCAAGTTGCTCAAAGCCCATCCAACCTGGCCTTGAACACTTCAAGGGACAGGGCATCCACAGCTTCTCTGGGCAACCTGTTTCAGCACTTCACCACTGCCACAGTAAATAATTTCTTCCTCATATCTAATCTAAACCTTTCAGTTTAAAGCCATTCCTCCTTGCACTATCACCTCACACCTTTGTAAAAAGTTCCTCTCCAGGTCTCTTGCAAGCCACCTTTAGCTACTAATGTAAGGAAGATAAAATTGAGCAGATATCCACTTGTAGCAAATAAGTACTTCTTAATCTTACTTTAAAACTAGGAACACAAAGGAAAGGAAGAAAGATATCTGGGGTTGAAGAGAAGGAGCATTGTTTTCAGACATTAATATTTCACTGAGGTTTACTTAACCAGTTCTAACAAGCTATGGAGTCTAACCCAATCTTACAAAAATTGATCAAAAAATATTTTCAAACTACTTACAACCAGTAGATAAGAAGTAAAGGCTAGTGACTACAAATGTCTTGATTTGTGACACCAAAGAGCGAAGAAAGTAACAAGGAAAAACTCTAGGGAAATCTATCATTTTATATTACTGTAAAACGAATTCTGCCTACAAAATTCAGAGACTCTTGATCCAAAACATTGGAGAGAGCTGAAAGAGTAAAACCACTATCTTCACAGAGGTGATCTTTAAGGTGTACCAAGGTACAGGACATTCCAGAATCTTCAACACAAAATAGAAATAGAGTTCTCTCATGAGAAAAATAAGTTTTCTTCTGTACCTCTTTGTGACTCAAATTTACATACTTTCATTTCACCAAGCCAACAGACCCTCAAGAGACTGGCTAAACAGTATCAAATGCAAAAGAGATTTAATCTTCAGATTTGTGGAACTTTAAAGTTATGAGCACTGTAAAACATAAGTCTCTATACTATCTTTTATCCATATGCATATATTTATTGCAATTAAGTTTCTAAAAAACTCAAGATTAAAGTCATGGAAGAAGCATTTGCCTGAATTGCTCATGGTTCTATACTCTGCTTCAAATCAAAATTGCTTTACTTTGATTTATGAAAACCAAAAATTGATTGATGCAATCGAATTTCTAGTTTTTTTTTATTTCCTGCCACTCTTCTGCCCCAAATACCTGTGTACTACTCTTATCCAGGCCTACATTGATGCTCACAGACAGATATGTAAGGGTTCTCCTAGAACATTTAAAGGCTGTATGTTTACATCTCTCAGCAGAGAGCATCTGAAGAATTTGTGGAGCAAAAGCGCAGTTTAAACATAGAAAAAGAAACACACTATCCAGTAAGACTTAAGCATGGCATTAAAACACAGCAGGTGTCTATATGAACCAGGGCCATATATCTGAACACAAGCAAGAAATTCTCTCTGCTTTTGATTGTGTTTTTTTTGCACAGGTTTTTGTTTTTACATTTAAAGTAGTATCAGCAAAGGCATAATTTTGCATTTCATAAATTATTTTGTTGACACAACAGACATTGTAGAAGGGAGACAATGAAAAAACTAGAAATCACAGGTAAGAAAAATACCCAGAGCCTTTTGCATATGCACAGGAGGCAAATTAGCTATTTTTACAACAAATGCATTTTTTACTAGTTTAAAATCATACTAAAAAGAATTTAGTTATTACCTGATTGTTTATGTAAGTGCCTCTTTACTGTGCAAGTCAAGCGTATTGCAAAAACCCTCACTGCAGCAGAAAATATCCAAACATGCAAATACTTTCAAACCCCTGAGGGGCCAATAACACTGTCCAAGGAATCAGTCTAGCAGAACCTAGACATCAAGCCAAAGCCATTTGAACAAATACTCCAGAATCTTATCTTCTAAGAACATGGTAACTTTTGCAAGCATCTTGTTTCTTTCCTACTTCTGAGCAGTCACAAAACCTATTGTAGGAATGGGGAACAGAGAGAAGCTGGTCAGCCAGCTAACAGGGACTTGTCTCCAGTTGGAGAGGGGTAGCCAAACAGTGGCATATAGATGGACAGTTTCACAGTTTGAATATCTAAGAACAAAGAGAGCTGAGTTCAATCTCTGGCTCGGCTACAAAGCTTTTCAATACCTTCACATAAGGTTCCTACTTAGGCCAGTCATCTGGAAGGAATAAATAAAAAATGCCCTGAAAAAATACTATGTTAAACACTGCATATATAAAAGATCATGACATCCACATCTATCTTTTCCACAAGGTTGTTTTTCATTCAATGCCGAAGGAAAATTCATTCAAATCTCCTATTACCTCATAAGCATCTTAATTACTGATAAAAAGAGTAATAGGAGATGCAAGAAATTCCTCCTCCTCTCTGGGGATGATATTTATTCATTTCCTTTGCTTTTCTTCAAAGTGTTGATGGAAGAGTGTTTACATTTTTTAAAAAGAACTGGGGAGTGCAGACAAAAGAGAGGAGGCAGTCCAAAAAAAACCCGTGTTTTATTTACCTATTTGGTTTTGATTTAGATTTATCAACACAACTGCCTGACCTAAAAAACACCCCAAAAAAACCCCTGCACACCACCAAACCACAAATATAACTAACTCTGTAGTTCATATAATTAGATATATAACACTTTCCTGGTTTTATATATATAATGTAACAGGAAAATTGTAACAGGAAAAAAAATAAAACTTTAGGACTAAGGTGCAATGCAGAGAGAGAAACAGGGACAACAAGGCTGAGTGACTTCACAGAAGACATTTAAACTCTCATTAGTTAGTTTCTCTCTAACAGCGACAGAACAATATGCCCCTAAAATCCTAATTGTTCCCCTGGCTAACATGAATAGCTAACAGCAGAATGGCTGTTGTACTAGTTCTGGCTACTTCATTCTATGCCATTCATAAAGGGTTTTTTTCTGCCATCTCTGTATATCTGTACTTAATCAATGTCAGTTCTTTTGTTTGCCAACATGAAGTATAATGAGACAATTTTTTTTCCACAAAAACTGTGTTTGGTCCAATTCTTAGCAAGGGGGAATTCAAACTACTGAACAACCCTCAAAATCATGAAACGATGCCACGTGCAATGGCCTCATGATATCCAACTATTTAATCTGAAATGCATTACAAGAGAAGTGCCAGTAAAGCATATGGACTCTTTTTTTTCAGGACTACTTAATGTCTTTATCTCTATTCCAGCTGCCATTTCTCTGTCTTGCCTCCCCTCCTAAATTTCTAGAAATTGGGAGAATAGATGGGAGGTCTTGATGAGGTGTTGGAAAGAAAAGGGGTGGAATAGAGTTGAACAAAGATGCAAACAAAACTCCATCAAGGGCCAAGTTTTTTTTCCCCCTCCTCCCATAAATGCTCAACAGGCATTTACAAAGTAAACAGGTTGATCTTCCACATACTTGATATACAATTGTGCCAGCGTAGGTGTGCCAAGGTGGAAAATTAAAGGAAGGCTCAGAAGAGGCCCATCATGAGGGATCTAGTGGCTGCAGGAAACCGTGGTGTAGCCTGAGACCCCAGGCACATGCTTCTCTCCCAGGCCTGCTGCACTTGCACACAAGTCACTATCAGTGTTCCCTCAGGACTCAGTATTGGGCCCAGTCCTGTTTAATATCTTTAATGATGATCTGGATGAGGGAATCAAGTAGGTTCACGAAGAACACAAAGTTGAGTAGGAGTGTTGATCTGCTGGAAGGTAGAAAGGCTCTGCAGAGAGATCTGGACAGTCTGGATCAATGGACAGAGGCTGACTATATGATGTTCAGCAAAACAATGTGTCAAGTCCTGCACTTGAGTCACAACAAACCCCATGGAGTGGTCCAGGATTGGGGAAGAGCAGCTGGAAAGCAGCCCAGCAGAAAAGGATATGGGGGAGCTGGTCAACAGCCAGCTGAACATGAGCTGGCAGTGTGCCCTAGCAAGTGGCATCCTGACTTGTATCAGAAACTGTGGCCAGCAGGATCAGGGAAGTTTACTCAGCACTGATGAGGCTGCACCTCAAGTCTTGTGTTCAGTTACAGGTCCCTCATTATAAGAAAGACATTGAGGTGCTGGAGCAAGTCCAGAAAAGGGCAACAGAGATGGTGAAGGATCTGGATCACAAGTCATATGAGGAAGAACTGAGGAAGTTGGGTTGTTTAGCCTGGATAACTTTTCCTCAGGGGAGAAAGGTCTCAGAGAAGACTTTCTCACTCTCTACAATTACCTGAAAGGAAGCTGTAGCCAGATGGTGGTCAGCCTCTTCTCCCAGGCAAGGAGTAACAGGATAAGAACACATAGCCTCAAGCAGCACCAGGGGAGATTCAGGTTGGACATCCAGAGGAATTTCTTCAGGGAAAAGATTGTTAAACATTGGAATGGATTGCCTGTGGAGGTGGTGGAGTCACCATCCCTGAAGGTATTCAAGAAACAACTGAATGTGGCACTTAGTGCCATGGTCTAGTTGACAAGGTCTTATTGGTCAAAGGTTGGACTGTATCTCAGAGGTCCTTTTAAACTTAAAAGATTTTGTGAATCTGTGAAAGGGAAGCCCTGCAACTGCCTTGCCTGCTAGGCCTGCTCATGACTACAGACGCATCCCATGGTCTGACCTGTGTCCTGGGCAGAATGCCTGCCATGCAGGAAAGCAAAGGGAAGACTTAAGGCATGTCAGGCTGAGGACCATTCCAAAACCTGCTCTCTGAGCTGACTAAGATGTGCAACAGAGACCCACAGAGCACTTGGAGACAACACCTACGAAAACCGAAAGGGTGACAACTCTCAGCCTGTCATTTTGGAGTCTTACAAAGGGAAACAAAAAAGCCAATGTAGTCTTTCAGCTGGTGTCAGATTACTGACCCCAAAAATCTTCCCTCTCCCTCCATAGAAGGAGGCCACAGCTGTCTCCTTCTCTATTCCTTTCAGAATAAAATAAGTGTCAATACCTGATCACTACAGATCTTGAGGGGGTAGAAGAACAGAAGTGAGAATCCACCAAGGTGCTTGTCCTGTTTCCCTTGAAGTCAACAGCCACCCTGGCATCAGTAATGATCCGAGCCAAGGAGAGCTCAATAAGTTCAGGTAATGTCTCTGTAGGTAACTGGCCTTCTCTTTTTTTCTTTTTTTTTTTAATAAATAAAATTAACAGATGTAGTGAAAGCACACATAGGCCTAAGACCCTCTTTTCCCACGAGCCTAAACAGACAATGATGTATGAAAAGTTTGCCTACATGTATTACTACTATCTGTACAGTTATATACCACCATTATGAGGGGGGAGGGAGAGAAAAAAATTCTTTATTCTATGGAAAAAGTTTTTCTCTCAGCCACATCCCAATGTATTTTTCCATTTTTACTCCTCTTAGTGTTTATGAGGATTTCAGCAAAAGTCTTTACCAAAAGATGAAATTGTATCGTTTCCATTTCAGTGAATGCAAAGCTTTTATTTATACAAATCCTCATGTTTTCCCATTAGGCCTCCATAAGGAAAAAGAAGAGCTGTGATATCATGCATATGTACAATATGATGTGCATGAAGTACATCTGAAAAAAAAAACAACCTCCAAGACAAATGTAATAAGAGTTTTGCAGTAAAAGCTATCAACATTAACATACTAGTTCTAATTTACTCTACTTCATGCATTTAAATTTATTAACTTCAGGCCCTATGTTGGCTGCAGAGTGTGGCTCTGCATTCCTGATTCAAATGACAATGAACTGTTAAGTTCCGATAAATTGAAAAGGTGAAGTAGGGTAAGCTTAACTAATGGAAGAAAATGATGCAAGTGCAAATCCAATACACCACAGCAAAGCAGCAGCAGCACAAAAATATTCCACCATATGTTTCAAGGGCTGGGTGAAGCTTCATCCAGAAAGCTTTTATGTTTCCACTGTAATTGATAATGTCAATACTTCCAGGGTAGAAAACCTGCTTCCATTGATTAAATACTTGTTTTCCAGCCTACACGAAGGAAGAATGCCTGCTTCCTCAAATTCACTCCACACCAGCTCATGTTATGTTGTTTTAGGGCACATAAGACAGAGGATGTATCACTGTTCTGTATTTTTGTAACAGGGCAGGTTTAGGTTGAAGGGCAAAGTAGGTGTATGGCAATTTTCTAATTCAGAAGCCATCAGTACTCTCTTTTCTTCAGTGCAAGTGGAAGAGTTGCTTAAAAATCAGGTAGATCCCAAACATTTTGAGGAGCAAACTATCCAAAACACACAAAAATTAAGGCCTTACCCACGTGAAACAGCAGCATACCACACAGGAAATGCTGGTCAGAAGATCCACAGAAAAACAGGAGCTAGAGGCACTGAAAAGAAACCAAACTCTTGCGGACAACTGGCTTTATCCTCCTGGTCAGTCCAAAGCTGCCCGTTCACAGTTCTTAGAGACACTATGCCCTTTTTAAGAGGAGCAAAAAAATAGGAAAGCTGACAATACTTGAATATCACAAAATAAACAACTCCAATGCTTCTTCCCAATGGTACCACGTCTTCCACTTGAAATCAAGCTGCACAGAAGCTGCCTGCAGTACCTTACGCATTCTGAGCAGAAGTGAGGAAGTGAGTCCGCCAGAGGTCAAGACCAACGTTTTGCAAACATTAAACAAGGCAGAATTGTTGTTACAAGGAAAAGTAATGAAGCACCAAAATGCTTTGAAGAATTTTGGGGTGTAAATCCACATTGAGGCACTGAAACAAAGAGCGGTCTCATTTTCCAGAAGCTGCTAAGGACATAGGACCTCTTCAACAAGAAAGGCCCAAAGGTGTTTCTTGGGACTCTAAAAGTACAGATCCCTGCCTGTAGAATTTGGGGGCCCCCTGACAAACGAAGGCCTTAAAAAAACTGTTTTTCTATCAGGATACTGCAGGGGCCAGGAGCAGTTGGAGCTCTCCTGGACGCAGTACCTATCCCACTCCCAGCAAGGAGCAGGACAGCTCGAGGCATCAGGGCAGACTCAGATGCCTCCCTGGAGATGGGCAGGCCAGGCTGGGGTGTGGGTTTAGCTCCTTAGTGCTCACAGCTGAGCACAGAGGAGCTGGACTTCAGCCCTGCTGCAGAAGCTGACAACCCCAGAGGCCTGACAAGGGGTCCTGTGACAGGGGAGGCTCCAGTAGGCTGAAATAGGGTTCTGATCAGGGCAAGGCAGCAGGAATCCTCAGGGGAGTGGACAAGGAACAGTCAGGGCTGGTGCGCCCTCAAAGCCCAAACATTTCATATCTCATCATACTTTGGGTGCACCTAGCAGGGATATTTTTTTATCTCCTTCTGCCTTTCACACACACACCCCCCTCATTTGTTTTCAGGGTTTTTTTTTAAGTTCAGAAAGAAGCATGCTTTCAAAGCAGGTCTGATCTCCACTTTGGTCTGGATCATTGAGCAGTCTCACAGCAAGATCCCTTTCAAATGAAATGCAGCTGGCAGATGCACACCAGCATCACACCTAATGCTCCATGCCTGTGAATGGCCATTCAGTGCACAGATTGAAGCTGAAGGTAGTCTGAGGCAAACAACCCTGAAAATATGTAAACCCTGCATAGCTTGTCCTCAGAGCTGTTTTGTTCTATAGATCCTTCCCCATTTGGTGACATTGCTGCAAACCACCTGCAGTAAGTCTTCATGCAGAACACAGCCCTCTACTTCCCTCCTGCTCCCCACTAAGCGGTTGATTGGATGTGTCCTAATTTTAAAGCTCCTTGACAGATGGGAAAAGCCTGAATTAAAGTGAACTCTGTGAAGATCTGTAGCTAATGCTTGTGATATTAAAGACAAAAAACCCACTCCCTGCATATGTTAACACAGTTCTACTTTGCGTGGGTAAAAATAGAGTTAGTCTAACTTTAGGGATCTGAACTTGGTCATACTGTGCATACAGACTAATTTCCATCTTTTGTCAAATTAAAAATTGTTCTATCTGTGCCACTATATTTCTATCATAAAAGGTCAAGGGACAGTTATACTAGGAGGATTAAAGGTAAAACCATCCTGAGGCAGAAAGTCAATTAACATTAGCAGAGAGAGTCCAACTTCAGCAAGAGACCCCAGAGGCACTACATATAATGCCAAGAGAAGAGTGTCCTCCCTGCAGACCTCATCATATAAACAGATGTGCAGGAAAATGGTGAGAACTGATCATGGAGACAGATTAAGAAAACACAGAGTAAAAAGACAGAGCCATAACCTCCTCATCTCTCAGGAGAGCCCAGAATATCTCAGTGCTGCTGGTCAAGGTGTTGTATCAATATACCTCATGAACTACAGCATATAAAGGCACATCTGTATGCCTTTCTTCTCCATACCCAAACTCTCCCTCTTCTCCTCCCCCCATCACACCCACCTGCAATAAAAATTAAAGCACATATATGGCTATTGTAGAATAACACCATAGTGTCAGGTTTTGAAACAAGAAAAAGCGATGTCCCCCTGGTAAAGTTACAAACCCATCTTTGCCTTTGCTTCACCTTGCAGAGCTTGGGACGCAGATATCTGATCCACTTTAAATGATCTGATGTACTGCACACCATTCACATGCACTTCAGCAGCACCAGGAAGTACTGTACCAGTTTTGGTTAGGTTGCATATCACCTTCCAAGACAAATTTGACGCAAAACCAATATTCAAATAGACATCTCATCAGGTTTTTTCCTCATATCATACCATGAAAATGAATATATTAGGAGGGAGAGTTAATGGCCAGGATAATCATGTTTGTTGCAATCGTCTGCAAGATTTAGTTCACAAGGAAAAACTCATACACTTCATTTCTGTGTCACAACTAACCTTTTGTCAATGTGAAAAAAAAATATAGCTGCCAATCTAGAAAACCTCTTACACATTGCTGTGGATTAACTTCAGCCAGCAACTAAGGACCATGCAGCTCTACACATTCTCCCCTGGTTGGGATAGGCAAAGAATTGGAAAAGTAAAAGTGAGAAAACTTTTTGGTTGAGACAATTTAATAGGAAAAGCAAAAGCTGCACACTCAAGCAAAACAAAACAAGGAATTCATTCAGTCCTTTCTGTGGGCAGCAAGAGTTTCAGACATTCCCAGAAAAGTAGGGATCCATCACTTGTTACTTGGTAACTTTGGACACAAATACCATCACACTGAACATCACCTTCTCGCTCCCTCCTTCCCAGCTTTACATGCTGAGCATGATACCATATGGTGTGGGATATCCCAGTGGTCAGTTGGGGTCACCTGTCCCAGCTGTGTCCACGCACAATGTGTGCACCACTCACCGTCAGGATGCAAGAAGCAGAAAAGACTACTGAGCAGTCCTAGCTTGGTTGAAAAAACAAAACCATTCCTGTGTTATCAATCCTGATCCCAGCACAAATCCGAAACACAGCCCCATTCTAGCTACTGTGATGAAAATTAACTCTACCCCAGTCAAAAGCAGCACACACATAAAAAATTTAAGTGATACAAAGAGTATGACCTAATTCAACTGCACCAGTACTTGCAGAACCTAGCTTTTGCTTTTAAAATAGAGTTCAAGGCATCAAAAGCAAAGAATAAAACCAGAAAGAAATCCCAAATCACGATTTATATACTTTCCCACTTGTTAAAAACTTAATTCTGTTAAATTATTGCCATTTTTCTATTGTTATTTAAACTTGAAATATTTGACAGATTGATTCAAAAAAATTCATGCTCTTCAGTGTTTTGTTACACTGGTTTGATTAAGATAGGGTTATAATTACAGATCTCATGGCTGCAAATAAAAACAGGAAGTTTCTATATAAACACAAACCTACCAAATATTACTGATAACTTGATTTATATTTTCACCATTTCACATGATTTTTAGTGGCATAATACTGGATGTTGGCCAATAATCTTGTTCATATATTGAAACATTTAGAGAGGAAACTAGATGTAGATTGTTAGGAAAACTAAGAGCAACTGGATTTTTATTTTGTGTGTATATACATTCATATATGTACACATATATTTTACCCTGTGGTAAATTTGGACATTGATTTTGACATTAATTTTATTCTTGCTAATTTTTGCAACAGAATGTTTCATATAATGCTGACTAATCCTAGATGTTCAAACAGTGCAAACACTGGAAAAAAAAATACTGGCTAGAGATTAGTCAGCCTGTATATTACATACCAATCACATAAATCTAAATTTACGTCATATTTAACTGAAAATTTCTATTTCATTTCTAGATACTAATGTCATGCATTAATAGAAAATAACAACCCTTACTTGAGGTACAACAGCATTTCTTATGAGCCAACTCACAGAGAAACACTTGGCACATTGGCCTTGTAGAAGGGACTGGACTTCCTTCAGCTCTGCATGCACTAGTGAGCACCCTAACAGTAGTTAGATGAATCAGAGACTGCTTCTGATGATTTTTTCACCTGCTAATGATGTATTTAAAACCATACCTAGACCATTAATGCATTGTAAATTTGGCAAAGCAATACTCTGCAGAGGAAGACTTTCAAGTAACTTCTAATTTAAGCTGCAAACTAAACAACAAAGTAGATAGAAAAGTTGCTGACTGGAAATCTTGACTTCAATACCTTTTTATTCTTTAGCTCTGCAGAAATGAAAGGACTGATACAAGAGCTACTGTATAAACAGTGGACATTTTTACGTGCAGCTGTCAGCCTTGATGACTATAAGGATTCCTTCTGGACTGAAATATTTGGTACCAATAACAACAGAGGGAGGCACAGCTTCACAGAGGGTACTACTAAAACAATCATTTTTTCTTTCACTGTTGTGCCAAACAATCACCAAACAAAATTGACCTAGCATAAAACTAGATTTGAACAGCTCTTTCAGCAATGTAATACATAATACCCAAAAGAATTCTTCTAAAAATGGCAGCAGATCTTTATCTGCAAAGTTATAAACAAATTTGGATGCAACAAGATGCAATCCACCAGTTTGCTCAAAATGTGATTTTATTTTACTTTTCCAGTGTTCAAGGATGTTCAATCAATATTTTTTCATTTCAAGTCTCTCAGTACAAAAAGGAAGACCAAGAAAGGAGCCCAGAGAATAACACACAACCATAGTTATTCACCCACAGCTACAGCCACCATTTCCCCCCAGCAGAGAAATTTTAGGAGTGATAGGCCTAGAGAATGAATGAAAATGAGGAGTGGCAGGAGCAGGACTCTATGAAGGACACGTGCTAGTAGTTAGTTCTCAGGTTAGCTAGTCCCCCTAGCACACATCTCTGTGCAGCTTCTCCAGACACCCAGGTTGCAAGACAAGGACAGGCAATAAATCCCAAAGAGCCACACAGGTGGCACAGGAAGAAGAGACTCTCTCCTGCAGGCTTAGCAACTACAAGCTCCTAAATAATACAAAAAAGTGCACCCAAAGCCATCACAAAGCCGCTGAAGGAGGTGCTGAAGGTGCTATAACAGGACATGCCTTGTGTTAAGTATCAATGCACAAAAACCTGCTCAGGCAACTGGGACACATGGATCCTGGGGCCAGGCAGCTGAACAGGCTACTCAGTCTCAAACTCCTCTACACATATACTTACAAGAAACTAAATGCAGAAATACAAACAACTGAAATTGGTTTTGTTCAAAAATAAAATCACCTTCATCTTCTATAACATGTCTGAGATTTGCTACATTGCTGATACAGTAGGAAAATATTTTCTTAGAGGGCTGAGCTACAAAAAGGTGTTGGAGACCCTGACTTCTGTTTGGAACTAGAATCATCAACAAAAATCTACAAGAAAAGCTTAGAAGTTATGCAAGGAAGACTCTGGAATAAGTGACCTGACCAAAAAAAAAAAAAACAAAACTAAAACAGACCATTCTCATAAAAATTACCAAAGAATGTAGGAAACCAAAGCATTGAGAGAAATTCTATATGACTTGCTAGGGACACTTCTGACCCATCTAACTCTCTTTGCAATTAGTTTTCCAAGTCAGAAGAATGCAATGTAGAAACTTCTGATAATCTCATTTATAAACTCCGCAATAAAATTTGCCTATTGTTACTTAAAACAGAAGGGCACATTAAAAGAACAGTAGTCAAACCTGGCTTTTGATACACTCTTCTGCTTTTTCTGATCTTTTCTTAAAACTCCTTCTCATCTTGTTTCTTACACCTACTGTTATACTTACTCTCTGTTTATTGCGATGTCTTTCTTATTTTATGGACAACTTACTTTAAAACCATTATGAAAATGTTTTCTGTTTGTTAAGGGACAGAAAAATGTAATTTTGTTCTGAATTGCTTCCAAAAGTTATATCTGAACTATTTTCAAATCTGTTAAGAAACATTGATTTTTCTTTCCCAGTTTTCAGAGCATCAACATGGACAATTGATCAGAGCTAGATTTTCTATCATTTAACAAACTTAACAATGTCTGATACTTTTTCATTATAAAAGTTTAAGTAAAATTTCAAAATTCCTTATAGTTATACAGGAATACAGGGGGCGGCTGTTGAACAACAACTACAAAAATATGTAACACTAAAATGTTTATCGTCAGTGTATTGGCTTGTATTCATTTTAATACACTCCATATAAATATCTCCGCACACATCTTCATTTCAGCTTCTTACACTTCCTCTAGAAAAGAAAAAAAAAGAAGAAATAGCTAAAAATAACTTTTGTAATTGAAATTGCTACAAGATAGCTTATTGTAAACAGGAAGTAACTTAGGTAATGTGAAACTAGGGACACGGATGACATATGCCTACTAGAAACTTGCAGGTAGCTTCAACAAAATCTGAGGACTAGCATTAAAATCAGCAATACATCCCATTGCAAAAAAGCAAACAAACAAAACAATAAACCATAAAACAAACCTATAGGAATGCTACTTAATAAAAGGAGATTTTACCACAACCCAAATAGTAATCACGAGACTATCTAACACTCTAAATCCCATAGTTAGTCAGGCACCATGTGAAATACTTTTTTTAAAACAGACACCACTGTTAAGATTAGCCAATAGAAAACCACATACAAGTAGATGAAAGCAAAAGATGTGAAATCGCTCACAGATGGACAAAGTCAGCCCGCAGCCAAGGCCCTGGAAACATGGGCAGAACTCTGTTCTCCAACAGAATTTGCGTAACTCTGACCCGTCACTTCATATGCAGCCGTGCAATGTGTCTCAGACAATGTCAGGAGTGAAGTTTAATGACATATTCTCTCCTGAAATAGGGGGCACTCTGCTCTTCTTTAGCAACAGTCATCTGTGGCACATTTTTATTCACTTTCTTGGTCCAGAACAGATGCTTACCTGACCACTGCAAGCTGGGAAGGGAGAAATCCCTGCTGATAACTACTCAGTCTTTTGTTGCAGAGTTAATTGTCCTCTGGTTTAGCTGCCTTAGGCCCTTGTGTCATCAGGTGCCATCAGGCAGTGCTGGTACAAGAGAAATGATAACAACACAGAGCTAAGACACACTGAATCTTTCTTTTCACAGGTAGAGTGGCACTACCACAGTGCACCCTCCAGGGCTGGCATCTACTCCTCCTCCTCCTCCTCCTCCTCCTGCAACCTTCATCCTGTCCAAGCTCCTCTTCTCCAGCCACTGGCACCTTACGTCTTTCATCTCAGCTGCTCACAAGACAGCAAACCCCTCATGTCAGTCAAAAAGAGTCAGATTATGTTGGAGAATTAAATAACAAGTGTTTTCTTCCTTCATTTATTTTGCCCAAAAATGCACCAGAGAATTCCTCACAGACAGCCTGGCTGTGGGATGAGGACAGTCATTTTTTATGCTGACTTAGTAGGGGAGATCAAGGTGGTGTGTTCCACTGGATTTTACTTCTTCAAGCCAACCTATTTTCAATCTTGAAAAAAACAGAACTATAAATAAGAGACCCATAAAAAGAAGATAATAGCGCCTCTCTTTTTTTGAGAGATGTTACAAGGATAAATACATTAAAGATTATGAGATGTTCAAATACTATTGGAATAGGGAAGATAGAGGTAGCTAAGATAGATAAACGGCTATAAAAAATGCAAAGAGACTCTAAAAAGAAACATCCAGCTATGTAGAGAGCACAGTACTTTTGTAGTTACTATTTATGTGCCATCTGTGAGCAAGAAAAGTACTTAAATCAGTTTTGTTCACGCTTGAGCTGGGCAAATAATGCAAAATAGCTACTTGTAAACCCTCGTCCAAATGTAAATTTTTCTTGATTGCCTTCCCATTCTGCTGACCCATTTTGCATATGTAATACAGGTGCATTCTTGTTTCTCAGAACAGTAAAATGTATGGAGGGAACATACATTTCCCAAGTATTTGATAGCTCCTCTGTGGGCTTGGGAATCCTACCCAGAGGGAAAAATACCACCTGACACAGGACATCAATCACAGACAGCAAATAGCAAGTAGGGTATAGGAAATAACTAACATAATAGTTATTATCCATGCATGCATCCAGCCAGTCAGCCAAAATACATTCTGTCTAAACTATTCTCATGATAATTTTTTAGCAACAAAGGCTTCTGCTCATGAGAGTTTCTACCCAGATAATTCATTATCAGAATAAAAGGACCATCTTCATTGAGCTGCTTTCTTCAAATAGATTTTCTGCAGCTCAGAAACAATACCACCAACAATACTGTGAGACCATAAAGACATACTAAGACCCTATAAACCAAGCCTTGATTTGCTTGTGTTGTTGCTGTGCTGTTCATACAGCTTAAGTAGCTCAGTGACAGGGTATCTCGTGAGAAATGGGAAACAGTTAAGGTGAATAGAGATACAAATCCTGTTCACATAAATGACTTTTTACAGATGGTGTTCAATTTAAAAGCATCCCTTCTTCTTGAAAGGGAATTCTCAGAAGGTTACTCTCTACAAAGGAAAACAGAGGAGGAATGACAAAAATGAGATATGATCACTTAATAGGAAAGAGTAAAATGCAATACAATTTATTTTTTCAGTAATGAGCTACAATGTTTAGATTCCAGGAAACTTTTCTTTCTGTTTAAGTTTCTGTTTTCTCAGAATAACATGTAAGTGTAAAAATTCCCAGGGCTCCATTTCTGCTCTTGCATATCACAGCCACCATTTAGCAATCAAGAATATCATTCCTATGTGAAAGAAAAATATTTTTACAGAAACACAAAGGGTCTCTGCCTGATGGAGGTCTTTGTGAGATGCCCTGCAACAAGTACCATTCTGTCATTAAATAACCAGACCAACATATTTCAAGAAAATTGGTTTTATTGTTTGGGTTTGTTGGTTGGGGTTTTTTTCCAGAATTATGAGCAAGGTTATTCAACATCCACCTGAGCAATCAGTGTTTGTGAGCTAACAGAAAGTGGTTTTAAACACTCACATCGTCTATCCCCCCTTCTCCCCTCACAGGTTTATTAGATTGGCAAAGGTTGGTACATGTTTCCTTGTAATTCCCATTTTGTCAGCACTACAATATCACTGCAGTATCTGTCACAGAGACAGAAAAAAATGAGTAGGAAGGAGCTGTCAAATAAAAAAAGATCTTAAAGTCTGTAAATCACCATAGTATGAAGTATATGGTGAGAATAATCATTAAAAACATATCAATCAGTGGGAGCAGTTTCTTTAAGAGAAGAGAGAAATACCAAAAGAAAACAAAAATTGATGATGTTGAAGGTCTTGAGAGCTATACAGAGAAATACTTCTAAAAATGGATGTGGAGACCCTGTGTGAGGTGGCCCAGTGGCCACTTCTTCAAACACTACTCATAATTAGGCTTTTATTTTCCACTGTAAAAGAAAGATGTCAACTGCACAATTCTATTCAGAATCCTGGCTCTCATCACAAAAGTGTATTATGCACTTGCTGAACTAGACCATCTTCAGCCATTTGTGTGCCTGCTAGGCAGATGGGATATCACTCAACTGTTTGAATATGAAAACTCTAAGAGTTTCTGAAAAAAAAGGAAATAAAGAAACAGTCAAGAGGAAGTGAGAGGGCAGAAAAGATCAAAAGGCCCCAGCAGTAGACAGTTTCAAGGTATTTTCTTAATCAACAAATCCATACATGCTGGAAGGCAAGCCTTGCTCCACTCAGCTCAGGTTTTGTAACTAAGGTTGTCTCTTACCCTCATATTGCACATCTAAGAGAATGAACATGAAGCACTTCTTTTGCAGTACAACTATATAGCCCCAGGAGAAACAGAAATAACATGATATTTAGAAACCTTATAAACCCCAGAGAAGACCAGAGCTATAGTCATTGGCTAATAAAGTAACATATCCCTGTGAATTCGGGATTCATGGAAGATTTTCTGCTACATACATGAATATAATCTGTGTAGGTCATCACAAGTACAGATCGAGACAGTCTTCGACAGCAAAAGCTTTTCCTGTATTTTTGGAAGTCATCCTTTCCAAGGTTTTTAGTCCTAAAGTAATAAACCTACTTTTTTTTTTTTTTCATGATCCCAGAGAAGGTTTATGTCTAGTATTACTCACAGCCCTTCTGAAATCTGGGTGTCAATTCTCTTCAGCAGGAGGGATTTTCAGCTCATCTCAGCAGGCGTGTCGAAAGCTTAACTTGGAAAAATATAAAGCCTATGTATAAGGCATAAAACAACAGTTTTAAAAACTTTTAAGAACTATCCTTACAACCACTGCAAAAAACTGCAGTCCAGGAATGGGATAGAGCTGGTAATCTGAAATGCAGTTGGTAGGGTGGAAAATGTTTGAGACTTGTTCAGATTTGACCTCATTCTAACAGCAAACAATTAGCATTTCATTGGATAACCGAAACCTCCCAGGGCATGGTTGTTCCTCAGGACAACAGTGTCACAAAGAGAAGTAAAGAAGTACTGCTTTCTCTGAAGAGGCTTCAAGGAACCCACATTCCCTGATTCAAAAGCAAAACCAGCTCTTTCTTCAGAACTAGAGAACACCAGCTTGCAGTTTGTTCCTGTCGAGCCTGCCCCATATTGGGTATTCCTTCATATTCTGCCTTCAGTGCCATGAAAATTCATTAGACTCCAGATATTTTGAATACCATGTCAATACTAGATTTTTTTAAATTGTCAAGACTGATAAACACACATCACTACCAGAGCTGGTCACTTAAAGTTAGCATAATAGGCATAAATATGCACAAATCCCTGCTTTTCTATTTGTTGAGATTTATTTGATATATTATCAAATAAAAAATCAAAAGATGCATAAAGTTCTGCATCTCTCCTTCCTGATATGTCAATGTTTGTCTAAAAATATCCAAGATTTGAAAGTGATAATAATACTTGCAGCCTATGAAGCTGAGCAATGGATACTCTCCTCCTGATGCAATTATATGGAATATAATAAGCAAAAGTCCTCTTTGTCCTTCCATATTTTACTGTAAAGATAGATACAAACACTATGGGAAAAACAAAGAATAAACTATAAAGTACAAGGATTTTGATCAGGGAGAAAGTTTTTATATGTTGAAAATCCCTACAAAATAACCCCAAACTAGCACAAAAAAAAAAAAAAAAAGGAAAATACAAGGCACAAGGTTTGGTTAATGCGGTTTTGGGAGACTGATCAAAGATACAGGAGTAAAAATGAATGTGCACTGAGAAATCAGAAAGCAGCAGACTACAATATATATTAGTCTGTTCATTTACATGACAGTGATAATGAAAATAAAATAAGCAAATTCATTAATGTCAGTCACAAGGGAACAGAAAAAGATTTTATAAATATATTTAGTCTGTTAAATAAACAAAGGAAAACAATCAGCACTGATTACAAACAGCTTATTTAAGCAGTCTAATAAAGTCAATGGCTCGGAGAAGAGAAGCCTTTTCAAAAGTGATAAAAAGCAGCCTCTCCACTGGGGTACTAGTTAAGAACCATCTATAAAACCCTGAGGGTCAATTTGGTTCCACTGTAGTAAAATGGTGTTTATCAATTATTTCAAATCTGCTCTCTAAGTATCAGCTAACATTCACCTTTCAGTAAAAGCAATAGTCATGATTCTCATTTTGCAATTTTTCTTTTCATCCTCCATTCTGGTGAGGGTAATGGTCTAATTCAGCTGGAATTTTTGAAGTTCTGAGCTTGAGCTTCTAGGTGGAAACTTGCCATGGCAAAAACCCCACTAGAGGTGAAGTATTATGATCAGAGACTCAAAGCTGCAATAAAGGAATTATGCTCTCACTTACTGTATATACTTAGACATGTTCCCCCCATTTCCTCATGCATCTACCTGTCAGGCTGTCTCTCCCACCTAGGGCAGAGTTAGATCAGTCTGGGCTACCACAGATAACCATCATAGAATCATAGAATCGATTGGGTTGGAAAAGACCTCTGAGATCACCGAGTCCAACCCTTGGTCCAACTCTAGTCCATTTACTAGATCATGGCACTCAGTGCCACGTCCAATCTGTGTTTAAAAATGTCTAGGGATGGTGAATCCACCACATCTCTGGGCAGCTCATTCCAATGCCTGATTACTCTCTCTGGAAAGAATTTTTTTCTGATATACAACTTAAATTTCCCCTGGCAGAGCTTAAGCCCGTGCCTCCTTGTCCTATTGCTGAGTGCCTGGGAGAAGAGACCAACCCCCACCTGGCTAGAACTTCCCTTCAAGTAGTTCTAGACAGTGATGAGGTCACCTCTGAGCCTCCTCTTCTCCAGGCTAAAAAACCCCAGCTCCCTCAGCCTCTCCCCATAGGGCTTGTGCTCTATCAGTACAAACAGGCTTAATGCACCAGCAGGGAAGAAAGTGCCTCTAACAAATGACCAACCATTATGAAGCACACTACTTGGCATCCCATTGCTAAGCCTGATCTGCCTCCATACCTCTGTCCATCTACAGCCTGTTTCCTTCTGATTTCTCCTGTTGCATCCAGTCCACACACAAAAAGGACTTGAAGAAATGTGGCTCAGTTCAATTCTGGATAATGCAGCTGGGGAAAAAATTTGAAAAAAAATACTTCAAACAAAGAAACAAAAATAACTTCCTAAAGAATAAGTTAGGAGTACTGTAGCATGTAGTTACTGCTTTAATCCATACTCTGGAAATCAACTGTCAGAGCTAGAGGCAGGGGAACTACTTCCATTTAGCCTGCCTCTCAGGATGACTAGGCTTCCACCTCTGAATAACCTGAGCAAGTCTCTCTCCAAGCATAATTCTAACTCTGGCAAACCTAGCCAACAGCAAGCATGCATTTCTTACAGCTCCCATGGGGACTTATTCAAAACACTTTACAGCGTGGTTTAACATGCTGGAAAGAGCAGGGAATAAAATGGAAGTGGCCTATGACTGTTGCTTGGGCTTCAGGGTTGAGGGATATAACAGAGTATTGAGCTTACTCCAAAATGCTTTTCTTTCCAACTTTCCATAAAATTCCTACCAAAATACAATCCTATTCAATTATTAAAAAAAATACAACCACACTAACACACTCCTTTCCTTTCCTACAAGTAATGTCCTACAACTGAACATATTTAAAGGACTCTTTTGCTATGAAATCAGATTTTGTTAGAGTGAATTAAGATAGGATAACAGCTGACGTGTGTTGTAACTAACAGAGA
Organism: Pithys albifrons albifrons; assembly: GCF_047495875.1. Lineage (NCBI taxonomy): Eukaryota > Metazoa > Chordata > Aves > Passeriformes > Thamnophilidae > Pithys > Pithys albifrons. The sequence continues at coordinate 95,858,394 of NC_092458.1, read as the reverse complement.
ATAACCATTCCTGAACAAAACATGCCACAGCAACCCTTACGAAAGGCCACCCAGACAAGCTGACTGTGACAATGCCAGACAACAGCAGAAGTTCCAGCAGCTGTCAGGAAAAGACAGATATCCAGCACTGAGAACAGAAAAACTGAGGGGAGAAAGTTTCTACTAGTCCAAACCAGAAATATCATCTTAATTCTTTCAATGCCCCCTGTATCTTCAACTGTGCCACTCTCACCCTGCCTGGATGCTCAAATACTGAGTTTGCAGTGAAAGAAAAGAGCTCCCCTTGTCTTTACAAGTGCTTTTAAAAAGCTCAGCTTGAGGGGTCTCTCCTCCTCCCCCATACTCCCCGCAACCGCTGCCAAACAACCCATTGCAGAGTGCAAGAGTGCACTTACTCTTCCACTCTGCCTCCTCAGGTAGTCAGACAGCAGAAGGGCTGAAACCACAGGTTCCAGGAGAAATACAACAGAGACAAAGCAGGAAGGTAAAAGAAAAGAAGAAAAAAAAAAGAGAGAGAGAGAGCACTGACAAGGCTCAGAGAAGACTTCGATTAAAAGGAGTAGTAGCTGGATTCAAAAACTCCAGACAAAAATCCGGCCAAAAGGGTCACTCTACCTGATTCAATTTAAGTACTGCAAAAAAGGACGTATTTATTTCTTGCTACTGAGGATCATGTTCAATAAGTGCTCCAGAAGAAATACTTCATAACACCCCCTGGTTTTTTGCCCCTTATTACCTTCATCACTTTGAGTACCCAACATTCCTCCTCTCAGCAGTGATTTGGTACATCCTCTTCCAACCTCCCTCTGCTCCCCAGCCTAGTAGGTCTTAGTCACCCTCCTACTACCCTATATGCCATGTTCTCCATTTGTTAGCAGAGATTACAGGTGTGTTTTGGGTCATTTACCCAGCCTGAGTTCCCCCTTCCACTCCACTCCCTTCCCTGACTATTACCAGAATACTTAGTGTTTTGCTACTAACTGCCTGCTATTCAGGCAACCTGAAAGGATCAGAGTAATCCATTTTAAAGATACTGTGGTGAACCAGTCAGAGGAAGACCAGAGAAAAGGACTGGTGCAAAACAACACTATGAGACAAGCCTGCAAGTTTCAGATGTAGGAGGAGGGCTCTGACAAGAACAGATAATTGGGGACATCACAGATAAGCAAAGGCTCTGAGAATTAACCTGTTATACAAATATAAAAAACATAATTTACTTTAGTTCTCCAGATCAATCTAACCTGAGCAGACACTATTGTAGTTCATCATCATTATCATCATCATCATCACGGTTAGACTTCGCAAACGAAGATTTGGGAAGGGCACTACCCACGCTTGTTGCAAGCATGCTGGTAGCTAAAAAGGCCGGTGCAGGATAGGCTGGTCCAGTCGCAAAAGGCACAACAGAAAGTCTCCTTTGGCGATATTGGCGAGGAATGATTCTTTCTGCATTGTCTTTTCTCCTGGAGACTGATTCTACATGTGTTAACTACTGTAGTTACACTCTGACTGTTGTCAGTGTCTAGTGCTACATCTAGAAAGAAGAAAAACAAGTGAGCAAACGACATGTAAAAGAAAACAGGTGAAGTTAGCACAGCGAGTTCTGTTCTAGTTTAAACTCTGCAGTCTTTAATTTTTGTTTTGTTTTTTTTTTTAATTGGATGTAACATGAATATCTTGATGCATTTAGGAAAATTGCAGCATTTTTTCACACTACTGTTGCCTAACTATTTGTCTTCTTTTACTAATGCCAAGAGTCTTAGATAAAGACTCCAGAGAGAGGGAAAAAAACTTGCTGTGAGACACAATAGCAGAAAATCCATTTACTTCAAGTGATGTTTCTATGGGTCTATACCACTCTAGCCACAAGACAAATCTGTATCACACAGCAAGGCAGAAGGGGAAGGAGAAAGAGACAGGAAGGGAAGACAGAATGCTTCTCTATCCACTCTTTGAAATAATATCAAACATTGCTGTATCTCTGTCTCATGCTAAAGAGGTATCTCTGACTCCTCATCTCACTGGAAAATGTTGACATTTTTAAAATACTTGATTTTTGATAGTTATATATGCAATTCTGTTCTGCAAGTACAGTTATCATAGTGCTGACCACAACACTGTTGCAACACCATATAAAATTAATCACTTTATGTACCTCCAGAGATTCTGGCAATGTCTTGACAACATCTGGGGGTGAAAGGAGATCTATTACCCATTAACCATCTGTATAATAAATACATACCACCTACAAGGAGTTAGTAAATACTAATCAGAAAGAGTATGGGGATTGAATTCAGCTGTAGAAGTTTATTTGACATTCCTAGCAATTCTATCAAAGTGTCTCTTTAACAGTGACTCCTATTCAGAGAGATCAGACAGATGGAAAATTGTTGTGAAAAAAATGTGGTTTTTAAAATTCAAGAGAAAAATGAAGACCGTAATCATGAGGTAATGCTGGAATGGCCCAATGCCGCACAGTCCTGGACAATTTTCTGAGACCCTTCCTGCATGGATTAGGCGTGATAATTGAGATTAAATTTATAGCAGAATACAAGAATGACGTTTATGAGACTCTACCACCTCTTCCACTAAATCAGATGCTGAACCTTACACTGTGTAGCAGATACTTAATTTTGCTGGTTTAAAGGTTAACCGGCAGGAGAAATGAACCCAACACAAAAGAGATTCTAAATCAGAGTTATAATTTAACAAAAATATTACAATAAATGCAATGATACAAAGAGATATTTGCTTTAACCCACAAAAACCCCAGCACCCTGGGGCACAAACAGAAGGGTGTTCATTAGCCCCTGTGCTGAGCCTTGCTGAGGAATTTTATGAAGTCCGCTGTTAAAGGTTCAAACACAGGAAGGTAGTGTTGGGAGGAGTCCCTCAGAGAATTTTTCTCACCTTTCCAACACAAAAGATTTGGGGTTAAAGTGCCAGAACTGAGGACAAAGGATGGCTGATGACTTTCAGATTCCAGCTGAACGGTGGGATGGAGGTGCAAAAACAGAACCCCAGCACCTGGTGGTGGGGAGAGGTTCTTTCCCTGAGTGCTGGCTTAACTTTTGGGGGCTTTTATTCTTTGAGCAGCAGCAGAAAAAAAGAGCCACTGCTTGCTGGAGAGAGCTCTTTTTCTGGCTCTGCTCTTTGCTTTGCCCCTTCCATCTCTGGGCACCCTGAGGTTCAGAAAGAGAGAGAGAGAGAGAGAAAGGAGAGTCACGACTGCTTCGAGACTTGCTGCAGACTTTTGTTTTCTTTCCCAGGGACCGACTTAGACTGCAAGGGGATTCCTGGGGATTATGATCACTCCTCCAATCACAGCCTTTCCTTCTTCATTTGGAACAAAGGATAAGGAGAGAGAGAGAGAGAGAGAGTCCATGTGAGTGTCCACTTTTTATCTCTGCCTCGCTGGGAAAAGACTGAGAGTTCACCTTGCAGCCAGCTGAGGTGTGACACTGACACTGTCCATAAATATAACTGATTCCATGAGGAATCTACTGTTTGAGGGTTGTTCTCTTTTGTTTATAATTTTGGTACTAGGGGAGTAGTTTGTTCAGGTCTGTTCACAATTATATCTATATCTACACATATATGTAGATATGTATGTATATATATGTATATATGTATACATATATATGTAGATATATAGTAGTTAAGAACAGTTATCCTTCTTATATCCATTTTCTAATTAAAGTTCCTTTTTCTTAAATTTAATAAGGAGTCATGTGATTATTGTGGAGGAATCCTCTCCTCTGTTTTTTGGTAAACATTTCGGTTTTTCCCTCAAACTAAGACATCAGCCCTGTCAAATGAGGATTCTCAATAGTTGCGCTACCTAAACCTGCCAAATTTGAAAGTAACAGTCTATTTTACTATTAATAGCAATGTTGTCTTAATAAAAACACAAATATACTATTGCTCACAGTCAGAGGTAATCAAGACTGTATTAAAACAAGCATTTGGAATGGGCATAGAAGAATGCACGAGTTCAATAGTGGCAAAATGTCTGGAGCAATGGGTCACTGAACATCATTCAGGTGAGCCTGAGGAAAAAGTCAAGTTCCCATCTTTTCCTCCAGACACCTGAAGTAAACAGGCTGGCCTATCTCCTCCTCTAGAATGGATTTTTAATTATTATTATTATTTTATTTCTAAATCAATCTGAAAGTGGTGTGGAGATGGGGAAAATAATTTAAATAACACACCTGCCAATTTTCCACAGCTATAATGCCCATGCCTCCTGTAGAAAAACTGACTGAGCTCCTTCACAGTTATTACTCAGAACGTGGGATCTAGTATCAAGCAGAAGGAAAATTGTGCTATATTTATTTACATAATGTATCACTTTATAATATATATGGCATACTCTTATTGCAACATTATATAAATTATTTACCAAAAAAGCTTTAATAATTTTAACTGTGTTGTTCCTACTCATCAACCACTTGAGAATAATTTAAAGCTCATTTCCTGATGCACTGAAATTATTCTAAACTGTGCATGCTGGCAAACACAAAAACCTTTTTACTACCCATTTGCAAAATGACATCTGCTCTATTTTCATCTTTGTTTTCAGACACAAGATTACTTTAGCATTTTATTTCTTAATCTGTCAAATAACATCATCAAAAACCAGGGAGTAACTTACTTCTTAAACCTCCATAGATTCAAAGTTACAAAAGATACACATAACATTTTGCATGTGGAACAAAAGAAATCATGTAATCTTTTCCCCTTTCCTTTATAAAAATGCTCCCTCTGCTAAAAAGCCTGTAAACATTTGTAAGAACAAGAAGGGAGAAAGTCTGACAGATTTATTGTTACAGAATGCCTGCTGCATGGCTACAGTGGAAGGCAGGTTTCCAATATTAGCTAAATTTTCAACAAACTCCATCATTCTATTAGCATAAGGTCAGTCCTGTTCTGGTCACAGGCACACAAATACAAACATACACTAAAAGCCATCAGTGCTGGTGCAGCTTCTAGCATTTAAACCTTTAGCAGTCTGAGAAATTAACAGCCAAAAAATTATGCAGACAAAAGTGTTTATTTCCTTTACAATCATTCTACACATCAGAACCAAATATAAGCAAGAGACCTTGGAGAATACTTAAAAATAAGCATGTGAATATAGACCCACTGCCATTTATTTCATCACAGCTTTCTGCCACAGCCTCACACTGTGCTTTTTGCCTTCCAATACTCTGATCTGGGAAAGGCTTATTCACCTGCTTACCTTGGGGTCCAAAGGAATATATTGCACATTCAGAATTAAATATGTATGAATAGGAGCATAAGCCAAGGGTTTGTTTTTTTAAAATATAAGCAAGATCAATAAAAATATTAGTAAAATGAAGTACAGTGTCATCTTCTGGATGAGTGACTATGCTTCAAGAGATTAATATTTGTGTTTTTATTTATTTACATGATCTCTTTTTAATAATTTCAGTTCTTTATTTGAACAGTATTTGCATAGGTTTTTATCTCTATTATTGTTGTTGCAAAACTGAAGGGGCAAAGAGCAAACCAGCTGTGACAGCACAGACAGCACTGGCAGAGTGAAATGTAAAACAGTGGCAGGTCCCAGGTCAAAGTGCTGGGAACGAGAGGAGACTGAAGCTGAGTTCAGGATATAGTGAAGAGGTAAAAAACAGACCGATCATGTCAGGAGGGTGATGGGAATGTTAGCAGAGAGTGCTGTGTGTGAAGGTGAAGGATGCCTGAAGAACCCAGCCACAGACACGTTTGACAAGTAGAGGGCAGGACTCAGACCTGCATGCAAGTAAACAAACTGGGACAAAGGGGTTTTTCTCAGAGTACCAGAACCTGAGTAAAAAGGCTGGGTGGAGTTGACAGTAGAGGATTAAGACAAGGGAAAAAGATGACGACAGAGACAGCCTAGGTACATAAGCTAAAAACACTGCAGAAAGAAAAAAGTGTTCATCTGTGGTATGCTGCTGGCCAAAGGGCCTCAGAAGTAGGAAGCAGTAAAAGAGGAAAGTGGTGAGAAACAGCCTGTAATGTGGAATCAATGAGTGACAGTGACAGACAGCAGAAGGAGCCAAGTCAGGAAAATTTATGTTCCTTTAAAGAGATCAGTTTGATCCATGACTATAAAACCCATATTGCTTGTAATTGCATGGTTACCATATGGCATCACTCCTCAGCAGAAGCATCCATATACATGATGAGAGCATTTGCACACTTAAATATATTTGCATTTCTTTAACTTCTGTTCTGGATGTCCCAGTACTTATAAAATTTTAGTTTAAAGCAATTATACCACATCTCTAACACCAATTTCTACCACTACCACTTCTGTTGATGATGCTTTTCAACAAATGATCTCAGGGCTCATTTACAAACTGGGTCAGCACCATTACCCCCATTTTACAGATGAAAAATAAAGGTATTGTAGATCAACTTGCATTATTAATGTCAACTCTCAACCCTTAATTCATTTTACTGTCATTTTTCTTGAAATATTCATTTGTACTTCTGCACTAAGGGTATTTCTGTCATGTATTTCTAATGCATGTCAAAAGTACCTAGAGCATAGCAGAAGCCATTTTTAGCATTCTCATAATTCTAAATAAAATAATAAAATAGCACAGTGCCAAACTCCCACACTATCCAAAAGAGATCCACTCTCCCCTGAGCTTACCTCTCTGTCTGAACATGTTCCACCTTAACTGCAACATCTCTAGGGAAAGCTCCTTTGTATTCCCAAAATTCAGTCCATTCCCATCTTTTCTCCTGGTCCACATAGGCTGAAAAATACAAGAATATTATGCCATGAACTCCATTCAATTTCTTTGGCAGGCACCAGCCATATTGATTATGGCTTTTTGGGCATGTCTATGTTCTGGAAGCCTTTCAGAAGAGAAGCTGGGATATCTCACCTGCTTCCTTAGACACATTCACATGGGCCTTTCAGTATTCTGAGAAGTCATCACTAAAGAAGGGCAGATGATCAGGGGTTGCCTTAAACCCAAGGATACATAATAGCAAAATGCCAAGCTCCTTTCTCCTTCTCCGCACCCCTCCTTTTTTTTTCTTTTTTCCCCCAAATGCTAACCCTTAATATGAGGTTTCACTTTTCTGAAGTAAGAGAGGAATACACAATGTATTCCCACCCCTAGAATGAAGAGCAGTGAGCCCCCCAAAAGCCCTGCAGATGCAGACCAAATGCCAGCAAGGGAGGACTTAATGCTAGACAGCATGGCTTTGTAACAAATCACAATTTGATGGTAACAGTCAAAACCTTCCTAAAACTGAGATTTCTCCCCAGCTTTCCTTCTTGCACATAATCCAAAACATTTTTAAGAATTTCAATTCCTTCTGTCACTAGGGAAACTAGAAGGCTGTGCTCTATGCACATCTGTAACCTTACCTGACAGTCCTTACAAAAAGGGGTGCTCACTGCTCACACACTATGCACACTAAGGTGATACCTTGCACACTGGAATGTACTGATTCTTCTGAAACAAGGGGACAAATCTATCTTTGGGTACCAATGCTTTGCTCATACACAATTTCAAATTAAAAAATGAAGTGATGATGCCTCTGGTCTCAGTGATTACATTGCAGACCAGGATGCTCTGTGACTACAGCCATGCCACATAGAAGCAACGAAGGCCAGTGGTTAAACAAAACAAAAAAAAATCATAATTCAGAATATTTAAAAATCTTATCAAACAATTATAACATGAACTGACAAGGCATGAAAAAGATCTGATAGTTTTTACACAGGTTTCTTGTTTAGCTTCACTTTAGTAACATTTCACAGAATTGGCAGAGACTGAACTCTAACAGAAAAATCATCTCTCAAGTCTCAAGGCCTGGACATATTAGAGACACTGATAGAGAGTGAAACTGATAAAAAGCCTTTTTTTTTTTAACCAATATCATTGTCAGAAACAGATTAATTTGGCTGAGATTTTCAACGATACAAAACATAGACTTCAACCTGAAGTTCAGCCTCATGTTTAATCTAATAGAAATAAGAAAATCATGCAGCATCAAGAAAATGGGGCTTCTTTAGGCTGTGTGGGTGTATGACTGTTGAGGAGGAAAGCAGAGGTCATTTAATTATATTTTCTCCTTCCCTCATCTCCAGCATTTACTGTCTCTTGTCTGAGTGCACTCTAGGTCTTGAAAACTAAATGAACAGATGCTATCCTGTTAGCAAGCTTGTTTTTAAGAATGTTGATTCCAGGAGAAGAGTTTTCTGGAAACATATGGTAAGCTAAATATATTGAAGATTTTTCTCAGCTGCTTCATCTGCACAGGAATATACCTCTCAGGTGAGATGCTCAGAATATCTGGCATTAAATCATCAGGGTTAAAATTCCCAGGTAAAAGGTACCAAATACATCAGAAAGTGGAAAGGAAAAAAAATTCTCTTTCCTTGTTAGTCCTAGAAATCTCATCATGATCGTAATTGGTTTTTATAGTGATACGGCACTGCACTTGCTGCAGATTTACTGTATCATCAGACATGTTGATTTAAAACCTACAAAACCCAACCCAAAAAACAGGCTGCACAGCACCCCACTGCCTGAGACCACAACATCTGACAGTTGATCAGGAGTCAGGCTGACCACAGGAAGTCACCTGTGACATCAAAAGATATGTCAAAATTCAAAGGCTTTGACCACAGTTCCTTTGAGAAAAACAGTCTAGCCTATCAAAATAACAACATATGCCCCACCTCACTGTACAGACTTCTCCTGACAGCAGTGATAGAGAATCCCAGAGCCTTTCTCCTTCCCTAAGGAAGATCTTTTGCAGATCACCTAATCATAAGAGATGACAAACTGATCCTTAACAGCTGAAAAAATACTTCAGTATTTTTGTAGCAGCAAGATAAACATAAAAGCAAAGGATGTTAATCATGCATAAATAGGTAGGATCAAATACTTGGTATTGTGTTTGGTTCTCAATCTTAACAAAAGGATTTTTAGCAGATGACTAAGCACACTAAGTGGCAGTCAATTGGATAAAATTAAACAAGTATAGTTGCGTCAGCAACATTAGGCCTTTAGCTATGTGTGAAGAATAATATTAGAAGTGACAGGGGAACAAGTTCCACATAGCAAGCAAAGCCTAAAGACTTTTTGCTGCATCAGCAAGGCATGAGGGTAGGCACACAAACATACATCTACATTTTTGTTTTATCCTTTAATGAGAAGTCAACGCTGGCATGGCAATCCCAAGCAACAAGTAGACTACAACCCATACATCACCACTCAGAATATGGGCCTAAAGTGAAAAGAAATCTGCGTGCAGCAGCCTGTTTGTACACACTGAAACACCATGTAGATTTGACCACAGCCAACCACAGACACAGGAAAAGCTCCAGGAACAAAAATGAAAGCAAACTCATCATGGAGAGTGTCAGGTACAGATAGCTCACATTCTGTTCTGCCTTGGACCTTTTTCCAGAGTTTCCACAGTTCCATTATATTAGACACTGTACATTTTCTTTTCCTGAAGGAATGGCAAAACTCTTATTAAGACACTGAAAAATACTGAATAACTTAAGCGTTACATACCAGGAGCAAGGAAGAACATGACAAGATTGTCATGCTCCTCCATGATCTGACCTGAGCTTTTGCAGCAGTTTGTGACTTCACTTACCAGATCACTTTGTGGGTGGATTTGCTGACCAGGTGCTGCTGCTGCACATGACTGCAAGACAAGAGGTAGCACCTGCAGATATATTTTCACCTAGTAGAGCCCCATACTCAAAGAAAGTCTACTAACCATCCAAGTCTGCAGCGGAACCTGAAGCTCCTGCCTCATCAAATACCACCATGTACACCAGACGTTAAGCCATTTGAAAAATCTGGTCCTGCCCTTTGATCTAGTGCATTTTCCCTGGTGGAAATACTGTTGGTATAGAGTACACTAACTCAAGCTGAAATCATGGCTGTGAAGTAGATGTGTTTTGTGAAGTCATTATAAGCCTGTCCTACATGAGAGGTCAGACTAATTTTCAAGATTACAAAAAGCCTCCTCTTAGGATGTCTGCTAAATCATCTCATTTTTCGATTCCTGCAGTCTTGATGCCTTCAGCAGTGGCACTGTATAGTGTACATCCAAATCAGTATCCCATTTTACCTTCCTTTTCCAAGTATAACACTAAATTTCATTTTATCAGAGGAAAAAGAGTAGGTTAGGAGACAAGTAAAGGGGAAGGGGAACAAAGCAATTTGATGAGATAACAACCAGCAACTCACTTTCCATTCTGACAAGCTCAACATCTCTTTTTTTGTCATGACTATGTTATCTCTGCACCTAGCTAAGACTTTCAAAAATGTTGGAGAAAGGATGGCAGGGAACCACATAACAATTTTGTTCTTTTGTTATTAACATGTGGGTGGTGAGAGCTGTTGGTGAGAATTAATTAGAAGTGATGAGAATTTTAATTTTTTTTCTCTTCAAATTTTCATATCAATATATGATTCAAAGGATTTATTAGGTCAAAGACATCAAAAATGGCTATTTTTAAAAAATATTTAAAAAAAAAATTTAAGTGGAAAAAAATTATTACCACTTAGCTAAATTGTTGATCCTGAAAGCCAAGTATTTTCCATAGGTCACATTAGGTAGAACAAGGGTATAACCTAAATTCACTTAACCAAGGTCAATACCTTATCTCGTGCACAATACTCTCTTGATGCTGACAGAGATCACATTTTTCTTTTCTGAGATATTTCCAATTTTGTATCCCCCCCAAAGACTCATATATTCCTCACAAATGATCAAGATTTCCCATTTTGAAGAACTGTGGAAATGGGAAATGTTCAGTTACAGACATTTTTTACCAGAAAATTATAAAGTATTCTGATAATTTCACAAACCAAGTTTGATAATTTCCTGTTCAATTCTAAAGATAAGCAGACAAAAAGCACTCAATTTCTTTGTGATCAATTCAAAAACAATTGCAGCATAACTAAAATGATCAGTGTAAGGAATATACTTTAACACAATTACTAAAGAATGCAATTATGGATCGCTAAACCTTTTAGAGGAAGTTCAATCTAAGTTAGACAACACCAGAGCTGTAAGTATAGCTCCATATTAATCTTACTTACAGCCTAGCAGACCTCATAAACAGGAATCAAGTTGCAGCAGGATGCATTGAACAGAAAGAGACGCTTTAGGCACAAATTTAGATGAGCTTATGTGGATGCTGGAAGGAAATCTTCTTTACCCATGCACGAGGTTCCCTGCATGCAGGACTTTGCATTTCACTTTGTTTCACATCTTTCCTCTCTGTCCAATCCTCTGGCCTGTTCAGGTCTCTCAAAATAGCAACACAACACAATATTCTGACATATCAGCTACTCTTTCCAAGCTTGTATCCCTTGCAAATGTGGACAAATCCAAGTCCTCTCTCCCATCATCTAGATCATTAGTGAGGAGGATAAACAGCTTTGGATCTAATATCAACAGCTGGAGTATTTCACTAGCAAATGGCTTCTAGCTACATTTTGCGCCACTGACCACAACTATCTTAGGCCAGCAGTTCAGCTGATTCTGATTGCTCAGCATGCATGGGGGCATCCTCTTCCATGGACTTGCATGTGATCAGTTTGGACATTGGTTTTCCTAACTCCATCCTTGACAGATTGGACAGTTGTTCTACCTACTGTCTGGGCCACTCTTGCACCCTTTCTTTCTGTGCCCAGGTTTTGTCAGGAGCTGCTTGCTCACCCTTGCAGACCTCCTGCCACTTTTGCTTGATTTCATGCTCATTAGATTCTTGAGCTTTTAAACTTAAGAGCCCTTGAGCATGTTGAGTCCATTTTCTCCTCCTGGTTGGAGGTAAAAAAAGATGTAAAGAAGTTAAAAATGCCATCCTGAGAATAAGATAGACTGGGAGCAGGCCAAAGCCAGAGTGGTACAGGACAGCATGCAAGCTCTAAGTCCCTCTATTGCTGGCACAGATTGTAAAGCACAGTGCAACTTCATGATGCTCTGAAGTTCCTCTAATATTATACCTAAGAGCTGTCAGCTGTCCCAGAATACAAAGGTGGATTGCAGCTATCCTTCTTTCTTGTTACCTTATATTCTGGTTCAAAGAGAGTAACTGAGAATTGGGGTCTCAGGAGCCAAAAGTCACACTCCTTTTTCTGACCCGAGGCAAGGGGGGCTCTCCTCATACTTTTAAGCTATTCAACAGCTCTCTTCCTAAATTACTGAGCCTCACTTTACTGCCTGATCCTTGAGAGAAACCCTTGCTATTTCTCACATTGGTATTTCTGACCTGCCATGTCTTAGCCTCTCACTGCAGCTTATTTCATTAAAGACAGAAATGTTCAACTTTTCTTCACTATCATTTCAAACTTGAGTTTCACACTTCTAAAATAAAAAAAAAGAAATTACCACAAGATATTATCAAAAGGTAAAACATCAAAGACTGATATTAATAAAGTTGTAACAACTTAACACTGTGTCACATGTTAAGAAACACCACAGGCTGTTTAGCACTAGAAAGGTTATGACTAGCAAAAGTTTAAACAGGAGCTAGCTTTGTTTGCCTGTTAGAAAGCACTTTTTGAACTCACCAAGGCTCATGCTCCAGGACACCTCCTGCTCACTTATCAGCTGTCTGCAGATGTACTCCAGGTCTTGCCTGTGGCTGGAGAGAGGAGAGAAGCTGGGCACAGCAAAAACCATATCTCCAATGGAGGTTCTGACACCCAGCAGGCCTATGATGAAGCACAGGATCTCTGGCACACTGCACACCATGTGCCTGGAGTGTCCTGCCCTGGGGTCATCATACTCATCAAAAGATTGCAAGCCTCTACCCATTAATTGACACAAAACATGGATTTTCACATATCAGCATCCAGATAATCCAAGACGTCTGATGTCTGTGGCTCTTGGCCCAAGTAGCTGGCTAATGTTCAGAACTCTACATCCATCAGAACTCAGTTCAATCACTGAAAACAAATTAACATCTGCAAATCAGTTTATTAGCTATGAACATGCTCAAAACATCTACCATCTTTCAAATATAGCAAGAGCAAAGGCTTGGCAACTTCCTACCTCAGAAACATCAAGCATCTCTCACATAAACTCTATTTGAAATAACTACTTCAGTTACATTCAAGGGGGAAAAAAAAGTTTGCTCTTTCTACAAGTACAGCCTGTAAGCAAAAAACCATGTCCTGGTATTTCAGCCAAGGATATCCTTGTAAATGGACCTGTTTCAGGTACCTATGACCTTAAGCTGTCTTTGTCCGTAGCTTCTTTCATTACTTCTAAAATAGCTTCTTACTTCTCTGGAGTCATCAAAAGGTTACTTTTTTCAGGTTCTTTAGAGTAATCTCCCACCTCCACATGCCAGCTATTAGTACCTTCCAGCGTAACAATAAGCTGTTTTTATTTCTTCTGTAATGAGGTAAATTAGGAAATACATATACAGACAAAGATAGATAGATAGATAGATAGATAGATAGATAGATAGATAGATAGATAGATAGATAGATAGATAGATAGATAGATAGATATCTGTATTTGTCAACAAGGAAGCGAAGACCTTGCTTCTTAAGCTGTTAGATACAGCTAGTATAATTTTTCTTTGCATTACACAAATGCTTTAAAAAAAATCAGAGGAGTTCTTTGAATGAATCATAGAATAACAGAATAGTTAGAGTTGGAAGCAAACTCTGAAAATAATTTAGTCCAATGCCCCTGCTGAGGCAGGATCACCTAGAATGAATGTAACTCCCTCAATCAATTATGCAATAAATCCAAACTATAGAAGACGACTGGATCCAAACTGAGAGAAAATGAAGTCTTCTAGGAGTTGAAAAGCTACACAAGACTTGAGTTTTGCAAGAACAAGATTGAACAAATAAAAATAATTTTTTAAAAATCATTACACTGCTGAACAACCACATCAGTTTCCAGCCCCTGTTGTCCTGCTCTAAGCTTTGGTCTGGGTCTGCACCTCAGTCATCCCAGAATTTGTTCCTGAGGCAAGTACTGTGTAGCCCTGCAGATCTCAAATTAACAGACCAAGGTCATGAAGGGGACGTGCCACTTTCATAAGAATCTTGCTACACAGAACTGAGTCCTAAAAAAATTGTCATCAAGAGCACAAGTTCCTGACCAGATCCCCACTTCACTACAGCAAAGGTATGTGAGGGTCAATAACTACTTCAATCCAGTTATGGGGGCATAAACTGAATCATTTATTAAGCACTCGCTTCCCAATATAAAAACTCTGAAGGTAGGACATGCAAATGAAAGGGAAGGGTTATGCAAACAAAGTAGGAACAAAGGAGTTTTCAGACACTCTTGTGACACCACTAGGAAACTATTTCTTATCTCACTAAGGCACACAGGACTATAAAACATAGGCCTTAAGAAGCACAGTTCTGTTGTATTTGCTTGGGCCTCTTTGTTTCAAGGCTTGCAAGATAATTTTTTCAGCTTTGTCCCTGCTAAATGTTGAGTTGGATCCTGACAAAGGTATCAATGTACCAACGACTCATTTCTCCCTGGACTCATCCCTTGACAATTTGATCCCATGAGTCATAAGTCACTTTGAAGCAGATCCTGCAAAGTTCCACTGTGAGCCCTCTTCTTGCACCCAAGTTCTGCTTTTTGCAGTAGCAGCAGCTACAGTCTCACTTCTAGGTGCAATTGCCTTGGCCTGCTTGTCTGACTCTCCTCATGAAGGAGCTGGGGTTATTTGGTCAGGAGAGCCTTTTTTTCAGACTGGGAGAAAGGTCTCAGAGGGCACTTTATCATTCTCTACAATTACCTGAAAAGAAGTTTTAGTGAGGTGGCTCTTGCTGTATCCTTCAAGGTAACAAGCAACAGGGTGTGAGAAAATGGCCTCAAGATGTACCAGGAGATGTTTAGATTAAATATTAGGAAAAATTTCTTCCCTGAAAGGGTAGTCAGATATCAGAATAGGCTGCCCATGGAAGTGGTAGAAACACCATCCCTGGAAGTGTTCAAAAGTCATGTGGATGTGGCACTTGCAGATATAGTTTAGTGGTGAACACCATGGAAGTAGGTTAATAATTGGACTCAGTGATTTGCAGGTCTTCTCTTACCGCAGTTATTCTATGCACTCAACTCAAGGGCAGAAACTGAATGCAGTGTTATTTAGCTCACATGTATAGTGCAAGCCATTCTCAAGATTTTTTTAATTTTTTTTTTTGTTTTTTTCTTTTTTTTGCAAAACAGTGGGACCAAATGGAAAGGGAGGAAAAAGATAGTAGGAAGAACACACACCTTCATCACAAACTCTTTTCCTTTTATTTCATTTTGGTTTTGATTTCCCTTTCTTATATGAATCTTTTTACTGGCTAAACAGATGCATCAGACCTTGCCCAAGTTTTTGTTTTAAATATTGACAAGGAGCCAGTAGTGCACAATTAAGGCACATAGAGGGAGGATGCTTCATTAGGAGCAAAGGGAAACTACAACAGAAAGAAAAAAGATATACCAATTACCTTCTGACTTTAAAAGAGATATTTTTGTTCAGCTTGTACAAATAGGTACAAACTTTAGCAGTTTTGCTTCTCTCAAATTTTTTCTCAGATCAGAAATTTTCTAAACAATCATAGAATTCAAGAAATAGATAGGTCATAGATAACCCTTTTTAATGCTGAGAGCCTTATTTTTAATTCATACTCAATGACTTCTATTTTTTTTTAACTGTAGTTTTAAAAAAGCTCTCAGTTTTCAGAAAGCATTTTGTTTCCTCTCCAAAAAGGAGTATTTTACAGAACAGGCACATAAGAACTATATCTCCTCAAAATCATAATATCCTAACTGATATTTCTAAAAGAAGGTAAAGAATAAACAGATCCAAAGTAAGTGGCTTTTCAAAAGCATACATCAACAAGCATTTTACTGCCAGCTGAAAGAAAATTCTAGGCATGAAAACTACAAATGAATTTTACATACAACCTCAGCAGATGTTCCCAGCTGTTGCTAAATGATATTTTCTGTCCTGCTGGAGCCATAGCATAAGATACATCATGAAAAGACCAGTATGGTCTTTCTTGACAGCATATTTATACTAATACAAGCCCTGAAAGGAGGGGATGTACAAATTAATAAGCGGATTCCCTAATAAGGGATAACACTGTAACATTTTCTGCACCATCATCATCATCATCATGGCTAGGCTTCGCGAACGAAGATTTGAGAAGGGCACTACCCACGCTTCCTGCAAGCGTGCTGGTGGCTAAAAATGCCGATACGGGATAGGCAGGTCCGGTCAAAAAAGGCAGAGCAGAACGTCTCCCTAGGTGACAATGGCAAGGAACGGTTCTTTCTGCGTTGTCTTTTCTCCTCAAGACTGACTCTCTGTGCATTCTCAAAGGAAGCAGCAGCGTCGTGAATGGTGTGTCTCCATGAATCCCGATTGGAGGCCGGAGTGGACCATTGGTAGCAGTCAATATGGCCAAGGCTGAGGTGTTGTTTCAGGGAGTCCTTGTATCTCTTCTTCAGGGCTCCTCTCTTGCGGCAGCCGGTGGCGAGTTCACCATAGAGCACAATCTTTGGGAGGCGGTGATCCTCCATCCTGGAGATGTGCCCTGCCCAGCGCAGCTGCATTCTCATCAGCATGGCCTCGATACTGCTGTTCCCTGCCTGTTCAAGAACAGACACATTGGTCACGTAATCAGACCAGTGGATGTTTAGGACTGAACGGAGGCAGCGCTGATGGAAGCCTTCGAGAAGCCGCAGGTGGTGGCAATAGATGACCCACGATTCAGACCCATATAAAAGAATAGAAACTACAATGGCTCCGTAGACACTAATCTTTGTACTTTTCTTCAGGTGTTTATTGGACCAGACTCTTTTACGGAGTTTTCCGAAGGCTTTGTATGCCTTTGCTAGCCTGTCTATCTCTTTGTCGAGATCTTACCGTCTGAGGAAATGATACTTCCCAGATAGGTGAACTGCTGGACTGACTTAAGCTCTGAATTGCCTATGGTGATGTGAGGATGATGGAAGATTTCTTGAGGTGTAGGTTGGTAGAGAACTTCAGTCTTCTTCAGGCTGACTTCCAGCCCAAAAAGCTCAGCAGCCTCTGCAAAGCAGGATGTTAAGCACTGCAGAGCTGCTTCTGTGTGAGCAACGAGGGCGGCATCATCAGCAAAAAGCAGCTCACGGACAAGGTGATTCAGGGTCTTGGTGTGGGCCTTCAGACGCCTTAGGTTGAATAGGCTTCCATCGGTACGATATCGGATGTAGATGCCATTTTCTTCATCAAGGTCTGCTGTGGCTCTTTGGAGCATCATGCTGAAGAAGACTGTGAATAGAGTTGGGGCAAGAACACAACCTTGTTTCACACCACTGGTTATTGGAAAGGGCTCAGAGAGTGCATCGCCATATCTGACTTGTCCACGCTGATCCTCATGTAGCAGGATGATCATTTTGAGGAACTTGGCGGGACATCCTAAACGTTCCAAGATCTGCCATAGGCCTTTCTGTTCACAGTGTCGAAAGCTTTGGTGAGGTCAATGAAGGTTACATAGAGACCTTTGTTCTGTTCCCTACACTTCTCTTGCAGTTGTCTGAGAACAAACACCATGTCTGTGGTGCTCCTATTGGCTCTGAAACCACACTGGCTTTCAGGTAGAAGATCTTCTGCAATAGTGGGTACTAATCTGTCCAGAAGTACTCTGGCAAGGATTTTACCAGCAATGGAGAGCAAAGTAATACCTCAGTAGTTTGAGCAGTCTGCTTTTTCTCCTTTCTTCTTGTACAGGGTGATGATGACTGCATCATGGAGATCTGGTGGTAGTTCCCCTTGTTCCCAGCAACGCACAACAAGTTCATGGAATTTGGCATGGAGTGCTTGACCTCCATGCTTCCAGATTTCAGGTGGAATTCCATCAACCCCAGATGCCTTGCCAGTTTTCACCTGTTGTATGGCCTTGAGTATCTCTCCCATAGTAGGGGCTGCATCCAATTCATGTTTCACTGGTCGTTGTGTAATGTGCTGAATTGCTGAGCCTTGGACTACACGGTTGGCACTGAAGAGAGTCTGAAAGTGCTCAGACCATCAGTTCAGGATGGAGGTTTTATCTGTTAGAAGCAGTTGACCATCTGCACTGAGTAGGGGGCTTTGAACCTGGTGTGTGGGTCCGTACACTGCTTTCAGGGCCTCATAGAATCCTCTTTGGTCACCCAAATCTGCGCATAGTTGTGTCTTTTCTGCTAGGTCGAGCCACCATTTGTTCTGGATGTCTCGAAGTTTCTGTTGGAGCTTGCTGCATGCAAGACGAAAGGCGGCTTTTTTCATACGGCAAGATGGCTGAGCAAGGTGTGCTTGGTGAGCAGTTCTCTTCTTCTTCAGCAATTCCTGGATCTCTTGATTGTTCTCATCAAACCAGTCTTTGTTTTTCTTGGAGGAGAACCCTAGGGACTCTTCAGAGGACTGCAGGATGCAACTTTTAATATGTTGCCAAAGCGCTTCAGGAGGGGGATCTATGGGATTATCTTTAAGTGTAGTTTGAAGGTTTCCCTGGAAGCTGTCTCTCACTGTGGCTGTTTGAAGATTGCTGACTTGGAGCCTCCTCCTTGGAATGCTGCTTCTCTTAGGTTTGGGCTTGAAGTGGAGGTTAAATTTGCAGCGCACAAGGCGGTGGTCTGTTTGACATTCTGCACTCGGCATCACTCAAGTATGACGGACATCACTGACATTTCTCTGTTGTACTAAGATATAGTCATGAGGTGCCAGTGCTTGGAACAAGGATGCATCCAGGTTGTCTTCAGGCTGTCTTTCTGTTGGAAGATCGTGTTGGTGATGGTGAGCTGCCGTTCTGCGCAAAACTAGCAGGAGGCGTCCGTTGTCCTTGCAGTTTCCAACGCCATGCTTGCCCAGGACTCCTTTCCAGGCTTCAGAATTCTTACCTACTCTGGCGTTGCAGTCACCAAGGATTATGATCTTATCATCTGCAGGAACATTTTGGGTGAGGCGGCGCAGGTCTGTGTAGAATTTGTCTTTTTCCGCTGGGTCAGCTTGGAGAGTTGGGGCATATACGCTAAAAAGAACAACATGTTGCTTGTTGTGTAGAGGGAGGCGTAAGGACATAATGCGATCGGAATGACCTGTCGGCAGATTTTCAAGTTTGGAGGCAATGGAGTTTTTAATCATGAAGCCAACTCCTGAAAGGTGTCTTTCGGTTTTGGGTTTGCCTGACCACTAGAGTGTGTAGCCAGCACCATGTTCTTTAAGGCTGCCTTCCTCATGAAGACCAACTTTGCTGAGAGCAGCAATGTCAATGTTGAGCCGTGACAGTTCGTGGGCAATTAGAGCAGAACGACGCTCAGGACGTCCACTATCCCCAGTATCAAGCATGGTTCTGATGTTCCAACATGCGAGTGTTAGTTTGAGCACAACTTTTCAGGCAGGTGTATGCCTTTGAAATCTCTTTGCTTTTGTTTGACCGCATGGAAGATGCCGGTTGGCCGCAGTTATCCAACCAGGTGTGGAGATGAGCTTGGTACAGGCCACCTTTGCTAGGCCCCTCTCCGTGTGGAGCAAGCAGTGCTGTCCCTAGAAAAGGCTGCTTGGTCATTCAGGATGCTGCCGCAAGAGACTGTCATCTCCGGGGTCAAGTCTCTAATGACCCATATCCTGAACCGCCTGCATGCAGGGTTGGGTCTGCGGCTTCCAGCTGCTTCCTATCACCTGCCGTTTTCGACCCTCACCTGTCGCTACAGGGCTTTGCAATGTGGGTGAACCCTTCAAGCCTGCACAATGGATTTTTTAGGTGAGGCACAGCGTGTGCAGAACTGGCCCCACCCTTTACTCCTAAGGTTCATCTGCCACGGCCTAGTGAGCTAGGATGGTGACAGCGAATACCTCAGGACGTAGGTTTGGTTAGAGTATCCTTCTCTTAGATGGATGGCCTTACAGGGCTGAACGAGCTCCATCTGCCCAGGTTTGGGTTTGGAGTTGTCCTTCTCCTAGGATGGTTGCCAGATGGCTAGCGAGCCCATCCTGACCCGTGGACACACTTTGTCTGACCCTTCAGCTGAGACCTGTCTGGCATGGGAGACCCTACCAGCAGCACAAACCACCTCCAGCATAGCTCTCAACCTCATGAGGGCACGCAAGCTTCTCCCCCGCGACAAGGGGGTGTCCCCGGAGAAGATTTGCTGCACCTCAAGCCTCACAAATCACTTCTACCACCCAGTACCAACATACCAACACTTTACTCCACAGGAACAGCGAATACACATCACATGTAATGTGAGGGCAAACATGGTGGCCCTTCTACGTTAAAAATGCAAACATTTTTAACAGATGTAATTCCAATTAAGAATCAAAAGTCAGGCCAGAGAGCCTCAGGAGAAAGTAAATTCTACAGCTTTGGAGTTTTGGAAGGGTCTACTGGTCCCTTTTAAAACACACTATTAAAAAAAAAATAAAAAAAAAATTAAAAATGAAGGACAAAGTAGACAAAGTTCAGAGCATCTGCCCCTGAGTACCTTTGGTGGTGAAGAGGGTTGATGTACTCAAGAACCTACCCATTCCTTAGAGATGTCTCAAATTACATATATCAAATTATACTTTTAAATGCTGTCATGTCTCCTTAGAAGCCACTGGTCCATCTGGCCCATGGAGAAGAAAATCCTCAACTCTAAGGAAATGTTTGTATTAAGCCAGCAAATTTCACGGAAGGACAAGTGCATTGGTTATAAGACAACATGTAAGCAGACTTGCCTGCAGCTTTATTGTCAAAATGCTGTTTGGAAAGGGAAGAGCAAACTAAATGAAAGAGACCAGAAAGAAAAAGCTGAAGCTGACTGCATAATAGGCAGAGAACCACAGGAAAGAAAGATGTTGTGTGGGGTGATACCCTCCCCTATGCCTCCCAAGCAAGAGCAAATTTATTTCACAGTCAGCGAATTCCTCAGCAATGACAACACAAATTTTGAATATTCACAACAGCAAATACAAGGAATCATGTTATCTCAGGAGCAGACAAACAAGTACCTGAACTGCATCCTCTGCTCAAGAGGAAAACAAACCACCACAACCAAGTGCTTAGCTGCATTAACCCTGGCAGAGGATGTACATGATAAGCTTTGTACAGACTCCCAAACTAGTGAAATGTTTGACAGAAGAATACAAGTTGGCAGCATTGCTTAATCTGCATTTCAAGGGCAAAGCTCAAATTGCAGTTGCACACCGTGAACTCAGATAATTCAAAGGTATTCTTCTATACCTTCTCCTGAAGGGAGGCCAGCCAATTATTTTTGCTTTCCAAGTGCAGGTCTCTACATCTACCCGTACTCCCTGCGAGACATGAAAGTAAAAAGTGGTTAAATAAACACCTCTGCACCTATTATTGTCTTAACAGAATACCAGTAAGGGCAATCTGGAGAAAGGTTTTTTCCTTTGGATTCCTTTTTGCATCAAACCAGCTTGATAAGTAAAACCTTAACCTCCCCCTGTTTCATGGGAGCATATTTGCACAATTATCAGTAATAATTAGCCCAAAGCAAGATAGTCATCTCTTTTGGAAAAGCATAACCTATTTCTTAATGTCCTATTTCTACAACTAAACTCTCTGACTGCTCGGTTCAGCTGTTAGGAAGTAGCAGCAACTATTGCACAGGCAAAACCAAGGTATCTTGATTCCTTGCAGTTCAGGAAAACACTTCTATCAAACCATGAAAAAAAACGACACTAAGAGACGCGTTTCACAAAAACAGAACAGTAGGAAAACATTGTCCAAAGGTAAAGTTCAGAGGCCTCAGTCACCTGACATTAATACCCTGATTTTCATAGTTGTTGAGCCCTCTTTTCCCTCCAAAGAAGATGCTGAGCACTAAATTCTTCTGATAGGAAAAAAAAAAAACACAAACCAAAAAACAAGAAACAAAACAGGTCCAAAACAAGTGAAAATTCCAGTTAGTCCTGCAAGCACCAGCCCTAGTGACTGGGGAGTGGTGGCTGCATGTCCTGCTTCTGCAGCTTGGAAGAATGTCACCACCCAAGCATTTAGAGCAATGATAACACCAGCTTTACTTTCTGCAACAACCTTGCAATATTTGCAACTCACAAAATGAGCTTTTTTCCCTCCTTTGGAAAAGGATCAGATGTAAATCATTAAGACTGATAATCTCAGAGTTCACCCAGAATATGTTGAAGCGAAGGCAGAGATGGGAAAGATGTAACTAAGCGCAGGTATGCTAAAAACATATACAACTGTGGATACCAAGTAAAAAGCCAAAATAATTACCAGCTTCCAAGTAAAGAATTATGGAGCAGGTAAGGGCAACACCATCAAGAAAAACAGACGTAGGAGTATCAAACCCAAAGGGGTTCTTGAAATAACATGAAGTCAGTCAGGCTCTAGAGTTCTTTGCTACAGAACGTTATGGATACATTTCCACGGGTCAGAAAAAGCCTGGACACAATTACGGAGTAAAAGTCTGCTGAGAGCTAGTAATACAAATCACCACTTCTTTGTTCAGGATGCTTCCATGTCACTAATTCCTCTGTCTGGGAGAGCATTCTGTGAAAATACTGTTCAATGCTAGACCTGCTCTAATACCTTCTGCTAGACATTACAGACCATTATCAGAGATGGGACACTAAGCTAGAGACCACTCTTGTGAGAATGCAGGTTGTTCCGGGACATGGCTCTGGACCATCTACAGAATACAGTTAAGGTACAGTGAATCAGGCAAGGAGTCAAAATCCCTGGCTCTGAAGATTTGTTACAAAAAGAACAAGCAGCATTATCAAAGAGATTCATATCCAACTAGTAACAAGGGAAGCTGAATTACCAGCTGTAAAACAACATCTCATCTATTTTTAATATTAGCACTCCTCTTAGTAGTATGAAAAGACAGGGACAAAAAAAGGCAGCAGAAAGGACAAATAGGGAGGGAATGTCTTCCTGTTAACCTCTTCATGTCCTCAAACTAGCCAGTTATATGAGAAAAGAAGTATGAACCAATTATAGGAGGGAGTGCTGCTGAGATGTACTAAAAGTTAGGTCAAAAATAAAAAATGTTGACATCAAAAGAAATGTGGAATTAAAAAAAAAAGGTCCAATACTTTTTGGATAATTTTTCAAAACTCAAAAAACCTCTATGGAATATCTTTAATTTCTGCTTGCATCTAAATACATTGAATCCATTCACTCCTTTTGGAAACACACCACCAATTATATATTGGACAAGTATCTAATCATTCGAAGAGTGACAAGTCCAAAATTATAAAGAACATTGTAGCTGTTGTTATGACCCTTGTTGATTCTCACATTTTTCTCTTTCATCATAAAGTGATGATACAGATGAGACAGGCCATGACTGTAAATCACACAACTACAAAATACATTTTCCTTCCCACCTCAGTCTTTTAACCTCTTCTATTCAAGGTCTAAAGCAAAGAAAAAAAATTGTGAGGTTCCTACTGTTAACTCTTAGTATAACAAGCCTGAAAACAAAGACAGTACAGTCTTCAAGTGTGAATATTCAAAGCCAGGCACTAAAGTCCACATACGCCATTCAAATATGAGTTACAGTATATGATCTGAAGTGAAGTACCTCCTCTTCACTCAACTGTCCTTTGAAAGCCATTCCTGTTCTTATTCAGAGGATAAGTCAGAAGTGTTGATCTCAATATTTGTTGTCAACTCATTAACACACCTTACCTCTTCTCCTTGTCTGTTGCACTTTGGTTTTTTTCCCTAGCGAATTGGATCTTTAATAATCATGAACACCTCAGTCACTTGCTACTAATTGTCTCTCAAATGTGGGTAACTGGCAGACAACAAATGCAGCTTGGCTACTCAGAGCATAAATAAGTTTTGCTGGATAGCGCGAAGAGATGAAATTGGGATTTAATACTTTTGTGATATGATTAATTGATGCTGTTGCCTGAAATAGAAGAATGGACTTAATTATCCATGCCTTTCCCAGTCCCATACTCCTATGGCCCTGAAGTTAGCATGCAGATGACCAGATTCACTGTGAAACCACAGAAATGCAGAACGCTTATCCTGAGCCATCTATCAGGTTGATTCTTAAATTAGCTTCAGTGTTCTTTATCCCTGCTTACTTTACAAATATTATTAATCAGCTCTAATACAATAGCTACACTTGGGATACTTGCCTTGCCTTTGCAAACACGAGTAGCTCATGAAAAGCCTGAATGATGCATATTGTGCTATTCCCAGAATTTTCAGAAAACCTTACCTGAGAAAAACTAAGGATCAAGTTGTCAAAGTTTTAATTTGTCACTCTTCACGTTATGTAAATATCACACTTTAAGGAAAACAAGTTCTTGGAAGCTGATTTACCTGATGCTGCTTCCACTACAGCAGAGTGGTTAAAAAACAACTGATTTTTTCAAGTTCACACAAATATGGATACACATATGCATATATGCATACACATACAAACAATATACATACATGTATTTAAACATACAAAACGTTGAAAAAAAAAGCTTTCTTAAACTAGATTATCATTACCTAAAGAGGGTAAAAAAATCTATGATATTAAGTAAAAATAATAAGGATAGCATATCTGTATTGCTCAGGTCACTGAAAAAAAATTAAAATCAATTAGCAGATAACAGGACAGACTTTGACCTCAAAAGGCAGTTGTCTCTGCTGTTTCCTCTCGTCCAAAACAAAACATTGGCCCAGTATACCACCTTCTGCATCTTCCTGCAGTCTGGAATAGCGTTTTGTGAGAAGAGCACATGGACCCAACGCCCACCCAACCCTGTGTCTTCTGTCCACCTGTAGAAACAGAGGAGCCTTAGGAACTGAACTAGCAAGTCAGGTTGCTTCTGCAGTGCCACCCTTCCTCTCTGTTCATTAGCCTTCAGCCCAGAGGCCTCCATGGGCTGCCCAGGGCTTTTGCATTTGAACTCCCTGAACAGTCTCTCCTTGAACTGACTGAATCACTTCTGTGACCATGCAAATTGTTCACCTCCTGGAAAACTTCAAGTGTGCACTGTATGAGGATGTGCCAAATATTGGGTTTGATCTGTCACCAATGAGTTGCATTTGTTGCCCTGTTGAGAGACACAGAGCAATCACTCCTCATTTACCATTTCTATGACTCTCCTTATAAACTTCTGTTATCATTCCCTAGTCACCTCAGAGTTTGGTTTGCCTGTAACACCTAATTTCCAACTTTTATTTCCAGGGCACCAATGGCCCAAGTGCCTGTGCTTGCCACTGCTTGAGCATCAGGGGCAAAGGCTGCAGCTTGCAACAGCAGGAAGGACACTGTCCATGGAAGGGTCCTGGCATTGAACTAGCACACACACAACCAAAGTCATGCATTGGCATTCAGTGGTCTGAGACCGAGGCTTTTTAACTCAGACAGACCTTATGGGTCAGCTGCAGTGATCTTGGCCACAGGAAAATGAAGTAAGGTTTGCTCTTCAGAACCCCTCTCCTGCTGGACAAAGAATAGAAGAGGAAGGAGGCAGCAAAAACACCCTCTTCAACAGGCATTACTAAGAAGCAAACACTTTATTTCCATGATTTCCAGAACAGGACATCAATAATTTTGACATCCATCATCATCATTCCTGGAGATAAATCAGTCTTGCCTCAGCTGCTTCTAGAAGACTTAAAAGACAAGCTGGTTTTCTCACCTCCTTACACTGATGTACCCTTTGGCTACATGGAAATCCAACAACAGCCTCAACAAGTGTATATGAATACCCCAGCCCATTTTCAGCTTATAGACAAGGACTAGATGGCAAAGGGAAATAAAACCCCATGCTACTAACAAATTTTAACAGAAAGTATCCTTCAGTGCAATTTGATGCAGCATGAAGAGATAGTACATATTTAGCTGTGATAATTGTGATTTTCCCCCTTTGCTCTGTCCTTTCCCCATCATTAACCTAGTTTCCCCCTTTACCCCCTCAGATTACTGGAGTAATTTTTGATTTATCTTAACAGGCTTTGTGGCTGTGAGCAAACAGGATGATCTTGATCATCTTTGATCATCCAAATCAGGCAGCTAAGTAGAATCAGTTGATGCTAGAACTAACCAGAGAGGAAGACGATGCTTAACTGATGCCACTGCATCATGATTTTCCTTCTGAAGGTATTCATCACTCCTTTCCCCTTACTTAACAGAAGGTGTATAATCTGGAATGCTGCTGAATTGTGACTGGCAGAAAATAAAGCAAAGAAAAAGCTAACATTTTGTGTTTGTGCAAGTGCTTCTGACAGCATTTGGACCACTGCCAGCCTATTGAGTGCAAGCTTGCAGAGGGTTATGATGTTGTCTGGGCATTTGATGAAAAACTGTACAACCTCAGAACACAGGCTTTTAGATGTGAGTAGTCTGTGCTGAATCATAATGTGTAGTTGCACTGAAACATGTGAAAATTTGCTTCCTTCTTCCTTTTCCACCTAAACAGAGATCTTCTGATGTCCTATTAATATTCTGTTCTTTGAAAAATTACATATGTAAGGAAGATGAATGTTATAAATTCACTGTTCTGTAATAGTTACTCCCTCACTTTGAGGAAAAAATAATCTGTCTGGAAGAAAGTTATATCATTCTTTTTTAAATTTTATGTTAGAATATATAGGCAACATTACCATTTGAACTACACCTACAATACATGAGAAAATTCTGAAACGCTCACAGATGTAAAGGTTTTTCCCCTTCTTCAGATGTTATAAATAGAAAATAATTCTTTCTTCTTCTATTTCCAGCATGAAGCCTTTCAGAACTTATGTCAAATGGAAAGAAGTGCAAACCAGCCACAGAGAAAACACACTGCAGCAAGTAACTGCCTAAGGGGACTGATAATACGAGACTTTACGCTTCACAGTCCCTCAGGTTTGAACCTGCGCTAGGTATGTGATACACTTCAATGAAACAGAACAGTTGCAACACATTTCAACATGGAAAAAAAGAAGATAGAAAAGAAAATTGTTGATCTGCACTGAAGTAGCAGCTACAAAGCCTGCATAGTTGGACAGAGTCAATGTCAGATATAAAATGTTTAATACAAAGAAATAAAAGTTAACATTTTGGGATCAAAGAAGTATTCATCTTTAAAAAACAAAGTGCCTTCCACAGTAAAGGATTATAAGTGTACACCTGAGAAAAGCCCAGGTTTAAGGTGTGAATTAGGACTAGGCAATAGGAGGACAAATTGCTTAGACTAGAATTCATAAGCAAATATGAAATCCCAGGAGCCCAGGCTGAAGGGAAAACAAACAAACAAACAAAAAACAAAACAAAACATGTTGGAAGAAAGACCAGACATAGTATAATAACTGTAAATAAAGAGGGCAGCCTCAAACTGGAGAGTCACATGTTTTAGAAAGAATTAAAATTGGCACAATATACCACAGATATTCCAGACCCAAGTATTTAAGGAAAAAACAAGGGAAATATGAACCACTATTACCTACACACATAGTCCAAACTCTAACTGGAATTAGAGGCTTCTCTAATTCATAGATACCTCTAATTAAAGTTATGGTGAAGGTTTTCTAAAGCAAGGAGTTCCTGTACAGCACCAAACTGTAGACACTTCTCTCTTAGGGAAACCTGGGAGTAACATTTTGTCCTTTGAAGTTCCAGAAGACTGTTTCCATTTACATTAAGGTCCCAGAAGAAACATACCATTATTGAGAATTAAGCCTTCTAGTGATCAAAATTGAATAACTAGAGATCAAGAGATCAAGTAAAGTGCAGAAGACCATTATACAACACCAGAAGAGAGAATTAAAAGTTCTTGAGGCTTCTGGCTAATCTCCCTGTCCGTTAACAGCATCCCAAATAAGTAACTGGTTAGACATATTTTCCATCATTCTCCCAATTAGGATGAGAGCTGGGGTACAGCCTGAGTTTTATACGCAGTGAGTAGAAGAACCATAAGAAAAGTTGATTCTATTCTGGGCTCCTGCCACCCTCTGTTGACTTTCCCTCCCTTACTGATCATTATAATCATGTCATTTTCCTCAAATTTCTTACCAACTGCCAGGCAATGACCCAAATCTACAATCAGTTTTGCCTTTGATTGTGGAGGACAAAAAGTACAACTGTAGCCAGAAAACAAAACTGGCCTAGAGGAGAAGTAAAGCTGCATTCTACAAAGCCCATTTTTATTCTTTGCTAAGTCTCACTGGACTTCTGACCAAACTGAAGTCCCATTTTTTCCCTTACAAACCTACAAAATCTGTCAAAGAACAAAGTGGATTCTGTCCAGCATCTAGCAGTAAAAAGATTGCTATGTATGACAGGAAGTAACTGGAGAATGATTTGCATTGGTGATTTACACAACAGGCAGGAGGGAGTATAGGCATCATGTGAACTACGAACATAATCCAGAATCTGAAGAGAACAGTCTGTTGGAGTTCTCTAGTTACTGATCTCTGCAGAGTCACTCTTTCCTCAAGAAAAAAATTAAACTTCTAATCAATCAGCTTGTCTTCAGCAGCTTTTTTCTATATTAGCTACCTAAAAGGAGACAAGATGAAAAGGTGTATGCAGGCAGCAAAATCTTGTCCTTGTTGCACACAAAATGCCAGAGTTACTGTATCTCAGATTCATTTCTTAAAAGGAAAATGTTTCAGATTGCTCATTTATTTTCTATCTGTTGCTGCAACATCAGGTGCTTAGAGCCTCAGCTGCTTTAAAAAAAAAAAAAAAAAAAACAACAAAAAAAACCAAAAACAACAAAAAACCCCCACCAACCCTCCTCTCTACATTTCTGTCAGAGTTGTTGTAAATCTATCTGTTAGAGAACAAAGCTGAAGAAGAACTGAAGTATATACACATGAAATGAGAAAATCCAATTTCCTCATTAAAACCAATATTAGACAGAAATTGCCACTTTTAAAAGTTCTATCACCCTAGGGAAGTCTCAGCATACTTTTAGTCTAGCAGAAATAAATTCATACTTAAACAGATTATAATGACTAATTTATTTTTTAACTCATCACCAGACTAGTTACTTTCTTTACTGGAGTTCATCTACCCCAGAGGGTATGCAGATGAGCTCAATACAGTGTTGTTGTACAGGTAGGATACATCAATATATATGACCTCTTTCTTTTTAGAGATTTTACTGTTTGTAGAACAAGTACAAACACACACCAGAAGGCAGATACTTCCACACTTATCATTCACTAGGTTTTATATGGCACTGGTTCTGTATGTTTAAATGAGAATTTAGTGACCTCCATGTGGCCCTGTTGTACTATGGGCACTGAAGGTGAATTCTTACACAGTGAAAAACAGAGTGTTCAGCTGTTTAAACTTAGTAACTACAGGCAGGCATTTGTTCAAAACTGTGGAAAAAATTGCCAGATACTTGGTTTACAAAGTTACTTAATCCTTTTATCGAGTATGTCAACAGCAAAGATTTGATTCCTGTTCAAGTTCAGCCTATCACACTTTCTCAGGTTCTAACACATTACTCAAATTTGCTTATACTTCATTTTAGCAATTACTTTCTAAGAATACAAATTTGAAGATATTTCTTCAGCTTCAGCAGCAAATATAGTTACTCTATTCTGACATAAACTGCAAGATAAAAAATCAGGGTCCTTATTATTTGAGCTGCAAAGAAAATGGAAGCCAGTGTCCCTCTCATGATGTCCCCTTTCGTGAATAACCCCCGTTTCTGAGACACCAGAGAACCCAAACAGGGGGCTGGTTGTTGGGCTTTTCCTTACAGCTCCCGGCTCCTTTTAGGCAGACCCTGGGCTCGCAGCACTAGGCTGTCCTTGCCTATTCAGCCACATTCTTGGCTGTCGGCTCCTTCCCGGGTCTGTTTCCATGGCATTTCCTCATCCCCCTCCCACCTGCATCTCTACTCACAACACCACTAAATGAGAACCTTTGTTTGTGGTCAGGACAGGCTCAGGGTTTTTGATGGAGCTGCCATTTTTTTTTCTAGTACATGGAAGGTAAACACTACACTCCCCAGTTTTAAGCAAAGGATACACTTCACCTATAATACAATTAATGCTTACAACTTTATTGCACACAATTTAATCTAAAAAGCAGCTCCTTCCACCACATCCTGCCTTTAATTGCAATAGTGATGTTTCTGAATTGTATCTGTGCTTTGCTGTATCGATATACCTGATGAATCCTCGCCACTCAGATTTTCACCATAATTAAGACTCCTAAAAGAAAACTGAAAAAAAAAAGCATCCCAATGGCAAAAAACCCTTAGATGCTCTAGCAATAAATACAACATAAAAAATTATAAAATTAACGAATGATGTGGTTGGAAAATGCTTCAGAACATCACTGAGGGAATAAATACACAGCTACTAAAATGAATGTAATGTGAACCTTCTTGCTGGCTACCTTCGACTCTTTGGACTTAATAGCCCTCTTGGTTGTATTTCATGCGAAGAAAAATGTAGACATCACAGTGAAGAAGAAGAAACTAATTAACTTATTTGGTCTGTGTAACTCCAAAATGCAATAGCTAATATCTGAAACACTCAATTAAGGAAGAGGTTTGACTGGGCTGATTAGGTTTCTCCTCAGCTGTCAGCATTGTCATAGGCAACAAGAGGTTCATCCTCTCCATCACTGCCTGCTGTGGGCAGAGAAGCTGTGCTTCACACCTCACAACTACTGATACTCATTTTGGCCTTGATGTCATGCAATCCGCTTACAGGTTAAATGAAACACTGAACACTAACCCCAGAAAATGCCCCAGCATCTGCCACTGCAGAGCGTCAGAACAGAAATTCCTCTGCCAATCTCACAAGAGCATTATTTCACTATATGGGTTTGTTTTTTTAATCTCTTTTTATTCTCTGACTAGCTGTGTGGTTGAAGAAGGGACTCTGGAATTACTCCCCTAGGAACAATGGCTGACCCTCACAATCTGACAACCATCTGCTGAAACTAAATTTAGGGAAAATATGCCCATACAATCCTGACCGCCAAAAAACCCACAATGAATATAAGCAACTCAAGCTGAAAAAGTGGCTGAGGACCCATTGCATCACCTTGGTTTACAGTGAGGGCTTGGCTATATAGCAACATAGCTGCAATAAAAATCTGATTCCTAATGTGGGAAACATAAAACAAAGCCGTATTGTTCCCAGATTTTTTCTTTTTTCTGAAGCAGGACATGGTGTTGTTTCTCCTTTCATTCTCATTTAAAATGGATGTCATTATATGTAGTCAAGTCGTGACCACTATAGCTAGACCCAAAGGAATTGAGAAGGATGACTGAGTGGAGCTGCAACACAAAAGGTCATCAAACCAGCATCACATTACTCTCCTGTGACATCTGATGGAGCCATGACAGCAGTTTGGACACTAGATAATGTGAATATTCATCTGTATGATTTACAAGTTACATTGTGACTTTGGAGCAACACTTCTCATGTGCCCTTGTGGTACCTTGGTGACACTGTGGGGAATGTGTAATGTCAAAACTCTGACTTTGGTGTGACATGTCACTTGCTTTCCTTCTTTTTTTTTTTTTTATTTTTAATCACTTATTTTGAATCAGATGTTGCAGTTGGAAGAAGCCTCAAGCAACAGGCCTGGATAGTGAAGGAGCATATTAGCAAATTTATAAAAGAAGTCAATAGAATGCTGTTAAAGCATATTCACAAAGTAGCTGTGACCTGTCATCTTTCATATCAAAATCGCTGGTTTCTACAAGGAAAACATTTGCAATACAGAGTTTTCCACCTCTGAAGAAACCTCATTTCATTTCAGAGGTAGATTGGACAAAAATAATAACTGTCTTGAGCTTCTAAGAGAAGTTTCTTAGATAGAAAACGCCCTTATAGATGTCAGTTAAGCCAGCAGGGATCTATCTTGGCCACTCCTGCAGACACAGCACTCTATTATAACACCATATATTGGCCTGGACTTTTTTCTTGAATAAACAGAACACTCATAAAAATTAAGACTCAGATTACACTGTACCTGTCAAGTCTGCGTATGCCCTATATGGAATTCAGAACATTTTATTAAAAAACAGGCTGCCAAGGGAGATCTGCTTGTCCTCCTGCTCTAAAGGATTAAAAAAAAATCCAAACCCAAAACAAACCCCAGTGGCCTCCAGCCTGTGACAGGGAGCTACCAGAATCACACTAATGCAATGAGGCAAAGACCCGACGCTCTTGTTCCCTGTGATTATTCACTGGGAGCGAAGAGCACCTGAATTCTTGCAAGCTTCCTTCAGGCTTAACGCTAATTAGTAGAACCACATGAATAAAATGCTCCGAGGCAAAACGTATTGCGTATTTGGTGACTCCTGCGGGAAGATTTAAAAGACGGCTGCCTACACGCGTACACCTTCTCCTGCTAGCTTTTGATTGTCTTCTTTCCCCCGGGCTCCAGCCTCTCCCGCCCGCGGGCGCTCTTTTCCCGCCGGGGGCTCCCACGTGTGCGGCCGCGGGCCGAACACCCCCGCAGGAGCGGGACCAGGAGCAGCTCCGGTCGGACGGACACAAAAGATAGTGGCCCGTACGGGGATCGAACCCGCGACCTTGGCGTTATTAGCACCACGCTCTAACCAACTGAGCTAACCGGCCGATCTGATACAACTCGTGCGTGGAGTCACTCCGATTGTGTCCCTGGGGGAGGCGGCGCTACCCGCGCTTCGGAGCCGGGCTCGGCGCTGTCACCGCACCAGCACCCGCGGGGCCGGCGCCGCTTGCTCGGGGTTTATGGCCGTGGTCCCCTGCACCGGTCGTGTTTCCTTACGGCGGCACTCAGGGCCCTTCGTGACACGGGATGTTCCTGCTCCCTCGGACGAGCAGGGATCCAGGCCGGGACGGGAACACGAGCACACTTTGTCCCAGTGCGGACAGGGAGGGGACGGCACAGGCTCCAGGGTGGGGCCGGACAGTCTCCGTCTTCGGAGGTTTTCCGAGCACCTGGGACGAGCCCTGGGCAGCGTCCAGGCCTGCCCTCACCTGCAGTGCTGCTCTAAGCAAGGGGCTTGGGAGAGGCACCTCCCGGGATCCTTTCCCGCCCGAGTTAATGAGCAAAACTCGCACGGCCGGCGGCAGGAGCTCGGAGCAGACCCGCAGCCTGTGCTCTGATGGACCCGGAAGCAGGCGCGGCTGGCCAGCATCTCCTGAAACTCACTTGGCACAGAATTGAATGAGACTGAGCCTAAAAACACTTACCTTCCCTGGAAGGGTACACAGTAACACAGGGAGGAATTATTCACGATCTCTTTTTAATCTCTATTTTCTTTTACACAGTCAAAGATTTCAGTTTTACAATGTTGATTTTCCTGTCTTAGACTGCAATAAAAATCAAGCTTTTCAAATGCTTGGTCTTCTTGGTAGAGCTCATTACAGAGAAACTGTCCAAAGAATATCTATATCACAGCTTGGGATGAGAGACACTGACTTGGGACTACTGGGATGACAGTGCCATGATTTTCTAGCCCACACTCACACCATCCCTTCCACTTTATTGCTGTTAGCCTCAGCTGTCAGCACTTTCCTCAAAGTGACCAAATTCCCCAGACTTCATTGTGCCCAGCTTCCTCACAGAACCCTTCATCCCCAGGAGCGAACTGGTCAGATCATTTACAGACTCCAAACTGTCATTCCTCCTTCGCCTCTTGTATTCATGTCCATGAAGCAGCAACCAGCCAACTGTCAGGAAGCACATATGCTCTGGGATCTTGATAACCAGCTATGTTTTCTGGGAAATGTCACTCTGTGTGAGGCTAAACTCACTCAAACATTCAACAGCAAGGTCACATATGGACTCTTAAGACAAAGATGACAAGTGAAAGGGCAGAAAGAAAACAGAATCATAGAATTTCCTGAGCTGGAAGAGAGTCTCAAAGATCATCCAACTCCTGTTGGATGTTCTCCCAAACAAGCCGCAGCATGGGGCTTATGGAGTCTGGGTGCTCTCCAGACTGACAGATAGGGCATAATTGGCAGGTATAGGAATAGCAGACCTTTGTGCATCTGGCAAATGGATTCTCAGTTTGGTTGTAGGTAAGAAACAGTTGCATAATCATTTTTTGGTCAGTTGCTCCACAGAGAAGCTTTCTTGACTTTCTCACCACAATTTCAGCAGAAGTACCTCATGACAGTAATATATTGCCTCAATTCACTGCTGTCCACCATCGGTTTTTAATCAAATCAAGCCCAATTATGCAAGATAAAGCCTAGATTCTCTTTGGCTGTCTGTTTCCACTACCTTGTAGTAAGGCTAAGCAGACCTGTCTTTTCCCCCAAAGTTTAATCCCTGTTGTTCCAAAACCCTCTTCCACACACAGAAATAATATCCTACCTTTATAGGAGAGACTCATTCAGGCTCTGCTGTACAAGCAACAGATTTTCTGTGATTAGACAGTGACAGATAACATTAACAGTCCAGGAGATCAATGCTGCCTCCAAGAAAATAAAATTTTCTAATTGAACAGTAAACTCTGGTTTCTCTCCAGGGTGTGGGATCCATACTCTCAAGCAAAAAACCAAACCAGCTTAGAATAAGAAACTGTTATCAGGCTATATAGTGGATATCTGTACCGTTATGGAATTTGGTGGTTGTAAATACAAAGTATTTGCAAGGATTTTCCAGCACCATTGGTGTTAAAGAGTTGTGTTCACAAGTACTTTATCAAATAGAATCTGAGCTGTAAGGGTTTTGCTAATCCAAAGCCTCAGCTGGACATCTCAACTATTTTGGACTTTTACAGCACATGTAGAAGATCTACAATAATGGTCCGCTCATAACTTTACCTTTTTATAGAGTCTCTTCCAAAGCAACTATATTTAGCACTCAAGGGCACAGATAGCAGGACACTGAAGAATGAAGGTGGTCCAGGTGCTTGAGCTGTGCCTCAGATCTTCTCTTTAGTTACCTGTTTTCTCCCTACCACATGTCCTGCAGCATCTACCCATTTCACACCACTCACCCTGAATTCTCCCACTCCCTTCCATCCCTGGCACACCACTGGCATTGGTGGCAACCAGCAGGGCACTGCAGTGAGTACAGTGAGTATTCCATACTGCCAGCTATCCCCAGTACAACTTGCGCTGCCTGTACTTAGAGCTGGAGTCCCAACAGCTGTATCTCAGCCTATTGTCTACAAAGGAAAACTATGTTTTCCTCAGACTCAGTGCTGTTCAAGATGAGAAAGATGCTCCTACCTCTGCAGCCAAGCAAATTACTTCTTTTCCTTTTCACAGGCAATAAATTGCTGAATTATATAAACTTCACACTCCCACTGTGCTCCTGCCTGTATTACATATTGTATACTGCCGCAGGCCCTGCCATCGTGAACCCTGTCTGTGTACGAAAGCAAGACCATCTTCCTGACAAACAAGGTATTTAGGTAGAAAGTAGAACAGAGCACGCTCATGGGCTTCTCTCTGCCTGTACTCCTTCCCGAGTGCCTGTGCTGCAGGACACGGTAAGGTCTTATTTCACATAGACCAGTGAGGCATCTGACAAAGTGATCTTTGGTCACTGCTCACTACCCAACCCACAACGGATCTGAAGGAGCAAGTAAACCACAAAGAATAGCTTTAGGCATTCCACAGCCATGTCCTGTTTTTTCTAATCTATTACCAATTCAGAATTGATAACTAAGGGAAAAAATTCATTAGCTGCTCAAAAAGGTAGAGAGAAGTAATGTTATCAGTCTGAACACTATGCAGGGATTTATTGATAAGCTTGTCATTGAAATCCCAGTCATAAAAATACTAATGCAGGTTATTTGCATATGTCTGTGCATCCAAACAGAATAAAGACCCATAATGTTGTATTTAATAAAATTATGATTGCCCCAATCAAAGTAAACAGTTGGTGGTCATAAAATGTGTGTTGAAATTTAGAACTCTATAATTACAGAATTTTTAATAATAGATACTGTGAGTTTTTACTAAAACAGTCAAGATGACAGTTTTTGTCCAACCACTATCAGTGTTTGGAGCCTGCAGATTCAAATATCACATCTAGAAATAGGGCATTATATCCGGCAAAACCACCACAGTAAGTTCCTGGTACAGTAGCAACAATGTCATGCTTTGAACAATAGCTTCTCAGCAAAAAGAGAGGAAAACTCCCTTCAGCAATGAACCACCAACTATAAACACTGATTTTGCAATGTCTGCATTGCTTACTTGAGGCCAATTTTACCACAAATTATAGAATGGCTTACATTGGAAGGGACCTTAAAGATCATCTAGTTCCATCCCCCCATGCTGTTGGCAGGGACACCTTCCACTAGACCAAGTTGCTCAGAGCCCCATCCAACCTGGCCTTGAACACACCCAGGGGTGAGACATCCACAACTTTTCTAAGCAACCTGTTCCAGTGTCTCACCACCCCCACAGTAAAGAATTTCTTCTCTAATCTTACATAGGATTAAGCTATCCAAAGGACACCAGAAGTCAGAAGACCTGAATTTTCTCCATGGCACACGCAGTGCATCCTCTTATCCGACTACACCCATAGGATAGCATAGCTATGCACATACAGCTATCCCCCCCAGCAGGTAGCACATTGAATTGAATCCTTGATAGTATGGTTTTAGTGCCCAGGCTGGTGTTAGAAGATACCACCAGGAAGACATTTGGCTTGTTTACCTGTATCACAGTTCCTGAATATGGTTTGTTCCCCTGGAAAATGTTTTGAGATGCTCTGCAGCTCTCAGCTTCCAGCTAACACCAGGCACCAGTTTAACATTTCGCATGCCACATTAAGCCTACAGTTAGAATTACAGGGATCAGCAGGATGACTTTTTATGAACACCATCTCATTATTAGTGCTGAAATTGCTGGCAGCTTCTCCATTTTACACTAGTGTCTGTTTGCTTTGTTCTGCTATGGATGGGCAGAATGGATAAGGCTACATAAGTTTCGCATCCAGTTCAAGTGACACTTTCTTGCAGGCAGAAATAGTTTGATTTTCTTGACTTCTATTCAGAGAAATTTGTAAGTTTAAGCCTCATCAAACAACACTCATCCTTTGACATTTTTGATTAATTTACATCTACAATTTGAAGATGAAAATTAACTATTGCTCCAGAGTAGTTTGAAACTTCATTCTGGTTTAGCTATTTGCTAAAAGTCAGTTTCCTGGTGGCTTTCATTAAAAAATAAAAAACCAACCAACCAAAAAAAAGGCAACTAAAAAACCAAACCACACACACACAAAAAAACCCCAAAAACACCCCACCAAACCCACACCTCAGAATGGTAAGAAGTAAGAAAACCTGCTTGCTGGTGAGTATTCTTGATTTATTAAGCAAAGACTGCAGAACAACCTTATAAAAATAAATTGCGTTCTGAGGAAGCTGGACAGTGTAGTTCT
Source organism: Pithys albifrons albifrons (assembly GCF_047495875.1). Classification (NCBI taxonomy): domain Eukaryota; kingdom Metazoa; phylum Chordata; class Aves; order Passeriformes; family Thamnophilidae; genus Pithys; species Pithys albifrons. The sequence goes on along the minus strand of NC_092458.1, from coordinate 95,821,083 downwards.
TTCAAGCTGTAATATTCAGGAAGGTGTGTTTCACAGGGTACTAGATTTTAATTATAAACCATCAAAAACCCCATGAAATATCCTAAACCAAGTAACAGGGTGCTTTTCCCATCCAAAAAAAGACTAATTCAAACTTATTTTTTTGTGAAGTTGCCAAAATTGCTTCTTTCCCCCAATTAAGTTTTTACCCCTCCTCCCAGCTGCAGAGCTTACATAGAAGACCAGTACACCAAAACAGTTATTTGCACTAAACCAAGATCCACCTACTATTCAGTGAAGTTTTACAAATGGCACTCTATACCTCCAGTCTGCATTGTGCTACTAAGTGTTTTTGCTAGAATTCCCAATATTTCCACATGGAAAGGCCAATTTGTGATTAGACAAGTGTCCATTAAAAACCACTACCATAGTGATCATTTTTTATTAGACCTGTAAAACCTGCTGTTTCTGGCCCTCCTGTTTCTCCTGTCCATGCAGACATCCTCTCTTCTGCTCTGTTCTGCAAGGCACCCAGTGGTCATTAAAGTTCCATTTGAAAAGAATTAAAAAGGACTATAATTTTTATGCGATTAAATTGAACCAATTATTTCTTGAAGCCACAAGCATATAATTTCCTATAAGAACTGAAGAAAATCAATATCCCAAGTTCATAAATTATTTATTACTCCATCAGGCTGCCGTTTGTTAGTGTAACAGGACACCATTCTGGACCTGAACAAGAAGTGCAGTTTTCATTCATATAGGTAAAAAGGATGCACACCAAACAACCAAAAAACTCAAAGAAAAGTCCAAAAACCAGAATTACTCCCAAATTCCTATACCTGTGCTCCCTGAAGAAAGCTACTGCACAATAGGAAACACTGGCAGGCAAAATGGCTCTATATACACAAAACGTTGCATGTTGTCCTTGTCATAGGTGACATTTAACTATTTTGGTGGGTTTCTTTCTCGTTTTGAAATCAGTTCCACATATGACCTACAGGTAGTTCTTATGTGAACCATGTTTCTGAATGCTGGAAACTTTTTGAAACTATGGTGCTTCAAACTGTTTAAAGAGAAGTACCGTAACATATATACCATACATATACACCATATATATTAACATCTCCTATTTCCATTTATGCAGAGGTAGAAGCATCTGGAGTATGAATCAGGGATTCAAGGAAGGCAAAACACTTACTGCACACTTCCTGTCCTGACAGGGTCTATTCAACCATAATATCTCTTCAAAAAAGGATTTGAGGCCAGTTAGAAAAGAGTCATGCTGACATCCATTATCCCCAGGAGCACAGGGGTGTCATTACCCACACAGCAACACCTGGGTGTGAAAGCACAACTGGATCAAGATGTAGCAGGGTCAGCTTCCCTTTCCGTCCTCCTGACATAGATAAATTGAACAATACATAGTTTATTCTGTGTACACCTTTGTGATGTGACCTTGGAATAAAAGTGCCTGTCTGAATGGATATGAAAGTTGACATGTTGCTTTCCAAATAAAAGGCAGCTTGGTCTGGGTGTTAATAGGTCAAATACTTGTTTGCCCTGTGAAAGCCTACTCTGTCCAAAGTCAAAAGCAATTTTGATCACATATTGCTGTACCTCCCTGTCTCTGGCTAGTTTCAGAGTCAAAAACCAGCATGTCCAGAGGGGACACAATACTTTAAGTTAGAGGATTTTATTTGGAATATTACTCCTTGAAGTGTGAAAGAATGATTTGCATTAACCTAAACACACTTCATCATCCCAAGCCTGGGAACAGAAGTTGTAGAATGATGCAATCTACTGAATTTCATGTGCTTATTTGTTGTTCAACATTTTCTGGATCCAGCAATTGAAGAGTTATACATTACCTCAGAGAGCTTTCACTTCTCTTCAAAGACCAATCAACTAAAAAAAGAGTTCTTAAAATATGGACAGTTCCTCTTCCTTCATATACTGTAAAGTTCTTCAGTCAACTGAAATGGGCGCCTTAGCATGTTAATCTAAGATCAAATATTACAAAGATTCTTAAGGTAAGGATTTTTTGCTTACCTAACAACCATATTTAAAACCACATTATCTGTGAATTCACTTGTGATCAAATTCAAAGCAGTCATTTATATTTCAGTAAAATTGACAAAGAGTGATCTGAGTGTTGTTTATGTCTTCACCACATAAGGAAACTAAACAGTAGGCAGAAAAGGGATCTTAGTCCTGATCTTGATAAAGAAAGGACCTGGTCTGTTAGACACTGGTAAATCTAAACACAAGTTTTCTTGATAGAGAAAGAGAAGCATAAAGGTTTCCAAGGCTTTGTATTGTACGGAATGACTTGTTACAGGCCAGATTGTATCATTCTAAGAAATTAAAACCAGTTCCCTAGATATTCTTTTCTATAAAAGCATGATATCAAGGTCCAGGATAACGCCAAACAGATTAATTTTGGGAAGACCCTTCAGTATCCGGACATAGGAAAGACTTTCTCAAAAACTCTTTAGTACATAGAAGAGAAATGTTTAGCTAGTACAAGCTCATAGCAGTCCATTTTTTCTAGGGCTAACTCTTAATTTTGCTTGACACTGGGAACAGAGTGGAATTTATCAGCCATGACCAGCTAATTTAGAGGCACAAGTTTCAGCTGTGTCCTCTGTGCTGCCAAGCCACCCAAGCTCCTGTTGTAGAGCAATACAACATAGCAAGGCAGGAGCCTGAACCAGCTGTTAGAGATACAGTGATCAGTCCAGCAGTGGAGCAGACTGTTTTCAGTCTAGCAAATATCAGCATTGTCCAACCAGGAATATGTTTTGAGTTTTGTACACTAAAAAATATGAGTCAACCTAGCACAGCCAGAGTGCAGACTGAAAGCTTAAGGAAGGATTTATGTACAAAGCCAAACCCTGTTGGACGGGATCAATTCAAACAGAGGAAAGGAAAAGAGCAAAAAGCCTTTTAGGCAACACTTGAAGGAGGATGACCTTTTGGGACCCTGCTGATTACTTACATGATTTCTTGCCAAGAAACAAGTGCTGCACTGCTCTCCAGCCTCAGCAGCCAGCATTAATGATCCCTGCACATTGGCAAATTTACTTCCAGCCCCAGGCTCAGCTGCAGTTGTTGAATATGGTGACAAGCTACTTTTAAAATCTGGTATTGTGACACATGCAAAAAAACCCAAACCAAAACACAAATAAAAACCAAACAAACAAAACACACACACACCTTGGGGGGGGGGGGGGGACAAACAACAAAAAAAACCTCTGTCCATTTGCAAGTTTGTTTTAATTTCATTTTGAAGATACAAACCTGCAAGTAGTCTTCTTTTTTTTTTTTTAATAATCAACTTTATCACTGGGCCTGCTGGCTTAGAGCTGGGCATAAGCTAAAATCTCCTAAATAAATCTCTTAGCTATATCTTGATCCAGGAAAGCAGGTCAGCACAAGTATAAAGCAATGAATGATACAAAACTTAATTATATCAATCATTCCAAGCAAAGAAGGAATGATTGATGGCTTAGTCTAGGCTCCAATGGCTTAGTCTAGGTTGGGGTTTTCTGTTTGTTTGTTTCGTTTCTGTCCTACTTACTCTCCCATCCAAGCATGAGATTCTTGTACAGGTAGATTTAGACTCAGCATATCTTGACATGATATTTTAGGGGTTTCTTGAATAGTTTGTGACTAAAGCAAGATTTTTCCGAACTTTTCCCAGGTTAGTTTTCAGCCTGTCTTCACAAGAGAGGTTCTCCATCCCTCAGACCATCCTTATGGCCCTCCTCTGGACCCTCTCTAACACGTCCAACATCTTTCCTATGCTGAGGCACTCCAGGTGTGGTTTCACAAGGGGGGAGTAGAGGGGGAGAATCACCTCCCCTAACCTCATGCCCACCGCTCTTGATGCAGTCAGGATGTGCTTGACCTCTGGGCTGCAAGCAAACACTGTTGGCTCATGTCTAGCTTTTCTTCCACAAGAACACCCAAGTCCTCCACAGGGCTGCTCTCAATGAGTTCTTCTCCCAGTCTGTAATCATGTCTGGGACTGCCTTGACGCAGGTGCAGCGCCTTGCGCTTGGCCTTGTTTCTGAACCTCATGAAGTTCTCATAAGCCCACTTCTTAATCACCTCCCAGTCTTCTGTGTGAGTTTTCACATCTTCTAGGAGAATCTGCTCCATGATTTCCCAGGCACAGAGGTGAGGCTCACCAATCTGTAGTTCCTCAGATATTCCTTTCTCTCCCTTTAAAAATGGGAGTAATGTTTCCCTTTTTCCAGTCACTGGGGACTATGCCTGATCCCCATGACTTCTCAAACATAATGGAGAGTGGCTTGGCAACATCATTATCCTTCAGCAGACTGGGGTGCATATCATCAGGTCCTATAGACTTGTGGCTATTCAGCATCATCAAATGGTCCCAAACCTGCTTTTAGTGGGAGGGACTTCACTGCCACCACACCCAGCTGAAGCATCAGGGACTTGAGAAAAGTGGAAAGTCTGACTGCCAGCAAAGAATTCATTGAGTACCCCAGCCTTTTCCATATCAGTCACCACCAGTTCACACCCTTCATGCTTGGGGGGAAAGCGGGTATGTGTGGCTACACTTTCCTTGGCCTTTTTTTCTTTTTCAGACATGTACCTGCAGAATCCCTTCTTGTTACTGTCCACATCCCTTTCCAAGTCCTGCTCCAGCTTTGCCTTGGCTTTCCTGACCCCATCCCTACTTATTCAAACCCTATCCCTGCACTCTTCCCCAGTCACCTGTCCTTGTTTCCACTGACTGCACATTTCCTTCTTACTCCTCAGTTTGAGGAGCAAGTAGGTCCTTGCTCAGCCATGTCAGTTTCAGACCTGCCTTTCTCAATTTCCTACACACTGGGAGAGAGAACTTTTGGCTCTCAGAAAAGTGTCCTTAAACAGTTGCCAGCTCTTGTCAGCCTCTCCATCCTTAAGGACAGCTCCCCAAGAGATCTCATTCACCTATTCTTTAAACAGCTGAAAGTTTATTCTCAAGTTTCAGGGTCTTTGCTCCTAGCCAGGCTCATGCTCCTTGAGATCACAAACTCAATTAGGGCATGGTTGAGACAACCCAGGCTGCCACCAGTCTTACCTCTTAAAGAGCTCCTGCACACTGGTGAGCACCAGGTCCAGAAATGCCTCATCTCTGGTTGGTTTGTTGAATACCTGGCCCAAGAAGTTGTCCTCTATGTATTGCTTTCCCAGCAGATGTCCGAAGGGTTGAAATTCCGCATCAGGATGACAGCTTGTGAGCATGATGGTTCCTCTATCTGAGGCAACTAGGCCTCATGAACAGGCTTCCCCTGATCAGATGGCCTTAGTAAACACCACCACCACCACCACCTGCCAGGTGCTTTTGTTTTACCTGTCCTTAATTTTTATTCACAGGCTCTCAACCTGTTCATGGCTGTTACTCAGAGACAGTTCATGAGAATCTATTCCTTCCTTAGCATAGAGCACAATACCTCCACCCCTTCTGCCTAGCATATCTCCTCTGAAAAGCTCAGAATTCCCCAACTGCAGTGCTCCAGTCATGTGACTTGTCCCATCAAGTTTCTGTGACAGCAATTATGTCATAGTTTCCTAATTGGACCATGGTTTCCAACTCCTTTGCCATATTATTCATGCTGCATGCATTGGTGTGGAGGACCTTCAGCTGGGCTGTCAAACTCTTTCTCTTCTGGAAGGCTCCAGTGGGGGATTTCCAGATTCTGGACTTCCTCCCAGCTGAGGGTATAGCTAGCTCTCTGAGCTTTCAGGAGGTCTGTTTGGATGTAGGTATTTTCCCAAGGAAGCTGTGGCCTTTCTGTCTGGGTTTCAGCCTCAGACAGGTGGCTGTAATGAGTAGGCACCATTTTTGTTGCCAAAAAGGGCTGCTTCTTGTTGACCGCTCAACAGGATGGAGTGACCCCTCCTCTGAGCCCTTGCTTGCTACCCACCATGCAAACTGACACACCACATCCTGTTGGCCACAGTTCTCTGAGTGTCCTGCTCACTCCCAGTGATGGTACCAAAGAAACCTAATGTAAAGAGCAAGAAGAGAAAATAAACTACTTAAATAAAGTTGAAGAGCAAGCAAATGATTTTAAAGCAAAAGATGGGTGTAAGCTGAACACCTACTGCTGTCTTCTTCCAGCAGAAATTAACAACATGCAGTATATGCAGGGATAAGATAAAATCAAGCTCTGTTTTCTCCAAATAACCATAACTAATCTCTTGCTTACATTGCATACCTGTTATTTGGGAAGTATTTTTTTTATTTTAAAATATTTAAGTGATTTGAGGGAGAGAGTTAATGGAAGGGATTTTAAGACTTCCCAGAACCTAGCAGCATCCTGCAGGAACAATGTGAAAATTTATTCTGAAAGCGTTTACCCCCTATTGCCTACATTTTAGCAAAATTCTATCTATGGGCTGTGTTTTATTACAAAAAAAAAAACCAAAATAACACAAACCAAGACTGGTTATTAACAATAATTCATTCACTGCAACTCAGTGATTTGTTATTCACATTTGTTAGTGCCAGGCATCCTGGGCAGTGTCTGAAAACGTCAAATTTTACAAGTTTTAGTAGAACTCCAAACAGCTTTCTGGGCGCTTGTTCAGAATGGTTACCCAGCTAGGAATGGAAAGACAAAGAAGGAAAGCAACATTTAAACTGTAGTACACAGCCTGGATAACCCAAGCAAGCCACATCATGAAGAGCATGTAGTAAGGACTTCTCGCTAAATGCATCCAACTAAAAGACACCAAAAAGTGACCATCAACATATTCCAGCTACAATGACAAACAAAACTTGCTCTTATGCAAACCAATCAAATCAGGTGTTCATCTTAGTGCTCACAAAGATTAGAAACATATACATGCAAACCAGTCCCACTGAAAAAAAACCCTTACAGAAATATTAGTAAATCAGAATATGAACACCTTTAGAGCAGGCCTCTGACAGTTTGATTTACATTTGCATTAGCAAGTAGAGCAGCTGAGCAGAGGAAGATCTGAAGGCCAAGCAGTTGGAAAGCAGTGTCCATTCCGTAGCCACTCCAGGACCTTTACTTTATGCAATATCTAGCATGGTCCTGTGGAGTCATTTAGCTTTTGAAGTGCTCTAGTTGCACCACCAACATCTTTGTTTAGTTTCATCTTGCAAGACCCTGGTACAGTTTTAACAATTAGATTCATCCACAGGGATGATTGGGAGACACCAGCAGAAGTGCTACCTTCAGCCAATCTAACACACTAGAGTACATGCAGTAATGTGGATTTTGGTATCCTCAGTACTCAAATTTAGTCAAAGCTTGTTCCCATATCAGTAGACTCATTTCAGAGTTTGCTCCCACAGGGACAGAATTTGGGGCAGAAGTAACTACCTCCAGTGACACTGGATTACACAAAAATGGAGTCAAATTTAGAAAAATTGGAAGATAACACAGTAAGAGGATAAAGCTTTGCTGCAGTGAATACACCACCAGTTTCCTGTATGATCTTGCTTAAGTAATTTACCTTCCCCGTGTCTCATCCCCATCTCAAAGAACACAAGAATGAATGAATACTGGGAGCTAATATGTAGATATTACAAGGAGTCAAACTGATATATTTGAGATAATTATTAGACTATTTTGAAGAATTGAGGTCAACTGCACAATTTCCATCTAAAACCACACTGGAAACACCTTCTTCCTAAAAATATATGGTAAAAAAATTTGAAGTTGAACTTGTCCCTACTGGGCTACATCTCACTGTTCCTTTGGTTGCTTTTGCTTTTAGAGACTCATGTTTTGCTTAAAAGACCATCAGAAAACAAGAACAATCAACACACCCACTTTCTTAAATTTATAAGAGCAAAAACCAAAATCCAGAAAAAGCACAACTCAATGACTGTCACCTAAAGGCATTCACAAGCACATTATTTTTAACAAATAGAACTGGTAAGTTTTAGGGGCTAGCGTTAAAACAGCAACATTTGAGTTAAAAAATGTAGCAAAAGAAAAGACATGTTCTGACATTCACAGCGACACACAGGAAGCAAAGGGTCCAGAAAAATAAGGAAACTTAAAAAAAAAAAAAAGAAAAAAGAAATTGACCACAAGATCACTGAAGTGAAAATTGCAAGCGATTCCTCTCAGGGAATCAAGTGACTGACTGATCACAGTCACGTTAATCTGCTCCATTTTAGTTACAATTCAATCAAATGTGTGATTTAAAGTGGAAAACCAAGCATCTTGGAGGAAGTAATTTGTATGAGCATAATGGATGTGAATAATTTTTATAAAAAATGAATCAAGGTAGAGGTGCCAGTGGGCTTGATTTAATTGCAGACCGAGAAGAGCAACCATTTCCTGGCAGAGAACTTTGATGTGCTTGCAGAAGAACTTGTGCTTTTAAAATTATCATGTGCATCATGAAAAAGTCAACAGCTGCACAGCAGTAGCTTGACGTGCAAATTCCTGCCTTTATTCAGTCCACGTATGCACATGCTGATAAGAGATTTAAGCAGAAAAATATTCATTTTGCATCATCACATGTAGAAGGGATAGTTTTTTGTTCTGAAAAAAGCTGCTTAAAACCAAGGAAAACATGCTATTTCACAAGCAAGCATCAAAACATTTGGATTTTCATCACTGTTTTAAGCTTAGAAATAGACTTAAGGGAATGAGTTGACCATAAGCTGACAGGTGTTCAGAGCAAAATTTCTGAAAGGCCATAACATAAACAAATGTGGGAAGAAGCAACTTGTTTTAATATTTCAGTGTAAAAACAGAATTCCAAGTAAACTTGTTTTCTCCACAGAAATAAAATGAAGTGAGTTGGATGTGGCTCATATCACATTAAATGCACATTTGTCTATCACCTCTCGGCACTTAAAACTGACCATGTCAACAACAGAAGATGCTCATCTGTTCCTGGATAAATTTGTTTTGGTGGTTCATTACAGGCTCTGTTTTCTTTCTCACTGACCATTTTCCCTGTGTGGTAAATATAAACCAGGACCTCTTGTTAAGGGTGATGCATAAAGTGGGAATCGTGACCTAAGGCACACCCATAGTCGGTCTCCCTCAAATGCACCAGGGTCAACACTGAGAAGGTTAAAACAAACAAACAAACAAACAAACAAAACCAGGTTTTTTTAATGATGTAACTGATAAACCTGTGCCTCTCTGCACCCTACTATCCATGTCCCTGGTAAAAACTCTATCTTCAACTTTCTTCCGCCATTCTGATCCTCTTCTATTTTTCCTACATTTTCCTAAGTCCTCACATCCACAACTCTTATTGAGACTTCTTTTTCCGTAAAACTTTTTCCAATTCTGATATCCTCCCACGTAGCAGTAAATGTATTAATATTTAAGATTTCAAAAGTCTAGCTAACTACCCTAATTAAAAGCTGTGATTGTTTCCAAGCCGCCATTGCTGAACTAAAACAATACTGGGTGTGTGGCCCCTGTAGGCTCTACCAAGAACCAGCTCTTCATGTCAACTTACTGTTTGATTCCTTATTACAATGGTAGCAGTTAGCAGGCTACTTAAGCAGCCCATCTTACCAGAGATGGATACCTGGTTTAACATTGAAATGATGGAGTTTTTGTCAGCTCTTCCTTTTTTCTTGGATAAGCACATAAGCTGGTTCTCTTCAATTACTTGGCAGAGAACCGGGGAGCAGATGAGGGGATGCCAATTGAGTGTTCCCATTACAATCCGCACTTGCAGTACTAGGCACATGGAATATCCAGGTCTCAACACCCATAAAGTATCCTCCTCCTGAAATTACAGTAGATCCCAGCCACAATATTCTATGCCCACAATTACCCAAATCCCCTCTTATTAAAACTGATCATCAGTAGCACACACTCAATCCACTTATTTAGGGGACTAAACCACCATGCAATTATTTAAATAATAAATTATAAAAATTATTTAAGTAAAGGCAAATGTGGCTACAAAAGCTTGTCATCATTCTCAATAATGATACTCAGAAGAAGTTTTAAAGAGAAAATGGCAAGATTTCACAAAATATAAAAGCATATGTCTGCATGAAAGAAAACACATTAAGTATTAAGCATCATAAACACATATCCAAAGGAAAGATATCTATTGGGGTGTATGTCTGCTTTTAACTCAGACTGATAAATATGCCTACTAATCTATGAATTTTCCAACCAGAGTCAGGACTAACCTGCAGAGGTGTGGACATGCATACTTGGGACACTGCATCTGGAGTGCTGCATCTGGTTCTAGGCTCCTCACTACAAGAAAGACAAGGAGCTACTGGAGAGGATCAGGAGTCTGGAGCATTTCTCTTATGAGGAGAGACTGCAGAAGCTGGGTCTGTTTAGTCTGGAGAAGAGAAGACTGAGAGGGGATCTCATTAATGCATATAAATATCTCAAAGGTGGGTGCCAAGAGGATGGTGCCAGACTCTTTTCACCTGCCTATCAATAGGATGTGGAACAATGGCCATAAAGCTAAACACAAGAAGTTTCACCTCAACATGAAAAAGAATTTATTTACATTAATGGTGGCAGAGCACTGGAAGAGGCTGCACCGGGAATTTGTAGAGTCTCCCTCTCTGGAGACATTCCAAACCCACCTGGAGGAGTTCCTGTGTTACCTGCTCTATCTGACCCTGCCTTGTCAGGAGCATTGGACTGGATGATCTCCAGAGGTCCCTTCCAGTCCTAACAATTCTGTGATTGTGATAGCAGTGTAAAAGCAAGAGCAGGAAAGCTGCTGATAGGTTCCTGTCAGCACCACTAAGCATGCCAAATACTGGGATAGGGAACAAAAGGCAAGAGGAGAAATCTGGGAACCTTCACTGCTAGGTAGAGATGCCACCCAAAAATACACTGATCCTATATGAATAAAGACTCGAAGTTTCTGATTTTAGTATTCTAGGCCCATTTGGGCTTCTAAGCCAAAGTTAAGCAGCTGAACAGCCTTTTGAAAGAAAAATAAACCACGAACTCACACGACAACATGCTTAAAGACTGAGGTGCACAAAAGCAAAGCAGGCAATTGGATGAACTGCAAAACCATGTTATGATTAGCAGCAGTAGACAGAAAATACATATCTGACAAACCCAAAACAAAACATTGGCTGAATGGACAAGTAAGAATAATTTAAAAACAGGATTGTATGCATACACAAAAATATCTTCCCCCCATCCCATCAACTTTTATAGCCAACCATTTCCCAGTCCAGTATGTAAACTTACACCTGATTACCAGAATGTTTAAGAAACTGCAGGATGGAAAAGGTTTTTGCCAATACCACAGCAACCACTTCTTCACTTTTGTGACAGCCCATCTCTTTCACTGCATTTTCAGTGCTGCACACTAGGATGTGCAGCAATAGTTGTTATGAGTTTATTCCTCAAACAAAAATCAAAGGATTCAGCAGAGCTCACTGCTGCCAGTACAGTATTGGAGAACTGTAATCAGTAGTTTTACAAGACCTGATTTTCTTCAAAATTTATTATTCCAGAGGATTTTGTCTGATTACATGAAAAAGTTAAATCAATGAAATATAAAAAGGAAACAAGCACACTTTAAAGGAGACTGAAGAGACAAAGGAGGTCACGGATATACACCTGTTTTCTAAATTAAATTTAGCAGCTTTGAATGTTCTTCAATACACAGCTCTGCAGAAGGAATCCCTTCATCTATAAAAGATGCAGATCATATATATTAGAAGTGCAGGCTGAGCTGTATGAATAAGTCATAAATAATGTAAGTCATTGAATTCCTACCCACCTCCTGCCAAAATGGAGCAGGAACAGCTCATGATTTCCAGATAAACTTTGTTATTCAAAAATTATCTATGAAATCATCTCTATGAATTGCTATTTACTTATACCTTCTGCCTGAATAGATAGTTGCTCTTATTAGCTGTTGAAAATTCCAGCTGTTTTGACTGGCATATAGCTCACAAAGCACATCTCTGCTCTTTCCCCGAGCATGGGCACTTATTGGGAACTCAAAAAACTACACATTTTAATCTCAAACCTGATGCAATTATTTTTCTGTGAGCCTGGCAGAACAGTTCCTTTCAAGCAGTAAGTGTTCACAACACTGGCACAAGTTGTGCGGCCACACTGAAAGAGCTCTAGACACTGAGACCTGGACTTTAGGCCTTTGTCAAATAATTGCCTCTCAGTTCTCAAGTACCACCTGCATCAGAGCTGCTGTCTTCAAGGGCCACTAAAACCAGAGAAGATGACAGTGTTATAGAGAGGACCCTGGTATTATTAAACTCATGTAATAGTTACAAAACTGGAAACATTCATGGAAGTTCCCTGAGCCGTATGTACCCCAGATCTTCAGTACAGTTACACCACTGACCTATGAAACCCTCCTGCCCTCACATGAATTACAGAGGTTTTGATCAAAGACTACATTAGCTGTACAGATGATTGGACAGCCCAGAGGATGCTGCATGTGGCTGTTTCCAACATAACAATGTAGCAGATATTAGTATACTCTTCAAAAAACTGTGTCCATTTGATTTTTTTTAATTTTTCCGCCATTTTTAGTCAGATACTTACTTTGCTCATTTACACAAAAAGCAGTTGTCAAACATATGGTCTGAACTTCCTAAAGGTTTACCTACAGATGTGATGTCTTCAATCTGCTGTCAGTAATCTCCAAAGGAAGCCTTTGAAATTGGCTTTCCTTCAGGATCCTAGTTTAGAAGAGCTCTTCATTTCTGTGTTTGGAGCTCAAGAGACAAGGAATATTTTTCTTTTTTTCTTATTTAGGAAATATTCCCCCTTATGACAGACTTCAGTAGACTCTCTGAACACACGGAGAGCTACTGAGGTGAAACATAGTTGTTCAGGGTAACCCGTGTTCAAATCAGTCACTCTTGAAACAGGATTCCCACAAGGCTATCCCTAGAATAGTCCAAAAACTGAGGAAAGAGTTCTATCAGGAAAACATAATTTTGTTAAAAACCAGAACATTTCAAAGGAATGTCTTTTATATGGGCATAATGGAAATTTGTCAGAATTAAAATACTTTGGATTTGCTTTTATGTAAAAATTTCTGTTTTCTTCAACAATTTGAGATATTAACAAAAAACTTAGCAGAATACAAAGAGGGGGGGAAAAAATCACTGTTTCAGATCCAACAGAAATGCTTTTATAATCTCAGTTCAGAGGGATGATTATTTTATGTTTCAAAAACCAACTTGGCTTTCCAACAAAAGCAAAACCAAAAAGCTAAAGCCTCCTGATGAATCTTGGATCCAACAATTAATCTAGATGACAAGCCTTCTAAAAGCATCAGTACACTTACAACTTTTGTTATACTCCTATTCACCAAGTTCAAAGAAAAATGCGCAGCAAAACATGAGGCAAACCCAAAGAGAAGCTCAGAGTCCAATGTTTAGTTATAGACACGATGCACTTTGCATCCAGTCTCCAAGCAAGCATCACAATGAAGCCTGAACATCAGGCTCATCCCCACTGAGGTGCCACAGCAATTTTGGGATGAATGTAAAACAGCTAAGTGATCCAAGGCCAGATTTGAAAGGTCAGGTTCCTGTTGTAGAAATATTATGCTTGTCAGCAGCCTTGGCTGATGCAAGAGATTGCACTAGCACAGTAATTTGACTACTACCCATCAGTGCTTGAACAAGTCCCTGAAGAACAGTGCTAAGGTACATTAATAGGGCAATGTGGAATAAATATTTTTAAAATATGAAGTTGTACTTCGACCAAAGCAATTTATAGGTACTCAAGTGAAACAGTCACATTACTCTTAGCATGCAAAGGATTTCTATGCACAGCTAAGGAACAAGCCCAGGATTATTCTCAATGCTCAATGACCAATTGTAAAAACAATAGTCAAAACTATCCTCTTTCATGTAAACCATATTTGAAGCACACAGAAAAGAAATATATATAGTAATAGCATATGTTGCCAGAATCTTCCCAGCTATAGGTATCCAAACATTTTTTAAAGGGTAGTTCTTTCATTACCTAGTTTCACAAAAAAATTGCACAGTAACTCAGAGTAGTTAGGTGACTTGCTCAAGAGTATTGCAGGTCAGGCAACACTGGCACAGTGGCAGCCCTGTTAACAAACTCCTGCTCTCCGGATTTCCCCCAACCCAGCAAGTAGGCCAGCAGTGCCTCTCCATTGCAGTAACACGTGGCAAGCCTTCCATTAAGGGCTGCCTTCCTCACAGGCTCTTTACCCACTAACCAAGATGTTATGTATACTGCAGCAAACATATCCACACAATAATGAGAGGATGAAACAGCAGCATTCTTATGAAGCAAGACCTCAGTGAAGTCAGTAATGCCAATATCTTGTCTACTCTAAAAGCTTGGCTACATCTTTAAAATATTTGGAAGCATAAATACTGCCTTTGCATTTTACAACACAATAAAAAGTGGTTTAATATAGCAATAAAAACTCAAATATGCCTTGACAAAGTTATTTTAAACACAGGTCTTAAGCCCATAGCTACTAAGTTGTAGACAGATTTAATTTCAGAAAGGCCTTGACACAATACCATTTTAAATGAAAGTAAAATATCCTGCATATCAAGACTTACTAAATAAATCTCAAGGTTTTTATGGCACTAATGAATGAGTATGAGCACACTGGGACTGCTGAGTAATTTGCACTAAGGCTATATACTGTGGATGCAAAACCAGAAAGTGGCATATGCCTTAGTACTGAAAATGTGGTTATGACTATCCAGAATAACAGGGCTGCAAATGGGGAGCTCCTGTGGTTCAAGCAAGAATATTTACAACAGTGACCTAAGTCACTAGCGAGATCAAACCAAAGAATTAGAAGCAGCATGCACTGCATTCTACCTATCAAAACCTCACATAACTAAAACAATGAAAAAATACAGTTAATTATACTTGCTTGCAGCAATCAGGGTCTCATAACATATAACCCTCAGTGAGGCACACGAACAGCTTCACGCCCACTGTGAGGAAAAGGACTTAACTTACATTATTCCCCAACCACTGGGGTGGGAGATCCAGTAGCCAGGGATCCATACCCCACCCAATCCAAGTTCACAGAACTATTCCCCCCAAGCCCCAAGGGGTCCCAGCTGTCCCCCACAGGCATCAGGGTTAGGGTTAGGGCCAGGGGGTTGCCCCACACATGCTGTGGTGGCAGCCATGGCCAGATCACCTCCCACCTCGGCCAAATAGGACAGGGATAGACAAGCATTTATGGCAGGTCTTCCCCAAGAGGGTCTGGTGGGGGTAGCAACAATTTTGGCTGTAAAAAACTGTTGAGCTGAGTGTTAAGAGGGAAAGCCTTTCTCCCCATGCTGCCACCTCAACCGCTCAGAAGCTGGATTAGCAACTTCTTATTTTATTTTTTAACACATAATTAAGCCAAACTTTTGCATTTCAACTAAAATGAGGCAGGCACAGCTCCATTGACAAGTCTAACTGAATAGCAGTCTCTGGCAGGGTAGTAATCACTTTATTTGGCACCAACAGCCCCAGAGCAATATCAGCTCCATGACGCTCCCCACAAAGGTCCCTTCACTACCTTCAAAGAGCAGCAGCTGCCTCAGCTCACAGGGCAGAGAAAAGACAGGGGTTTTTTCTTAACTATGACAATCAGTTCTAGGACTGTTAAACCTACAGGATGATGAGCCACAGAGGATGTTTACTTTAAACACATAGAATGTGCAGAACAGGACAGGGAAGGTATGGCTTTTGTAAAATACTTCAATTTGGCTTTGAAAAAAGTCACAAGCAGAAGTTGAAGCACAGAAACAGCAAATTCTACAGTATACATAATTTGCACAGAATTTTTTTGCCTATTTTTTTCCTTGTAATGTGGAAAAATATATTAACAGGGGCTTATCTCATCTCAATCAGAATTATTTTTGTGTTCTGGCAGAGCAGTCTGGTACCAACTGTTCTTGCTCTTACCTGACATCAAGTATTTCTCCCTTACCAAGATCAGTGAGCATGCTTCCAGGGAATCAAGGTGGTATTACAGCAAGATAAAAATTAAAATACACAGCATCCTCAAATCATATGCAAATAATTGGCAGAAACAAGACTCAGTCCTCTGATTTAGACACTGCAGAGCCCTCTTCTTGTTAATTAAAAAAGTTTAGGTGAATGATTTAGATGAGCAATTCAGAAGAATTATGAACTTTCCTAAATCTTTGTTCAAAATAAGAGCTGAAGTTTCTGTAGACTAATAAAAAGCTAACTTTAGTCATATTGCCTTGTGCATGCATACATCCACAAGTGCACACCCTGAGCTCTCCACTTTCTCCTGCCATTCCCACATTTAACAAGCAGTAAAAGTGTCAGAATAATTTTGAAGAATAATGCCTGTGTCAATAGAAAATTTTCCACCTCTCACTGCCTTCAGTAACACCAAGTTCTTGTTCAGAGAAGGAATTCTGAAAACAACTTGACTGGTTTTTTGAAAAATTAGCTGTAGGAGTGATGGAAGCAACAAGGAATAAAATTTTGGTTTTGTTAACAAAAAACATTTTGATTAATGCCATTTTGTGCTTGACTTTTAAAAATGTCATTCAGTATGCACAAAGACTTAAGAGAAGCTTTTTAAAAAAAAACCTCAGGTGCTTTTTGGCACTCTACTTTTGTAGAATACTTTCACCCACATGAGATTTTAATGTTTAAATATGAAAGAATGTCTATTTTGAAAACACTGCTCAAAATTGAGTTTGTTTTTCCTCAGCATTATCAGTGCCCCAAAGGAGAATGAGAGGAGCTGAACTCCTGTCCTCACCATGACTGGTATGCAAGCTTTAGTCCAATATCTGTACAAACCATTTCTGCAGCCCTAGGATCAGGGTGGCAGACCTGCCAACCTGAGCACTGTGTCAGTGCCATGATGGTACACCTGCCAGCTGGAGAGGGCTCACAGCTGATTCTCCTGATGCAGGGGGATGTGGTTCTGCCCATATATCTATCCCCATAAAGATGCCTGCAGCAAAACTCCAGTCTAACATACAGCAAGAGCTTATCTACCCATGGCATGCTCAGGAGACTCAAAGCAAATCAGCTGAAGGCACAAAGTGAAAGCCAGGAACTTACAGTAGCATTAGATGAAAGTTACTTTTAAGAGGAATACCAAGAGGATACTTTAAACATGATTTAAGGCAATATACCCTATTTTCAGAAGTCAATTGATTTACCTATTCAAAGTACACGCACGAATAATGACAAGACAGAAAAGAAAGCAGAAAAGGCAGTAAATTACAGTCTTCAGAGAGTACCAGTATTACATATGTATCATCCAAGTGTAACTACTCACACTGAAATGCCATTTAAAACCACACTACAATAAGGGTATTAGAACACTACTGTGCAGTTAAGGAGTCAGTGAGACTGGAGGGTTTCTTCTCGAGGCAGCACGGCTACATTCCCAACTTCAGACCTGAGAGAAGAATTACATTTAGGAGGCAGCTGCACAGCAGAAACACTCAGGCCACTCAAGAATGCTCTCTCTCTTTTTTAGCACCTCAGTTGTTGCTGTGCTGGATCTGTGTTTCTCTTTTCCCAAAATCAAGACTACAAAAATATGATCCCATTGCAATTTACCACCAGTACCTCCAGTAGGTACCACCTCAGCACAACATCAGCAACTGTCTTTTCCATCTGAGAATGAATTAGTAACCCACTATCTTTCACAAGAAACAGTTCATTTTTAAAACTAAAATTACAATTTAAAAAAATTAACAAAAGAGTATGAAATGTGTAAGCATATACAATATTATATACCAATTACATGGGACCTCAGGCATGGAAACCACCTTATGTATCTCAGTTCTGACATATCTGACAAAAGAGAAAAAAAAAAAAGAAAAAGAAAGGCTGAACTCTCTTCCCAACTGCTTCATTTTATTCTTTCATCTCTTCTTCACCCTACACCTACCTAGAGAAATTCTAGCAGTGCAGAAATCTCTGTCATTTAACCTTTTGGGGTTTTTGCGCTACTTAACCATTTCTAGGCCAAGAGTCCCTTCAAACCTTCTATAGTCTATTGCTCATGGTAAAATCATCCTGCACATACCAATATTTAGATTCCAAGCACTTCTTCTCTTGAGATTTTGTAGCTTTAAAATGAAATTATCTTAGTTTTGTTCAAAGCATTCTTAAATCAGGTTCAAGGCACAATCCATTAGAAGAAAAAAATTCAAACTGCATAGTACAAAGGCTGGCTTCTGCACAGGTTTCTACATAATTCAATTTAGGTCAACTAACTTGACATTATGCACTATATTGAGCAGAACAGGACAGTGAGTATTCAATAAGACACTGACAGTCTGCATAAATTAAGATTATCCAGGAACTAGTTGCGGTTCCTTACTGAACTAGTCTCCCCTATGTGATTCTTTTCAGGCCACAAATATTTCAGAGATTAAAAAAAAAAAAAGATAAAAAAAACCCTCAATGACTTTATAGAATCCTCCCATCCCCCAAATACACTGTGAGGTCAAGAACACAGAAAAGGTGCAGAAATAATCCTGGCCTGACATTGTGGCACAAATCATTTTCACTTTTTAAAAACTGATTTAATAAACCTTGAAAAGTTTTGTATTTTACTTGCATAAAATTATTCTAACTGATCTGTTTATAATTGCACAGGTGAAAAATAAAACTTCTAACTGATGAACTAATCAAAATAGTATTAGAACAACTGCTTTTTTTAACCCAAGGCTTATCTTTTCCCCCCTCCCTCCCAAAAGCCTATGCATTCCTTACTTGCTCATCTGCAGGAATTTACAGGTGTTAAATTAGCCATAATAAGCCTTACCTTTTGTTCCCTGATTGCTATCAAAACATATTGAGAATTACAATAGAAACATATTGAGAATTACAGAAAAAAAGTTAATTAAAAGTTTGAATGGAAGCCCTGGGAAGTTCAAACAAAAGATTTTTCCCTAGTTCATACCAAGATCTGGCTGCATGTATAATTACACATAAATCAGACTAGCTTTCTGAGCTTTTCTTCTTCAATAAAAAATAAACTTTTCCCTTTCAATTTAGCTACACATTTATAAATAACCAGGGCTTCTATTACAGTCAATATCTTGTGGATGTGATGTTAAATTGATAAGATATGCAAAAAAGGACCAAAAAGTTCTAGTGATTTGTACTGCTGGGGCAGCTTGCCAGGTTTCCCATCTAAATCTGTCCTAAAAATAGAGGTATTCTAATGTTAAAAGTTTCCCTAGTATCCAGTCTAGTTTAAAGACAAGTTCCTTCAATGTCAGCTTTCCACAAATATAAATGATTGAGTTTAGCTCATAAATGTCATCTGAAAGTAAATTTGAACATTGCTGCCTCCAATGTTCATACCAAAATAGGAGGTTTTATGTTAAACGCCACTGTCTGACACACAGAACAAACCTTCCTGCTCCACATTACTTACTACAGCCTTGGCACACAAGTATTTAAGTTAACCAGGCAAGGATCGAATTACACTCCTTGAGGAAAGGATGATGCACATAGATTTTTTTTCTTCACTTATGTCATTTGTCAGTAACAAAAAACTTAAAACTATTTGTACATCTCCAAACCTACCATAGTAAATTTTTGCCCTCAAACAAGCTGTTAGAGACCATGGTAGAAATGCCGTCAAGGGGAATTCAAGCAGACAAGAGAGTCAAGGCAGAGACATTAGGACACATGCCAGCATAATAAACAAGGGTCTTCTGTGTCAGTAGATCTGGGAACCTCATAGTTTCCCACTCACTCCCACCCAATACATGTCCTCAACCATCACAGGATAGGAGGAAGAAGCATTTCGTAATAACATTTTCAGCCTTGAAAAAAGGCTGAGTTGCAATAGCCATTAGTTTTCCATCACAGTTTCCCTAAGACAGATTTGATTAAGCATTATGAGCACTCATGATTTCAGTTTCTGTAACAGGTTTGGGTAGTTCAGACATTGCTTTGCGCATTGGTTGTATACTTAATACGGGCTCTGGGATAGGACCTCCTCCATGTGAAGCTGCAATGAGAGAAAAGTTTTATAGTAGTGCTCTGGCCATAATAATGTTCAGAGATAAGACTGGTGAAAAGCGGTAACAGCTTTTATTTAGTCATTCGCTGAAACTGAAAACAACAATCCAAACCAAAATAAGTTCTCCTTTAGATATTTAAGATTAGGAGTAAAAGTGGAAGGATATATTGCTAACATAGCACACATGAAGCATGCTACAACCTAGAAAAATTGTGCATAGAAACGCTGATCATCATGCTATTCTGATGAGGGACAAGTAGAAAATATTATTTAACAGGTGTCACCACCCATGAAGTTCTTCCTTTTTTCTCAGAATTTTCACTTTCATCTCTCCAGTTTTCCTAACTCTTACCAGTCATACAAACTGTTTTTACCTGACAAAAACACACCACACTAAAGTATAAAACACAGCAACACATTTCCACAGCAATATCAAATACTTCTCTCCTGCAGCAGCCATCAAAATCCATCCATCCTATACATACACTTTCTAGAATGTTTCATTTCTTTGCCATCAGAGAGGAACTAGGCAGCCACTGTGCAGTCACAGTTAACTCATGGACACATCTGTGAAAGATAAGAACAAAACTTCTCACAAACATCTACCTCTACTCTCTACCTTCAAGAGAGACTTTTTAAAGTCAAATGAAAGAAATAAGATTAGTAACTTTAGTAGATACTACAGGCCCAATATTAAAAATAATAATGAATTGAGAGCAATCGTTTTGTAGCTCATTAGAATTTATCCTCTTTCCACCTTAATGAAACTTCTCCATGTAGGGACACAGGTGAGAGTGTCTCCTAAGACAGTGAGATCATGAACTTTTCAAGCAACATAAGCAACAGAAAAGTATTTATTAAAAAATAAATCCCTGTACTTGTTTATCGTCTACTAGCCTGCAAGTGATATAAAAGCTTTCTCCTGATAAGGAAAAATGCAGCTCAAAAGCTGAATGTCAAGGAAACTGCTCAGCTCCACTTCATAGATTAAAGAAAAGGGAAAAAAAAGAGAGAGGATACTGAGCTGTATGAAAGTCTCAAACAAATAGTACATTCAAGAAAATTGAACTCTGCTACTGACCATTTTATAAGGAAAAAAAGTTAATTATTTCTTCAGTAAGTTTTTCATTTCAAATTACATACAGAGCTAGAACCATACATAGGAATAACTAGCAGTCAGGTATAGTTTTCCTCTCCCTCCTCCTTAATTGTTAGGCTAATCCTGTATCTCTTTGTTCTGGAAGTTGAGAATGTGATGTGGCATACAATTGTGTTCACTTTTCACTTTTACTTTCCCTATGGCACTCCTGCCCCAGCTACCACAGCTCAGGGTTAGACAGAGTTGTTACCTCCCAGACAGAAAGCTTCATTTACTGCTCCCTTTCCTGATGCACAGGAACAGAAACCTCATCAGGTTAAAGGAGATGGAGCAATACCTGCAGCACAAGTTCAATCATCTCTGACAGGTCCACAGCTCAGCTGAGATGACACAAACCATCCATATAAAGACATAGTTTCCAAGTCAAGCCCAGAAAGTATTTGCAGTTAGTTGTATGTGGGTATGCACAAACCGTAATAGTAGTTCTGTTATTCAGACATGTAGAAAGTTTGATTAGTATCCGAGTGTCTGCCTTTAGTACCCTTTTAGTTCCTGTTAAGTCTTATTCCAAAGGCTTTTAGCACCTGGCAGCTGTAGAAACCCTCACTGAGTAATACTAGGGCACACAGACACCCAAATTATCTTTCAAATACATTTTAGAATTGCCAATAGAAGTTATGTTTGCAAATATGCATGGGAGCATTTAAATAAATGCAGCATACTACTTCAAAAATACAGACCTATCAGTGAAACCATTAAGCTCAGCACTTCTACCTTCCTTTAATTGCATTAGAAATGACTGCTTGAGGTTGGCTGAAGCTCCTGTTAATGGACTTTGAATGGAGTGCACTTTCTCTACCTCCTGTTTTAGAAGCCTCTCATCCTATTTTGATATACATCTTGTGCCTCCAATTGGCCAGAAGTTGCTCTCCTGTGTATCAATTAACTCACAATCAGATGGAGAGTTATCTTAACCTTGGCAAGGCTTCCCTCACAAGCTGGATCTGAAGCATTACAGTTCAAATGCAGTCACATATATGTCAGAGAACAGGGGCAACCAGTCCCACATAACTGGTGGTGGTACTTTCATAGCATCACTTCATGACACTTGGCAAACAGCCATTATTTGCTCCTAAAACAGCAGGCATTTACCTCCAGATCTTTACTTCAGTACCTCAAACAGATGTAGGCGTTGGTTCATAAGGTCATCAGCCAGATGTTTTGCTGAAGGCAAATACACGACAAAGCCATAGGAGATCCCAGATGTTCTCAGTAGATGAGGTAACCTGTGAGGAAGAACAGCATACTCTTCCTCAGCCTCTCACTGGCTCCCTGGCTGCAGGGCCCCTCTAGCATCACACCAAAGGCTCACCTTCAGTAAGGTACTCTTCATGCTACTTGGATGCCTTGCAGGAATCCCCACACATGTTGGGGTATAGGAAAAATAATCTGGGCCACCAAGGGTATCCCACAGCCAGGAGAGTCCTTACTGGTCAAGGCCCAGCTCCAAGGGTATACAAGAAAAGAAGACCCATCAGCATCTAAATCCAAACAAGAGTCTAGATCATAAGGCAATCTCTTAGCAATGAGGTAGGTCTGATACCAAGCAGGAACCCAGTCCACAGGTCATCATTCAGCTCAGGACCAGTAACTGCCAAGTCGGCCCATGATGTTCAACAAGGTCAAGCCAGAAACTCAGTCCAAGAGCTGATGTCCAGATCAATAAACTCCACCAGCACAGACAGAACTAAAGTGCAACACTCCTCCAACAAAGCTCAAACAGGGAGCAAGAGCCCAGAGTTGTGTTTAAATACAAGGTGTGGGTGAAGGAGGAGGACCCAGGTGACGCTCTTTATGGCTGCTAAGGCTTATTTGTGCCCCCCAGTGCCTTAGCAATATATATCTGCTGGAATTCCTTCTACAGGTCGTGTTAGCAGCACAGAGTGAGGTGTGATTGCAGTGTTGTCATGGTTTTCTAGTCACACTCTGAGCTGGTTGGTCTTCTGCCTCATCTATTTCCAGTCCCAACGAACACCTGTACCACTAACAACCTGTGCATAAGATGCCAAAACATGCAACCACTCTATGTCTTTGTGTTCCAGTATATCCTTTTGGAGACTTTATGATTCTGTTCTCCTTCTGGAAGACTTTGGCAAACTAAATACATAAATACAACCCCTGACACTGCACATAATGAATGGATGGTTCACAGTAGACCCTGTAGTGTTGATTTCCCATTCATTTCACCGTACAAAGAGTTTAGGTATTGACTTTCCATTCAGATCTGATTACAAATACAAGACAGGAAATTTGCCCTAATATCACAAAATAGCAACAGAGCCAACTGAGCATCATCTTGCCTTACTACTTCCATTGAACATACTAAGCACTGAATCACCATACTCAGTGCTTTGCACCAGGCCTTCAAACCAGGTGGCACTACTGCTTGACCCTTCTCCAGGAGGTCTAGACCCTGAGTGCTGCTCCATGAGACAACACTACCTTACGGCCTTTGAGAGGTAGTAGAGAAGGAGGAAAGAAGAGAAACAGAAGATAACTACATGTCAAAGCTGGAGGAAGGATTGGGATGTGGAAACTTGGCAACCTGGTTCATGTTTGTTCTAAATTATTGCAGAATTTGTTCTGTCTATATTAAAATTTTACAAGCAACAAAGATAATAAATCAGCTATAGAAAACTTATGTTTATTCCTGAAAGAATTGGTGTTCCTTGAGGTAACTTTTCTCCCAGCAGATGCTAAGATATTTTACTTCAAGTTTAATATGGAAAATGCTATCACTCCATGAGCAAAACAGATGTAGAGGAAAGAAGTAAAAAGTAATACAAATGTTTCAAGTATAAATACTGCTGAAGAATTTTTGGAACAGGATGCAAATGAATTAAGCAAGTAAATGCTTGACAATTATGCTTTCCTGAGACACTTTGTATGGGTTTGGGTTTTGTTATGGTTTGGTATTTTTGGTGGGTAGTTTTGCTCCAGCTGAATTCATCCCTGTAGGATTTTTTCACCTTGACTCATTCTAATTGGTCTTGAAAGGGTTTGGCTAACTATCTTAACTGTAATTATTACTTTCAAGGAAAATTAAAACAATTGTTTCTTCATCAGTGAAATGGTAAATCTTGCCCCTGCTTGCAGCTTGCATGCCTTAAGGTCCTCCAAGTGTAAGAGTTCAGCTTCATGGAGCATTAAATTGAATTAATATTTTCTTACACTTTATTTCCCAGATGTATGTGATGTTTCACCATTCATCTCACATTTTTAACTCACAGAAAGGAGATATGCTAATGAAACACATGTCATTTTAAGTAAAACTTTGGAGGGATAAACCTCTGTGCTATTGTATCACTTAAAGTTGATAAAGTAATGATAAATCTTTCAGTAGAATTTTGAGCCCATCCCAACACAGGTAAAGCTTTCAGTAATCTGCTTGCCCTGTGCTAGATTATTCCATTGTTTGCAGAAAGGAATTACATGTTACTCATATGCATGGATAATCAGGTAGTAACAAATATCCTCTCTTTCAGTAATCCCATTTTTCATGGACCATTGTCAGTGTAGTTTTTGATTTTTATTCTACTTTTTCCCTGTGCAGGTTCCTCAGATATTTTTGAGGAAATCAGCTGGTGAGTATCAGCAGATGTAAATATCCACCGATGTGGTGAATTGGGTCTTCAGCTCCAAGGGGCAGACGATAATCAGCTTAAGTGATATTAGCTCTTTTAGATCAAGCCCCTTGAAGCCCAGGGCAGCTCCTCCCGCTCCCAACTGGTGCTAATCCCTCGAAGGAAGACAGCCACGCAGGTTAGGAGTCCACAAAGAGAAGCAAGTTTTATTAGAATGCCCGGCCTTATATAGAGGTCACCGAAACTTTCTAGAACATGGGAGGGGTAATGGGAGGAGAGAGGGAGGAGCAAGGCACCCCATTGTCCTGTATGCAAATTGAGGGAAGGGACATGGAAGGGACCAATGGGGAACCAGAGTCAAAACACAACCTTATATGGAAAATGGTGCACTGCACCAAACTGGGGCCAATCATGGAAAGAGTGGTGGGAAAATGCCCTAGGGGATTGTGGGAAGAAAAAACTTGGGCAGGATGACTAAGGAAAAATACATAGGGTAGCCATATTAACATGTATAATTTCAAACGGGGGAAACATCAATATAACTTCTAAAACCATTAAAGTTCTTGACAAGTTGCTGCAGGGCCTCTTGGTTCAGGGTGCTGGGGTCTTGGATATCTGCATCCTCATCAACCCATCTTTTTTAATACCGTTGCCATCTGATAAATTCCTCATCACCTTGGTCTCCTCCAACAGGCGAGTATTAGCAATTAGTGTAGTAAGGCAGAGGCTAATTGCACTGATTAGTTGCTGGATGGCAAATAAGGGAGGTTAAGAGACCAAGGCCAATTAAAACAGGAGAGGACAGATAAAGGCAGGTCTCTCCACATGGTAAAAGAGAGCATATGTATATAGTGTAAATGATCACTGAGGCCAGATGTTTAGTTTTGGTTTTGTATTTTTGGTGTTTTGAGGGCTTCTGCCCATTTTACAAAACCTTCAGGCAGCAAGACACTTCCCCACAACCTAAGGAAGAAAAAGTAATATACTTATCATGCATGAAACGTTGAAGCTGACCAGCTGGGAGTTGCCTCTTCTTGCACTGTGAAAAGTCACATTCAAATGGCAGAGAAAAGGCTTTAATATTGTGGGAGAAACTGCTCCAATATGGCTCTTAGCTTTCCCCATGTGTTGTAAGGCCAATCAGGGCAACACAGAGACAAGTCTTGGCCCACACTTGGTAAAAATCAATTAATTGTCTTTGTGAGTTATAGGAATTTATTAATTCACTACTCCTTGTCTGCATGCAAGCAGAGTACATCAGTGAAAAAGACAAAGGTAGAAGAAAAATCGTGGTGATAGTTGGTTTACAAAAAAAAATTTAAAAAAAGTTTTCACTTAAGCAAACAAGGCTAATTTGAGAATGATGTTACTATTCATAAAAATGAAATAGTTCAGAGAGAAGTTTTAAACAAACAGAAGGTGAAAATCCAGAAGAGTTTGTGACTGATTTAAGGTTAAAAAGCTAATCTTGCAATTGCAGTTAGCAATCATGGTAATTGAGCTCATGATAAGAGACCAGATGGTGATTACGACTGGGAGAAAACACCCAGAGAAACTGATTACTAGAACCTTGGGATTAACTTGTAACTTAAAACAATAATAACAATAAAGAAATAAAGAAAAATGTGAATATCTTAGAGGCATTTTTTAACTTCAGACTGATGCTAGGGAATGTCCAATGTGGTGGATGCTAAAACCACTACAAAGAATGTAAAAATGACAGAAACAGAAAGGCATGAATGACTCAAAGTAAAAATTCTGAAACTTAGCACAAAGAGCTCTACACAATACTCTCATAAAATAGTAAATCCAAGTCCCATAAGCCTTGGAACATACAAATTAGTTTCCTAAAAGTGCTTTCAAGCAAGGAAGTATCACAGTCCTCCTAAAAAGATGAAGTCAAACCCAGATACCACTGATTTACATCTCACAGGTTGAAGAGCAGACCTACACTCAAGGACAGAAGGTGAGTGAGACTTTGCCCATATGTGTAAAATTTTGAATCATTACATAAAGCTCAGATGAGCTGAAAACTATAAACAATTTAATGCCTTTGTCAAAATGGGCTTGGCAAACAATCTACTTCCTTAATATCAGAAGATTTATTTTTCATTTGCAATGTATGAGTTATAAAAGTCATGCAAACTTGAAAAAGGTTTAATACTTCACCTTTGACAAAAATCTATGGAGCTGAGTTTAAACCTGCAATACATACAAGTCAGTGGCTTTTTTTTTCTTTCAGTTCAGTTGCAAGAGGAGTGTGAACTGCCAAGTAATGTTCCAAAGCTGAAGGTACTTACAGAAAAAAATATTACCAAAATTGTAATCATATTCTGATTTAAAAAATCAAACTGAAATTATGGAGATACTAACCTTCAGAGAAGAGAGACATGGAGTAAGGTGTTTTGCAAGGTCAACTAATTGAATTCTTTATGGCAGCAGGTGATGTCCTGGAGCAAAGCAGGCACAGATTGAAAAACAGGAAAACTGCCCTCTACAATAATTCTCATTTCTAATTTAGCTCTTCTGTAAGATTCTACTAATAAAGAGTTGCTTTCCAACTCCTATTTTCATTAAACCCAGTAGTGGGATTCATATAATTTATTTTATCTATCCTAAAGTGAGTACCTGGTCTAAGCTAGTTACTTAGGTTCGCTCTTCAGGAAGTGAAAAAAGTGAGGTACTTTGAGAGGATTCATCATTTTTATGTCACTCTAGGATAGTTATCTAAGGTAGTAGCATTAATTGCCCTCTGGAGC
Organism: Pithys albifrons albifrons; assembly: GCF_047495875.1. Lineage (NCBI taxonomy): Eukaryota > Metazoa > Chordata > Aves > Passeriformes > Thamnophilidae > Pithys > Pithys albifrons. Next base: position 95,793,598 of record NC_092458.1, on the reverse strand, counting down.
AATTGATCTTCATTTTATCTTTATTGACTATAGACACCTAAATATTTACCTTTGATGAGATGCTTCATTTTAATTAGTCTAAAATTAGATAGAACAACTCCCCCGTGTTAGGCTTGGGAAAGTAATCTCCCACCCTGTGCCTCAATTTAATGGGCAGGAGTTGGAGCAGTTTTCAGTGCAGCATAGTTGAAAGACGGCATCTTTGTTCCCTTCCCCCCTACCACTCCTATTATCCTCAGATGCATGGAAAATCACATCAAAATATTGAGGTATACATTAAATAGAAACTGCAGATTCAGACTCTGACCTGTTTAGCACTAATGAATTGCAGGATGGCACCAAAACACACAGATCTTGGCACATACCAGCTTGGATTTACTTCTGTTCAACAGGGGACTGAGAACAGGAGCTCTCTGAAAATGACAAGCCAATGAACCAAGCCATGACTGCCATCATAACTAGAGCTACCACAAACAGCAGCAGCTGTAAGAGTTTTTCATTCCAGCTAGAACAGGTGACGACTGCAACAAATTGTGCAATAAAATGGTGCAGTATAAAAGGGAGATAAAGAGAATGCAGTCAGTCTTCTTACAGGAGGGGACACCTGAAAATGGAAATTCAACTCCCAGAGTAGAACACAACTAGAATGAATGGGTTTACAGCCTCAGAAATAGTGATCCAGTGATTCAGAAGAGATTTCCAGGGTCCTGTTACAGCCTTGGGTCTTTAGGAGCCTAACTGGATGACATTAATAACCAGGTGTGTTTTAAATCCTATGTTAAAAATTAAGGAAAATAGTTAATTGATGTGAATTTTAGTACTAACTGCAGAAATGGAAAAGAGAAAGTAGGAAACACTGCCTTTTCAAGGCTCTAGAAAAACCTAGCTGTCATGTCACACAGACATTTCCATGAAGCTTTGCTGACCAGGAGGATTTGAGTGAAGCAGTCCCTGTAGGCTCTTTGGCTCTGAGTAGTTGCTGAACAATACATGTAAGTTTAATTTACATACAGCTATATAGGAATCTCACCAGTTTTAAACAACAGTAAAATTAAAATGGGTGAGCAGTTGCTACTATAAGTTTTATCATCCCCTGACCAGTACTCTCCCTGATGACTTTACTCATATAAAAAAGTTATTCTATCCTCAAGAGTCTCTCAACATTGAAGGACATTTTAAAAATAACTCACTCAGTAGTTAGACCTTTAGCCTCTAACATAGCTTTATTAAATCACAAAACACGATATATTCAGATAACATTAAGGTTCTGACCTTGGATGCACAAAAAGTAAGGAAATTCAGAGGCAAGTTTGAACCTCTCTCTGTATCTAACATCAGACTTTTACCTACTGTTTGCATTGACAGCCTGTGGCACCTACTGTAGCTACGAAAGATCTCCTGGTGGTTTGGTGACCCTTTCAATTTGTAGGTACAATAGCTTAAGGATAGGACTTTAAACTGGACATGAATTACCTTGTGCTTTAAGGTTGAATTCAGATCTTTAGCCAAGTTTGGAGAGTGTTTGAGTTCAAATGTTCCTGTGTTTTAAAGGTACCAAGACAAAGTGAAGAAAGACCCCTTATCGACAGCCTGCTGTGGTGGTTAATGCAAAAATATGAACTCTTTACAACCAAACTGTATGAAGACTGAAAAACTTTCCTCTTGCCCGAGAATCAGCAGGAGAAATTTCAGGACAGAAGAAGGAATTTTTCCTTCTTAGTTTAAAAAGGTTTCCAAAACTGGGGGTCAATATAAAGTTATGGTTTAATCAAGCTCTCCATTATACTCTGATGAACTAAATCGAGAAACTCATAATTAGATATGTTTCCTTTCCAAAACTTCATTGAGGAAGTTATGAAGGGGTTAATTCCCTAATTAAAAGGAAAAATGTAGAACCACATTAACAATTATTGTCCCTCAGGTAAAACTTTAATACCAAATGCTATCTCTGAATATATTGTTATAGTGCATTCATAATTTCTTCTACAAAATTACAGATATGCAAACAGAAATTTGAAATAATAAAAAAATCCCTGAACACTTATTTTCCAAATTAAAAATCAGTGCAGAGTAACCTAGGCTAGAAAATAAGTCTCTTACATGGTCAAGAAGCTCTACCCGTGGGAGAATAGCAAAGCCTTCTTTCCTTAGGATATGTATTCCCAATACCATCATTTTCCTCATCCTCTGATTCCCTCTACCACAGGTGTCTCTTTTTCTTTCAGTCCATCAGAACTGCCTGAGCCCCCACCATTCTGCCCTCAACTCTTCCCAGCCGCACCCCATGTATCTTCCCAGGGAGAGTGGGGGGATGCACCTCATGGCTCACTTACTAGCCTATCTGATAAATTCCATTGAAATTAAGCTAGAGGTGACAATTTGGGAGTGGGACGATGGCAAACAGTATTCTGCTGATTTCACTGCCTTAGAAAACCCGATGTTTAAGAAGGCTTCTGAAAGAAAAAAATCACCCTCTAACATCAGCTTCACACTTACTCAACTTAGTGTTTCTTCCTAAGCCATGGAGGTTTTCAACCTTCCCTCCCAAAGTACCTTCACATCTTGGGGCTTTCCATTCCTTCCAGCCCTGCCGCTATCCTACACATATGTGGGTGTTAAACTGTATCCTCCCAGATGAAGAAGTACCTTTGCTTCGCAAGTGGTCCCCTTGGGGCGAGCCTGGGGAAAGCTGCCCAGTGCCACAGACCACATCAGAGACGCCATGGGGAAAATATCACTCAGAGATGCTCTGCAGCCCTTTGAAGGATGACGTTTTAATCCTTCTTCATTTCTTAATTGGTGCTGTTCTTTAGTTCCACATAATATCTACTATTGTTACTTGCAAATGTTAGATAGGTGCCATAGATTTTGTTCTAAATTTTTATCACAGGGTAGTATATTAAAACGAAACAAAACTAGTAATAAAAAAAATAAAAAATAAAAGTTTAGGGATAATGCAGAAATATAAGAGCAAACTACATCATATTTTTTGCATAAGAGCTTTTATATTTTCCTACTAACTACAACAAGGAGTGCTAAGGTTATATCTGTACACTTAATTTAGACTTGCATGCAAGTACTTCAGTTTTTCAATTTTAAACTGTGTATCATCTATGATCTGTCTAGGATATTTGGAAATGTGTTTCTAATTGGTTTTTTCATGCAAAAGAGATGCCATAGATTACCAACAGCAGACCTATTAATCATCAATCTAAGTGCAGCTAGTCTTATGCATACAATATTTATAAGTGTTTATATACCTCTGGCTAATGCTTACAATCAATGAGTGCTTGACAAAGCATGCTAGAGAGTTATCAAATGTATAAATCTTTCCAAGAGATTTAGTATGTAATTGACCTTTATTACAGATTATATTTTGATTAAAAAGGGGTTTTCTTTATAAAGGAAATGGTTTTTAAAATGCTTACTTTCCTGAGAAGCTGAAAAACTCGACTGTGTGTTTCTTATAGACCTGAGGGACTGTCTATTGCTGCCTGTCTGGTCTTTCAGATCATCATCAACTACTTAATGAGCAAATATGATTTTCCTTCTGTCTTTGTAGTTTCAAAAGGTATCGTTATGAAATAGGCCTTATGTGAGCTATGAGGGGTGTGGGGAGGTGGGGGGAATCCAATAACTATATTATTTTAATTGTGTCTCCCCACACCCTATGAGACCAAGTAGGAGCTTAATCAGGTTTCAAATGAAGTCTATTTACATTTTACATATTTCTAGTTGATGGGAAAAGCATATTTACATTTTAAAGACTGCATTCATCAGTTGCTGGTCAAACAAGATCTAAGCATTCACTTTTTTCTTTCACAGCTGGGCTCAAAAGAGTGTAATTCAGTAATGAGAATTACAGAGTCCTCTTTCATTTTCATTGAGCTCTTATGTTGAAAAACAGAACTGGTCAAATTATTTAGTTCATTTATTTATTTATTTATTTTGCAAATAAATTATGTGATGATATTCATTCTTTTTTCTCCTTCTTTGTAAATTGTTTGTGAACCAATCCAAATACTGTGACTGTATATTTTATTTACAGGCATTTTCCCAAATATTCCAGTTTTTGAAACGTTTGTTACCTCTTTGCTTTGAATGTGTCATTTGGTCTTCTTGGTGAGGGACTGGTCACGGGATAGATACTAGAAAACAAACATTGACTCAATCCAGAAGTCATTCAATTTGCAAGCAGAGCAATTCCCCTGCCATTCCTATAAAATAAAACCTGTGTGGAGAGACATAAAAATTTAAGAGGAAAAAAACCCCAAACAAATAAAGAACAGCTGTTTGGAATTCTACATAAAATGGCCCACACTTGACCTCACTCTCTTCTTTTTCATTCTGAAGTTGTTCCTTTTGCCATAATTTCTAAGTGGAATTGTCAAGGCCATTATCTCGCAGACCTTGTCATCTGTCCAGTCTCCCGTGTCACTGAAGCACAGGGCCCTGCATTTGGCACAGTTGCAGCAATGCTCTGTGGAATGTTTGGTTCCACATGTGCCCATTTGTCTGCAGCTCCAGCCAGAAACATAAAAACTTAAATTACAGCTGTAAAGGTGGCAATGGGTAGCTGTGGACACCTCATGAAGGAAAGAAGATAAATATTTCTGGATGTTACTGAACCACAGCTGATACCTTTGAAATACTGTACAATATGTAAGTTTCTGCACTGAGTATAAAAATTGCATGTCAATGGCATTTGCAGCTCAATTCAGCCTAAACTCTGCTGGCTTTCTGCTGCCAGAAAACTGGGCTTTGGGATTTTTTTTTTCCTTCTTCTGATCCATCTCAGAAAAAGTCAGTGGGAGCATAACTAAATTAATGCTCTCTGTCTTCTACCATCCAGTGATGACAAAATTGTAATTACATGAAAAGAGGCTGATGTTCAGCAGCACGTTGTGCTTCAGTTGTGCACTTCCTTTTGATCCCAAGGTAACTTGTGGCAGTGGTAGGTAAAATGGTTTTTCAAGCATAAGCAGAAAAGCCCCTGAGGAAGAAATACGCTGTATAATCATGAGAGGAAATGCAGCACATTTTATTGAGGACACCATCCCTCTACTCGATGCAGACATAAATGCCCCTTTCAAAGGCAATTTAACCAATGTTTTCAATCATTCTGCTCCCTCACATCCAAATCTGAAGTGATTTACAAGAATTCAGAGTCTTAGTATTGAAAACTGATGCCTGGAAAACAGCGATAAGTTTCTCCACACAAGTATGTATCTTTGTGCTTCACGGGAGTGTGAATCCAAGCCCAGGCACATCCCCTCCAATAGCCCCAAAAGTATCACCAAGCTGTTCAGGCTGGTGTGCCACAGGCTCCACAAGTTAAACAGCTCAGAAAGATGCTCCATGTGTACAAAAAAGCAGCAGGCAGACAGCTGTGATTTTAAGTCCCTACTTAAACACAATACTAAGCACATACTTTGCTTTAAGCATTGAAATGAACAGTGTTGCTCATTTGCTTAAAGTAAAGTGACAGCTGAAGGGCCCAGGACTGTTTCCAGGGAAATCTATCACCATCCCACCAATGCTCCTCCAGCTGCACTGCAAAGCTGGGATCCCCAGTGCTGATCCCTATGGCAAACCCTGTTTTGTAGGAAATGTAACCTCCAAGTGTCATCCCCAGCCATCATGATTGGTTTGCACATCACAAGCTCACATGATGGGTACATATTTACACAGACCTTACAGCAGCCTCCCAGTATCTGAACGGAGCATACAGGAGCTGGAGAAGGATGTTTTACTAGAGCATGCAGTGATAAGACATGAGGGAATAGCTTTAAATTGAAAGAGGGTAGGTTTATATTAGATATTAAGAAGAAATTATTGACTGTGAGGGTGGTGTAGCACTGGAACAGGTTACTCAGAGAAGCTGTGCATGCCTCATGCCTGGAAGTGTTCAAGGTCGGGTTGGACAGGGCTTTGGACTGGTCTAGTGAAAGGTGTCCCTGTTCATGGCAGGGGCATTGAAATTAGATGAACTTTAAGGTCCCTTCCAATCCAAACCATTCCATGATTCTATGATATTTAACAACTTACTTTGTTTCACATCTGAGCACATATGACCTTTGTTTGGGGCTGCAGCAGGAAGTGCTCATACTGCAAAAGAAGCATTTCATCACAGCCTCATTCCCTGCAGCATTAAAACTGACAACAGGTTGACAGGATACTGACTGGCAATTGATACCTATAACTTATTACATAGAGCAGTGTGTTACTCCTACAGTATAAACCATGAGCTGGGCATCACACAAAGTACACATCCAGAAATGTATTCCAGCACTGAGCTGCCACTTTACCTGCACCCACATGGGTCACAGTTTTATCCTTGTATGTTTTTCAAGTTATGTGTCTTGAAATAGCCAGCATCATGCCACAGTAGGTGACATTTGATATCATGTAATCTATTTTAGGACTGCCTCCATTTTTCAGATCTCAAAATGAAACATCATATACCTGCCTTTTATAGGCATATTGAATGTCATCAGATTTAGTTCATGCCTTGGAGAAAGGGGAAACTAATACTTAAAACCCTTCAAAAATGAACCAAAGACCTACCCTTCCCCTACTCAGCATTGAGGATGTCTTAATATTTTCCAATGGGCATCAAAATATCAAAGCATCAATTTTTTAATTCAGTGGTTTTCTTATGAACATGTGTTCAGCTGTTCTTGCTGAAGGGAGGATCAGGATCTTCCAGAAATGCAAGTCTTGTTCCTAGCTCCTGTAAATGCATTCCTTGTAAACTACTTTAATTTGTTTCAGATTCAGCATCTCCCACTGTGTGCTCCAGCAAACTCTGTGCATACACAGATTGAGCTAAATAAGAGCCTTTTCCATCATGATAGTCTTTTTTTTTTCAGTATGTGTACATTTGTTCAGCTTTCTTGCCAGGCACCTATCCACTCTAATGGAATACAATTATGGTCAGGACATTACTTTTGTAATATTTTAGAAGTACCATTTAGCACAAACTTGCTATCTTTTCCCCACATGCATGCTATTTACAATTTCAGCAGACCATTTCAATGCTTGCTTCGGATTTCATCTCTAGAATTAGAAAGACAGAATATTAATCACCATACTATTTTTGCTTGAACATGATCTAACATATTTTAGAAAAAAAAATTGAATTTTCTAATGCTCCTTAAGCAATTAGATCCATTAGGTATGTGGCTTCCTTAAAGGCAGTAACTAACCTAATAGGATGGCCATGTACAATATTTTATGCAGATGACACTTTGGGGTTTAGCACAGTTAGCATTTATGAGAACAAGCCATTGCTTAGTGTATCTTTTCAAATGATCCAAACAGACTATTTATCATCTTTAAAAGTCACTAACTGGCTTTTTATGTTTCACTTAGACTTAAGTAAGGTGACTGATTTCTGGCCACTGAGCAATTTTTAACATACCCTTCAATAATACTTTCTGAAAAGGTATTACTGTGCCATGTGCATATAGAAAGATTGTCATCGGTGTGTCGGGAAATGTCTGAATGTGAACATACTGTGAGAGATTGACAGAGAGAGAGAGAGATGTGCTAAAATTATGTCAAGGTACAGGTACATGTTGGTTTAGGAAGACTGCTTTTCTTTGAGACTACTGACCATAAAATTTATGGGAGGTATGGGCAGAGGCTGTCCAAAATGAAAACACGCTCTTTTAATTTAGTCTTTGTGTTCTGAGGTAGTCATCAAGCTACTAGTGCAGTGTTTTTTCAATTAATTTTGAAGGTGAGGTAGGATTGATACTTGCCCCAAGTTTCCTAGCTGTACTGTAGAATCCTTATGGAATCAAAGATGTTATCTTGTCAGTTTTAAGCTTGGCAAAAAAGAGCTTGTAAAGAGTGGTAAGTCACCAAGCTGTGCTAGAGGGGCTGCATGGCACAGCGTTTTTGCCTAATGTGCTAAGGTGACCCAAAAGAGAAAAGCGAAAAGGGAGAAAATCCTGTCACTTGTGGGTTAGAGAGGAAGACATCTTGGTAATCTATGGATAAAAATCAGAAGTCCCAACTTCTAGAAGGTTCTTAAGTCTATTTGGATCTTTAGAATTCTGGGTAAAACACTATTGTTCTAAACAAAGGATAAATGCCTAAAGAATTATTTAACATGAAGTGGTAAATTTCCAGCTGCATTTGAGGCATTTGCCTCAAAATAATGACATCCTTGATAATACTCAGAAACATTTCAGTTTAATTCAGTGGTGCTGCATTATATCTGGTACTTACCAAAGATATGTCTTTAAAGGTCAACTTTAAAAAATATTTCAATTGCAAGCATTTTTTTAAAACCCTGAAATTCCTCAACTTCTTGGTTTGGGATGCAAATCAGTGCTCAAACTGGACTGAGGCATATGACTGAACATACTGAGCTCTCCAAAGCCAGTTCCTTCTGTTTCCTCTACTCCCTAGCCTTGTGGCCAGAATAGTTTCCCCATAGATGCCAGAAGACAAGTGCAATAAGTAGCTGAGGAATTTCCTATCTGACTGATCAAAATTCATAATGACTGCAGGTTTTTTCCTCAGAGAGATGCAAGACAAAACAGCAGCACATCTAGATGAACCATGAGAACAGCTGCTCCTCCATTGCCTCAGAGGTTAGTTCCATGCCCCTACTTCTGCCCAAACATGGTGGCAGCCTATAATGCTTACTCTCAGCTAGTATCAATTGGTACAGTGGCACCAAGTTACACAGCAGAAAATTTGATTTTGCAACTTCCATGCTTTGAGTGCCATAAACATTGAGAGTCAAACCCAGATCTTCAGCATGAAAAAGCATATATTTCCACCTTGAAAGTTCAGAATATTCTTCTTTGGGCTGTAACTAGGCAATAGACTCTTCCTGTCAGTGAATCAGCTGCTGGAGGAAGACTTATTACATGTACAAGATACTGCATTTACATTTTGACCCATTTTAAAGATGGCTGAGGGAGAGTGACAAGTCAGTCAGAAATCCAAATATTTTGGCAGAGTTCATTCCAGACTCCTAACAGGTAGAAAAATAATAGTCTAGATTCAAATATAGTAGCTTATTCTTATGTTTTATTTATGAAAATAATTTAATTAGCAGTTCTTTGCCTCTACCCCGCTCTCCACCACTTCTGAAATTTTCTGGCTATACTACACAGTATAAAGACCAATCACACCCTCCAGAAAAAAAGGAGAATGGGCACTGGGGTTTCTGCTCAAAGTGGACCAGATAATAGTGTTTAATTCAGCTGAGGAAAGCTGTTTTGAAGTTACTTACATAGTATCTTTAATTCTACATTTGGGTTCATATTGCAGAGGTCTCTGGACTGCAAACTATATTCTCTTCAGATGAGGCCAAAACAAAAGATGCACCCCTGAGGTCTATCTGCACATTGGGTCAATGGGCACCCTGGAGCTAGTCTGATGTTGAAGCTGACAAGCATGTAATGTAGACCTTAGGCACCCAGGAACAGCTCTCTGACATACACAGATCCACTTGTGTAATACTGTGCTGCTCTCTGAGGCAGATTTATCTTCATGTGTTCCTTTTTCCATACTTTAAATATAGAGGGAAATTTGATAAACTGATTCTGTGTATCAAACTGCAGATGGAAAGTCATAAAATCCTAGAAAGCCACCTTTAAGACCTGAGAGTTCAAGCAAGGCTTTTCATAAACAGATCAGACCGAACTGTCCCTGATGGAGAGAATAAAACAGCAGTAAGCTCCACAGCTTCAGCAGGAAACTGTTATCCACTGTGTGCATCCACCTTCCCTTCCTGTGACCCAGTGCTAACCCAAAAAATATATCTTTTCAGATCTATGGTTGTATGAATATTGTGAACTAGAATTGAATTCTCCAAAAGCACATCAAAGGTGCAGAGAGAATTTGAAAGGGTTGCAAAAGGGCTGTAAAAAGTCCACCACATCACCTGTGCTTCGTGCAAGTCTATAGTCTGGGAGATCAATAAACCTTTCTCTACAGCTTGCTTCTCATTTTGGGGTACACACAACTGCATTCATATTCCCATCTGCCTCACTACCACAACAAAACCATCTTGCCCCTGGTATAAGGGAAAAGGAGTAAAAGTTCCTAGAAAAACATCACTCCCATCCTTTTTTATCATCTTCCAGTCCCCTCCTCAAAGACATACTGAGTGGGAACCACGAGTACACAGATCCCTACTATGAGTCTGTATTATTCAGTCTATATTATCCCTACTCTGAGTCTATATTATAATATTCTTAATTTCTCAAGGGGGTAGGAAGGAAACTGGGAAGTCTGTTTCCCAGTAGAAAACACAGTAAAATCTATCTTACTGACTTACATGCACACACCACTTTTGCAGTCAAATTCAACACAGATATATAGAAGTCAATTGGAACAACAGTGAAATTAAGAATGCTGCATTCAATCCAGTCTGTCGCATCTGCCTGATATATGAAGGAGGATTGGAAGCTGATATGCCTCCAGTTTCAAAGATAAATCATAAGTTGTACATGTACAAATCTTTATTTCATCACATCTTTTAAGGCAGATAAACTAAATTCTGTATCAATCACCATGTTCTGATCTTTTAAGCCTTTCATCGTTTTAACACAATGCTGAAGTAATGGTGCCAAATACTGCAGTTTCTAGCATACAGTGAAGCTGGGTAGCTTGGAGTTATTTTAAAATACTCATTAATTTATACAAAAGTTTTGATCTTAAATTACAAGGTGTTTTGCGTGCTTTCTATTAAAGATGTTGGGGACATTTTGTTACTACAAAGGGGTGAAGAAAGTGCCTTCCTAAGTATTTAATTTAAAGAGAGATACTGCATGTAACCCAAAAATACTCTTATGAATGATTCCCTGAATCTGAAGCACTTAGTACTTTGCAGGCTATGTTAGCCAGGGTGCTGAAAAGAGGATAGAGAGGCAGTCAGTTTTAGGTCACCAGTTGCAAAAGGAAACAGGAGCCACTTTATTGAATGGTTTCTGATAGCAATTGCAGGATTCAGTCATCAGCTGAGCTGAAATCACTCCTCCTCAGTTCTCTTTGCAACTTTTCCACACTCTGAGGCTCGTGATATAATTAACTTTAAAAAGATAAATATTCACAACTATTGTCTTCCAGAGAGGGCTGTGTTGTCTCTTACCTTCACTCTGTCATCACATTAGGCTGCCAATGAAACCTGGAGGGGGCTTAGGAACTGCTGCAAGCTCCCACCTAGGCAGGAGCAGACATCTCAGCAGGATGTTCCACTGAAAGCAACCTTTCTCCTTGAACAGCAGATGTTGACTTATACCCTGTGGGAGTGGTATAATGTCCCTTACCATTTTGCTCAATTTAGCACATTTGCATTCCTCTGTTCTTACCACTGTGAAAGTCTTAGCTGGTATTTAATGCTTTGTGTTATTTAAATTGGATCCTAACCTTTTTTACCTAGGTCTATTAGAATTTCTGTTCTGTTTCTACACTTAGAGATATCCTTCTCCGTCTTTGTTTAGTTCAGTCTTTGTTTTTCCTTAAAGGCTTCATTTCTTTCCAAGACCAAATACTTGTAAGAACTTTTTTTTTTTTCTTGATAAACACAGGATTAAATATGTGGGCCCAAATACTACAGTCTTGCCATGTAATTGTATCAGCACGTCTAATCTCTCTGTTTCCCTCTCAGCACCGCTTTGAGAAACAATCCTTCTGTGTGCAAAGTTGCCATCTCTGGAGGACCCTATTGTGAGCTGTCTTGTAACAGAGCTGTCTTGCATCAGCCCTCTGCATTCATAAGCACAGATATTTTTAAAGGACAAACTAGAAAAGATTAGTTTTGAGGCCAGACAAAAGTCAAAAAAAAAAACCCTTATCTTAAAAAGGGTACAACTGTATCTTTTCTTGTTTTGCCACATAATGGTAGATTCCCCCTCAGGTTAAAACAAACTATAAGGAAATGGAAAACAACCCGTAACTTCTCTGTCCCTACAAACATTCTACATTACCCAAAACACACAAAGCTAATGGACTTTATAAGGTGAGGGACTGAGTAAGAGGGAGGGTTTTTAACAAGCTAATGAGGATTTCAATAAATAACTGCCTTTCTACATACCCTCAGCCAAAATTGCTAAAAAATATTTAGTTTGAATAAGCTCACTTTTATCACTTCTTATGTGTGCATATATATGTGTATATGCATTTTTTATTTTTATTTTTTTTCTTAGTGAGAGGGATAGCCAATGCAGGCTGAAAAGCTGGACAAGAAGTATTTCTGATCTCCAGTCAGAATCAAATACAGTCTTAGCTGAGAATAGTTCAAGACAGACCTGTTGGTAAGGAACTGGGCAATACACAGGGCTTCCCATTGCAATAGGAATGAGTCCTCAGGAAAACAACTGTGCACCTTTCTGAGACACAGCCTTTTCCCATTCAGGAATCCACTTACAGCAACAAAACCCATGCTCTCAGGGGAACCTGCAAAACAAAAGCATATGGAAACCCTGTTGGGTCAGACCTTCTAGCCCAGTACTCTCTATTAGCAGCAAGAAAAGAAGTTATTTAACTATTCTCCTCATATCCCTGCAGGTTCCACAACTCCTGGACAGAAGATGTTAGGGAATACATCTCTAAGTATTTCCATTACATCAGTTTATGGACCTAACTAAATGTCCATGAATTTTTGCATTTCCCTTCTCACCCCACTGATGCAGTCTGTCTTCACAGCCTCTTGTTACAAAAGATTCAGGTATTAGTTCTCTGTGAAGTAAAAAGTAGTTCTTTTTAATTATTTTAAACCAATTTCTGCTAGTTTTAGTTCATACTCTGTTCTAGTCTTTCACTAGACAAGGTCCGGTCTAGGATAGCAAATCAAGATACCTAGACCTCAGACTAGACCCCTTATGTATGATCCTGGATTTGTGCTACATTATCCACCTATTTTTTGATGTCATAAACAACTATCATATTCCCCTTAGCCCTCACTCCATCCTGAGAATCCCAGCCTTATTAGTTTCTCTTCATAAGGCAATTTCTTCCCCCTCTTAGTTGGTTGCCCTTTCCAGTATCTTTTCTTAACTCGCTGTGTCCTTCTTAGATTGTGGAGTCCTAAATCACACAAAGTACTTTAAAGATGCATTAAGGTTTTTAGATAAGAGCAAAATAGTGCTTTCTGCTTTGCTCTCAGTACAGTGCTAGTGATACTCAACACTGTGCTGACTTTTTGGCTGCCACAATATCCAAGCAGTGATTTCAGAGGACTGTCAAGGACAATTCCGAGATCTCTTTCCTGAGTTGTAACTATCATTTAAATGCTCAGCATTGCATAAACACAATTCAGATAGTTTCTCTCTAATTGCATCACCCTACATTTAGCTACACTTTTTTCATCCATTGAGTTTTGTGGACAACACTTTCTGGAGTTGCTCACCATTAACACAGTATTTGACTAACAAAAAAGAAATACTTAATATCATCTGCAGATTTGGAGATGCCACTGCTCATTCTCCTGTCAGTCAGCTGAGGTCTGACCAGCCTGACTTGTCTTCCCTATGCTTTTTGGAGGTACATTGGGGGTTGTATTAGTCCCATACCTGTGTAATTCTTTTCAAGTTCTGGTTTAAATATCCTTATGTGCTTTTAATTAACAGAGTCAGAGCCCAGCAACATCCCTCTCTAAAGAGCATCCTCCACAGCATCACAGATAGAAGCTGACCTTGGTTTAGCTTCCCCTTTGGCTGGGCAGTCAGGTAATTCCCCTTATTATGATAGTTAACAACAAAGTGAGACCTGCCCTAGCTGAGGTACATCCGTCTAACTCAGTCTCCAAAGACCAGTTCCACTTTTCCCCCCCCCGGCCCCCCCCATCTTTCTGAGCCAAACTGCCATGAAAATTATCCTACTTATGATCCTCTGCTCCCTACATTTCTGTGTATTCAAGTCTTATTACTTGTGTGGGGATTTTTTGGGGCAAGAATCACCAATAAAAGTTAGCATTTGATAAGGCACATGTATAAAAGGCTTCAACCAGAAATGCACTACTGCAATCTGCAACTTCTTGTTCATCTAGCAATACTTGGTAATAAATATACCAAGTACTGCAAGACAGATGACCAGAAAATATAGTGCCTGTATTTAGGAAGGGATTAGCCAGGAGGAGAGAAGGAATGTGGGTAGCCATAGTCCTTGAATTTTGACTTCAGTCATATGTAAAGCTTCAGAACAGCTTTTAAGGGAAAAGATAATTAAAGGCATGGAGGTCAAATGAAAATGGCATAAAATACAGCATGGGTTTAACAAAAGTAGATTGTAACAGATTAACCTCATACATTTCTTTGACAAGATAACCTACATTCTAGACAAAGGACGTGATTGATCCCATCTGTCTCAACTTTAGCAAAGCCTATGATAACACACAGAAAATTATTAGTAAAACAGGAAGAGATGGGGATTAGCAGAGCAATTGTGAGCATAACAGGCTGTCTCAAGGCAGACATGGAGTGTACTTTTTTTAAAGTGAAGGTTTATATCTGAAAGGAAATTAGGAAGTGAGGTTCCTCAAGAACCAGCTTTGACCTCACTTTAACTTCATAAAAGCCACTAATAACCAGGGAAGAAATATTAGGAAAACACTGATGAAAAAAATAACTCAAAAACTGAAAGTGTTTTCATTGCAGGGAAAAGCTGGACTACAGTACACAAAGGAATGGATAACATTGAAGATGAGGTTAATAAAATGAAAAGAAATCTTAAAGAGTAAACTAAAGGATAATAGGCTTTAGGACTAACAGCAAGAAATTCTCCTGTAGACCAAAAGCTCCATCCTTGGAAATGGCTAAGGAGAAGGTCTTTTTTTTTTTGGCTTTCTGATCTGTAGAAGGGCTGTGGGCCATTAATACGAGGAAGTCATGAAAAAAGTAAATGCTATCCAAGCACATATAAACAAGAGCTGTATCTGTAGGGGTGGAGAAGGATACTTGCTATTAAGAGAAATCAAATTCTAAATAGAAGAGGTACAAGGAAGAATTACAGGGATAATCAAAGGATTGAAGAACTTCTTTTTGGTGAAAAATCAAGAAGAAACTTGAGCTGGAGAGACTGAAAGGACCATGATTGTTATACACTAAATTATTTAGACTAAAATCAGACTTCACACAAGAATAAATGAGTACAAGCTTTAAATTGGATTTCTTGACAATCCTGGCTTTCTCTTTGCAGTGGCCACCCCTTGTGTGACCAGACAGTAGTGCCAGCCCCTGAAATCCACAGATGTCTGTGACCAGTTGCCATTACCCACCTTGGTACAGAAACTCTTAAACCCACCAGGAAGGACACAGTCTATGAGTGCAGCAGTGGGGGTGGACACGTATTTGATTCCAGCAAGAGGCTTCCTCCTCTTTTCCATTCCCAGCATCTCTGTGCAGCTGACAAAATCAGGCTTGAGGCACAGGCTAGGGACGTGTCCCATGGTAGATTTAACTAGCTAGTGTAATTCACAGGAAGTGTGAAGCTGTGGCAGCATGGACTCCAGAGGGAATGCTACGATCCTGTCAGAGACTATGGGAACATGTACTCCAGTTTAATCAACACCAGCAAAACGTGCTTCCCACACTGACATTTTTTATGTAGACATATCCTCCAAAGCTAATAATCTTTACTGTCCAGAGGATTCAACATCTAGAAATATACCGCAGTTTAATTTGTGCTTGATACTGTATGAAAACAGGCAGGGAGGGAAGCATTAGCCTCCCTGGATTTCTGTATCCTAATATAGACACATTTCATTACCTTTGTTCAATTTATTGGGGTCTTTCTCGGCCCACTGATGCTCTGAGGAGGAGCAATATATTAGTCAAAGATTTTTTATGATACACTGAAAGGAGATTGTCCAGTTGAGACAGTGCTGAAGTGCTTCCCAGTCAAAGCACCACTGCAATTGTAGATGCAGTAAG
The DNA here is from genome assembly GCF_047495875.1 of Pithys albifrons albifrons. Lineage (NCBI taxonomy): Eukaryota > Metazoa > Chordata > Aves > Passeriformes > Thamnophilidae > Pithys > Pithys albifrons. The sequence goes on along the minus strand of NC_092458.1, from coordinate 95,777,699 downwards.
AGTATTTTTTCCATTTTTTTTAATCCTGTCTCATTTCTTATGACCTGAACAGTTATATAAACATAGAAAAGTGTTTCAACAAATGTACTTCAGGGAGGTTTAACACATTTGGAAAGTATTGTTCCACAGAAATCTTCACCATTATTGATCTAAGCAGCAGTAAATCAGCTATGATTTGAAATTTGATAAAAAACATGTGAAACAGAAGGGCCAAAACAAAAAATGGTTAAGCTTTCAGGATCAGAATGGAATAGAAGAACTAGTAGAACACCATGTCCTTTTGCACAATTAATCATTTTTGTGGAAGATAGTTTGGTTTGACAAAGATCAAACCCATATAGGATGACAAAATTCAATGATCTTTTACCTCAAATCATGAAGTTCCTCATAAATTACAAAAAAAAAAAAATCTACCCTTAACTGATGCATGCATTTTCCTTCAAAACAACTTTAGCAGATGGTTTTTGTATGGAAATTCTGGAACATAAGCAAGCTGTAGATAAGGCATCTGCTATCTATCTTTTAAGTAACGTGTGAGGGCCCAAGTTTCCACCAGGTATCCCCATTTCCACCAAGACATGCTAGCCCAAATCCACCAAGTATTGCAGCTGTTTTGTACCACATTATTAACACAAAGTATCACATTGGGTTTATCACCCAAGAAACAAACACAGCCTGCTCTTTTCATGGTCAAAAAATGAAGATTGCAGCGAGAAATATTTCCTTTGAGTTATGGCACAAGTCTCACAAGAACAGTTTAAATTCGTCACCCTAGAACTGGAATCCTGGAATTGCTTTCACCTCAAAACCCATCTCTGAGCACTGGCCTCCAGCTGGTATGGATCAGCGCAGTGTAATTCTGATCTCTCTCTAGTGCAAGGAGACAGCCTTGCCTATCACTTCAAGGCAAATTATCCACCAGGGTCTTCATTGTAAATGAATATAAATTTAGAGGCCAACTTGAACGCATGGCTCTTTCCAAATTCCTTTCTTTTTAGCTGTGAGCCTAAGGCTCTTTCTTCCTCTTCTGTACCATGGCAAATGAGACCTACGTTTCCTAATTCTAGTATCCAAAAACACAAAGATAGCAGACTTAGTTGTCAATGGCAACAGCAATATCACTGTTTAGCCTCTAATTAATAGCATGGAGTGAGTGCAATTATCAGTGAGCTTATGTTTCCACAAATAGCAATTCCAATTCTTTTCTGCACAAATATTATACAGCACATAACCCTAATCCACCTGTCCAGAATGGTGATCACCTGTAAAATTTGTAGTGGATGACTCACAGCTTTAAAGTTCAAGACCTTTCCTAAGGCTAAACAACAAAGAATTCCACATTGAAACTATTTTCAGTTAGATTTCATCAAAGTTGTAGATTTCCAAATTGCAAATTCTTAGGCTTTTTGTCTCTGCCCTATTATATTTCCAGCCTGGCTAGGTAGTCCCACAGAGCTATTTTTACAGCAGTGAGAGTTGAAGTTATGTTCCTGCTGAGAACTGCCTCTGGAAATGCTTTTCTTTCCATTCATGAAAGAAAAACCCCTCCACTCTTCTACTTACACTAGATAAGTCAGCCAACTGGAATATCCTGCTGACTGCTACGTGGCTCCTTTTGTTCACTGTATTATATTTTTCCTGAAGGTCTTGGGAAGCCTAACTTCCCATGCAAAAAACCAAGTCATCAGAGCTGGTTCACATAGCAAATAACATCCTAACTCTTTGGAGACAGAATGACTGATTGCACTTAAATATTTATCCAAACCTTATCTACATTTGTCCATCCTTTACAATAGTGTTCCTTCTCTGTTTCCCTGGCTGCAGAAGCAAGGAGTTTTAGGATCATAGGAATTAATGCTCTAGCAAAAACATTACACTAGCGTGTAAATTAAGCTTCATTAAATCTTCTGTACCCCAGCTCCAGGAAGTCATGACTTGCTTTTGCAGGATACTAATGGATAAGATCATGCAAAAAGATACTATGCTTGGATATAAAGTACGAGTCAGTTAAAGCAAGGATGAAGAGGCCTTCTTTGGGGAAACAAAGCCAGTTCACACTATTTCTTTGCTTCCTTTAAGAGGAAGAAAAAGTTCAGGCTGTAACATACAAGGAGGTGTAAGACCTGAAGAATATCTGATTGTAGACAAAGATTTCTATGGTCAGCCCAGTGAACAACAGAAAGGATTTTCCAAACTTTCAGTTTCTCTCTGCATAAGAAATCATATGATTCTAACATGTGAAACTCCATCCTAAAAGCAGGAAAGATTTTGACTTGCGATTCTGTCTTGCAGGTTATTGCATTGCTCTAATAGAACCTTTCCTATTTTCAGCCCGTATTTATTCATGGTCCTCTTACATCTGTTTCTTCTTGCACCAGCATTGTCATCTACCTTAGATATCTCTTTTCCTTTGTAAAGTTTACCTCCATAATGCATTTATAGATAGCAATCATATCCCATTCTCAGCCTTCTCTCTGTTTGCTGAAATGATGCTAAGCATTTATATAGCATTTTTATGTCTGCACTGACATATGAGTTTCTCCTCACCAAGAAGATGGGCAGATAAACAATATGAGAGTTTTCATTTTTTCATTTTTGGCTCTTTATGCATGTATGTGATGAGATCATTGAGACAGAAAGCTGAAGCTGTCACATTGCAGAGGAGCATCACATTACAGCCAGGAGAAGAGTTGGAATTCACAAGCACCAATCAGCATTCCAGAAAACAGCCTGGACTAAGGTCTGTTTCAGCTAGGTTTTGCTTTATATCAGCTTTCCCCTCCTCCTAAACATAGATAGTCCAAAATCTGACCTCTTAAAGAACTGACATTTTAGTACAAATAATGTTATCAAATTTTCTAGTGACACATAAAAGAAAATAAACTTACAATACATATAATTTTTGTATGACATTTCAATGCTCTGGCTCCACTATGGCTCACCAATCCAAAAGTTACAGCTGAGCTCACTTCATTCTGAAAATTGTGGAGTAACTCATGTATAGAAATTTCTTAATGGAATGATAATGTCTTCATATCTGGAGATGCTGAAAGAATATATATCAAAATGCAATGAAGGAATGAGATACCTTAGATTGCTTCCAAGAAAACTGCAAACAGCACAAAGCCTGCAAGAAAATCTAACAGGATCTCTGGCTAGTTTTCAGATACATAGCAGGGAACATGTAAATCTTTAGTGCTCAAAGAGCTGAAAAAAGAAAGCAAGGAATGAGATCTTATACATACAAAAGACAAAAGCTGAACTTTCCTTTTCAAAAGTTATCCAATTCATGTAAATACAACCCAGCAAGTTTTCATTCAATAAGAGTCCAAGCAAAAATCAAAGTGTTAGACATCAATTCCTCAGTAAAAGCAGATTTCAAATATCTGGGTATCCTAATATCTGATTAAAATTTGAAAAAATAAAAAGGCAAATTAAATCAATGGATAAGTATCTCTCTTGTAACAAAGTCCCATTTCACGCTGAGGATTATTTCCAATAGGCAATTTTTATTGCCTCTTCATGACAACTGCAAAGCTGCACAAGTTTTTGCATAGCAAAAAGTTGGCTATGTCAACAAAAATGCTGATCATTATTACTGCAGACATATTAATCTTTCCTCCTTTTTTTTCTGGTGATGATAGTTGACAAGAGAGGAGCAAGAAAGGTTCTAAATTGCAAAAGATGCAATATTTCTAATATAAATTATAGCTCAATCTGAAAACCAAGGAAGACCTGATAGATTACTGTCATGCTTAAGATTTGCATTTCTTCCTGAGCCTGCCAGGGCAGCAACCTCCAAAAGTCCCAGGTGAGTCTAAAATGACTGCTAAATGTCAGCATATGGTGGTTGATTTTAAATCTGTTTGGGCTTCAAGAGCAAGCACAACCAGAACAGGGGTCTCAATTCCTGCTTTATTCTCCAGTCCCTGGAGCACCCCAGCACACCCAACTCAGATCCTGCAGCCAGGTCTGGTCATCCTCAGCACTCCCTTGCACCCAAGCACAGCAAAAAACAGCCCAAATGACAAGCGAACAACATTTTCATTCCCACTGAGTAATGTCAGAGAAGGTGTTACAAATCAGCAAATAGATATATATATGTGGTAGTAGCAGACTTTTATGAAAACCAAACCAAGAAAATCCCCAAACCAGGCCAAAAAGAAAATGCTATTGTCGACAGAAGAACGTAGACCTTCCAGGCTGGTAGCAGAAAAACTTCTCTATTGACCAGCCATTAAACCAAAAAAAGACAATGTTATATAGAGACTGTTAAATGATAAGGACATTATCAAACAACTAGTAGTAGAAAAGTAGTGTTTAATTCAAATCAATTATATTAAAGGTGGGGCAATCCTGGCTCATAATTACAGTCTTTTTATTTTGAGCAGGTGAGCTTTAAGACCTCCTTGTTAAAGTCAATTGAACAAAATATCTGTGAGACCTAATGAGAAGGCATACAAAGCCCTTTAAGTCAAATGGATGAAACAAAATCTGCTGTATGCATTCTAAACATGAGAAAGGAAAAACTTCAGAGACCATGAAGCATGGAAATCTACATTAAAAATTAAAGTGAAGATGCCTACAAGAAAGAGATGACAAGTAATTAAAATAACTTCTTAATTTTATCGTAAGACAACAGCAACCAATACACTGCTATAAAAATAAAAGAATGTACTTACTGCAGTCCTGCAACTTTGTCCATAGTCCAAGACCATTCAATATTATCATCAATGATGGGGATGATGTGACACAACATACCCTTTTTTAAGTTTACAGACAATGACTGAAACTGTGACAATGAAGGACAGGACTGAAATTCAAATTGAATTGGCTAATTGGAAAAATAGCCTGCAAAAATGAGATTTGATACAAATGGGAGGACAAACATGAGGCACAACACTTAGGCAGGAGTAATCAGTTCGCACAAATACAAGATAGGGAACAACTTTTTAAGTAGTAATTCAGCATAAAAGAGTGTGAGAATTATAGGGGATTACAAAGCAAATAGTTCAGTAATGTGGGGCTAATACAAACAATACAAAGGCACAAAACCACAATATATAGGCAGGAGGATAGCCCGATGTCCTAGTTCAGCAGCCGGGACCAGTTTATCACCGTGTGGGTGTGACCAAAACTGTGTATTCTAAACTGTCTATGTCATTTCTCAAGAATTGTTAACAATGGACCATTTGCAGCATCTGCCCAGGGCACATCCAACCCCTCAGGATGTAAGTTGGGTGTTAAAGAAGCCTGTGAGATAGGAGCTGTGATAACTTCCCTCTGGGGAGTCGTTAGCACCTCCACACCCAGCCTAAGGGGTCATGTCTGCTAATGGGCCATCAATGATTCCAAAAGTACCCCATGACTCACAGAGTTAGATCACCCATTGTGGAACTCCCTGCCCTGGGGGAAGTACTGGGTGTTCCCACCTGAACCAGAGGGTATATAATCTTGGGGCTTAGGGACTTCTGGGACCACTCACTGGATCCAGAGGAGAACCAGAACCTTGACAGACTGCAACCATCATCCTCACCAACAGGTTTCTTCCTTCCTTTTACTTTGGACTCAGAGGAACCATGGCGGGGGTCTCAGGACAGGGGCTGACAGACACCATTCTGTTTTGCCCTAGGGTGCTGGGTTATACTTCTGGGTTTAAATCAATTTCTCTTTGTATCATTGCATTTATTGTAATATTTTCATTAAATTGAAACTCTGATTTATAATCTCTTTTGTGTTAACTTCTCCTGCTGGTTTACCTTTAAATCGGCACACCTGTGAATCATATGAAGTACTACTTTCTCACTCAATGTTGAATAAAGTCTTTTTTTTTTTTTTTACTATTGTGTCTACTTAAATACTTTAAGAAATATGCAGCCCAGAATCCAAGGAGAATAACCTACTGGAATGGTCAAAGATTTAAAATATTTGACATACTCAGAAAGGGTGAATGAACCAAAAAAAGGAAGAGATGACATGATGACAGTTATTGGAGGGATATATAAAAGATAAATCAAGAACTGTCATAATACAAGTAGAAAATGTTCAATGGAAAAGTAAAAGTACAGTAAGCCTTTTATAGATAAATAGTAAAGAAAAGAGCAAGGTCATGAGACATTGAAGAGGGGATCAATAAACATATTCTTGCTAGGATCCATAAGCTAAACAAGCACATTAGCACACTTTCAATAAAGATAACAGTACAGAATACTGAGATGATGTGGAATAAAGGCACAAAATTAGGGTCACTATAAAACAGAAGCTAAAGGCAAGTGGAACAAAAAGTCAAAGTACTTATGCAATTGATGTGTGCAAATTGCATCTATAAAAACTCTAGTAAAATTACTAAATGGAAATACACTGTGATAGCAATAGCAAATATACTACCTGCATGTAAAAAACACTCGTAATGAATTCCAATGACACATCAGAATCAATTTTCAAAGAAGAAATAATCAAAGTTACAGAAATAAGGGAAAATTCCAAATAGTTTAAGCTGAAATAGGTTGGACTAATCTGACAACTTTCTACAGTGTATTTGGACTTCAGAAGAATATCTGTCATATATATATATATATATATATATATATATATATATATATATATATATGCATGAGAAATTACCTAGACAATATGCCTGCATAGTAGCAGCTACTTAGTATGGGACTGAAAGGAGGTAAATATGGGTATTCTCAAAGACTGATTTCATAGCCACACTTATTCAGTAATATTTATTTTAGTGGACTCAGCAAAAAGATTATGAAGGCAGTTAAGTTATATGCTGATTAGACAAAGCTTATGAGCATCACTGTACAATAAAACATAATAATTAAAAGGAGGTTGGAGAAAAAGGATGAAATACTGCAGTGGAGGGCAGTAGTATTAAAGGATGGATGGGAAATTCAAATAGAAGATGGGAGAGCATCAGTCTGAGGGGAAGGAAGACATGAATCAGCCATCTTACCACTAGTGATATTGAGCAAAAGTAATTGCACAAGACACTGTGTACTAGGAACTGCCGAAATGTCCTTTTGAGCCCTATGGACAACTCTAGTGACCCACATTCCCCAAAATGATGAATTTAAGCTATTTAAACTGGACCAGGAGGGCAGAACAGTTTCTAGAATGATCAGGGAAATAGAAAGCTTAGTAGAGAAGAGAAACTGTTTAGCAAATGAAACGGAGAGAGAATATAATTGTTCTCTATAAACATATCAAGGAGGTAAACACCAGAGAAGGAGAACAGCTATTTAAGGTAAAGGCCAGTATTGGCAGAAGAACAAAAAGGTAGAAGCCGGACATAAATAAGTTTAGGCTGGGAGCATGATTTCTAACCATGAGAGGAAGGGAATTCTGGAGAAGCATTAAGGAGCAGGAAATCCAGCTATTTTACAGTGAAGTTTTATTGGTTTGGGGATGTAACTTGTAAGGTGACTGTCTGGGACTGCAGGGGGATTTAATTCAATGAGACATAGAGATCCTTTCAATCCTGTATCTCATAAAAAATAGAGAGGTCTCTCTAGAGTAGGCTGAACATGCGTGTATAAATCAGTTGTGCTCATCACAGAAGCATCTCTTCTCATGTGCACAGTGTGGGGTACAAACAACCATCCTGAGGGGTCCTTCAGGACTCCCTGTGTAATAATACCCTGCCATTCCTATTCCATGACTACTACTTGAACAAAAATCTTCAAAGAAATTCTCTTTTACATTAAGGGGTCTTTTAATTCACAAGCACTCCCGGAGGAAGTCATAGCATACACATAGTTTACAACAATTAGAACTGACCAAGTCTAGAAATCAAACCCATTAGAAAATGGTTCTACAATTTTTTCTTTCTCTTAAGATGTGTTTTCCAACACTTTTTATTTCTCAAACTACTTAATTGAAGACTTTGCTTAAAAAGAAATATGAATATGAAAGTTTCTGGATAAATATATTTTAAGTGTTATAAATATTTTCAATTACTACTCTTTTCATTTAAATAATATTTTGATGCATTTTATGAACTATTCTATTAAATTTGCAGTAAAATATCTGAGATATACTTCTAATGAAGTAATAAATTTTCTAAGAGCTAACAGTTTATTAGTTGTCAGATGCTCTTTTTGACAAAAATTATATTTTAGTGAGAATTTAGGAATACCTGGCACTTATTTCCAACTCAGCACTTTTCCAAGGAGAATAATTTTAAGTCCTGTACAACATTACAATTTGGGACATGGGGAAAGGAAGATAATTTTATCAAAGGGAAAACTGCATTAATAAAGTACCAGTCCTCAAGCATTCAGGCTCTGAACCCTATCTCTTTTCAAACAAATAATTTATTAAACAGTATAACAATTTGTCTATCTGAGGGGGAGAAAGTGCTATATATGATAAAATTTGCAAAACTATATAGCTCTTGCAAATCCTCATTGCTGTAGAATAAACTTCATTTTCCAAAGACTTACATAGGCCTGATTATGATAATGATAAATTCTCCAAAATTGATTTTCACTTTGAAATAGAGCTCAAGTAAACCCCAAAATGCACAATGAAAATCATGTCTGCACAATAGATCTGTACAGGGGCTCAGGAATTACAAGAATCCTAGTCAAGTCTTGCATTACAAAGTAAAATTTACTGTGGGACAGAAGGGTGATACAAGGTCAATGAATCACTTAATTTCTCAAAATACAGCCTAAGTAAGGCTGAAGTGGTAAGCCTGTGTCTGCCTGCCCAGGGGAGGTTTGTACAACACACCCCATGTGCTGCTAGGGTGCCTTTCAAACTGGACTGAGCTCTACATGACTTTCAGCCAAGTTTTGGTTGGATTCAGAAAGGAGTCAGCAGCCAGCACACAGCTCTCCATTGAAATTAGCTCAGGTAGGTTTGAGACCTCCTTTAGGCCTGCTACAATATCCCATAGTATCAGAAAGCCTCATTTGAATTTGTGGCTTATAATTAAACTTAAATCCACAGCTAATGAAAGTCCTAATATTTTTTTGTTTCTTTATTGCCACTCACATGGCCAAAAAAAATTAAATAAATCTCAACAAGCCAGTGGTAGGATGGTAGGACTCTGGATTTAAGGGAGCTTTAATGATACAGCACGTGTCAACAGCATGTTGTTTCCTTTAAATGCTATCATAAAAAAAGCAAATTAAGCTATCAAACACTCATTCTCCAGTGTGTTAACAGCCAGTATACACGGAAGGTAAACCTTTTATTTACAGGACTGAGGCAGGAATCTGGAGATCCGAGGATGTCTATAAGAGAGGGGATCAAATCCAGTCAATTATTCATGCCCCTACCAGTCAGAGGGGAGGTACCTTCAGTGCACAAACTGAAGCTACATTAGTACCATGACAGGCTCAAGCTTAAAAGCCCTGGTAGGAATAACAAGGCTCTTTGGCTTTCTTCATCTGGGTGAGGTTTTTCAACAATCAGAATAACATTAAAAGTGAGTGAAGTGAATGGCACATTAATGAACAGCCCTACAACTCTTAAGAGAGGGGGTTTTACATAAGCAAACATACTGATAGTGGCATACACACTTCTACTCATGGATATCCACAAAAATTTAGATAAACGTTGTACAGACAGCTGAATAGGCTTGGAAATAAGTCAGAACACATAAAACATTATCTTGTTCTTACTGCAAAGAAAGAACATCTTTAAGGAATGCCTATGAAATCACAAATGCTTAAGAAGAGGCAGAGCTAGCAGGCAGCCATGGAAATAATCAGACAGGAGGTCTAAGAAAAAAACAAAAGGATGCCTTTTTTTTCAACTCAGAACAACTGAATTGTGGAGGTTATCTTGACACTGCATTTACAAAGCCATGTCATGGAAATTCACGGAAAATCAGTTCATCATTTGCTATGATGCAACATCCAGTTCTATATGTTTGTAAGCTGTGATGCTATGAGGATATGCCATGATTTTCACCTGCTAATTCACCCTGAATTTACCCAGTCCATAGAACATTTTCTTTTAAGGATTTACTGCTGGTGGCTGCATGTGGAGCCTTTGGTCAGATCTGGGGTGCACAGGATCATTTTATTGCTGAGGCTCTGTTTCATCTTCTATCCTTTCCTTGTCTTACTGACTCAGACAGGAAGTTTTCAAAATCCAAGATGGTCTTCTACCATGAACTGTCAGTACTTGATGAACTGTGATCTCAAACTCCTCCAGGATTTATGAATACAGCACTCACTACCAGGCAACTTGTCTAGAAAAGTGTTTAATAGCTTACTGTACTTTAAAATTCCCCTTGCACCTCACTGCTGAGAACTGTGCCTAATCCTCTTGAGACAGATGCTATCTATCTACCTATGTTCAAAATGGGCTTTACTAAGAAATTCCTCAGCTTTGAACTTCTCTGGGATCCTGATTTCCCATGTAATCTTGATTACCAAATCAAGTAATCTCTCCAATGCCTCCAAAAATCCTCTCCAACAGTAACAAAGAAAGCGTATTTGTTATACCCAGAATGCAGACAGAAACACCAATTTTCATAGGACTGATTTCCAGGTGCAAATAGGATTCTGTGGGTATGAATATTTTACTCCAAGAATTTATTTTGTTTACTGTTTGACCCCTAAAAACTATAAACTGAGACATGGAGGAAACGCAAAACTAGTTAAATTCACATAAGACCAATATTGATTGGCTTTCTTGGTTATTCTTGGTCATGGAAAGTCTTCAGAAATTTGTGTCATGAGAAACATTTTGGTGCCCAAGAACAGCTTGGGCTCTCACCTTCTGCACATGCATCCAGGGATAGACACGAGAGAGAAAGTTAAACAAAGCATTTCAATCTTAGTCAGATTTTTCTTGCTTTGATGAGTTTCAATAACAGAGTTAATGTTATTTGTATTAGCTTTTGTGGACTTTAGTAGTCCAAGGGCCCCAGACACTAGAAGTAGGTCAAATCAAGAACTCAACAGACCAAAAAATCCAACTTAGTTCAAAATGTTAATATCTCTCTGTAAATCACTTTACTGTCCTTTTGTATAACCCTACCCCTGATGTAGTCATAGAAAGATGTATATATAAATTACAGCATAATGGACTTTCAGAAATTAAGTCATTTAACAAAAAGAAACCCCAGACAAGTACTTTACATTAGGCATTTAGGACTTGGTTTGCTAATTAAAACAGATAATAAATATCTTCACATGACAGGCATCCCATATGATTTCTTGTCTCAACTCACTGGTTTCTATTTCTATTCTATTTCAGTGCTCTAAACCAAAATCATACTTATTACGACTAATTATCTAGATAATTTCCTGAAATGGTTCTTTCATTTAATTATCCTCTAACTCAGGGTCTTCCTTAACTAACAACAAGGAGCAAGCTTGTAAAACAGAAAATAACTTGCAATCCATACTATTAAAGCCGCTCATCTCTAAGACTTTGATAAGAAAACATTATATTTAATAACTGGGTGCCTCAAGAAGAGGCCCACTGTGCAAGCATTTTAAAGCTGTCATATCAAGTAGCCTGCATGTGTTTGTTTCAGTACTTCTTAATCACTGACTTTACTGGCAGTTGCTTTGTCCTATTTGATGTCGCATTCTCTGCTTATCCTGACCCACAAATTTTCCGTGTAGATCACACAGATTTATAGACCTCACGTGTAGGGCACAGAATGCTACACAAACAACATTTTAGTCTGATTAATGGGTTTGTGCACCACATTAAAAACATCTTGATTGGCTCCTGCTTCTATTACCTTAGTCATTCCCTTCACTTAAGTTACTTTTGCCCATCATATCACATTTGTCTCAGGTTGACTATTTTCTTCGTTTATCCTCTTTTCCCTGCTTCACTGCTCACTTGCCTTTTTCTCAAAATGCCCTGGGAGATCCATGCTGCAAGTGGCCTAGTCTGCTGCCTTTGCATCACTGCCAGGAGGTGCAGATCTAACCTGCTCAAAACAGGGGAGAAGCAGCATCTCAAGTCAAGGCTCTGAACAGATGAAGCAGCACACATCAACGGGCAGGAAACTCACAGGGCTTCTCAACTGCACCCTGACACAGCACAGTGCAGAGAAGGTGGTATAGAGACTTCGGGCCACCTCGAGCAAACATAGATGCACGAAAAACCTTCAAGGCCCTGATAGAGCAGGGTCAGATACCACACAGCCAAAAGATGCTACAGGCTAGTTGTAATAGCACATAAAACCTGGCACAGACAAGTGCCAGGACACACAGTATCCTGTAAGAAAGTAATGAAAAATTCATCTGGAATTATCTACAGGGACTGATGCTGTCACTTTTTACCCTATCCAGTACTCCAAAATATCTGTTTTGCCCCACTCTCTCATTCCTTCCCTAAAGTGGACATAACAGTTTCAACCTGAACTGTAACACAAGGGTAAATCTTTTCCACCCACAGAAGATATTCTAGATTTGTACAAGCACAGATAAGAGGAATATTTTACCTTTCTTAGTGAAATGTAATGCAGCAAATGTTTCTATCAGCCTAGAACTTCTTAATTGCAACCTGATGCCCATATGTTTATTTAAAAGTCTCCTGGGATACTGCTGGCTCAAATAGCATTGATTGAGCAAACACGCATGTGCATCTACGGCCTCATGATGATATTACCCTTTGCTTGCAAGAGATCAAGACCAACCAGAGTGCAAATTAACTCTGTCAATGCTGTTCTGATATCCTTCATGCTGTGCCACCATCTTACACTTAAAATCAATGGCACAAAAGTCTGCCACCAGGAGCAGAGGTGGTATGCCCCAGGTGTTCTGCTACAAAAATCCAGCACTAGTCAATGAAACCCTGTTAGTTCACTGCTTCAGCTTAGATCAAGAGTGCTATTGAAACAAAAAAAAAATTTAAAAAAAAAGTAGCCACACTGGGTTTTGATCCACAGTAAAGCATGCTGATGGCAAGGGTGAAAGCTGATATCCTGATGAAAATAGAACAGTTGTACAGGAACAGAAAAGCTACTGGCAAGATCTTAAGAACTGAGGCAGCATTAGAGAGGATATTTTTGCCCACTTTACTGTAAAGAATGGGTGCTTTGATTGCCTTTTGCTTCTTACACATTGTCTTAACTTTCTCACAGGGCGAAGGAAAAGAGTTATTTGCAAAGCAGGTGAGTGTAATGCTTAAGTCAGAGACATCACAGTGACCTGTTGGGATTAGTATGCTTTATACTGGACCAGTCCTCTGGTGAATATTTTCAAGTACAACATGTCATTGTGTCAAGTAGCACCTTGCTGTTAGATTGTGCTGCTGCTCACTGCAAGATCCTTTGTGGGCCACAAACCATATTCCCTTGCTCTTCCTATGAGAACCCCTGTAGCTGCTGGGAAAGGGGAATGAAATCTATGGTGAGATGAGAGACAACCTTCAGGGAAAGACAAGTATTTTGTCCATCTATATACTCCTAGCAAGTACCTCTGATAGAACAGATGAAAAAGGAGGTCCACCATCAAATGAACAGATCTTGATGAACACCATGCCAGCTCCAAAAGGGCCAGAGATCACCTGTATCTCAGGCTACCAAGGACAGTCAGGGCTCTCTCCTCTTGCTCAGCATGAAGGACACTGCAGAAGCCATGGAAACCATCAGCACTGAATTGCCATCCTCTTTTGCTCTGGCCACAAAGCAGAGAGAAGCAGATTGCTAACAAAACAACCCATGTCAAGTGAAGATCCTAACGAGACAGGAACCAAGGGCCACGATGCTGCAAGATGCAATCACCTCTCACCTGCCAGATAGGAAACAGCAGAGGTATCTGAAAATATGGACCCTATCTCCTCTCCTTTGGGGAATAAATTGCCCAAGAAGAGGCAGAGGGTTGGCCCAAGTCTGCCTGGGTTTAGAAAATGATAATCATTTTCATTTAGAAAATGAAACTTCTATAGATATCAACCAGTACCAAAATATCTGCTAACCAACACCACTGCAATATGTCCAAAGCTGTTGTCTCCTTCTTCAGCTATTAAGCAGTATTACCTTCTCATTTAGATTGTGGTAGCAACTGGGATACATTCAGTACCATAATCTGCTTAACCCACTTTCCAGTAAGGTTAAAAGTTGGAACTCAAGTCAGAACAGTCCTTGCTCATTGTCTTTGAATAATTCAATGACAAACAATTTTGCACAGAAGACAATTCAAGGACAAACTGAAAGACATGAATATTTCACATTTGAATTAAGGCTTTCACAAATGTTCTGTCTCTTCTACTGCATCTATATTTTCCACACACCTGGATACCTGTGCAAAAACATGGACTGCAACATTTCATGGGACAGCACCCTGCTAAATTTCATAGCCAGGTCTAAAAATTTAAACTCTTCACCTATAGTGGGTCACTGTAACTCCTCACTCCAAGGAACTCTAACAACAAAATCTCCAGTCATTCCACAAGATAAGTGATTGTTGCTCCTCATATGATTAAAATGCATTTGCTCCTAAAATTGACTACATATTAGTCTCTAACAGAGCTGACCAGCTAATCTTAAATCTTATTGGGCTTTATGGCTTGCTTCTAAGGCAAATCAGTGAAGTCACCTCTTTGTCATTTCATTAATAACAAATATAGCCATTAAAATTGTCCATTTGTTCCTGCAGTATCCAGTGTTATTAATTTGCAGCAGGGAAAGCTTTTTTTCTCCCTCAAAAAACAAACACAAACTACAAAGGCCTTTTAGCTAAAGGGAGATCTTCACTGTATAGAAACATCTTATGCTTCTCCAAGGTTTCTACAAAAGGCTTAAAGGGAAATTGCAGGAAACAAACCATGTACCAAGACCATCTTTTTATTATATTTTCAGCTTACTATGTACTGAGTTGACTAGAAGGGCCTCCATCAGTATCCTTGCCTACTTGTGTCACCTAATTTCTTCAGTATAACATTAGGATGGATGGCCAGTGGCAACTTCATTGTCTTTAGCAGAGCTTTGAGCACTGGTAGGTATTCACGAAATGCCATCAGGACTAATGCTGTATCAGAGCTCAAGTGCAACAACAATTACAGATAGCTCTGAGGGTCAGGCAGGTGCAGCCCAGTCTTCCCTCCTGGGAGGCAGGAGTTGTGGAGAGCACACTATATTAGTCCTCCAAAATCTTCATTAGCTCTCTATTCATCTCAGGAGTCATCTCAGGATATAGACAGAACTCTATAATGCTTTCAAACATTTGGTTGTGAGTTCTTCTTTGTACCAAGGGCAGTCATCAGACTTGAGAACCTGGAAGTTGTCCATGGGAGTCCAACTGAAAGAGTTCAGTTTTTGAGTTTTCTCTCATATGACTTTTAGCTGTTGAGCAGGTTCCTAAGGTGACAAGGCATATTAATAAGCCTACCACACCCTTTTGCACAGGCGGATGAGCCTCTCAGAGGTGCTGGGTGACCAGCAACTTGCACGCTGCTGCCATGCATAGTGTTTTCCATAATCTGCATGCATTCTAAAATGCCAAATATAAATATGAACACAGGGAGAATACCACATGCATAAAGAATAAGATCATGTTCATTTTCATTTGTCTTTTCATAAGGAAGATCACTTCATCACAATGAATTAATTTGCTAATACATTTCCCCTTAGGGTATGTATGTTTCCTTGATTGAATTAGTTATCAAAACTTATTATAGTTTAAGACCCACGCCCAACGTGTGCAAGGCCCTGATTTATTATTAAATGCTTTGACTTCTCTGCCTTTTGTAAAATGGACATACTGTGAATTTAACTTAAATATATTTTTAGTTTAGTGTGGATGTCACATACAGTTTGCATAATTTTGATTAGTGCAACACTTGCTGTTCATATAAAACTAACCAGTGCAACAACTGCCCATTTCAGTGTAAATAAATTTGAGGAACCCTTCCTGTTGGGCTGTGGAAACAAAAGTCACTTTCTCCTTTGCCAGTGAAAAGGAGAGAGGCAGGATGCATACAGAGCTCTGCAGGGTAAAAAAAGAAAACTTCTTTCCTTAAATAAAGGGATTTATTTGTTTCTCTTCTCTGTCTTTATGCATGGCTCTTGAGTTAGCCACTTACTCTCCCTTGAATATTTTTTCTTTCTTTATGAAATGGTAAATCTAATGCTGAATTGTAAATCTAAAACTCTTCACTCGGCACTTCTGAAGGCCAAGGGGAAGATGACGCAAATAATGTGTATTCAGAACAGCACTCAGTACCAAGCTGTGAACAAATGAGTTCAGGTAATAAGAGGAAATCTTGCTTTAATACAGTCTGGTCCAGATGCACGCCAGCTTAATCCAGCTGACCTAGCAAGAAA
Organism: Pithys albifrons albifrons; assembly: GCF_047495875.1. Classification (NCBI taxonomy): domain Eukaryota; kingdom Metazoa; phylum Chordata; class Aves; order Passeriformes; family Thamnophilidae; genus Pithys; species Pithys albifrons. The sequence goes on along the minus strand of NC_092458.1, from coordinate 95,761,438 downwards.
TACTTTTTGGAATAGCAAGAATAGTCAGAGAATCCCTTACCTTTTGCAGAAACAAAGAGAAAAAATGGCATTAAACACTTATCAAATTACAACCCTTGGCAGTTTCTTAGTATTCCAAGCATGGGGAGGTGCCTCACAGCATGTCTTAGACACAACAGCAGCAGAGTTGGAAAACGCTGATATTTCCTTACCAGATTCACATTTGTATCAACAGATACACACACACATAAACACACTCACAGAGTTGCTGTCCAGCCAGAGGTCTGTTTGCAGGAGTGGCTGTGAGCTGACACACAGCCTGGTCCTTGTTTTCAGAGCAGCAAAACCATGCAGCAGATTAACTGAGATCTGCCAGGAATCCAGCATGCCTGCAAAGCTGGACAGGAATGGGGGAAGACAATTTCTTTGAACTCTGTGGCCTACTTTTCCACAATTTAGCAACAAACTCTTTCTCCCCACCGCAGTCAATGTGCTTCTTTTGAAATTAAGAAACAAGGAGGCATCCTACCATGACTAAGTTAACACCTGTAAATTCCATGGCTTGCGGTGCAATGCTGTACAATGGACAAAATGCCCACTCCAAATCAAGTCACAGCAGTGCATTTGGATACAAGATTAAAAACATAAACTTACGGTTTATTTCCCTGGCATTCTGACTGCATGTTCCTCCAATTCCTAGGGTACTAAATTTAATGAGAGAAAAAAACCCACCAAGATCTTCTCACATTTTGCTCAAAATAATTTCATTAATTTTCACATCAGAAACAGCATACACTGTCTTTTTCAAGTTGGTTTAACCTCTCTCTCCCTGATTTCAGTGGACGTGAGAGCTTTGGGCAAATAATTTAGGATTAAGAAGTCAAGATCAGTCTCAATAAAGTAAATCCAATCTTATCTCACCAAACCATTACCATTTACCCATAGTGTAAGTACCTCTGCCACAGACTCTTTCAAGAATTGCTGAAGTTCCCCAGCTATTTGTCATTCTGCTGTAGTGCACCTGTGCTCCATCAGGGCTTCCTATCTCAAATACTTCAGCTGTACCTATTTCATCTATGACAAAGGTTCAAGGCCAGTTTTTCCGAGGAGCTGTGCTTTTGTTTAATTTAATACTTACTTTGACAGTTCCCTTTTCATGAACATGTGATCTGTAAAATACAACTGAAGAGTAAAAAAGAATTGCCGTAGGAGCTGTGAGTTTAGCCAGCTATGAGGATGACAAAGTAAAAGCACTCCCTCTTGTTACTCCTGATCAAAATGATAAAAAAATCAGCATCTTATGATGCATTTCCCTGTCTTAGAAGTTTAAGAAAATTAGTTTCAAGTATTTCTGATGTTCCTTCTACTTCTTGTTGGACTTTTATTCTGGCAATAGTTTGACCTAATGTCACCAATTTTTCTCCCAGCTCCTTGCAATCTCAAGCAGAAGTGTTCTCACATATTGTCCATCACAGTGAATCAGACATGAACTGTGTTCAATGCTTGCCTACAATTTTGCTGTTACATCTAGTGAATCATGGACCTCCTGCTGCTGTGAATGCTGACAAGTTATCTTTCACCATCTGGAATTTGGGAGATGTAGTAATAATAATTATAAACTAATCTTGATTGATTTTGATTACTTTTCTTCCAGCTTCAGCTTTCTTTGACCTCACCTCCTTCAGAAAATATTCAACATATCCTAGCTAAAAGACTGAGTTGTCATTTCTGGAGTCACTGCTCCCTCTCAAGGCACATCTATAGCTGTTTTGTACACAGAACTGATGCAGGTGCCCAGATGTGCAGACAAGGTGAGCACTAAGGGCTGGATCCCACCATAAGGAGCCACAAACAGCAGCTGTCCACAGCAGTCCTTCTTGACCTAATTTGAGCTCCACAATCAAACACATATTACAAAACTGCCTCTCTTGGCAGAAAGGTACATTGCAATCTTTTTATTCATTTGAAGAGATTTAAAGGCCCCTCTGGAAGATGTTTAATTATTGATATTTGACAAAATGTGAGAAGAGCAAATTTGAGAGGGTCTCATTGAAGAGGCGTGCGGGGAAATTTTTCCTTTCCTTATTCATTGTCAGAGATGTCAGCTCACATATTTGTACTGTAACTCCCTTATTTGTTTTCTTTAGGCTTATCATGATTAAGAAAGAGTAGGTACTCTCTGGCTAAAACAAAAAATAAGGAAACAAAAAAAATTTACAATTCTGGATCAAACTATTATAAGGAAAAGCTGGAAAATTGGTACTTATTTGAACAGTAAGCACCCAGACAACAGAAGGCATATTAGTCAGTTGAGCTGCTGAATAAACAAAGCCAGGGTTCCTACCAACCCATTCTCATACAAACTCCAGTGGAAGCTTTTCCCACATTTGTGACACTGAATCTTCATTCCTGCTTCTTCCCCTGGTCTGTTGACTCCCTGGAGTCTAATTAAGGTTGAGCTCAGACCCTTTCTGTCTACTCATTGCCTTGCAAGGTGCAGGAAGTTAAATACCCCAAACTTCTGCATGAAACCTGATCAATAGATTATTATGGAAGAAAGGCCGAACAGCAGCACAAATTCTTATTCACCTAGAGCATGACTATACTCCCATTCCTTCCTTTGAAATGCAAGCAAAAAAAAAGGAAGCGACTGTGCTTCTTTTGAGCATTATGAGTGCCTGTGCCTAACTGGGTGTGGATGAGGCTGGCATTCAAATGTGGCATTTTGAAAAACAGCAAGGAAAAACTCAAAGACTTTCTCCTATTGTTCATGAGTAAGAAAGGAGGGTATTGAGTGGAAGGGGATGCATGCCTGTTCAGCTGGGTAAGTGAAACAATGAATGTCTAGTCTTTGGCTATCTTTTTATTTGCTCATTAGACAGCAAATCTGTGTATAGTTGCAACGGAAAAAACCTATCCAAAGTATGTCACAAGCATATGTGTGTGCTGTGCAGCAGAAACTCCTAATGGAACTCTGAGACACAACCTCAGGAGTGGAGCAGGGGAGGGAGGAGGATATATTGATTGGACAGGGAGGCCAGTATATTGAAATACATCCTTTTATGATTTCCATAGCTGTATTTCAGTGGTTTAGGTTACAAAAACACATGAGAGTGAACAGTGAAAGTAACATCTTCCCCTGTGCTGCAGCAATTCAGAAATGGCTACTGCCTTCCCACAGTGAGAAGCACAATAGGACAAGTGTGCTCAGGAGCAAGGAAACCCAAATTCCATAGGTGCACATGTGACCACCTGGCCTGCTCATCCCCCTGAAGCTATGCATCTCCTCCAGAGCACACCTGAAAAGCTAATGTCATTCCATGTTACATTCATGATAAGCAGCTGCTGGGTGAGCTTGTCTCTGCCACTCTCCTGCCAGCTCCTTGCCCTGAGCAGAAATGCACGTGTTACTCCACCTGCCTCCCACTCCAGGAGCTATTTTATAAATTCCTTACTGTGCATCAGCCTATTGGTTTATTTACTAGAAGTTAAGAATACATTTACAACATCCCTCTCTATGAAGCATTCTTTAAGAGAGCTTCCATACTAATTAAGTTAAATGCGATAATGACACCCTGTTGATGGAACTGAAGCTAATGATAATGATGCCATACATTTAGTTGCAAGCACCTACTCAGTTAAATGAATGGGTCTATTGTTTTAACAGCACTAAGTCCCAGAGCCTGGGAGAGCACAGGAGAGAAAACAAAATATGTTACGATTCAGTCACTTTGCAAGGCAATAAATCGGTTTAAAATGCACTACTCTGGCTTAGATGAACACATGTCCAATCAATTACATTGTCCTGGTATACAGAGATATGTACTAGTGGAAATATGGTAATTTCTAAAACTGGAATAATGAAAAAATTATGTCTTTTTAGTCAAATGAGTACACATTTACTCTGTCCAGAATATTTTTATTAGAACTACGATAGGTATTTGGAAAAAATATTTTTTTCAAGAATATTTAAAACTCAGTAATACTTCCCAACCTTTGCTGATCAGATATCACCTTTTTCAGATTGTAAACATGCACTTAAGACTGAGTGCAAAACAATCTGAATGAAATTGCAATTCTTCATTGATTGTACACCCAAGACTTCCCTGAATGAAATTGCAATTCTTCATTGATTGTACACCCCAAGACTTCCCTGACTCTTTCTACAAACACTCTCCCACCAATACAGTACAGTTTTGCTGTTGTATACCCAAATTTACTTTTTTTTGAAAGCATCTTCACCTCTGCTTTAAAAGAAGAGGAGGTCTTTAGAGGTTTGTTTTGTTGGAGTTTTTTCTTTCAAATTACAATGTCTCTATAATAATGTTGATCTGAACAAATGATAGGGTTGCTCTCTATCACCTGCAAAAGTCAGATGTGTCTCTCTTAACAGCTTTCCTCTTTGCTATTTCTTCCATGATTAAAGAAATATTAAAAACATTCATCATCTTGAAAATAATTTTCTAGAGCATAGATGTTCACAGTTGCATACACAATTATCCTCAGAAGGCAGCTAAGAACTGTGGCAGATGCACCACAGCTACACACTTCCCTTCCTCCTTTTCAGAAAGTCCATTTCTGTGAGGTTAAGACCATGCCATTCCCTGCAAGCTAATGCTGAGTAGCTGCGTTAAGATTACCTTTCTCAAAACACCACTGACTGAGCAAACTTTCTGACCTAAATTTATGGTGGGTGAAGTCCCAGGCTAAACAGTGGCACCCCTCATTGTCCAGCAGTGCTGTTTCCTCACACATCACCAGCTAGGGGCTGGCCCTCTCACCCAGACCCAGCATTAGGAGATCCCACCGTAGAGGGAGATCAGCACACCTCAGCACCTGGACAGCTCCAGTCTTTCCTGTTCACTGTTCACCTGCAGTCTCAATACAGACCACACAAGCAAGTGATCTCAGCTAATTCCATGGAGTAATAACTTTTTTCAGTAGCACAACTGTGTCTATAGGACAGATTGACTAAACGTGTTTGAGCCGTATTATTCTTTCTGCCTGACCCCCCTCTCTGGTTAAAGGTGAGGTTTTGAGGGTAGCCTGCTCTTCTGATCACACACTTTGTAAGACTGACAAATTGTTGGGATTTTATATGCTCTTAGATCTAAAGTGTGAGTTGTGTATTGAACTTGTTTCTGTACTGAGCGTGTTGTAGCTTCAAGGACTAGTTAATGAGGTCAGCGGCTCCTGCCACCCTCTCAACAGATGTGTGTAATCGGCCAATTAGAGCGGGCATTGTCATGCAAACAGCATTGTTAACCAATTATCAGTGCCAAGGTGGCGGAGCTGCGGAGGGATTTAGCTTTTGAAGTGGATAAGAGTTTTATGAGTGGATGAATAAAGTTGCCTGTTGCAGTAACTTCTGTGAAGTCGTCTCAGCAGGTCACAAACCCATCTCCCTCCGTTACAACAAATGATCTTGCAAGTAATTCACAGACCAACTCATGGCTGCCCACATGGTGACCCTAAGATAAACTATTCTTTATCATTTGTTCCTGTAAACTGTCATGAACATCCTTAGCATGTCATCCATAAGGATTTTCATTAAAATCAACACAGCTAGTCAGATGTATAAATTTAAAGCACATCCATATATGACTGCAAGATTTTGGCCTGTTTCTGCTGCCATTTAACACCTATTGAACCCCTATGACTTGGTATATTTAGGAAACATCTGCTGTAGTTAACAAAGTCCATACTTCTATTTTTCTTGTCTTCTGTTTTTATGTTATCCCTCCAAGACCTGACAACATTGAGTGTAAATGGAAGCAATATACTGTGTATATGCAGAACCTAATAGATTCCATCTCAGACTGATATATATGTGAAACTGAACCAATATGTCTTTAAATCCATAAGATCTGCAGATGTCATCTATAGTCTTGTAAATTACAAACTTTTACTGTTTTATTTTTACAGTTGATGATTGTAAAATATAAAATTGTGCATTATCCCTGTGTAATAGCACAAGCTTTAGAAACACAGTGCTACAGAAAGAAGCATATATTGAAAGCCTGAGTATTCAAGGGAGCCTTATAATGCAATTTTAAGCTCTACAGCTGACTGTATAATAAAACTGTAAAGCCAGATATGAAACAATGTTTGCTAATAACAGAAAAGTGAAAACTTTATTGAATTCCTGGGACTTCAGAAACCACCAAGAAAAAAATAGATGCACAGAGGACATTTAATTAAGGCTAAAGACTGTTTGTGTCATGCTGGGGCATCTGGTCACCCTACATTAAATTGAACGTGACTGTGAATAATAAAGTATGTAAGGATGACAGAAGAATAGGAGCAAGGAAGTCTTGAGTTAAGGTCCCTCTTCACTTTAAATTACCCTCTTATGACTGAAGCGCATGACAGCCACCCTTGGTGACACTATTTCTAAAGGCCAGGAAAAGATCAGAGACCCAAATGGCCAGAAAAAAACTTCCAAAACATAATTTTTCAGAGACCAAATGGGACTGCAATGCCTTGTAGAGCTCTCTGAGTAGCACACTTCCCAGCAGTGTCTTCTGCTCATGGCTTTCCAATATGGCAAGCATGGCACTATCCAGTGCCTGTTACAAGATCCCACACCTTCTGTCTGATCAAAGCCCAGTGACTTTCTGAGCATCCCCCACACTGCCACAGGAGCACACACCAGCTGGGAGTAATTGGAGCATGTGATGGAAGACAACAGTGACTGTGATTTTAAAAGTTATGGTCTTCATGCTGTTCCCTGCTGCTAAGTACTTCACTGCAGAGCTTTGACACTTTTGTTACTACCACTGACTTCTGATAATAAGCCCCAGAGGAGGGAGAATCACAGCATGCACAAACAACACAAAGCATCAATAAATCCATAAAACTTCCCTGACTTTTAGCCAACTTTCAACATATAAGCCCAGTGGTGAATTCCATTATGAAGATTTTTTATCTAAGATGTTGATGCCTACCAAACTCTTGACAGGTCAAAATCTTAAAGATCCTGTGTTCATTAGAATTTTGTGGAAACAAGAGAGAGACAGAACTTATGTTCCCTGAGTCACCCCAACTCTGCAAACAGCTTCAGCCACAGTTTGTGTGTTACTGAGTACCAGAAAACCCTCTGTGTGACCTAAGTTTTGATTCCAAATGGACATTTCTCCATCTGAACACCTCTCACGGAATTCTGAGCAGACTTCCTGGTGTTCGAAAGGGGTGACTTCATACTACTGCTTTAGGATAAAATTCAATTAAAAGATTTGCCAGCTGTGAGAGCCATTCCCATAGGGAGCCAGGCTGCATTAGTTCCCATGCTCACAGCTCTATTGCTCTGCATAATGCCAAACCAGAAATGTTTTTATTCTTCCAGTTTCTTTGGTGAATATCATTTTTATGCATATAATTTTTGCTCTCCATTAAAAACATCACAACTCAGGGGCAGTCCCCCTCCCTCCAGTTCATCAAAAGAGGATCCTCCTGAAATGTGATGATCTTTTTCCAGACCTACTGAAAAATGGGTTGCAAATTATGTTGAGACACAAGCGAGCCAGAAATCTTTGCAGTTTTTACATGTTGAGGGCAGTGCCATCTTATCCAGGGGAAAAATGAGGATGAGAGCCAGACAAAGTCATTTCAGAGATGCCAGTCCTTATTTTGCCTGGAATAAGGTGCAAAATTAAAATATCATTTTATGGCTGGGCCAGGGAGGAATTGCAGCTTTTACTAACCTCACCTTCATCAAAAAGTTAGAATCAAAGAAGAAAAATAATCAGGAAATAAACAAGCAAGGGATGGTCTGTACAATCCTAAATTTGGTATTGGCTCACTTTCTGAGTAACAGCTATGGGAATTTGCTTTCTGTTTTCAGTGTCGCTTGACCATACTTTCTCTGCAACACTCAGCCTCTTACATTTGCACTTGTGTCCAACATCTGGAGCAGAATTGGAAAAGTTGGATCCTAAGTGACCATCTACATGACCCCACATGCACTCATGGGCTTTTCACAGCAGCTGCAGCTTCTGCTGCTCACCCATCACTGATCTGTTTTGGTCCTCAAACTTTCTTCTTTAAATATGCCATGCACATGGCAGAGGAATAAAAAAATAGCAGAATTTGAGTGAAGAGAGGCAACAGCATGAAGTGTTCTGAAGAGATAGGAGATCAAAAAAGGTTTCATTCACACATCCCTTAAAGGTCTATTCATATATACAATAGGCTCATCATATCTGGAATTACTTTGCACGGGAGCTCAGCGTGTGTGCATTTTTATCAGCTGGCTTTCAAAAGTGCATGCCTTTAGGAAGGACAGCCACCATAGCAGCCTGAAACAGCAGCAGGAGCTGGGCATCCGGAGCTCACTGCTGCTGCTGGCAGCACAAAGTCCAGCCTCACCTGCAGCCGATTTTCAGACACTCGTGTGTGAGGTTTTGAAAACAAACACACTTGAGATAAAATGTACACATAGAAGTGTACATATATACACACACATACACACACACATATATATGTATCTATGGACTTGGGCGTCCCTGGGACCATGGGATGGACATGGCAGACATTTGCACCCCAGTGCCCTGAACCCTGGCCTACCATTACCCCAACCAGGGTATTTTCCTTTGCCTCATGGGACCTCTCTCTAGTCAGAGGTCTTCCAGCAGGGACATGAAACAGGAGATGGAGCTGCTGGAAATTCAGGAATTACCCTGTGCAGGGAGGGGGGTTTTCATCCTTTCCACTAGCAGTGCTATTTCAGCTCAGTTTGAGAGTGACCAATACAGCTGCCTCAAAATATTCTTTCCAAGGTGTCCTCTAAAAGAGAAAGCAAAATAGGAAAATGGGAAAGGAAAAAAAAATGAGAATGACTTCAAATATCTTCTATCTTTCCTTGAAAGTGTTTGCCTTATTTTCTGGCCAGCCCATTTTCTTAGGCCCCCTCTTTTGGGAAAAGCCATGAGTCATGAGATGCTGCATCCTGGACAGCCATAAATTTCTTTAAACTAGTGCACAACCCCTAAATGTTGGTTGGGAGGCAGCCCTCCAAACCACAAACGAAATACTGTATTACTGAAATCAGCAGAAAACTCTCTGGGTCAATGGGTTGCCATCCTGGGGCTTGGTATTTCTAAGTTCCTGTCTTGAGCATACCCACAGGCCTAAGCATTTCCACGTGTCTGTTCACCATTGCCAGCCATTGAACTTTTCATTAATTTGAACCTTCAGCTAAAAGTGGTGAGTACTGGTGACACAGGTAGCAATTAAAAAAAAAAATGAAACAAAACACAGAACAAACAACTTTAATATTTTAATGATAGAGAAACAGCTTGAAAACCTGAGATAAGTGTGTGCAAAAGTTCAGAAACATAAATAAAATAACAAATACATTACCATTTTCAAGTAAGTCTCAGTGGATTTAGAGAGGTCTGGCTTATGATTTTTTAGTATCTCAGTTTGACAATATTGCCTAAAACCACAATGATGATGTCAACATTTCACAAATATTCATGAGAGAAATAAAAGCAAACATAAAACACATATATGTTTTATCTTCAAAAATGGGAAAAGCTACAGGAATATTGGAGTTTAAATAAGCATTGCATACATCAAAATCTATGCTAAATAGGTTGGTATAAGGAAAGACTAGCATTAACATCACTCAGCATTAACTCTTCCTCCATATAACATCCAAACAGCATTTTAATATCAGGAAAAAAACTACTTGCAGCTGAACTTCAAGCTACAAATGGTCCTAGCCTGGAAGCAACACCCCACTCTGAATCCTTCTTTTTACCCTACCTATGTGGACTTTTTATCTTAGCCTGGAATCTCAGATTTAAAGTGGCTGCTTTAATCTCTGCTCTTCTGCCCACCAGCTCTTCTGCAGACCCAGTTAGCTCTCAACTACTATCTGCCAGTTTGACTCCTCTGGCTTTGGTGTGGCTGCATCAGAGCACCTGGCAGGAGGAACTTAATTTGGCTGTCAGTCCTCCAGAGCTGACCCACAGTCCTGTGGCTGCATCGGCTCTGCAGGACTGATGGGAATAAAAAGTAGGTAAGAACTTATTTTTTTGACTGAAGTCAGCAGATACGACTGCACAGAGGCAGCAGATGTGTTGAGTAAGAGCATTTTTAAATGGTGACTTCTCAAAGTGGGATTTTACTCTAAGTTATACAGCACACCAGTTTTGTGATCTCTCAGACCTGAGACTGTCTCTGTAATATTAATTGTATACTTTCCAAAGTGCTACCCTTAACATTTTTCTCAGTGCAAGCAGAAGTAGTAAGAAATGGCCAGTGCCTTCCAATAAATATAAATTTCCTTCTACTTCTGAGGTAATCTAATCCATACAGATGCATTTCAAGGTCTGTCAAAGTTATTCAGGCTCATTCCACAGCAGCCTGAACACCCTCTGCCCTGGAATTTTACCAAGATATCATATGGAAGGAAATTTCAGAGTAGGTGAAATTGCAATATGAGCTATTGCTGAATAAAACTGTGATATTTATTAGGCAAATAAGCCAACAAATGAAAACCAGAAAGAAGATGCCAAACAAAAATGACGCTCCTGTCGCTACAAGAAACATTCAGAATTGCTCAACCTGAATTAAGCATAAGATTTAATAAACTGGTCTTGCAGACGTGGTTATAACTAAGTTTTAGCAGCAATAGGTTTTACTGCTATTTGGGCTTAGAACCAAAAGCACTGATGAAGCTCTACGGGCAACATTATTCAGGGGAGAGCTAAATAAAAGTCATTGTAGCAGAACTCTCTGGCATAAAAATATCTAAGCTGTGAATAACACGGTGCCAGCACACAGTTGGTCCTTTTGTCTGCTTGTATCAATAGTGTGGGTGTCAGCAGATGCCACCCCAAATACACCAGTAATTTTGCAACCCAGCAAAGCCAACAACAAGGACAAGAGGCTGAGAAATTTGAACAAGCTGATCCCAATGCACAAGCAGGCCCCCTCTTGTGTGCAGAGAATGGTGCTTAATCTTTTCCTATCAGGTTTCCAACCCTCAGCTTGTCACATCTAACCTCAGGAGCCTGCAAGGCTCAGTAATGCAATGCAAAGCCTTGTATGCATAAAATTTAAACATCACTTCCCCTAAAATACAAGCTTCCCCTGGGTTCAGTGCTTCCAAGCTTTCAGGAACAACTCCCTAACTCTAATATGGATCTCCCCACCAGCTACAGCAGCAGAGTGCCAGCAGCCCCCTGCCCTATCCCCCAGATGGGAAGCTGCTCTGTGCCTCTTACCCTCTGCCCCTACCAAGGGCAGGAGAACAGCCACATCTGTCATAGTTCAATCCCAGATGCAATCAAGCCCCACAATGCTGCTCACTCTCCCCTGGTGGGATAGGGGAGAGCATTAGAAGGGTAAAAAGTGAGAAAACTTGTGGGTTAACATAAAGACAACTTTTCACAGAGTAGAAATCCTGGGAGGTACCAGGATGAGAGATGCTTCTGCTGAGGGCATCCCAGTTCCCCATTGCCCTGTGGCACAGAGCAATGGGAGATGCCAAGGGAAAAGGTTCCTCAGAGGATCAGAACACTGCCAGAGGTTAGGGACTTGCACAGATATGTCAGTGGGTGCACGAATGGTGTGGTCCCAAGAACAGGCCTCAATAATCTCCAGACATACACCACCTTTGTCTAACAGAATTATGTAGAGCAGCTGGTTCTTGTTTGCTCCTATGATAAATAATCTGACAAATAAAACACATCTTGACTCAGGTGGCTTTCAAATCACATAGCTGGGCTGAGCTACTCCCAAAAATAGAGAAATCACCCTGGCCTATTAAGGGAACTCAAGAAAAGGAAAAAAAAAGGCAAGACTAGCAAACACTAAAACAGAATTTAAAATCCCAGCCATCCTCCACCACCTCAGACCGTAGACCTGGATTACAAGTAAATTTTATTTTCCAGTAATAAAGCATTCCTCTTTACAACAGGAGCATCAAGCTGACATTTGAAATACACCATTTTACTGGAATTACACCAAGAGTGAATGCTGCAAAGTGACTGCATCACTGCACATGGCTGACAGTAATTATTAATAGGACTGCTCTTCCTTTGATAGGCATGCATTACAGGTGGCTGAATAATGGAAACATTTGTGAACAATTGTTTGGTGGCAGAAAAAAACCTTCTGCCAAAATTTTAATGCTTAAACACAATGCAATTAACCAGCTCTAAAGCCCAGTTCTTGCAACAGCATGATTGAGCTCATGATACCTGCCGAGCTCTGTGGGAACACATACTGGAGTGGCATTTACAGGGTCAAGAGGGGATGAGGCAGAGGCAGTGAGACTTACAAATCACTCTCCCAGCAGGTAAGCCACACAAGTTATTGGGAAATTATTGTCACACAGATTCAATTAGAGCCATCTATTGCTAGAGCAATATGCAGAGAGGGGTGAATGCAGTCCTGACCTAGCAGCCAGCACTGCAGCCATAAAACCAGCCCATATAATGGTGGAATCCAAAGTATATCCACTGCTAAAAAGAGGAGGGAAAAGTTTTTTTAGCTCTACCAGTAAATCTGAATCAAGGTTATGCCTGTAATAGCAAAGGGATTCACAGACTAAATCAGAGAGTATCTCTAAATCCAGGAACTGAATAAAAATGTCAGCATAAAACAAACAGTAATGGACACATTTCTGTCACAAAATAAGAAAACCAGATTTTGGCTTGCAGAGAGAAAGACAAAGGAATTACTCTTTGTTACAAAGTATTTTCTTTATGAGAAGTTCCCAGGAGGGCAGAAGAAAAAATCGTGCTCCATTGAAAGAAATACTAAAAAATATAATACAATGACAATGTAACAGACCAAATTTCAAAATCGTTATCCTCAATCAAACAGGGACATGCTGGGCTCAAAGAGCAATACCTCACATGCAAGTGTTTCTCCTGTCAATGCTCACACATTTCATGTAATCTCAGGCACTCAATGCTGCTCCTCACCTGAGCCCATGCCTGGCTGCACCCCTGTTCCTGCAGCCTGGGAACTGGCCTTCCCAGCCAGACCTCACACCTACCTCAATGCCATGGGCTCACTTCATTGTCTAAGCTCTTGGCCAACCCATGACTCTTTGTGTTTGGGTACCATGGCACTGCAGCTCTGGCTGGTGATACACAGCCCCTGTCTCACTGTCCATCACGGGGCAACACTGCTCTTGCTGCTCTCTGACAGGCAGGGCACCAGCTGCCTCCACCTTCCCCCTTACCACCTCTCCATGAAAAGCACCTGCCCAGGAGTTCCAACATTTCCAAATCTGGTGATCACAGCTCCCAGGCACATGTTCACTGAGGACCGATGCTGCACATCTGGGAAAGTGCAATGTGTGTGGTATGTCCCCAGAGATCTTCACTGTGAGTTTTCTACTGTAGCAGAGTCCGACCCATGGCAGCAAGATGGAACTATCTCAGCAAAGTCTGCTATTTTTTGTCTCTGCTTATGATTCTCTTTCAATTTTCTTTTCTCCCTGTTTCTAAGCTACAAAATTTTCAGGTAGTGAAAATTTTATAAAGCACATGAGATCACACTAAACCTAATTTAAAAGTAGATTAAGATGAATGAGTAAAACATGGAAAAGGATAGTTCACTTAGAACATTCCCTAGAATCATACAATAATTGGAAGGGAACTTGAAATCTTCTAGTTCCAACCCTGCTGCCATGGGTAGGACTATCTTCCACTGGATTAGGGTGTTCAAAGTAATTTCCACTGACTGGCTTTTGCAGTCATCATGGCTAGGCTTTGCAAACGAAGATTTGGGAAGGGCACTACCCACACTTGCTGCAAGCGTGCTGGTGGCTGAAAAGGCCGATATGGGATAGGCGGGTCCGGTCACAAAAGGCACAGCGGAACATCTCCCTAGGTGATATTGGTGAGGAACAGTTCTTTCTGTGCTGTCTTTTCTCCTCAAGACTGACTCTCCGTGCATTCTCAAAGGAAGAAGCAGCGTCATGAATGGTGTGTCTCCATGAATCCCGATTGGAGGCCAGAGTGGACCACTGGTGGCAGTCAATATGGCCAAGGCTGAGGTGTTGTTTCAGGGAGTCTTTGTATCTCTTCTTCGGGTCTCTTCTCTTGCAGCAGCCCGTGGCGAGTTCACCATAGAGCACAATCTTTGGGAGGCGGTGATCCTCCATCCTGGAGATGTGCCCTGCCCAGCACAGCTGCGTTCTCATCAGCATGGCCTCGATACTGCTGACCCCTGCTTGTTCAAGAACAGACACATTGGTCACGTAATCAGACCAGTGGATGTTTAGGATTGAACGGAGGCAGCACTGATGGAAGCCTTTGAGAAGCCACAGGTGGTGGCGGTACATGACCCATGATTCAGACCCATATAAAAGAGTAGACAGTACAATGGCTCCGTAGACACTAATCTTTGTACTTTTCTTCAGGTGTTTATTGGACCAGACTCTTTTATGGAGTTTTCCGAAGGCTCTGTATGCCTTTGCTAGCCTGTTGTCTATCTCTTTGTCGATCTTACTGTCTGAGGAAATGATACTTCCCAGATAGGTGAACTGCTGGACTGACTTTAAGCTCTGAATTGCCTATGGTGATGTGAGGATGATGGAAGACTTCCTGAGGTGCAGGTTGGTAGAGAACTTCTGTCTTCTTCAGGCTGAATTCCAGCCCAAAAAGTTCAGCAGTCTCTGCAAAGCAGGATGTTAAGGGCTGCAGAGCTGCTTCTGTGTGAGCAACGAGGGCAGCATCATCAGCAAAAAGCAGTTCACAGACAAGGTGATTCAGGGTCTTGGTGTGGGCCTTCAGTCGCCTTAGGTCGAATAGGCTTCCATCGGTACAATATCGGATGTAGATGCCGTTTTCTTCATCGAGGTCTGCTGTGGCTCTTTGGAGCATCATGCTGAAGAAGATTGTGAATAGAGTTGGTGCAAGAACGCAACCTTGTTTCACACCATTGGTTATTGGAAAGGGCTTAGAGAGTGTATCGTCATATCTGACTTGTCCATGCTGATCCTCATGTAGCAGGATGATCATTTTGAGGAACTTGGGGGGACATCCTAAACATTCCAAGATCTGCCATAGGTCTTTTCTGCTCACAGTGTCAAAAGCTTTGGTGAGGTCAATGAAGGTTACATAGAGACCTTTGCTCTGTTCCCTACACTTCTCTTGCAGTTGTCTGAGAACAAACACCATGTCTGTGGTGCTCCTATTGGCTCTGAAACCACACTGGCTTTCAGGTAGAAGATCTTCTGCAATAGTGGGTACTAATCTGTTCAGAAGTATTCTTGCAAGGATTTTACCAGCAATGGAGAGCAAAGTAATACCTCAGTAATTTGAGCAGTCCGATTTTTCTCCTTTCTTCTTGTACAGGGTGATAATGACTGCATCACGGAGATCTGGTGGTAGTTCCCCTTGTTTCCAGCAACGCACAACAAGCTCATGAAATTTGGCATGGAGTGCTTGACCTCCATGCTTCCAGATCTCAGGTGGAATTCCATCAACTCCAACTGCCTTGCCAGTTTTCACCTGTTGTATGGCCTTGAGTATCTCTCCCACAGTAGGGGCTGCATTCAATTCAAGTTTCACCGGTTGTTGTATAATGTGCTGAATTGCTGAGCCTTGGACTACACGGTTGGCACTGAAGAGAGTCTGAAAGTGCTCAGACCATCAGTTCAGGATGGAGGTTTTATCTGTTAGAAGCAGTTGACCATCTGCACTGAGTAGGGGGCTTTGAACCTGGTGTGTGGGTCCGTACACTGCTTTCAGGGCCTCATAGAATCCTCTTAGGTCACCCAAATCTGTGCATAGTTGTGTCTTTTCTGCTAGGTCGAGCCACCATTTGTTCTGGATGTCTCGAAGTTTCTGTTGGAGCTTGCTGCATGCAAGACGAAAGGCGGCTTTTTTTATATGGCAAGATGGCTGAGCAAGGTGTGCTTGGTGAGCAGTTCTCTTCTTCTTCAGCAATTTCTGGATCTCTTGATTGTTCTCATCAAACCAGTCTTTGTTTTTCTTGGAGGAGATCCCTAGGGACTCTTCAGAGGACTTCAGGATGCAACTTTTAATATGTTGCCAAAGCACTTCAGGAGAGGGATTTATGGGATTATCTGTAAGTGTAGTTTGAAGGTTTGCCTGGAAGCTGTCTCTCACTGTGGCTGTTTGAAGATTGCTGACTTGGAGCCTCCGCCTTGGAATGCCGCCTCTCTTAGGTTTGGGCTTGAAGTGGAGGTTAAGTTTGCAGCGCACAAGGCGGTGGTCTGTTTGACATTCTGCACTCGGCATCACTTGAGTATGACGGACATCACTGACATTTCTCTGTTGTACTAAGATATAGTCAATGAGGTGCCAGTGCTTGGATCAAGGATGCATCCAGGTTGTCTTCAGGCTGTCTTTCTGTTGGAAGATCGTGTTGGTGATGGTGAGCTGCCGTTCTGCACAAAACTCTAGCAGGAGGCATCCATTGTCGTTGCAGTTTCCAATGCCATGCTTGCCCAGGACTCCTTTCCAGGCTTCAGAATTCTTACCTACTCTGGCGCTGAAGTCACCAAGGATTATGATCTTATCATCTGCAGGAACATTTTGGGTGAGGCGGCGCAGGTCTGTGTAGAATTTGTCTTTTTCCGCTGGGTCAGCTTGGAGAGTTGGGGCATATACGCTAAAAAGAACAACATGTTGCTTGTTGTGTAGAGGGAGGCGTAAGGACATAATGCGATCGGAATGACCTGTCGGCAGATTTTCAAGTTTGGAGGCAATGGAGTTTTTAATCATGAAGCCAACTCCTGAAAGGTGTCTTTCGGTTTTGGGTTTGCCTGACCACTAGAGTGTGTAGCCAGCACCATGTTCTTTAAGGCTGCCTTCCTCATGAAGACCAACTTCACTGAGAGCAGCAATGTCAATGTTGAGCCGTGACAGTTCGTGGGCAATTAGAGCAGAACGACACTCAGGACAGGACATCCACTATCCCCAGTATCAAGCATGGTTCTGATGTTCCAACATGCAAGTGTTAGTTTGAGCACACCTTTGCAGGCAGGTGTATGCCTTTGAAATCTCTTTGGTTTTGTTTGACCGCATGGAAGATGCCAGTTGGCCGTGGTTATCCAACCGGGTGTGGAGATGAGCTTTGTACAGGCCACCTTTGCTAGGCCCCTCTCCGTGTGGAGCAAGCAGTGCTGTCCCTAGAAAAGGCTGCTTGGTCATTCAGGATGCTGCCGCAAGAGACTGTCATCTCTGGGGTCAAGTCTCTAATGACCCATATCCTGAACCGCCTGCATGCAGGGTTGGGTCTGCGGCTTCCAGCTGCTTCCTATCACCTGCCGTTTTCGACCCTCACCTGTCGCTACAGGGCTTTGCAATGTGGGTGAACCCTTCAAGCCTGCACAATGGATTTTTTAGGTGAGGCACAGCGTGTGCAGAACTGGCCCCACCCTTTACTCCTAAGGTTCATCTGCCACGGCCTAGCGAGCTAGGATGGTGACAGCAAATACCTCAGGACGTAGGTTTGGTTAGAGTACCCTTCTCTTAGATGGATGGCCTTACAGGGCTAAACGAGCTCCATCTGCCCGGGTTTGGGGTTGGAGTTGTCCTTCTCCTAGGATGGTTGCCAGACGGGTAGCGAGCCCATCCTGCCCATGGACACACTTTGTCTGACCCTTCAGCTGAGACCTGTCTGGCATGGGAGACCCTAATGGTGGCACAAACCACCTCCAGCATAGCTCTCAACCTCATGAGGGCACGCAAGCTGCTCCCCCACGACAAGGAGGTGTTCCTGGAGAAGGGCTTTTGCAGTATACTTTAAAGAAATGCATATTTTAAATGTAGAATGATATGATTTTATAACTTCATTTTTAGAAAATTAATGCATTTCTACTTAATATTATACAGAGGGGGAAATAAGTAAACACAGCTGGCTGTCTGCAGTAACAAATAATCAAAGAGTCTGAACTGTAAACTGTCAAAAACCAGGATACATCCTTCTGTTGGGTTTGTAATTGATGCTAGCTATTCAGAGCATCAAATAGCAAAGGTTTACCACTTCTCTCACACATTAAGTTTTTGGCATTTCAGATCTATATTGGCCTTATGATCTTAAAGAGTAAGTGCTATCTGACATTGACTGATAGGACAACAGTTATCTCACGGTTTTGCTGTTATTCCACTTACATGAGAAAGAAAGAAAGATGACAAGCTTAGCTTATAACAGGAGCCCTACCAGTTCGTCTGAGTGAAGCCCATGTGAGGATCTGCCTACTCTGAGGACAGTTAAGTCATGTCATGCTCCGGGGGTGACTCCAGGGCTAGATGCACTTCCATGACTTCAGGGGGGAAATGCCAGCTATTCCCAGCATGTGCAAGCAGTTGAACTGAGAAAAACACACAAATAAACAACCTCAGCCAACTCTTCATGCCCAGCTTCAGCTCAGTGTCAATTAAAAAAGCCAGAGCAGCTGGTGCACACCTTCAGCATCAACACCTGTCCAAAACGATGTAGAGGCAGCAATTGGCATGGACCCTGTGGGAAGGAGTACAGTGGTGGTAGGGAGAGTTTGGGGAGTACGTCGGGAGGTCAGTACCTAAAACTACAGCCACTATAGCTCTTTTCATTGGATGGCACTTCTGTAAAAGCCTTGATCCCAGACTGAGTGTAGTCAGGGGTCAGCAGAAGTGTCAAGTGCTGAAATCTCCAGGGCTTCAGGCCAGTTCCTCACAGACCCACAGGAGAAAAGGGGGGAAAGCTGTTGCAACTTTGTGTTGTTGCTAAAGAGTGATGTAAACATAGAAATATACAGATGACAGTGCCAAAGCCTGCTGTAGGTTCCTCGAATGTTGCCATGCCAAATGCCAAATCTTTCATTACAGCAAAATTTCCAGCTGTCTCACTTGAAAATGAATTGTTTCCTGTCACTATGGCAAAGTTGTCACATGCCAAAGTAAAAAAAAAAAGGCCAAATAAAATCTGCTGCTTCTCATTAGATCAAAGGTTGGCAGCAGAGATAAACCACCACACAAAATGATATTTATTCAGAAGAGCAATTGACTACAGAGTCATTTGTCACTTTTAATAATACTAGAGTTGTAAAATGATGATAATGGAAATAAAGTTACCCTAATGGTAATGAAACATTTGTAAACTAAACTTGTTCATTTTGACTATAAAAAAGACATTGAAATAATTTAACTGCAGAGAATAAAATTGAAATGGGTCTGTAATTACATAGATTTTCAGCATCTTCTCTATGAAAAGAACTAACTGCTGATGACTCCTACATTTCTGGCACCTTACTCTACAAAACAAAAGATTGGAAATATGTCCCAGATGTACAGAAAAGGGGCCTGCAGCAACATTTCAGAAGTGATGCATATATTTCTTCCCATTTCTCCATCTTATTAATAGCATGCCAAGTGTCATATCTCATTAACCAAGTGAGCCTCTATGCCAGTGAAACTTCACTGAGTCAAGGGAAGGGACAAAGCCCTATTAATGAAGTCACTGGTTCTCAAAATCCTCCTCATCACCATCAAGAAAAACACTGGAGGATTTTTGGTGACTTTAATAAACAAGCATGCTGTCAAAATGTATATTGTTGGGACCTGATATGGCTTTTTTATCCCAGATCACCTGTTTTCATAGGTTTGATGAATTCAAGGTAAAGATTGCAGGAAATTAAACAATTTTCTCTAACCTCTCAGGTTTCTTTGAAATCTGTTTTGACCCAATTTCTAATGATTTCCCTGGAAAAATTCACATTAAACAAGTTCCAGGTCTGTCAGCTGTAAAACATGCCAGTCCCAAAGGAAAGAGGGTAGGGAGCTAAAGAGCACTATAGTAGCCTGATTAATTCCAGGATTCCTGTTGCTGTTGTTTCAGATTTTAGATTAGAGCCATGTGAGTTTCTTTACTCATCTAGGTTCTAGGAGAGTCAGATCTCTGAGAGAGTCAAATCTCTTTAATCTTAGAGTATGCCAGTGCCTCTCAGAATTTTGAACATGCCTTTTGCCTTTCCCTCAGGTTGGATCTTAACTGTGCCAAAATCAAGGAGACTGTTAATTCACCTCAGGGGCATTACTTCCTCAGAAACACCACATATGATAAACAAGGATGTGTTTTGAAACTGGATGACCTGACTAATTGCACAGGAAATTTTTCAGTTTCTGAAATTACTTTTTTCTGCGGGGACTTGTTTATCATGTCTCAGAAACTTATAGAGAAAACCTAGACCGTAGGGAAAATGGCAAAAAACATCAAAAACTGAAGCCAAGACATAAAGGCATGCCAAAACTCTTGCCAGCAAGGTTTTTGTAGCTGCATTTTAAAAACATTCCCTGCTGTTTGTTTGGTTGAGGTTTTTTAATTTAGAAGGCTGTGGTCAGCACTCTGTTGTCAATGCTCCTGCCACTGAGGAGGGAACCCAGAACAGCAGCTTCTGAGGACTTCAGGGAACTCCAAAATGCCTTCAAGTTCACCATATTCTTTGAAGAAAAACTATAAATGAAACTATCAGTAACTATATCAGTTAAAACCATATCAGAACCCAAATAACTAATGTTAATTTAGAAGTAGCCAACAAGGGTGCTTAGCAGAAAAGAACAATTGTCCTCAAGGTCCAGTCCTGCAACTGGAGATTTCAGAAAGAACATATTTCATATCATATGTTGTTATTCATGGAATTACACGATTTTTTCTTTGAGACTGTGTCTATATGCATGTTTATGATAATTATGTATATAAAACTGATTGCAGAGACAAAGGATGAGTTGCATGCTTTGAACATAAGTGAGCTCAAGTTCCCTACCCTAGGCCAGGTTTCCTATGTGGATCTTAACACAGCACGAGTACTCTTGTGCTGCAGTCAAAAACATCATTTCAGTACATATAGGCAAACGGAATCAGCTGTAATCCAGTGAAGCTGCATGAAAATAGGCACAAGTAATGCCACAGTCTCAGCTGTAGTTGTGCACAGTTGAGCCTGACTGCTGGGCTTTGCTGACAGCAGCACTGGACCAAGGAATTCTGGAGATGAGTCATGCAATTCTATTCTTCCTCTGGTGATCATTAAGCCAAGGACACTTAACATGGAGGAAGGGGTCTGCTGGAAAATTAAGAGGTCTAAGGTTTCATCTGAAACCAAATGACACCGTATGAAAAAACCCCACCATTTCCTCTCAATGCTGAATGTGCTGTGGTCTGTACTTCCATTTAGTGTCACCCTGTCTTCTTTGTACCACTGTACCTCAACTTCCCTCTTATAAAGGGAACCTATACCAACACAGTCCTCCCTTTAACCTCTCTTTGAAGATGGACCATGCCATGACAGGCAGAGACCGACTTGTGCAAGCCCAGCAGGCCTCATTTGTCTATGCTCAATACCAGGCTTACGAGGACCAGATCCAGCGCTGTAAACAGTGTGTTGACTCTCCAAAGGTATCAAAAAGATTTCAGAAAACCTTGCCTGATTGGAGCTGCTCTAGGGAAGCCAACCCAAGTGTCTATTTGTTAAGTGCTGAACTAGAATAGAAAATTATTTGGAATCAATGTGCAGTGGGAACCCTCTAGATTTCTTTGTAGTCAGCTCATGCCTGGCCAGGATTATTACTTCTAGTTCCAGCCTGGTGCCTGCCAGCAATCTTGGGTGACTCTTTGCAATGGTTCACAGGATTTTGGGAAATCTTTGCTGTGCCACAGTATGACAGAAACAGAGCCAGCTGGGGCGCAGCTATGGCAAACTTAGATGTCTTTCATCCTAAGGGTAGACAAGCCCATTGAAGAAGCATTTAGATGCTAAGCTGGCACACAGCCCTTGAAAACACAGCCCTCTACAGGTGCAAACACCCCACCAACATCTCCAGCTGCAGGAGGAAGACAGAGTAACCAAGCATGGCATACGATTCAGTTAGATGTTATTTTACCAATCACAGCTTACTGGTAGTATACCTTCTTAAAATATCATCATGCAACATCCAAAAGACATGCAACTGTATTTAACTTTGGGTCTTTGGGGGTTATTTTTTTCCTCTGCAACAAAGATAATCAGTAATCTCTGGAGTGAAAACGATATGCCAGCTCAATCAACTCACACCCTAAGTCACCTCATAAAATTAGATTCCCTCATCAATTTTACTGAAAAAAATTAAAATCACATGCTCTGGAATAAAATCTAAGTGAATTTTCAAGATATGTACAAATGCACAACCTATCCAATCAATCATAACCAAATCTAACATATAATCAGTCTCACACAAGCACCAATGAGTTTTAACATACTGTTTAATTTTCTTGTACAAAATCTGGTATATATTTATGTCCTTAAAGCTTCTAAGGGTCCCAAGTCACTTCACGGAAAATTTGGTCAATAATATGGTAAACATCAACTTCAGTCTTTGACAAAACAATGCATGAATCCAATATCCTGAGACTCATCAAATGTGCTAGGTACCAATGCAATTTATCAGCTCTGACCATTCACTGTGGCTTGAGAAATATGCACAGTTTTAGTCCAAATCATGACTTTGACACAGGAAAAAAAAATGCTGTTACTAGTAGCAGGAGAAGAAACAATATATTATTATACAAATCCAATACATCCTGATTTTGTCATGGGACTGACTGAAGCAATGAAGCTGAGATGGGTAAATGTGGGCTACAGCCCAGCACTTCTCAGCCTGCTGGCCTTCACAGTGCACACATTGCTGCCAGGCCACCCTACGCTGATGGAATAATACCGATTCATTTCAGAGGCATTGGCTCAGTCACTTTGTTTCCCAGAGCTGATGAGGCAGGCCCACTGAACCAAAGCATGCCAGAGAAGTGTCCGGCATATACCAAGAAATAAAATACCTGCAGTCCAGAACTAAATTATAGGCTGAGAGATCAATTTTGAAAAATGTATTTTTAAAGATACATATGTTATTAAATATATATATATACACCAGATACAGAACACTGCTACAAACACATCTCAAGCCTGCTGTCAGTATCTTAGGATGAAGGACTGGTACAGTGTGTGGTTTGTTTTCCTCTTCTAAAGAGCCAGAGGACCTTATGTTCCGTGTTCATCAGTTTGCCTCTTTCCCGTCCTTAAAATAATGTACATATAAAAGAACAGACTGAATTAAGTGCTTTACAGAGCCTTGTTTCCAGCTATAACCCAAATGAATTTTGCACATGAGTGGAATCATTTACTGTTTATTTAACTTTGCAAGTGTTTTGGAAGACATCTTGTAACACCAACTCTTCCTCTGCTTGGCTGCTGCTTCCACTGCCTCAAGCAGTTTACCCCTTTATAGTTACAAAAAGGGACATGGTCTTCTGGACTTTATGGTCATTGAGTAAGTGTTGTCAATATAGCACTGCAGGACAGACTTCTCACTCTGTAAAACCTCTCTTCATCAGTCCAGCACTATCAATGCCAAGTGAGACTTGCTTAAATCAGCTCTCACACACATCTCCCAGAGAGCCCAGTGCCGCTGACAGGTATGTAAGCACTTTCATTGCTGCTTATCAGTGGGCTTAAATCACCAAAGAGCAGCACCTCCTGTGTAGTCTGCCAAATATGAACATAGACTCAGAGACTTTTGTTTTTCCCCTCTTCATAGGCTGTGGACTCTGAGACATTATCACACTCCCACCTGTGGTGCCCAAGGACTGCACGCTTTTAAATTACACTCTTGGCAACCATGGTGGAATCCATGGTCCCATTTCTTAGAAATAAAGACCTTCCAAATATCTTCTAATGTGACTGCCCATGAGCAAAAACTTATTCTTTGACTTCCTTTCCTCCCTGCTCTCAGTTCTAATGCATACAAATGATGCAGCGAATGTTTTCCACATTGAAAAAAAACCCTAAACAATATTACTCACAGGGTCATGAGGTATAAAACTGCAGTCAGTGCAAGGAGGTCAGTCCATACAAAGCATTCACATATTCTTGGCTACAATATGTTTGGGTTTGTTGTTTGGTTTTTTTTTTCCCAAGCATGTCCATTCTCAGGAATCTAGATTTTTCTGAACATGTCTGTGTTCATTATAACTCTCAAACTTAGGGTTTGGTCTTGACTTGCAATCTCCATGCACAGGTGAAGTAGTCAGCTCTAACAGCTTCAACACCAATCTCTTACAGACACTCAGTGATTCCCTTTTAATTCTCCCTCAATTACTCAATTAAAATTCTGTTAATTAAACATGGGAAGTGCCTTTACTTTCTTAAGAAAGACGCATTCCTGCTTAACCCCTGATTTATACAGGTACCTCTGCAAGCTGTTTCAATGGGATGAGAGTTTGCCCACGGGTTTTGTTCTTGGTTTGCAGACATTATTCTGAGGAAATCTTGCAGTATAACATCAGACTTGCTGTCTGTCTTATATACTGGAGTTTTGCCTAGTATAGTTTGACTGCTGAGATAATTAATAGTCTTTAGTAACCATGATTCCCTGCCTGTGAACTTCAAAGACAGCAGCAGTTTGATATTCTTTCCGTGACTTTAAATAGCAGACATTTATTACATTACATGCTTTGGAAGTGAGGGAATGTCCAGGAACCATTAATTGAAGTTGGCTAGAGGGCTCCACCACATCTACCTTGAGTCAAGCTTTGTATGGGAAAAGGATTGTATGATTTTTTTCTAATTTTCTCTCCATTTCCACCTGAACTCTGTCAAATTCAAATTATTGTATTATCCAGCTTACATTTCAATACATTACTGTGTGCCTGTCCCAGAACCACCCAGTGTTTAGTGACCTCCAGCTGAGGACTCAGCCTTTCACCAGGCTTACACAGCTGTTCTCAGCTCCTGTTCAAACTAAGGCAACACCATGATTTGTGCCTCTGTGCAAGCACAAAACCATGGTATTTCACGTCCCTTCACAGGTCTTCAAACAACCCTGAGAAATATCTCCACATATTTACTTTCCGTTCTCCCGCCTCTTCACCTCTATGCCTCATATTTAACATGTACAAAACAGATGTTGTGTAATAATATCAGAACTAGCCATTAGAACACCCCTCTATGGCTTCAGAGGTATGGGTATGAGTCTTTGCTCTGCTCTTGTGCCAGAATTTGCTCCCTACAGGTGCACATGACTCTTTCCTTCTCTGAGGCCAGCTGTCAAACAAACAAGACACCCATGTTGCCATGGTTGTGGCACAGTGTGATGGAGGAGATTGTGCAGCTCCCAGGGCATCCTATAGGCCCAGTTCTGTGTGTACCAGGTTAGCACTGCAAGGACCAGAGCCTGTAACCTCCTATGCTCCTTGGAAAATAGTTTCAGGTTCACAATTTCAGTGCTTACTGCACCACTAGTTATAAAAGCCCAATGCATCTTGAGACCACCATGCCACTGCACCAGTGAGGCATTGAAGGGACTTCTACAGGCAAGCGCAATACAGCACACTAGGTATGTGTAAATAAACACTGGTGAATCCAAAAATGAGTAAAACTTTGCATGACTTTCCCCAAAACCAGATATAATTTCACCCCTTCTGACAAGACATCTGATGTGACCTTCAGAATGGCATTTTGTAGACCAACTTTCCAATGACTAAAAAGCTCAGAATTAATGCCCTAATTTACATCTCATTGCTGCTCCTTGGCTGCAAGCTGTACAATCTCCACATACTCACTATCTCAAAGCCTTTGCTTGGTTTTTGGCAGGCCTCTTCCTCACAACACCCCTGACAGGTTAATCATTAATACACCAAATCTGCAGGTGGAAAGATTAAATAATTTGATAAAAAAGATACCCGCAGTGCTCAGCCAAAAGGTAGAGAGTTAGGTACCTAGATTGCTAGCCTATAGCCCAATCCATTGAGTTCACCACTGAGTTCATCTTCCTCTTAACCGCAGCTGAGTTCACAGAAGTGCAGTGAGAATGGCTGTGGCTGCTGTCACGTGAAAGGGAGGAGGGAGACAGAAATACAAAGACTTCTAGTCTTAACTGTATTAATTAAAAGTTATTAGCTGTAAGCCCTTCCAGACAATCAAATCCTTATGTACTCCAACACTGTCTGTCTTTTAACTGACAGCACACAGGTTGGAAGGGGTTCTGACCTCTGATATGAAGCCACACTTCAGCCAGGGAGAAATTATAGCAATAAGTGTCCTCGGAGTAATCAACTCCCCTATGAGGACCACACTTAATACAACAAAAGAACTTTTCTCACGATAGCTCCCAAAATAACATTTATTAATACAAATATGTGACAGTAACTATTTAGGGTTACTTAGTCGGTGATAACATTTAGCTGCAGGATTGTACAAAATACCCCCCCAAAAACATTGGCACAACACACATTTCAAGGGCCACCCCAGCAGTATATCACTCCCACAGCAAACTTAGCTAACAGAAGATTACTAAACAGAAACATAACAGTTCAACACCACCAGTAAACACACTCAATAACCCAAAAGAAAAGCAAAAGGAAAAATATAGCCACTTCCCATTAACACGCATACACCCAGTGAGCTATAGCAAATTACAACTAATAAGGTATAAGAAAAATAAAGTAAGAATTCAGTTGCTTACCCCTGCAATATTGATGGAATGGGGGAGACAGGATAGCTCTCAGGTTGCCCTCTCAGAGGTGGAAGTTAAAGTTCTCCCCAAGTTGCAGTTAAACTGCACTTCTATCTTTTTTTTCTTCTCCAGATGTTTGTGTGGCTAACAGTCAATATACTGGGGGAGGGGGGGGTGATGCAGATGCCCTGAGATGAGGTGGGCCCTTGAAGATATGACAAAAGAAGGCCTGCTATGTCTTAACACTCCATCCTTTGTTAATCTTATCAGTTTGAAAGCCTTTGTCCTCTGCTTAGAGCATCTCTCCAAGGGGCTGAGGCATCTCCCTCAACCCATCAGGCCTTATCAGCTCATCAGCCCACAGCTGCCTAGAGACATTCTCCTGTAGGTTTACCTGTATCTCTTCAACAGGGGTGTACCTTGCAGCAGAACCCCCAGGCATAATGCTGTCTGATTTACAGAAGGCAGATGCTTATACCTCTGTGATAGCTGAACTGAGTTAAGATTACTGGCCCTTCTTGCCCATTATTAGACTTGAACACAATCCATTTGATTTTTCACCAAGGACTAATAAAGCCAAGATATTACACGAGATTTCACGGCAGTGTTTCTTCCAAGGCTGGGAACAACCTTATACTAGCTTGACTAACCCACTTTCCAGTCTTTGCCTCTGTCAGACCCGGGATACAGATAAGATCATGGGACTGCCTCTCCACTCTTTGGCTCCCTGCAAGTCAGGGCCTTTGCTGAACTCTGATGAAGACAACCTGGGCTTCCTTTGTTCTAAATTTCTGAGGATTTCTAGAGTAAGGAGAACTCCCCTTTTTAAAAGTAAACAAAAAATACACAAAAAAACCCCAAACAAAACAAACAACACACACACACACACCACCGAACACCCCCACCCAAAAAAA
Source organism: Pithys albifrons albifrons (assembly GCF_047495875.1). NCBI lineage: Eukaryota > Metazoa > Chordata > Aves > Passeriformes > Thamnophilidae > Pithys > Pithys albifrons. The sequence continues at coordinate 95,734,086 of NC_092458.1, read as the reverse complement.
CCAAAACACCAAAATAACAAACAAATAAACATGAGAAGGTTGCTAAGGAGGCATATAATTAATAGACATGCAGTTATCTAGCAGTGCATACTGTATAATATATACACATCTGACGAAACTATTAGTGACCAAAAAAGACCAAGAATCTTTTAGCAAGAATCTCTCAAGGTAGGACATTACTCGACCTTGACTCCCATTTCATTCATCAGACACAAAGACTGTTGCACTTGTACAGCTGCCCCATATCTATTCTTCTGATCTATGTACGTTTATACTTCAAACATGAGAATTTACTTCAAGCTTAAGTCAGTTAGTCACCAGTTTATAAAGTTTTTCATCCAACTAAAGAAAAGGAATAGCACCACATAACTCAGGTGACCAGGCAGAAAAAAATCCCAACAGTGTTTGATTTACAGCAAATCCAGCACCTGCAGTTTTTCAAACAAATGATTACTAGCACAATTACAAATAATGAAGAACAAATACCACAATTTCTAAAGCATTTTGAAGAAGAGGGAGGGGAAAAAAGACAAAAGGAGTCTAAATTCATTAAAAATAGTACAGCCTAGAGCCAGCCTTAGATTTAAAATGTAAACAGCATGTTGTCACCAAAGCAACAGAATTTCCTTTTCTTACACTTTTCATAAGACCCAGCACCCAAGTTTTGCTTACCATTTTAGCATATTCCATGCAGGCTTCTTCATCTGGAAAACTGTTACTACTTACACTGCCAGTGCATTTGAGATAATCCAGAAGTTACTTTTCCCTGAGATGTCTAAAAATAAATACAACATCACTGCTTCATCTATTTACAATGAAACTCAAAGGAAATACTTCATATTTATCATTTATTGAAGAAAAATTAAATTAAAAAAATCACATTATGCTTTTGGAAGTCAATTTTCAGCTCTTTTTTTTCTTTCTATGGATTCATCAGAGACATATCAAGGCTTAGAGAGGAGCCATAGGACTGTGTTTGCAATTGATTTAATGTAGCCTTTAGGATTTTTGATGCACAATTTTAACTCTCTAGAGAACACATGACCATTTAAATAATCCAAATAGCACTAATATATTTCCTCAGTTTTAACTGCTTTTTTATTGTTTATAAGAATTCAAATAAAATGTGTAAGATAGGTAAAAATATTTTTTCAGTCTTTGTGGCACTAGATGTTTTCTGTAATTCAGATGACAAGGGCTGCTACACTGACTCCAAGCAGCAGATTGGCCATGGTCAGACATGTTGGTTCAAGAAACCATACAGTAAGCCCCATGAAAAAAAGTTTCCTCCAGATCTCCAGGTCAGTTTGGCTGAGGGTCCAAATCTCTTTCTCAGCTTTGTGTTTCATTCATTCACAGCCAACACTGTAAACAGCTTCATTGTCTGCACTCCAGTCCTTTTGAATTCCTGCCAAAGTTTCAGAAAAGTCACATTGCCTGGCAATGAGGCTCCTCCACTCACGGCTGCCAGAGCATAATGAGTTAAAAAGCACAGGTGTTGAACTGAACCACCTTTCCATCTCACTGACTGTCCCCCTGGCTTTGAGTGAACAAAAAGCGGATCTCTGAATAGGAGCTAAAGATTTCACTTCAAAAGGTATTAGAGATGTGATACAGAGGTACTATCTGATACCATTTCAGGTGAAAGTACTCTGAAAGTATGGTAAAGTCATTACAATTTCAGTGCATGTGTCCTTTTTCCCCTAACAGAAGAATCAAGATACTTCAAGCTCTTTAAGAAAAGAGAGAGTAAAAGGTAAATGACAAAAGCTTGAGCAAAGGGTCAGTGGTGGGTCCCTGGGAATGATTACCTCTTTGAAATCCAAGCAGCAGGGGATGCAAGGTGTCAAAGGCTGTGCAATCACTTCTGCTGAGCATCTAATCACCAGTAGGTCTGATCAGTAGAGAACATGGGGTGAGGAACCAGGAGAGATCACTGGACAGAAAATGCAATGTGAATCACAATGCTTTACAGAGAAGGCAAAAATATCCCCCCAAAAATGCAGCCTACAGAAACAGCTGGTAAATTAGACAGGCAAAATAAAGAATTAATAAAACACCTAGGGGGAATGGGTAAATAAATAATAACTGTAATAAATAAGATCTAAACATTTTTGCTTAATCTGTGGGAGCTCATTGACTTTAAAGAATGGCTTTTCACAGAAACTGTTTTCCATGATGCCACAGAGTCACTAGGGTAGGTTGGAAGGGACAGATCAGGGGTCACCATCTGACCCTGAAAAAGAAAATAGCACAGAAAATGTCAATTGCAAAATATGGAAATGTCTTTTCAAAGAAATGAGGAGGACAAGTGGGAGATTAAAGCAGAGTGTGTATGATCACCCAGGGCCAGCATGGTTTCACTCAGGTGAGGAGCCCTGCCTTGTGATGTGTTCAGAGGTAAAGTACTTCACTGACCAAGAGCTCTGCAAAAACCATCACCCCTGTCAGGTCCTTGGTATCTGCCCAAGGCACACTGGGAGAATAAAGTGTACCTGTGTGTGCAACCTCAATACAATTTTCAGCTCACTTCACACTTTAGCTTCACACTTTCACTGGTTTAAAGGACTACATTGTTCTATTCACCAGCAATGTGAAGGACATGATTTCCACCCTGTTTACATTGCTACCTGCACAATGTCATCCATCAAACATCTGTACCTGACAGACATGGGGGGCACACCATTAAGTAGCATCATGAGTTCCACCAGACAACTGTGTATTCCTGTGTTTCCAGGAACAGGTTTCATAGATGGCAGATGCATTGGTATAATGCCATCGCATGGTGAAGACAGGGAGAAGATGATGGACATTCATCAGGAATATGGCCGCATCCCTATCAAAGACTTCAGGATGTCTCCTCACCAGGATGGGGGCTCATGAGGAAGAAAGGCTACAGTTCCCTTCCATGCCCCAGGTCAGGCTACAGCCCCTCACACTTTGGTTTTCTTCATGAAGAATAGGCAGACAACAGCAATTTAAAGCATGCAGTAGGTTGGCATACTGTTATAGTTTCACCCTGAAACAATACCTCAGCCTTGGCCATATTGTCTGCCATCAATGGTCCATTCTGGCCTCCAACCAGGATTCATGGAGACACACCATTCACAACGCTTGCTACTTCCTTTGAAAACACATGCAAACTCCGTCTTGAGGAGAGACGACAATGCAGAAAGAACCGTTCCTTGCCAACAACGCCAAAGGAGACTTTTCACTGTGCCTTTTGTGACTGGACTTGCCTGTCCCACATCAGCCTTTTTAGCCACCAGCACGCTTGCAGCAAGTGTGGTCAGTGCCCTTCCCAAATCTTAGTTCGTGAAGCCTAGCCATGATGATGATAGTTTAAAATCTTTCATGGATTTTTTTATTCTATCTCTTACTAACAACAGGTTTGAGAGCTACAGTCCTGCCCCCACTACACTGCTCTGAAAACCAGCTAACATAGGATGGCTGACACCTCTGTATCCCATCTTGATGGCTGCAGAGGTGGGGTGGGGTAAGGGGAGAGAGGTTTTCCAGTTTCTTTTTTACCACACTTCTCTGCTCGGGTTGCTGTGCAGGTGTGACCCACCATTTGCTGGGCTGGTGGAAGCACTTGGAGGGAGTTGCCTTGGCTCAGTCCCCCCAACTCCGTGTACCTTGTGTTGTCTGTCAGACAGAGAGAACAGTCAATGATACCTAGATTTGCTACAGACTCCTAGAGGTTCGACACCATCTGCAGGGACTTGCTAACCACCCTCCCCAACACCGACACCTTAAGACGAGCATGAGACGATGGTCTCTACACTGCCTACAGGAAAGGTTCCATCCTGTCCCTTGGGACCACCATTTTCCACATGAGATTTTTTTGGAATTAGCCTCACCTGAGCTAGGGAGACACTTTAGTGGCCACTGCCTCCCAAAGCATGGCATCGCCTCCTGCTGTCCGTAAACAGAACTGCACCAAAAGGACAGGGATATGACTTAAATTCATTTGAAGGTTTTGGTTATGGTGTTTTGCTCTGTTCTGGTTTTGGTTACATATTGTGCTGGTTTAAAGGCGAACCAGCAGGGGAAATGAACTCACCACGAGAGAGATTATAAATCAGAGCTAAAATTTAATAATAATATTACAATAAATACACTGGCACAAAAGGGAAAATTGCTTTCAACTCACAAAAACCCAGCAGTATAACCCAGTGTCCTGGGGCACAAACCCAAGGGGGTTTGTTTGCCCTTGTGCTGAGACCCCCTGTGGCTCCCCCAAGTCCAGAGCAAAAGGAAATGAAAAACCTGTTGGTGCAGGCGAGGGCTGTAGTCTGGCCAAGACCGGTGATCTCCTCCTGCCAAGGTCCTGCTGCTTCTCTGGATCCGACAAGAAGTTCCCAAGGTCTTCTTACCCACCACTTATGTACCCTCAGGGAGCACCCAGTCCCTCCCCCTGGGCGGGGACTCACACAATGGGTGATTAACTCTGGGAGCCAGGGGGTATTGTTGAACTGTTGATGGCCCCTTAGCAGCTCCACCCCCCTCAGGCTGGGTGTGAAGGTGCTAATGACTCCCTGGGCAGCTGCTGCTAAATGGTCCATTGTCCTAGGGGAATGAATAGAGGGGGTAGAATACACAGCTTTGATCACCCCACACAGTGTTAGCTGGTCCCTCCTGCTGAACTAGGACATTATCCACCCCTTATTCTACACCACCTAGTCATTCCCAAATTGAATCCCCTTTTTACCTATATATACATATATATATACATATATACAATGAAACATTACAAACTCTTCTCACTCAAAATTAGGTCCCCTTGTGGTACACAATGTGTTTCTCCATCTTTTTGCATTACCCACCAAGTGCAACCAGGTCCTTGAGCAAAGACAATCCCTTGGATGGGTTTGCCTTTGTTTGAGGTGGGACTAACACAAACAGTCTTTCCTAACATACCTCTCATATGGACCACAGGGACTTTATCTCCATCTACAGTATTCAAGAGTTCTGATTGGGCAGGGCCAGCTCGATTGATGGAGCCCCGGGCGTTGACCAACGAGGTGGCCTTTGCCAAATGCAGCTCCCAGTGTTTGAAAGTTCCCCCACCCAACGCCTTCAAGGTGGTTTTCAGCAGTCCATTACATCGCTCAACTTTCCCAGCAGCTGGTGCATGGTAGGGGATATGATACACCCACTCAATGCCGTGCTCTCTGGCCCAGGTGTCTATGAGGCTGTTCTTGAAGTGGGTGCCGTTGTCAGACTCTATTCTCTCTGGGGTGCCGTGTCTCCACAGGACTTGTTTCTCAAGGCCCAGGATGGTATTCCAGGCAGTGGCGTGAGGTACGGGGTATGTCTCCAGCCATCCAGTGGTTGCCTCTACCATGGTCAGCACGTAGCGATTGCCTTGGCGTGTTTGGGGAAGTGTGATGTAGTCAACTTGCCAGGCCTCTCCATACCTGTATTTCGACCACCGTCCACCATACCATAGAGGCTTCACCCACTTGGCCTGCTTGATGGCAGCACATGTGTCACAGTCATGGATAACCTGTGAGACACTGTCCATGGTTAGATCTACCCCTCGGTCCCGAGCCCATCTGTATGTCGCATCTCTGCCCTGATGACCAAAGGCATCATGGGCCCATCGAGCTAGAAACAATTCTCCCTTGTGCTGCCAATCCAGATCTACCTGAGAGACTTTAATCCTGGCAGCTTGATCCACCTGCTCATTGTTACGATGCTCCTCATTAGCCCGGCTCTTGGGTACATGAGCATCTACGTGATGGACCTTCACACTCAGCTTCTCTACCTGGGCAGCGATGTCCTGCCACATCTCAGCCGCCCAGATGGGTTTCCCTTTGCGCTGCCAGCCGGCCTTTCTCCAGCGCTCCAGCCATCCCCACAAAGCATTGGCCACCATCCACGAGTCAGTGTAAAGGTAGAGTCTTGGCCACTTCTCTCGTTCAGCGATATCCAAAGCCAGCTGAACAGCTTTCAGCTCTGCAACCTGACTTGATTCACCTTGTCCTTCAGTCGCTTCTGCAACTCGATGTGTAGGACTCCATACAGCTGCTTTCCATTTCCGGCTTGTCCCTACAATGCGGCAAGAGCCATCTGTGAAGAGAGCATATCGCTTCTCCTCTTCTGGTAGCTGGTTATATGGTGGGGCCTCCTCAGCTCGTGTCACCTGCTCCTCTTCTTCTTCAGAGGACAATCCGAAACTCTCACCTTCTGGCCAGTTAGTGATGATTTCCAAAATCCCAGGGCGATTAGGATTCCCTATCCGGGTTCGCTGCGTGATCAGAGCGATCCACTTACTCCATGTGGCATCAGTGGCGTGATGGGTAGAAGGAGCTTTTCCTTTGAACATCCAGCCCAACACTGGTAGTCAGGGTGCCAGGATGAGCTGTGCCTCAGTGCCAATCACTTCTGAGGCAGCTCGAACTCCTTCATACGCTGCCAGGATCTCTTTCTCAGTTGGGGTGTAGCTGGCCTCAGATCCTTTTTATCCCCGACTCCAGAATCCCAGCGGTCGTCCTCGAGTCTCCTCAGGTACTTTCTGCCAGAGGCTCCAGGATGAGCCGTTCTTCCCGGCTGCAGTGTAGAGCACATTCTTCACATCCTGTCCTGTCCTGACTGGCCCAAGGGCTACTGCATGGGTAATCTCCTGTTTAATCTGCTCAAAGGCTTGTTGTTGTTCAGGGCCCCACTGGAAATCATTTTTCTTCCGTGTCACAAGGTAGAGAGGGCTTACAATCTGACTGTACTCAGGGATATGCATCCTCCAAAAGCCCACGGCACCTAGGAAAGCCTGAGTTTCCTTCTTGCTGGTCGGTGGGGACGTAGCTGATATTTTGTTGATCACCTCTGTAGGAATCTGACGACGCCCGTCTTGCCACTTCACTCCTAGGAACTGAATTTCCTGAGCAGGTCCCTTGACCTTACTTCGTTTAATGGCAAAACCAGCTCTTAGGAGAATCTGGATTATCTTCTTTCCTTTCTCAAAAACCTCCCCTGCTGTGTTCCCCCATACAATGATGTCATCGATGTACTGTAGATGTTCTGGAGCCTCACCCTTTTCCAGTGCAGTCTGGATCAGTCCATGGCAAATGGTGGGACTGTGTTTCCATCCCTGGGGCAGTCGATTCCAGGTGTACTGCACCCCCTTCCAGCGAACTGCGGCCTGCACTCTGCTGCCAACAGAATGGAAAAAAAGAATACATAAACTCCAGTCTTGTAGGGACTGAGAATTACATTTCCAGAATTCAAATGTAAAAATGCAACTCCATTTAGTGATGATTACAGGTTTTGGTCTACATTTCTAGATAAACTTGGGTAATTGCAAGACATCTTTACTTGCATTTTTAAAAGCTTTATCTATCTTGTTCTGTTGCAAGTTCAGAAAGAAATCCCCTTACAATAGGAAAGATATTTATCTCTGGATTGCTCTTATCAAGTTTCAGCAAATGCACTGATCTGTAAAGGTACCTAATGGTTAATTGGATGTCTATCAACAAAGTATTTAGGCAGTACTGTTGTTTTTCCCCAGTTACAAGTTACACATTTGTTTCACAGTGTTTTCACTACTTGTATGACCGCTAAAATGATATACTCAGGATAATGAGGTTTCTAGTGGTTTTTTGAAATGTTATTTAAATGCTGATTTCAGAAGTACTGTTTATGACCTCTGTTAGGTCTGTACAGTTTCCAGGAGATTTATATCAGCTTTGTTGAAGCATTGCATTGAGAGCAAAAATTTGCCACTCATCTGATTAGATAACCACAAACCACAGACCTAGCTAAAAAGTGATCTGCAGTACAATAAACTGACAGGCACAGAAAAGTATCTCAGTTAACCCTAAATCCCTTTAAGGTTCTTTTTCTCCCATTTACTATTACTGTTCTTTGAGTTTGGAGGAAGATTTCCACATACAGTTTGGTTTCAACCCAACTCAAAAGTACTTGTGCAAATGGAATTTGCTATTCAGCAAGCCTGCTCCTGCATGGCAACAAGGGCGAATGGATGAATCTTTGCTTCTGGGTTTCTAAAAAGACCAGTTGTGTAGCCAGGTATTTAGATGGACTGTTTGCTGACATCATGTAAGTCGCACTATCTTTCTCTGCTTCAGATTCTCACTGATTTGGAAATAAATAGATAAAACACTTTGAAATTCTCTAGCCAAATCCTTGAAATTGGTGGGTCTTACTTTTCAAAGAAATGAAGGCCTGTGTATATGCAGTATGGCAGAGCAAAGAGTACTGCAATAGGTCATACTGTGGCTCTGACACCGACTTCCTCTGTGGCTCAGCTTTGCCCTAATTTCCTGTATCTGGTGTGGTTCACTGTGTGTTTGGCATTTAGCCCTGATGCACCTTCTACCAGCATACTGCGCTAAATCTTGCTGTCTGCCAAGTAAGAAAGAGTTCAAATCACTGAATCACAGATGGGTTGAGAGTGGAAGGGACCTCCAGAACTCATCTGGTCAGCTGCCTGCACCACTCAAGCAGAGCCACCTATCCAGTTGCTGAGGCCCCTGTTCAGATAGGTTCTGAATATCATCAAGAAAGGAGACTCCACCACCTCTCTAGGAATCCAGTGTTCAGTCACCTTCACAGGAAAAATGTGTTTCCTGATGTTCAGAGGGAGCTCTTGTGTTTCTGATTGTGTCCACTGCCTCTTATCTTGTCACTGGGCACCACTGAGAAGAGCTTAGTTTGTCCTTTTTGGATTCTTCCTTCAGGTATTTGTATAAATCAATGAGTTTCCCTCCCAAGCCTTCTCTTCTCTGAGTTGAACAGGCTCTTTCAGCCTTTTGCTCATATGAAGGGTGTTCCAGCAGCTTACTCATTCCTGTAGCTCTTTGCTGGACTTGCTCCAGTAGCTCCATCTCTCTTTTGTAATGGGGAGCCCAGAACTGGGTGAACATCTATGAATAGCTGAGAAAAAAAAAAAAAAGAGTTAGAGACTTCAGGAGTCTACTGGTTATTTTACCAAGGAGAAAGTTAAGGGAGAATCTTGACCACAATTTTTAGGGACCAAGACAGGGAACACAATGTCATCATGAGTGTAACAAGGCCACATGACCCAATTTGAAAGGGAACAGAAGAGAAATGCAGTGCAATTAGTTGTTTAACAATGGCAGCAATTAGCCACTGGAAAATATACTGAGTATTCTGGCTGATTCTGTGTATCTGCTGATTAAATCAAGATCAGATTTTTTGTCTCCTTTGAAGTTTGTTCCAGTTCATATAAAAATTTCTCTGGCCTGTGTGATGCAGTAAGACAGACAAAAATGATCACAACAGTCCCTTCTGGCTTTATCATCTATTCTTTTATATGAGATGACATTTGCTGTTCTGATGATTAGGCAATTAACATTGCAAAATACCAGAAAAATCCTAATATTCATCAGTGCTGAATGCCATGAGTTAGTCTTTGCCTCAATCTTGGAAAAAAACTCTGAACAAAAAACACCACTGCACTTGTCTCTAAAACAAGCATGAAAGAGGACAAAGAATAATGTGGGAGTTTATATGACAGTTTGATGCACCCAGACTATCTCAGCTCTGTGCTAATCAGCAGCAGCACCTGTACACCAAACAGAGACTGATAAAATCTCCATACTGCTGACCATGATCAAGTGTGGCAGCCAGATTGGATTATAAAAACCTGAAGCACCTCTAAAGGAAAAATGTTAAGGGGTTCTTTATCCTGGCAAAACCGCTCAGAGTGAAAAGGCCTGCATTTACTCTGGAGATGATGCCTTTAAAAACAGTCTTTGAACATAGCTAGGAGCTGGAATACACTGACAAGCAGAGGTCAGGTTGCTACGGCAATTATGTGGATTCTAGAGCCAGTCTACCAGATGTACCAAGCAAGAGCAACTTTTCTGAAATAGCCTTGGTAATAGGTTTCTGAGGGAGACAGTCCCTTGAAAGAAAGTGTTCTGATGCCATTTACTAAGGTGTACCACAAAAACATGGGAAGGCATTAGAAAAGAAAACATATATTAATCATCAGCAATTCAAACATTTTTCAGTATAGCTAAGAAATTAATAATTTTGTGTAATGCTAAGCACAAGACTGCAACTCTTTGTAGATAGTCCTTGAACTGAAACAATAAAGAAAGCAGTATGCTATTTGTCATTCTATTGTAGCCTTCATTAAAGCCTAAATAAGCTTTAGGAGAGATTATGTCTAATTTTCAGACTTGGCTGCTACAAACAGAGCAAGGAGCCTGAAGAATTTCCCTATGGATGAGTTATCCTTAGTACATTCATGTTATTTCTCAGACCAGACCTAATGTCCAACACAGATCCAGAACCTGTGGTAAGGTTTGATGGCACGTAACTGGATGGAGAAGTGCTCATCAAGAGTATGCCATCTTCTAAGCACACACAAAAACAAGCAGTTCCAGAGAGGATATGATTTTATTTTACAGACATGGAGTATGATTTTCCCAAGTCCATGGGCAGTCCCATGTATAAAGCCTGTGTCTTTCCCACTACAGGATGATAGAAGGGAGTGGGGCCAAACTACTCCTGTTCCAACCCATCTCTGTTTACACTTACAGGTGATACGGACAAGCTCCACTGCATTCTCAGGAACCATGGCTGCGGGAGGACTCACAAACTACTCAGAAGGATGCCATGTAAACCCATGAAGAGATTTTTAGCTTTTTTTAGTTGGTATATATCAACACTCACTGAGAGTGCAGGCACTGGTATAAACAACTGCTGCCACAGACAGCTCTCCCCACCTCAGCCAAGGCTGGAGCTACATCCCTTTGGTGACATGCTTAATTTTAGCTTATTTGCAACAGCTAAATAACTAAAAAAAATATGTGCTAGGGTGAGAAATTTGTATTTAAACTGTGTTTGTTTATAAGTTGAGCAAATATCAGTATTATTTAGTGTTCCCTATGCCCTGCTAATCAGCACACAGACAGATAAGTCCTTTCTCTTCACATGCACTATCAACTCCTCTCTCCTGCTCTTGGCATCAATTGCTCCATTATACCTGCTGGAAGTTTTTGTAAAAGAAAGCTTGAAAAATACAGAAATTAAAACTAATATACCTTCCCCAGTCATAAGAGGAAAGTCAAGCAATGAGGGAAGCACACACACACACATATACGTCCTAAAAATGTAAATAGAAAAGATTCTTAGTTTTGCAGAAATTCCATTAGTGAGTCTGCATACAAATGCAGGAGTTCTGAGACCAGCCCAATGTGTACATGCACACATGCATATCAGCTAAAAATAATCAGCTGCACCTCCCTGCTATCCCAAAGCAGAGCTGCCCCTTGATGCATGGCCATCATATATCATCCCCCAAGCAGGACACAGCATGGCACAGGGATCCTGGCAAATGGGAGAAATGCTCCAAAAGGGGGAAGGGTACAGTAGGGATAAACACACAAAGCATAACATGCAGGCAGGAGGACATCTGCTAGAGAAGAGCTGCTGGGTGTCAGTTTGGCAGAGCGAGGGCTGGAGTGCACAGAGCTCACAAGTACAGCATGAGCCTGTGATGTCTGGCTGGTACAAGAAAGGTGTACAGTATACAAAGGTATATAAGCACAGTATCATAACTTTTTTCTACATCAACTTCTGTCAGAGTCCTGTATGTACTGCTGGAAAGCACTGATCTGAAGGCAAATAGACCAAATGGGCACCACACAGGAGAGCACTGTGAGTGGCTTTGAAAACATGTGCTCCAACTGCAGCTCACTAGCTGTTTTCCCCTAGAAAGAAAACACTTGGTGATAGAGGATGGAGAGGTTACAGCAGCATTGAGTTCATGAAGGCAGCAAAGAAAGAAACAGTTGGTTCTCCATGTCTGCAGATCAGACACAGGGAAACGTATTTAAATCATGCAAGAAAAATAGCTAGATAAGCAACTGGAAAACTCTGAGAGGAAGTCTAAGACACACATCCCTGAGTTCAAAGCCAGATTGTATGGGACACTGAGCAACCTGCTCCATTGAAGGTGTCCTGCCCATGGTAGGGAGATTGAAATAGATGATCCTTAAGATCCCTTTCAACTCAAACCATTCTATGTTTCTACGAAGAACATCCCACCCTATGGCTAGCTACAGTATATTTCAGCAATTACAGCATTCAGAAAACACAGACAATATAAAACACACATATATAGACAGAGCAAATACAAATAGATATATGACAGTTACATAAAGCATCAACTGATGTCTGAAAAAGACACATGGCCTCAAGTCTCAGCTGTAGCATTATTTTTGTGATGAGGATGAGAGATCAAATGCACAAGCTATAAAGAGCTCCCAGACGAACTCTAGTTCATTTTCAGGGGGAATTTGATGCAAAACTTTTGCCACTTAAAATCTCATGTTCTTTCTCCCTCTGATTTTCCTTTTCCTCTCTAATAGGTTTTGTCTGGGAATGCTGAAAGTTTAGAGACAGTACCTAAAATAATCTGAGATGCACACACACTCCTACTATATACAGGTAAATGAGGGTGCCCAGTACATTTGTAGAAAGCCTGTAACACATTAGGAAATACTCATGTCGAACCAAGACTTTCTCTCCATTTCTGCGTGGACTGTTGGCTCACATCCAGTTCAGAGTAGCTGAAAGTCATTTCTCTCTGATGTTTAAAAGCCTAAGTGCAATGAAATACTAGCCTGAGTCTATTTCCCAGTGAGCTAAAGTGTCAAAAAGCCACCACGAGAGCTAGATCTAATTGGTAGTCCCAGTAGGGAAGAGAGGAAATGAATGGTGAGACACAATACCCTGCCTCCTGTGGTACTTGTTACAAAACTTTCTGCAGCAGTTGCTCCAACTTTTGGGGCACTGAATTTCATCTGTTTCCCACACACATCAAACCCACACACACCCTAGTGTGGTTAACCAGACCCCTCACTGACATGTGCTGCCTCTTTCTTCCTCCTAGCTTTTGCTGCCAACAAAGAGTTGCCGCTGTGTGAAAAGTCACACCCTGCATCCATATTCTTGACTGATTATATTCAACTCCAAATGATTGACCCCATGCCAGACTCGTGGCCATTCTGGCCTCGAAAGTGTCATGGCTGCACTTCAATATATTTATCCTTTTCACTATGTACAGAAGCATATGACTCAATTGAGCACAGAGTTACGGAGTCAAATATCATCAATTCTGCAGCTGAAGCCTTACTTCCCCACAACTTGCTCTCGAGTCACTCCCTATTAGAGTGTAACAAACACAGAATCAAATCCCAAGACCTGGAAGACTGACTTGATAACATGACCATAAAATCAGATCGCTTGGGCTAACCAGGCTCAGTCAAGAGCTTTGTGTGAATTTTTGTCACACATAACACTGAGGCCTTCATGGCAAGCTAGTTCAAAAGGCACAGGTAAGTATTGCTGTAGGTAGTCCTGTGGTCAAGTTGCCAGCCTAGCAAACCTGATTTAAGTTAAGTGCCACACCATACTTCCCCTGGGAAAATGGGCAAGTCCCATTGATTGCAAGGTGGTAATCATCTTGCTTTTCTCCCTTTCCTTCCAGGCTTCACTTTGCCTGGAAATTTAATTACCTGGAAATTTAATTACCACTTTGCCTGGAAATTTAAATTACCATACTCCAGGCACTTTAGAGGGCAAATCTGCTTTAAAAAGGTACAAGACTGATGAAAGAGGATGATTAGGTACCACCAGCAGCTAGAAAAGTATTATCTTATTTTCAATGGCTATCTACAGCTCTCCATGAATGTATGCTGCCCTGTATACCTGTGCTAAAACAAGTAGTGCACAATTCCTTTCAAGAGCCTGCAGGAAGAAATAGCTTCTTTTACAGTATCCATCGTTAGGGGGTTTCTGGAGCCTTCCCAGTAGTAGTAACAAAAAAACCACAACAGCTTAATTTTCCTCACTAATTCTTCTCCTAAGGCATTCAAAAGTATTCTTCTGCTTATCTGCACAGTTGAGTTTATTTCCTCATCCCCTTTCCTCTTCACACTCTTTCCCTGTCCTCTTTACTTTCTCGTATTTCCTCAACTCTTTTACATTTTTTTCCTCCATTTCACCTTCTGCTCTATGATTCGTGATCGTCTGCTGGGAAACCAAGTCAAAGCAGCAAATGTTATGATTAAACTTGAGCATAAGAAGATTGGCCACTCTCATCTCCTCTGAAAATTAGTTTGAAAATTTTGGTCTTACTGCCAAAACTGCCATTTATATGAAAAGAAGCATAAAAAGGAACAGTAGCACAAATTGAGAAAGAGCATATAATAAAGGATCACTGACAACATGTTGTTTCTGGGCTTTGATATAAATTTTCCCACCATCCAGAGCTCGGAGCAGACAAGACACATGGTACAGACAAAATTTAGCCTCTGCAGTACCATTTGTCAAAATAAAACCCCCAGGCTTTATACAGTGCCAAACTTACCCGTAACACACCCTTTCAAAGTGAAAAAGACACACCTTGCACTCACAAGACCTTCCTGACAAGAGAGAAAGTGGGAAACTTGTCCAAGAATATGTCTTTGGAGCTTTGCCCAGAAAGGCCCTGGGTGGCTATTTTAGATCCCCTTGTTAAAGCAATTGTCAAAATTCCCATCTGAGAGGGGAAAAAGCAGCAGGTCGCTTTATTGGCAAACACCAAAAGAAGGAAGATGCCTGGACAGGGAAAAGACTACGCAAATAATTCCTGGACATTAACCCATTTACAGAAATCCTGCTCAGACAGTTTTAAGTAAACACATTTGTAGTAAGAATTATTTGTCCACATAATTAACAAACTACAAAAAATGTAAAATACAGGCTTTCCATAAAGTCAGTTCTATTACTAACCTGTATAATAACATCAATACTCTGCACCATACATTAGGTTCTGCACAAAAAGGGGGAAATGATCCAGGCTTCCATCAGATTCCTTTCTGATTCCTCCTAATTTTTTGTGGTATGCTATTAGGAATTAATGTCCTTTTTTATCATGTAAAAAGATTCTCATTTTGCTTTTCTAGTTCCTTGTCATTACTGAGGATAGGACATTTTTGCATGACAGCAATGACTGGTGATGTGTAATACAGCAGCTGGTTCCAAAAATTTGATTTCTCTGTTTACATCCCTGGCTTTAAAGTCCCATAGCAACTGAAAAAAATAATAAAAATCCCAAACTAAATTACCATATTGAAACCTTCCACATAATCCTATTTATGCAGAAAGGTTTTTCTTACAGCATTTCAAAAGTTCCTTCCCAGTTGCTAATATTTTAATAAAATATCTTTATTATTATAGAGTGCACTGGGAATTATACCTGGAACTTCTCTAACTGCAGCTTAGCTGGGAGCAGGAAATACACCTCTAACAAACCTTTGCAGCTCAGGTCTTTTTACTATTTCTTTCCCTTTCAAAATGATTTGACTAATTTCAAGTCATGCACCTGCTTCGATCACCCATTTTACCGATTATATTTTCTTTACTCCTTCTAGAGAGAATGCTGGAGTTTTATACTCCTCATTGACAACTCTTCCATCAAGAATGCTTTAAGAGATGAGCACTTTCCTTGGCAGCAAAAAAGCAAATCGTGATGTGTTACACACAGAAGGCTGCCTCAAAAATAAAAAAATAAAAGAACTCACCTCATATTTTATCCAGCATCTTCTGAGTCTCATCAGAGGAAATTAAAAACGAAATTGGCTTCTTGAGAGAATAGATCAAACACCTTAAAGAACAGCTGCAATTTGTGTTTCTGAGAAATGAAAATTGAAAAGCAGACTAAAGTGGGTATTGGGTGATTTATTAACCTCCTTTCTCCATTCTTTCTGACTGTCAGTACGTTCAGCAGATTATCAATAGCACCATCTTTAACATATGATTTTCAAAATGAAATCAAACAGACAACTCCCCGTACCTCTTCCTTCCCACCTCACACAGAGCACAAGGATGTTCAAAAGACCTTGCAGCTCCTGTTTGCACAGCAGGAGGCATGCAGCCTGCAAACACACCCTGAGAATCTCATAGCCTGAAGTCCAACGGGCACTAACTGCTGTAGATACTAGAGCTGTTTGTGTTAAACACTTGAGAGCCTTTGTGAGCTTGTCCAAACACATGAGGCTTGTTCATGAGTAAAAATATTAAATGTTACTCCTTGACATTTTGTTGTTATAGTAATCTAACCCCACAGAAACTATATCAAGATCTATAAAACCATTCAGCTCTTAATCATAGCAGATATGAATCACTATGGCAGTTAACACAAGGTGCATAAATCATTGGCACCGTGGATTTATGCCACTGGGATGTAATTCACTGGTATCAGCTCTTATATTTGATTAGAAATGTGGGATTTGAGAACAGACTTACAAAGCTGGTTGCAATTTGAGCTGTGACCTTAACAAAAAGTCGGAGACTGAGGCTCACAATCTGTCTGTGTGCTTAAGTAAGAGTTTCATGTTCACCCTGCTCAGATTAATTGCTTCTTTAACCTGCAAACGCTGACACACATGCGCAGCTGTGCACACTAATAGGGGGGACAGCAGCCGAGGCTCCATCAAGTTTCATTAAATCCTGCATGCTTAATTGTCTTCATTGCTGGAAACCATCATTTTATTTAATGGTTTAAATACAACAGAAATGCCATAATCTCATTTAAGTATTAAAGGCATTTACAAGAAAACAGAAATGGTCTTAAGAGGAATACATATTACATAGCTACATGGACTTGGTTGCCCGGTGCAGATAGAGGATTTTGCTACTCATCACCTATGTCTGTAGCCAAAGCAGGGGCAGAGTCTGTGATAAAAACTTTTTTGATTCATTCACCTTAGCCTGGTGACACTGGCACACTGGGTCAAGTGCACTCTAGCTGCCTGTAATTGCAGATATTAATGAAGCTTTGAAAGGGATTCAAAAACTACTTTAAATGTTCATGCTGGCTTGAAACTCATTTTGCCCTCATATAAACACAGCAGACCATCCAAAAATAATTCAGCTACTAGGGTTAAAATACACAGGTAACACTTGAGCTCTTTTACGACTTATACCCATGCCATACTTCTCTCTCCTTGGCTCATTATCTTGTTCGTCCCCTCTCATTTGTCTTGGGAGCCACTGAATATCAGAGCAGTGCATGCAATGCTGCCAGACCTTCTATTACAAAACCCAGTTTGCAGAAGCCCACTAGAACAGACAGTGTTTGAGGTTAAAAAACTACACCCCACTAAAGCTTTGAAAGCAAGTCATTAGATTCCAGTCTCAGAAACATGTCAGATTTGGATACCCTCCCTTCATAATAACCCTCTCATTGTGGGTGGATTTTTCCTGTCAGAGACCTGCAGAGTGTTAAAACCCAGGTGGCATCATCTTCCTCCAGGCACCCCTCCACTCTGCCTCTGCTGGCATCTTTGCTCTGATACTGCTCTCAGTGACCCATGGGTCCCATCCTTCTGCCTAAATCTCCTTTTAAGGTGTTCGCTTTATGGATAAAACAGGTAAAACTAACACACACAATGCTTGGTAGCAGGTGCTGAGGGACCTGGGCTTAACTCCAGCTTTCCAAGGACACCCTGCAGGATTACAGCAACTCTTTAACCTGACTGCACATCTCTGCAGGCAGTTGGCCTCATTGCTGGAGCACCAGCCCAGCTCACCCAAGAAGGCAGAAGGGTGGAGCAGGTTAGAATTCAGCTTCTTCTCCCACTCTGGCTCTGCTGGCCACTGGCCAGACACATATGGAGAGCATAAACTTATATTTGCTAAAACCCTTCTTCAAGACAAGAGAACATCTAGCATAGCCCAGAAATTTCATGTCAGCATGAAAATGTGTGCTTTTCTGGAGAAACCAGGCAAGTCACTCAGCAAATGCTCTATAGAAACTCTCTGAAGTATCATAGTGCCAGGTGTCAGCCCTCCATTGCCTCTTCCCAGTGCCAGCCTTTCTCTGCATGAAGACCTGAGAATGGAGCTGCTCTATTTCTCCCTGCTGTTAGTCAAACTTTGAAGCATCCAACCGACACAAGTCTATCAGCCTTACAGTTATTTAAAGACAGCCTGTCAGTTTATTATTAATAGCAGCAATTACATTATAGCAGTTAAAAGAGACAAGTGAGATTGGGAACATACTGCAGCTGGGGTTAGAGATCATCTCAGGCCTAGTTTATGCTAGAAGAGGCTTTCAAATGTGATTATATGGACAAACCCTTCTCACTGAGACCCATGATACATCTTCCCACGGTACATGGCATAGATATGAGCTCACTCTGCCAGCTGCCCATCTATAAGCTGAATGGTTGCAGAGCCAAACTTCAGCTAATACAACTTGCCTCTCAGCAATATCTATTGCCTCAGGTTTAGTGAGGCACTCATCTATCCATGTCACTTCTGGTCATTTCAGAGCTTGAGGCAGAGCATGCTGACATTCATTTTTGGCACATCATTCAGGCAATACCATTCCCTCATTTTCACAGGAAAAACACCACTTCCCAAAGATAACCAGCAGAAAGTCATGCATTATTTTTGCCCATAGAGCTGTATCTAAACAGAGTTTACATCGCCATGAAAGCATTATTGAAATAGCTCATCTAACCCCAACATTATTTTACTGTCAGCAACTCCAAATGTAGGTCTGAGCCACTGGGAGAGAATCATCTTCCTAAGTAGGCACTAAAGAGTTTGTGCTTCACATGCTTTCCAGAAGAAAGGAAACTGAGGCAGAACACAATTGAAAGACTCCCCCAAGGTCATGCAATAAATACATTTATGCAAAACATGAACCTACCTGCATTTTAGTCCATGGCACAGATGCCATGGAGGTAGCAATTTAATAAGCTACAAGCCCCATCTGTTCATTATTGTATCAACTGAAGATTGCCATCCCCAAAGCAGACCCACAATAATTGATTATATGAATGCTCCTGCTTTGACCCAATGCAAAGGCAGTCAATTTAATTTAAATCCTTGTTGGAGAAGATTTCTCTTTGATGGTTGACTTTCTTCGGAGGCAGATGACGAGCACTCATGGAAGTTTCATTGCCCACTCCCCTCTACGTCTGACAGAGTCTATCTGTCCACCTTTTACCTTTCTAGAAATTTTTAAATCAAAACAAAAAAAATCCAAAATGAGCAAAAAGAATTTTCTTGTTGCACTGCCTAGAACTTTGAGCTTAGCAGAATTTCAGTCAGTAGAATTTCCAAAAACTAATAGCATCTCTTCAGTCTGCAGTTTTTCCTGTTCTGAAGCTTCTCTAATTTGCTTTCCAGAACCATATATTTTCACTTTCACTCCATATTTAATTCTATTAAAGAAAAGAGAGCGCAGTTCTTTTTTTTTTTTTTTTTTTTGCAGCTACCAGCATTAGGCAGTGGTAGGGTGACAGAAGATAACAGTGGTGGAAAAAAGCTTTAAAAAACTCTCCCTAAATGCCGCATCCACTTCCACTCTTATTGACATTTTAAGCCAACAAAACTTCACTACTGATATGAGAGACTGCTAAATTTTTCTCTCTTACCCTTTTCTTTCATTTTTATTAGTGGTGAGATTTTGATTACATTATGCCTGACAAAGACCAGCTGCCTCCACAAGTAACTGCATTATCGTAACAGGCAGCCACAAGTAAACGCACAAGGTATGTAAAGGGAGCATAACATTTAAAGATTTTTTTTTTATAAACTGCATGAGAAACCGATTCATATGCACCCTTCTAGTGTTAAAATAATATACTTGAAAGTCTTCCCTGTGCACTTTGCTCCCAGTGGAAAACCTACATCCATCGAACAATACATTTATCTTCCAAAACCACCCTTTCCCTCTTCTGTCCTTAAAAACAGGATCACGTTTTGAACATAGAAGAGTACACCAAAGAAAGAGTATTTTTTTTGTTAGATGCTAGCATTAATGTTTAAGTCTTTGTCCTAGCAGTTACAGCCCTACTTTGTTTGCGTTGGGGGTATTTTTCTCTTACTCTTGAGAAAATTGAGGGGAAAAAAAAAAGACCTAAGTTCCATCTCACAAACAAAAAGGCATGAGCAATAGACACTTCAGGTGTTTTGCTCAACTGCAGTGACATTACCAACACATCCAATAGTAAATAAAGTAAGCAAATGCTCATAGGCAGCTGAACAAGGTGGTTTGAAGATAATCAAATTACTGCAACAGACTATTTCTCTTTCTCTTTCACCTTCTACCCCATCACTTGACCATAATGGCACTTTTGCTGTTCATCACTCTCTCTCCACATCAATTTTCATTGCCCTCCACAGCTTCTTTATCACTTTTGTTGTCAAACCTACAACTACCTTTAGTTCAGATGTTTGCCATAAATTCTGGCAAGAGACATCTAACCCATGAAGAATATAAATAAACTGGCTACTTTGAAGAGGCACTAGGTGATAATGTATTTTTTCATATTCACAGATAGAGTTAATAACTTCACATCTCTATTGGAAAACTGACACAGCACGAATGCTCTTACTTTGACTGTTTGTCTGTCCCTTCTGCACTATTTTAAGAAGCAAGTGTGTCCTGATGCAGTAAATAAGGACCAACCCACCACACGACCTAGAGCAGTCACCAGCAAAGAAAAATTTTCAGCCATTCCCTTTGTGCACACTCTGCAGGATGTTTTACTACAAACTGTCATTAAAAAGAAAGATATTAACTCAAAGATTTTCTAAAAGGCACTGAATGATCATGAACAGAACTCTTATAATTTTCAAAGATTAAAAAAGATAGAGGTTTTTCTTCCAGTAAAAATAATACCAAATTCATTCCCTCCTTTTTCTTGTAATTTCGTGGTGGTCTTTTTTCCTTTTGTGGGGTATTTTTTTATTTTATTTTTTTCATTTTTACACTGTTGTAACAGCACTGACTTTAGTAGGAGGTGAGGTTTGCTCCAGTACAAACAATTGGTAAAAATCAACCTCTTTGTGCAGATGGCTCTTCCTCAAGCCGAAATGTGCAACTGGGAGCTGGCTTCAACACAGAGCACCCCATGAACCATGTACCCTTTCACCATGGAGCCACAGCAGAGCCAAACTGGAGGCTCATTCCCAGCCCTGCTTCATCTATCCAGAATGGAAAAATACAGCCTAGGTCCACATCATGTGTAAAACAATATTGATATAGAGCAAGTCTGGCCTTATGAGAAACTGTCAGATCCACATGTATCTGACATATCCAGGAAATTTCAGTTCTCACAGCAGCTGAAATTCCTGATGTTTTGAGGAAAAACCTGCTTTGTTTAAAGACTACACAGCTGCAGCCCAGCCATTCTTATCAACAGCAAGGCACAATGTTATTCTCAGTAGCCCTGTCCTCCAGGAAGGGAGCACAGCCCACGCAGTTACATCCAGAGCTGCCACCTTCACCTCTACAAAACAAGGGGCAGTTGTGCTGCTGGCAGCGAGATAGCTGCTTCCCTAAATGTGTGCAACACAGCCCAGCTGAGAGAAAGGCAGCCTCATGGGTGGGCTCACCAAGTCCAAGTTCTTTGTGCTCAAAACTGGGGGGAACTTCAACATCCAAAACAGCTACTGAGGCTGTAATTACCTGACTCCTGACAGGGGCAAAGAGGGACAAAGACAGTAGCCGAGAGGGCCCACACGGCAGCTGAGTTCCTTCCCTTCAAACATGTGCAGGGGCCAGTGCTCCTCTGTTGCAACTGTGGCAGCTGTCACAGCAATTGCCATTGTCACCCCAAGGCCACCTCGCAAGCAGGTGGTTGAGGCACCCTGGCAGGCAACTATGCAACTGGCATGTTTAGGTCACACAGCCACATGCACACACATTTGTACATACTTCAGCAAGTAACCTGGTATTGCTGCAAACCACCAGTTCATTACACCAGGACAGCACCCATCACACTTCCAGTATTCTCCATCCAGGCAAGTACTCAGAGAGGTTATGCATGAAGTGGTCACTGCCATCTCAGCAAGTATAACCAAAGCAGCCACTGTTATCATAGTGATGTACACAGTATAGAGTACTTCCTTCTTCCCCTTTGACCTGACAGCATTAGTTCCCTACATTGCAGCTACTTAAGCACACCTATGATACAGGGTTTGAACAAAAACAAACAAACAAACAAAAAAAACAATCCAGGAAAACCAAAAAAGACAGTTGAAGAAGGAAGAGCAATATTCAGGCATTTGTAGGATGCAATGTAGAAATGGAAAGTATGTTCATTACTGGGAAATGGCATTTGATCTTTGCAATTTACATTCACATTTGACAGTTCAAAATCAAAATGCAGTTCAGACTCATAGAGCTGCTCTCACCATCCTTCCTTCCTGCTGCTAAAGACAAGCAGCCCCATACATACCCTCACAACCACTTTGAGAGCTGGGTGCTGCAGCCAAGCTCCCCCATCCACCAGGTTACAGGACTTCCCAGAGGACCTTCACCCCAGTCCTGCAAACCTGACAGGTGAGGAGGGTCAGGATGAGAAGTTGATCACGGGCAAACAAGAGCCATTTCAGGAACTAGGCTCCCTGTTTAGGACAACCAAGGTCACCTTCCACCACACCCTCTATCTTACTTAGGCAACCTGCACCTGCTGTTACATTTTAGGCACCCCACAGCTGTTACATTCCCAGTGTCACAGATTAGTAGCCATCACTTTGACTACACACAAGCCTCTGCTTTCTGCTCCATTATCAGGCACCTGCTGCTACCATTACCTGATATAAAGGCTGCCTGGTGCTAGCTGCATCTGTAATGCAGTCACTGGTGATGAATTGTGATGTCACAAGTGCTAGATTGCAGAATCACTAAAGGAATCGGGATGATAAAGGGTGAAGAATGCCTGTATTTACACACAAATGTCTTCATAATCAGCAGGGCCAGGAAAGGAAATAGCGTTAGGCAGGAAAATAGAATTAGCATTATTTGAATGCTAACTGGAAGAAACGTGATGCTTTTAAACACTGAGTACATATGGGTTTTCCTGGCAAAGGAAGAAAAGGGAGAGCTGAAGAGGCTTAAGCAGTGGAGGCAGAAATACATGCAGAAAGATCATTGCTTTTTAGCAATAAGGCTTTTACTTTGAGGAGAAGCAAGGAAAATATAAAGTATCTCAACAGACCAAGGCGATTGAATTTTGCTTGTTTATTCTAGTGAGGGATGAACCTCAAGGCTCAACAGACCAGGTCAGCAAGTTTCCTCTTTTCCCAAAGTGTTCTCCTGGAAAGGACACCAGCCTGGGGAGCTTGTCTAAACTTCATTTTCTCCCACATATCCTTTCGCCTTCCACCTGTTCCCTTCATCCTTTAGAGCAGGATGTCCATAAGACAGAGGTGATGACTTCATGTTGTCAGACACGTGCGCAATCTCACCAGCTTCTATCATGCAGACACTGGCAAGAGGCTATTCCTGCTGGCATTTTTCAAATCCACGCCTGACTGGCATCCATCATTCACAGCTCTCTGCTTCCTCCCTCAAGTCTGCCTTCAGCACTCACAGTGCTGCCACTTCTGATTGCAGAATCTTTGCTTTTGAAAGCAGCTTGGGGTGGACTGCCTCCTTTTGCTACTCCGGGAATACAAAATAATGACATGTTTGTTACTTTTGTCAACAGGAACCATTCAAAAGACACAGTTCTCCTGACAGCTCCTGAAGAAATGATGTCCCAGTTTCAGGCTTCTTTTTAAAGCCTAGACTCCTCCTGATGGCCCTCTATGATCCTTAGCATTATTAGGAATGAAGGCTCCAGGTTTTCAACCTGCAGATGAAACACAACTTGGCATTGGACACTATACTCTCTTCAGGCTGTGGGATTTGATTAAAAAAAAACCCAAACATACTATTTGATGAAGAAAAATTTTCCAGGAGTGCAGAGGTGCTTTTGAACAGCAGCTTCAGGATCCCTACCTTTAGGGGTATCACAGTGCTAGCGAGAAGAAATAACTTTCAAAAGACCACCTAGCATTAGGCATTCAGGTAAGTATCTTAACATAGCTCTGCTAACAGTTATGTTTATGTATTCCTCTGCATAGTCAGTGACATTCAGGATTTGGGTGTTCTGCCTTCTTTTTCCTCTTCTGCAATGGATTCCCTGTGCTACTTCTGAAGGTCAGTTTATTTGCATATACCTCATTTACTTTTATTTTGGAGATGAAGACAGTACTTTTCTGCCTCTAGAACACTGGTGCAGCAGCTGTGAAGTTGCTGGCTAAAAAGTGCTGTAGAAGTAACAAACTACCACTGCTGGATTTGAAAGCTCTGTAACAATCCTTGTCTATCCCCTCTCATCCTAATTTTACCTTTTGAAAATCAGTTGTATAATTGATTTCTGGACTTTCCAAATTGAAACAACAGAGAGCTGGTTTTCAGAAAAAGGTGATGCTCATTCCTCCCTCTGCTGAAACCAAATGTGTTGCACTAAATCAGTTGCAAATGCTTAGCATTACCAAAGGGTAGTAGCATACTCCCACAACTCCGGGTTACTTGAAAAGCTTAAAATCTTTTTCTAGTCAACGAAGTGATGACTACATCAACCACATCCTCCACCTCCGATGTTTCCAGCCCCAAGAGTTTCACAGTAAGGGACAACTGAGGTGAACTTCACGGGGACGCAAGGAGCAGCTGGGCAGGACGGCCATCCTTCCCTTGATCATCCAGCGAGCGCTTATCACAACCTGTCAGCGCTGACCCTGCTTTGCAAAGGCGGAAAAATAGACCCCGATGTGGACAAGAGCAGACTCTTCGCTGAGTCCTGCAGGAGCAGCACAGCCGTCTCTCCCTGCTGCCAGCCCCGCTCCCTCACCAGCGATATTCAGATCAAAGACACAGAGAAGAAACAGGTTTGAAGCCTGCCAAAGCAAAGGGCCAGGTTCGGAGCTTGCCAGGCCCGTTCAGCAGAGGAATCTGGGGCTCAGTGTACTCACTGCTCCCGCTGCCACCCAATGAGTCGCCCAGGGCAGAGCGGCCCCGGCCCCAAGGCTGGGCACGGGCCACACGGCGGCCCTGAGACAGCGACTCTGCTGTCGTTTAAGTGGAGAAGGGGACGGGAACAGAAAAGGGAGAGGCAGAGCAGCGGGAATAGGGGGGAACGGCGAGCAGGCTGAAGCTGCAGAGCGGGGACATGCGGAGCCGCCTGCCTATGCCGGGGCTGCACTGGCACCCAGTGGCGACGGCTGGGCGAGCGCCGCGCACCCGGGAGGGGTCCGGACGGGATGAGCTGCCGACATCCACGGGAGCCCCTTCGGGAAAACTACGGAAGCTGGGAATTTCTATTACTTTTTAAGGAGAAAAAAAAACCCAAATCCACTACCTTTTCCCCGCTCCGGCTCCGCCCTCTTCCCCGCCAAAAAAAAAAAAAAAAAAAGAAAAAAAAAAGAAAAAAACCCCAAAACCATATTTCATCTGTCCCTGAAGCGTGTTTGTGCAAACCACAAAACGGGAAGTTTCTGGGGAAAGGACACATGCATTACATTCCTTGTATTGCACCAGACTTACGTATACTTATTTTCACTGGGGCTTAAGCCTCGCTGGTGAAAATTTGGCACCTCTGCGTGTACCCACTGAAAGAAATATTTTCAGATTCATGTACCTGTTTTTCAAAAGGTTGAGAATAAATCTGTCTTTCTGCAAGATAAGAAACATTTCACATTTTGTTTCAAAGAGACAAAGTTAAATAGTTCTGCACAACAAGGGCAATGTTTCAATCAGAGCCCCAGTAATAGATGCTCTATGCTGAACAGCCTTATGTAGCAATGACAATAAAATCAATTGATGGTTGACTTAAAATCTTTTAGGACTCAGTCAAAACCCACTTCTATATAGTAGCATATGCATGTCCATTTTCCAGATAGGCTGCATCCATCAGTAATACCAAGGGAAGGGATAGGAAAAGGCTTCTGAAATCATGAAAGATTGTTTGAAGGTATCAAGCTTTTCCTTGCTTTTTGACTGTGCTTAATTTTCCCCACCTATTCCAGTACAGCCATATACCTTACAGAAGTATTTTGTGATATGGAGAAAGTGCATATGAAGAAACAGGACTATGGGAATTAAATTATAACCATAGCACAGATGCACCTGGACCTGGTTGTTTGATGAGGCCAGAAGAGATCATACAATTTCCTCTCCTTCCTGCTATGATTTTTCCAATTTATCTTAAAATTCTCCTGTCTCATTTGAAACCCACTGAGGAATGGAAATGAGTGGGCTATACTAACACAAGAGACAATCTATTCTGGCTGAAACCAGAAGTCATTCATTCTAGCAATACCCTGATAAATTTGACAGGCTTGTTAATTTGGGAATTAGACAATACAAGTTCTAGACCTCATTTTTTTCCACACCAAATTAACCATCTTGAGTTTTCCCCACCACTGCCCAGTGCTGCAGTTAACTATATAATTGCCTCTTCCTAATGGGCTGAAGCTCTTCATATCTTGTCATTTGTATGGTTTTGTGCTATGGATACAAGGATTTGCAAGAATTTAGGATTCCTATCTCATTTGAAAGATGAATAACATACCACTTCATGTCTTCCATCAGTAGTAAAGTTAAGCAAAGCTCCATGCACTGCAGTGCCTTGTGAATTACAATACATTACATTAATGTCTGGAAAACAAGTGGGTTTTACCACTTGACCTCAAAATCATTGTATCTAGATTTGGTGAACAGAGGACTGAGGTGAATCTCAGAGTTTAGGAGACTACACTGAGTACAGCTTCCACCCTTGCATGCTGAGAGAAGGACCACTGAGGAGTAAAGATGTAACTGGAAGCAGCAGGAAACCTCCCAAGCCCTATGGGAGCAACACCTCCTACACTCCCTTCCCTCAGATGTTGGGGCAGGAGCTAGGAACACTCTCTTTCATGCTTCTGTCAGCTTCATCGGGCTCAAAATTCAGCTGCAGCAGCCCTGTGAAATCGCTAGCTGAGACAGCAATACAAGAAGAGAGACAATTTCTCAAGCAGGCTGAAATTTCAGCCACCACCATTCTCCCACACATCTGAACTCTTTTCTCCCATTTATTTTTTCATTCGTCTCTCAAGCGCCATGACAAGTCAGCTCTTTGTTTTTAGTGCTTCAATTACACCCTCAGAGCTCTTGAACTGCTGAGCCCTCCCAACAAAATCAGGATAATGAATAATGCTCATCATCTGCTTCTCTGTAGCTGTTTCCCTCTCCCAGGCTTGCAGCATGACTGGAGAGGCACAAGCACTGACAGCTGAACAAATCCCACACCATCATGGAGGACACACACAGCAGTGTACCCCGGCACCCTTCTCAAACACTGCAGCCTGCTTTTCCATTCTTTGGGGGGCTTTGTCCCTGAAACTGTCGGTGGAGGACCTGGCCCCACTTGAGATGAAAGACTCAGCCTCACTTGAGATACAGGACTGCAAGGAGTCCTGAGATACAGAGATTCCCAGCACAGTGAAATGGGATGCTTCTTAACTTGATTCTCCCTTAAAGTGTTACTCTTTGCACCACCCACATGAATAGCCACTTCCAGATATGCTGATCAAGACACAAAAGGGGGAAGAGTCATAGAGTTTCAACCTGGCCTGCCTTTAGCAACATTAGCAGCCAAAATCAATGGCCACCTAGCTTCTGTTTATCTAGGCTTGAACCAGACTGTTTCTTATTAAAAATCAAGAAACATACACAGATATTTGTAATAGTACATACAATATAGTATATATTGCTGTTACTCATTCTTACAAAAGCCTATTTCTTTAGCAGAAGTCCATGTCTTTACAGACTACCCCTCAGTCAGCTTGACTCCAGCACTAGGAATCACATTTACCTGCAGAAGACATCAGTCACTTTGCCATCAATACCCTCACAACAGAGCCTTCCAATGGTTGAAATTGTTGCTCAATTAATTGCTGGCTAGTTCCTGCCAAATTACCTGCAATAGCTCTTCCTTTGGCATGGAGGGAAAGAATACGGCCCTTTAAAGTGCTCTAAGGTCGCATTAGCCTCACACACACTCCATTACCCATGATCTTGTCCCTCTGGCAGAAGCTGGAAGTGCATATTGGATATTTCCCTGGGGCATCTGTCCTCCTCTGCCAGGGCCTAGAATCACCAGGTTTGAGACTAAACAGGGTTCTCAATGGAAGATATGGTGTGGCCAGAAAGAGCACAGAGTTAGAGTTGCTAGAAATGCTCTCCTTGAGCTCCCAGAAGAGACTTGTCTTGAGGAAAGAACACATCCAAACAGAGAAGAGCATCTTCATTGAGGAAGGGGAGCCAAAGGAAGGAAAAACGTGATTTACTTTATATTCTGGCATGTTTGCATGGAGGTTGTTCCATTGATAGAGTTTAGGAGGATCAGCAGGAGAAGAGACAGTGTACTTTCCATGGGAAACTAATGGGAGATTTCCTTCCTTCCTCCCTCCCTCCCTCCCTCCCTCCCTCCCTCCCTCCCTCCCTTCCTTCCTTCCTTCCTTCCTTCCTTCCTTCCTTCCTTCCTTCCTTCCTTCCTTCCTTCCTTCCTTCCTTCCTTCCTTCCTTCCTTCCTTCCTTCCTTCCTTCCTTCCTTCCTTCCTTCCTTCCTTCCTTCCTTCCTTCCTTCCTTCCTTCCTTCCTTCCTTCCTTCCTTCCTTCCTTCCTTCCTTCCTTCCTTCCTCCCTCCCTTCCTTCCTCCCTCCCTTCCTTCCTCCCTCCCTTCCTCCCTCCCTCCCTCCCTCCCTCCCTCCCTCCCTCCCTCCCTCCCTCCCTTCCTTCCTTCCTTCCTTCCTTCCTTCCTTCCTTCCTTCCTTCCTTCCTTCCTTCCTTCCTTCCTTCCTTCCTTCCTTCCTTCCTTCCTTCCTTCTCTTCTGTTCCTTTCCTTTCCCTCCACTCCCCTTTATGAGCTAGGAACATCAGCAGTGTCAAAAAAGACCACAGGAACCAGACACATTTCTTGCAGATTCAATAGCAGAGGAAGGTGACTGGCTTTTCCACCTGGGGATCAAAAAATACTCACTCTCTTTGCCAAGGAAATGAAGGAGAAACACAACTCTATATAACTTGGAAACCCAGAAGTCTCTATCTTATCCAAGAACAAAACTGTGCAATCTGGGCTTATTTTGCAGTTTACCCAGGAATCCATAGTGGAAACAAAACCTCTGAAGTTAAGCAAGAAGCTCAGTAAGTATGCAAAGATTATGAGGAACCATTGCTGAAAATTATCCCAAAAATACTGACTGTCATCATTGGTTATGGACGATTTTGAGTAGGAAGCTACTCTGTTGCACCTTCCTCTGAAAGCTTTTCATAATGAACTTGCCTTACTGGAAAATGAGGAACTGAGCCCATCAAAACCTTCTGTGGAGCCATGAACTTAGCAAAATTTTCATTAAAAATCTCTAAAAGCAATTACATTTTTCATGGAACTTTTCAGTCTTGAGTTTGGAAGGGCTTTCAGCTTTGAAATGCAATTTCACTTTTCAAATTGAGAAAAATCAAATAATGAAAAGAAATCTGTTGATATTTTTACATCCCAATGTGACAAATGAGACATTTTTCACATTACCAATTTGCTGGAAAATATTTTTAACAAGTCATTCCAAATAGATATTTTTCCAAAATGCTGACACTTGGAACAACTTTCATAGGGTTTGGGGGTTTTCTACCTAGCTCAGTAAAGACTACATATTTTGTGATTTATGGGGTTTTTGGATGCAGATTGCCACAGATTCTAGTCATCCAGATACTCGTGAATTTTAATTAATTGCTTTACCATTCTTGGCTGTAAAAAATGTCAGAAATATAAATGAAATGTTAACTAAAACACTGCATTCTACTTTTTTTTTTTAGGGAAGAAAAAGAAAGAAAAAAGAAAATGAAATTGGACCTTGGTAGGTTTCAGAAGGATATGTTCTCATTTCTTCTAAAAGTTATTCCACTTCTCATCATTTAGCAGAAATACCTGCATACTGTGGTTGTCACACCCTTCCAGAAAGCTATTTCTACCTCTTCTCAGATACAAAATTATCTCTATTGTTTCAGTTTCAGATACCTAAGCGTCTCTCTTACCATTCTACCTACATTATTTTCCACAGGTGATAACTATTAGGGGGGTGGGTTGGAAAATGAGAGACTGAAAAATGAGGTGAATGTGGTATAGAATAAATTTAATTCCATATAAAAACATAAAATGCACAAAGGTTCTAACTGAATAAAATCCTCTATTTTTGTTAACATAAGTGCTGCTTTATATAGTATGTTATTTGAGTGCTATTTCTAGCATGGCCCACCGACACGAACATAGGGATCACCATACTGATCTGTCTAAATATAGTACCTTGTAGCTGACAGTGACAGGTATCAGATGCCTATTATTAAACTGCAAGAAGATAGCAGATGATGAAACTGAATCCTTATGGAAACCTAAGCAGGCTCCTGCTGCCATAGGGTTTGAATGGACCCAGACTGCCTTGGGGTGGTAAGCAGTCCTCCTGAACCCCTAGGATCTTAAGCTCCAAACCAGAAACCAATCAGGACAGCAAGGCGTAGGACCCTTGGTGCTGTCTGCATCAGCCTCCTGAGAGCCTATGTCAATAATTCTAAGAGTGGCAAGAAATCGACTTTACTGTCCTGAAACAGTAGCTCTCCTGGCTATTTACAACAATTTGGAAAGCCAGAACAGCATTCAATTATTTCCCTGCTCCTTCAGAAAGTTAAAGAGGTAAGACAGAAGGTGAGAAACACATAAAGACAAAGCATTACCAGAATCTGCACAATCTGCTGGGAGCAAAGCATCACTATATGGCCCCATTCACAGTAGCATTATCTGTCTTTCTCTCCCAGATCATCCACTGACTTGAAGCAATTTCAGTTTTAATGAATGTTTAAATTCAAGTATCATCACAGAACTATCCAAGACTCTGCATACAAATATATGTTTATGCCTTTTGTGCAAGGTGGCATCCTTTTCAGTCTCACTGGAAGGAAACCTAGCCAGAACCTCAGTGGGTATCAGCAGAGCCTGCATTACCCTATTTTAAATATTTGTACAATGCATACTAGCATAACAGGTAGTTTTGGTGCTTCAGTTAAGCAGAGCTCTGTTGGAGATGAGGCTTGCAGACAGACAATCCTTCCCTTACCAGGAGCGGACTGAGGAGTCCAGCAAGCTCCATATATGAACTGGAATTTCAGATGCTTCTGGGTTTAATGCCCTCATTTACCTCCCTACTAGAAGAGGGGAAATAGCCCTCAGTTTTATTTGGGTTTTTTTCTTTGTTTGTTGCTTTACCCTTTTCTGCAGCCAGCCTTAATAATCTCCTCTAAAAAAAATTAAATAGCCTCAAAGCCAGAAAGACAGAAGTTTTTATGCACCTTTGAATATTTCCCCATCCTGTGAAAAGATGGGGCATGCTGCAGAACATTGGCCTAGTCACAGACTTATAACTCCTGCTGGTCAAAGACAAGGAGAAAGAGCATAGGAATTCCATTGATGGATTTACTTTCTAATTGTTCATTAAGATAATAAGAACAAGATATCAAAAGGATTTCTGAAAGAAGCATACTTGAAGAAAAAAACCTAGAGAGGTAACAAGGGTGCCTGAAAGCAAGAACTTTGGAGACTGGTACAAGAGGCAGTGCAGGAGATAGTTCTGAGAGGCAGAGAGAGAAACAAGCCACCCACCTGCTGAGAGCAGTGGGGAGGGAATCATCCAAGGAAGACTTTTCCCATTGTTTTTTTATGAATAGAGCCTGAGGAGACCTGTACCCAGGGTCAGGCGCCACACAACATGACTATAAGCATTCCTCTTCCTCCCGTCAGTGTGTGGGGAGGAGGAGAAGGGAGTGAGGGGAGCAGCAGAGGGAGGGGACACAGGTGCCCTCAAAGTGAGGACAGCTTGGTGGCAGAAAGATGTAGAAAGGCAGCCAAATGAGAGTAAAGATTCTTGCTGGAGAAGGGCCTCTCTCCTCCTCACTAAGCTTTCACTCGCTGTCCACAGCCCTCCCTCAGTTAAAACCACACTGCTTGACAGATCTTCAGCAGAGGTAAATGGACGCAGGGAAGCAGACACCAGTGGCTGCTGCAGCTCGGCAGAGGAGGGTGCCCACAGTGCCCAGAGAGAGTGCTGACTTGCCCCAAGCCCCTCACACACTGGCATACAAACCTTCCAGCAGCCACCCATACCTGCAGTCCACTCATCACTACAACACTTGCCCTGCCCATGCTATTCCCACCTTTCCCAAATTCCACCTCTTTCAGTCAGAAGCATCTCTCATCTCTCAATAGCAGTAAGCTGTCCTCCCTGCCCTTGCTTCCCTGGCATTCCCAGAGGGACTGGGGAGGGGGTCCCCCGCCTCCTCTCCCCTCCACGGGCAAGCAGGTATTTAATGAAACACCACAGCGGATGGTGGCACTCAGCTTTCATCTTGTCACCTCTCAGGCTCCCTGCAGGCAGAGCTCTGCTCTTGCAAAGTCTGTTGGCAAGCACATTAGTGCCTGTACAAACTCCTCCTGACCCTCCAAGCAAGACCCCTGAATGACAGCACATACGACAGGCTGCTCACAGTGAGGTGAAGGAAAAAGCAGCTCCCTCATCCTATTCTGTACAGCAGCTACCCAGAGAGTGGGACAGACCTGATTCAAGCCTCCTCTGCACAGCATTATTTGGATGTGCCTGCCCCGCAGCCAAGCCCCTGGAAGCCAGAGGAAATGGCACCACATCATGCAGCAACCTGTCACAGCAGCACAGCTGCTTGCCCCTGACATTTCACACAGAGACAAATGAGGAACCAACATCTGATGTGTTGCCTCACTGTCAGCTCTACCAAGTTTTAATGCATCTTTCTGGCCGGGTTTGAGCTAAAAACCTTCTCCATGGGCTTTTGGAGATATGGGCTCAAACTTCGTGACTGAGACATGGAGCTGGTGGTCACACTCACCTCCTCATCTAACCAGACTGCATAATGCAGTGAAGAGTTTGATGCTTTGGCTACAATCCAGTAGTACTGCTCTTTGAAACTGTTCAGACCTGCAGTAAATCATAAGACATGACAGCATCCTCAAATTCTCCTGGAAATGAAATATTAAAGGAGGCTGTGGAATATTCAAGTGAAGTTTACAGTAAAGGAAACTAGAAGAGTTGTATGTGAGAGGATGAAGGGACCTGGGGAGACTAAAAGGAGCAAAGAAATAAAAAGTATGTCAAGAGGATAGTGTGACTGTTGCTGAGAACAGAAGGAGCAAGTAAAAGGAGGGATGAGAAAAAAAAGCATGAAAGTGCTAAACCAAGGAAAGCTCCAGAGCAAGTCAAAGTAACATGTAAAAGTAAAGGGCACTGACCAACAAATACATATTCTAACATCATAGAAAAGGAAAGGGCCAAGCAAATTAGCAAAAAGCACAATTTTAAGGTGAGAGAAGGAAAAATACAGAAAAGGGAAGCAAGGCAAATGTGATGAAAAAGCCATGTGGCAAGAGAAAGTAGGAAAAGGCAGAGCAAAAGGAGGTCAGGACCTTAAATGAAAGGGAGGAGCCTAATTCACTGCACAGTGGTGTATAGGAAGTGCAGAGCTCTTCTTTGGGACTTACTATTTCGCTTGAGAGGGCTGGTGAGACAGGTGAGTCCAAGCAGGAAATGCTTGTCATGTGGCTGCTGAAGAGCTGAATATCGTGGCTGGCAGGTGGGATAGCAGGTGCCACCTTGGGGCAACATTCCCACTGCCTGTTCTTGCCCCAGCCACAGACAAGCCTCCCCATGTTTCTGAACCAGCAGCCAATAAAGCATTTTGTCCCTTACCTGAAGGTCCTGCTTTTCAGTTTTGGGGCTACAACCTCAGATCTTCCTTGTGACCTACATTTCCTCAATAAAACCAGATTATTACCAGTACCTGTGTGACAGCCATTTCAGACGTAATCTTACATTCTGTTGAGGGTCATTACATTTGCATTATGGCAAGTCTGAAACACTTTTGTGGTCCTTTTTCTACATCTCTGAGAAAAAACAGGAAATTATTCAAGTGTTTTCTGACAAAATCACTTGCTGTCAACAATGCTATTGTTTTTCAAGGACACCTACAGTGAAATTTACCTATTATTCTAACACATATCTGCTAACCTCCAGCTCTGCTTGGCCACTTTCACCAGCTGGAAGAAGCATCCAAGAGTGGGATGAGAAGTTTCTTTACCAAAACCGG
Organism: Pithys albifrons albifrons; assembly: GCF_047495875.1. Lineage (NCBI taxonomy): Eukaryota > Metazoa > Chordata > Aves > Passeriformes > Thamnophilidae > Pithys > Pithys albifrons. The sequence continues at coordinate 95,700,053 of NC_092458.1, read as the reverse complement.
GGAGGAGATAATCTGCTTTTCTTCTGTTTGTTTCAATAGTCTTAAAGACCAGCTGAAGACATGACACCACCACCCAAGCCTGACATCTTCAACCTTCCAGGTAGGAGTCATTTCTGATTCCTCTTCTGTCAGCAGAGGTGCCCCTCACAAGAAGGCCAGTTGAAAACCTCAGCTCTGAGGAAAAGCACCATTTCTTTCCCAAACTAGTCAAAGAGAATAATGCTGCCTAAAAAAGAAATACTTTCAGAAATAGATGTGTTCCAAAGCAAAAAATAAAAGACTGAAGGAAGGGAATGGTCCCTTGTGAAAGTGGTGCGGGCAAACTGGAGATGTCCAAAGACCAAAGGGCAGTTTGAAGGATCCAAAGAAATAATTAATAGGGAAAAGAAGCACACACCTGGTGGAAAATGCATGAGAGCAGAGGTTGTCAGATGCAAAGAATATCCACATCTATTGCCATGATTAATTGAGAGAATAACAGGTTATTTGCCCATCTAGAATGCAGAAGAAGTGAAGTGTTGTGTAGAAATGTCATTAATCTCCCTTGATGGGTACATTATTTCCACTGAATTCTACCTGACATTTCAAGTTGCTTTCAATATATTTTATTGTATATTTTTTCATATTTTCAGTGCACTATTGCCAAAGATTCTGAATCATCAAAATTAATCAGCTGTCTGGAACAGAGCCAGATGCAACAAATAAGGAACCAGGCACTTTTGATATTCTCCCAAACCTAGATGGATGTATAACTCACATTTATTGGTCTGGGAAGATCTAGGGCTGCTCAGAGAGGGGAAAATAAAAAAAAAAAAAAACAACAAAAAGACAAAGAAAAAATAACAACACCCATGGGCATTGTTGCAAGAAACTGATAGGCACTGTTGATGAACAAATGGCTACTACTTCTGCTTTGAAGCATTTGTTTGGCTCATTTTTTGGAAATCAGCAGAGAGAGAGAGAGGAGAGCTCAGGACATACTTCTCTCGTGGTGGGTAAATCACCAGGAACTGAGTCAGATGCAATAGAGTTACACCAGTGTAACTGAGGGTGGTCTCTGAGGATGGCTGAAAATGTATGTTCTCCATAGATAAAACTACCCTGAAGGTCTGGGTGCAAAATCAAGGCTACTCCTTCAATGAAGGAAGAATAAGAAAATACTTTTGCTCAATTACCCCTGAATGCAAGGAGTAAAGCCTTCCTTGTAATAAAAATAAATGAGAATCCCTACCCCTGCTGCCTGTCATAGGGTGCTCTTACTTAGCCCACTGGAAAAAAGGTGTAGGGAATTCCCTGTTAGTGACACTGCCTGCGCTAACTCCACACCAGTCAATAACTACAACAGTGGGAAGCTAATACTGATGGGAATGAGAGAAGACAGGAAGCAGAGGCACACCAGTTCCCACAAACCATGAGACATCCAGAAGAGAAGCTTCAGTGGAAGAAGTGACTTTTTCATAAAGCCAGTGTGCTTTCCTCCTCCTTCCCACTCCTCTTTCTCCAAACAAGTGAATGCTTCTTGAAAAGTTTGTAGTGGCAGCAGGTGAACTGGACTGGAATTTGAGCTGCTCTCCTCCCCATGCAGGCACCAGTGGGGCTTCTTGTCTTCATAACTCTGCATTGAACCAAAATTAAAAATTCTGTTAAGAGAGGAAATCTCCTGCCAGCCAATATCCCTAAGCTCAGAGAAATGTTGCAACAACAAATACTGTGACCGGAATTTCCTGCTGAGTCTCAGCACTAAGAGGACACTATCATTCTTCCGTGCTATTTTGAAGTGATGTAAAGATGTCAGCATCGAGGGGACTTAAAGGACCCATTACTGCAAAGCAGTTTGACAAATAAAAACATGAAAGTAGTTCCCTTTGCAGGGAGAGGAGTGGAGAAGGATAAGGGGAGGGCTAGGAGCAGGAACACCATATTTGTTATGGATTTTGAATGTTTAAAAACCTGCCTCTGAAGGCAACTTAGTAATTAGCAGCAGCTTAAGTTTACAAGGGTATTTTTGCACAGCTCCATTGCACTGGCTAATTGACAGACCTTCTTTGCCAGTGAGGAAATCAGAAATGGGCTTTCTTGCTGATGTATCTCAATGCCCTGGCTAGCCATTTAAGAGCCATCCCCATTCCCATGCACACATTAGCACAGATAGATATAGATATAAATATAAATATAGATATAGATACACAGTAAGCATATTTACAAACACTACAAATATTTGGCATCTTAGAAAAGATCTCATAGAGACTTCTGTTTTCTCAGAGTATTTGACAAAAATGTACCAGCTCGTAAGCAGAAATGAAGACACCTGTTTGCTCTAAAAATTATTGAAACTGTGGCAAAATAAAGTTACTCTGAGAGATACACTTGCTTCACATATAATCCTAGACTATTATCTGCACTACCTGTTGCAGGGTTGGACAAATTAAAATATTTGAGATCTTGCTATCTATTCTGTATTTACCACTATAAGCCCCATTAAAATAAGGCACTTCTAAAAGCAGTTGTCCCCAAAACCAAAATTGAAAAGCAGGCATCCTGTCATTTTTTAGCCGTGAGCAGCAGTGTGCGGGTGCATAGAGCATTCCTCATCTCGAAAACTTTTCCCACTGACTTCTGAGAAAGAACAGACAATGGGCTACTTTTTTTTTTGTTTCTAAAGAGGGGGCAGGAAGAGTCAATACAATTATTTTTGGCTTCTGCCCACAAGCTATGTTGCCAGATAAGAACATAGTAGTCTCTGTTCTTTAGAAAATAATCTTTAAAAAAACATTCTGAAGAATTTCTATCCGAATACATGATCTTTATCAGTAACTAATACAAGCTGAGTGCCTAAAATATAGGGTGAAGTCTTTGGTTTACCTTTTTCCCCAGAGGAAATAACAGTTTTAGCAATATGATTGAGGAGACAAGACAAAACACTTGGGTAGCAACATCCATTAAGGCTACTAATCATCTCTACTTTGGCTTTATCATGGCTGAGTTGAGACCTTTCTGTTGACTTAAATGGACCTTGGATCAGCCCTTTTACTGATCCAATTCAGAAAAGCACTCAAGCAACTGCACTTAACTTTAATCCAGAGGTTAAACTCCACAGAGGCATAGGCAGATGTGCTCCAGAGCTGATCTGATCAGGAAATCAGCATGAGAAACTGTAAGTAAAAGCATTCATAGAACTGGGGAGTCAAAGGAGTGTGATTTCCTTTGTGATGGTTACTTCAAAAATTCTTGCCCAGCTCCAGATCTGCTCCTCCCTCCTTCTTCAGCAAGACTGGTGTTTCCATCATTCTTTTGCTCCCATCTGGCTGTGGCTGTTCACGAGTAGCAGGAGTTAATTTTTTTTCATAAGTAAACAACAGTATTCTGTCATTATGAGATTGCTAAACCTGCATTTTAGCAAGTTAGTCAATAGAGCCTCTACAGAAGCTTGTGAGGCGAACTTTTACACTAGGTCAGCTCTAGAAAAAGAAAACACCCATACATAAATACTTCTACTGGTATTGACTTGTCCAGCACTTTTCCTAAATGAATATATTCTCTTCCCCTTCTCCTCCCTCCAGCACTGGGGCCAATAATTATGATTCCTCCTTGCACCAGTGAGCACAGACCTCTTGAAGCAGATCTGTGTAATGTTTCCCACAGTACAGCATTCTTGCTCTCAGATCTTCAGTAGGCCTCCTGGTGGCGTCCCACTGTACAGTGTGTAGTAAGGACAGACACTTTGGCTCTGCGTGTTGACATCCAATCTCTTGCTATTATGCATATGAGGAGAACTGACAAGACTTTTCCTCTGTTCTTCACCTTCAATATATATATGTATGTTTCTGTAGCCAGCCATCATTTTAACACACCTTTAGACAGCCAGGCCCATGACCAGAGAGGCTGCAGAGGAAGCATTAAATCAAATACTCACACACAGAGAGAGATTCCACAGATGATTCAGTTGTCTGAGAGGGAGGTAACCTTTGCTGAAGTACATTTTTCTAGTAATTAATTGTGACAAAAAGCCTTCCATCAAACACTGTTTTTAAATAGAACTGCAAGCTTTCTTTAAAAGAAAAAGCCACCCACTGAAATAGACTGCAGTAACCCATGAAGCCTAGGCTTTAGTAACCCACTTCAGTAACCATTACTGTTAGCTCCACTATTTTCAGCCTTTGTGGAAGTTTCTAGTTGTCTGAGAATGAGCACCAGCAATGACTCTCCCTTTGCACTGCCTACTGTGATTTAAAAACACTGTCAGCTTGACTTCACATTTTGTATTGATTCCTCAGGGCCCCAAGCAATCTGATCTGACTTTGAAGCTGGCCATGCTTGGAGCCAGAGGTTGGACTGGGCCAACCTAAATTATTCTGCATTTGTAAGATGCAGATGGAGAAGAGTCACTGCGATCACAGCACTACTGAGCCAGCATTGCTCCCTCAGCAGCCAATGCAAGGAAAAAGGACCAGCCTAACGTCAGACAGCTTGAAAATTAAAGGGCACAGAATTGGACAGCAGAAAGTCTACAACTTCTAAAATCCCAAATTTTGAGATGAAACCTATCACAGTGCCAGAATATCTTATTTTCTCAGTTTTGCTGTGTTGGGATTAGTGCATATCATGACCCTCTTTCCTAAAAGTCGATGGGAAATGGACACATCTGTGTCTCCCATTCAAGCTCAGTGGGATGACTCCCACTCCTCTATAAGCACAGGCTTAAATGCTTTGCTGAGTAAAACTCCAAGCATAGTTCCATTCTGTCTGCAGCTATGAGCCATCCTCCCAATAGGCATTCATTCTTTGCTTCATCATATAGAAAGGTTCAAAAGCATGTAAAAAATGTTACCTTTTTCTATTAAACTCTGTAGAGTTTTTCTATAAGTCCAGTAAATTCAGTTTATTGAGTAGTATGACTGCTTAAACATTTTTAGTATGCTATAATGCATTAGAGATATTGTATTATCCAGTATATTTCAATATTTGAAAAGTTTTTTAAAGACTGAAATGCTTCAATTTAATTTTAGGAATGTATTAGCACATACACTGTAGTGAAAGTGTATTCATTTTCAGCCAGCATTACAATAATTTCTGCTATCACTAAGAAATCTACTCTTAGTGGCATTAAAAATGTACATGAAGATGGACTGTATTCACCACAATTATCATTACTGTTAAACATTTAGAAAGCCCGAGCCTATTACAACTTGATGACAGTTAACGAGAGAAGAAATTTTGTGATTAAAATCCTAAACATTAGAAGCAAAAAAGAATCCAGTATGACATTATTTGCATAGAAGCACAAGATTCAGAGCTCTAAAATAGGATTTTAAATTATTTAAGATGTTGTATTTCTTTAATGAATTAACAGTGCATGCTTTTCAGTACTCAGTGCAGGATTTACCACAGGAAAGTCAAGTTACACCAAGAGTTTGTGTATGACACGGTTGTTCACTTAGTGTTGGAACTGATCTTTAAGGGCTCTGATATAAAATTTGAATGGCTACCAACACACAACTGGTCTGCAAAGAAAATGCTGATAGTTTAGGAGAGAAAACAATTAAGCAGCCAAAGCTTGAAATTGATAATGGTGCAGTAGACTTCTGCAGAAGGAGGATCAATTAGGTTGCTTGCTATGACTAATGGTGTTGGGACTAGCTGCCATAAACTCAGAATTCACAACAAAAAAGTCTGACAAGCATGTTGAAAAAGTTATGCTAATGTGGAAGAACAGGTATGTGAGCCTGTTGTGGCAATGATACTACAGATTGCTCTTCTGTTGCATGTAGGCTACATAGAGCTGAGGAAAATATGAATGTATCTTCAAAATGGAGCACTTCAACCATTTTTAGTTCTATCATGGTAAAGTTTGTTTTCAGGATTAAAGAAGTGCATATTAAAATTACCAGCAATGAAATGAGCAGTAATATGTGTGCAGCATATCAGCACACAGAACAGCATCCTCCAGTGCTAAGGTAAGTCCCTGACAGGTCAGTTTGACACACTAAAACGATTTTATCAAAACTTGAAAAGCTATGCCACAGGCTTAAAATGTCCAGGCTCCTAGCAATGCTGAGCAAACCAGTGGGTATCTAACCACAAAACAAAAGAAGAAAGGGTAATTGAGCAGTTTGGTCCCTCTTCAGAAGCAAGTCTCTTTGTTACTGCATCCACCCGCAGCTGGCAGAGCTGCTGCCAGCTGTGGAAGACAGCTTTGCAAACACAGCACAAGTGGCATTTCAGGAGCATTTTGTCTGAGGGCTCAGAGTGGCACACAAAGTAGCATTGTGCCTCTAGGCATGAAGTAATCTCTTGAGTAAAAGTGCAGTATCCATGTGAACCAATCAGCCAAGAATTTCACTGAAAAATAAGGCAGACAAGATCTTTTATATTGGGAGGTCTGCTTTGAGAGGAGTTCCACCATCGTGAATGACAGTGTGTTTGCGCCAGGGCTCAGTAAGTGTCACCCACACATTCCGTGCCCTGCATGCTTTTCCTTCCCCCATGCTTCACCATTTCTGCCCTGCACCTTTCTTCCCCTGTGGAATATATGCAGCAGTGCTTGTTTGCAAAGGGTGTCTTTGATCTAGGGATGCCTAGCAATATGTGCTTACTGTAATCATGGAAAAACATAGTCCTCCCTTGGGTTATTTGGAGAAGAAACCCAGCACAAGTCATCAGTCACCCCTGGAAGACTGAAATTACTTCACTGGCATAAAATAGACCCTCTTCCAAAAATTATCTTTTATCAGGCTTCAACATATATTTTAAATCAAACCTATCCAAACATGGGATGGGAGCATTACCTTGGGCCATGTGAAGTATGTTAACTTCAGCTGTCCATGGGCAGTCTTTATTCCCTCTACAGTGCTAAAAACATCCTGCTGGAAAATGAAGGTCATTCTAGATGCACATGGATGAAAATTACATGGAACATTAGCATGAGTTCAGCTTAAGCAAAGTCTTCATAAAAAATCCCCTGAGGGCTCAGGTAACTCCAACTACATTTACTAGGTGATTGTTCCACACCAGCACTAGAAAGAAGCAGTCCAGACCAGTGGAAATGTTGCCTTTTCCCTTGGTTTAATTTTCTATGTATTTTTATTTTATTTTTGTATATATGGAGATTATGGACAACATGAATAATATAAGGGCAGAGGTGATTCATTTTTATGACACTTTTTCAGAAGTGGCATGTCAGATATGAGCAATACTGTGTCAGTTGCTTTGGCTCACATTTGCATCCAATCGTCAGTGAGTAAAATGAAAACTCACAGCTGCCAACATTCAATTTCTGAGACTCTCAGGATTTTTCATCACGCATTCACAACAGACAAAGTAAGTCCCCAGGTGACTCTTACTTTAAAGTTACATTATATCTATTTTTAAGGACAAAACAAAATAGAACTAGGATTACTTCCAATTAGTCATTGAAACTGCATGCTATATGCCATTATACAATTATATTGAATGCATTTAATAAAAAGTTTATGTTTGGGCAAAAAATGCCAAGTAAACACATTCATTTTGTGTGTATTGGTCTAAACAGATTGCAGTTAACATGGCAGTCTTTCCTCTGAAAGCATCTCAGAATGGACTGCCAAGTTACACTGGCAGATATATATTAGAGACCTTCTAATGCTCATGCTCCAAAGCATAGCAGATCAGCTGTGAGGAAGAAGTTTCCTGCTGCTGTGTAATTTAAGAGTTGTTGTTCAACAGATCTCAGGTAGCCATTTCATCTGATAGCTGATCTTAAGGTAAAGAAAGCTCTCAAAATATTGATAGATCTAGCCTATCAGGCTTCAGCAATTCTGTCCTCTCCTTCTCAACTCACTATCTGTATTCCAAAGAGCTTAGTTAGAGAGGGCTGGGGGGAAAGGGCCTGATCCAGACCTCGGGGAAGTGAAAAAGGTTTGTGGTTTCTTGAATGTAGTTGGACACAGAATCACAGAAATGACATATAAAATACATCTGCATTAGCAAGCTTAGTGAGGAGCAGATCTGTAGAGAGAAAGTTGGTTCTAACCCTTCATACCTCTTTGGGGTGAAGGGTTTAGTGCAAACTATTTAGAGTCTGTTCCCATGGACTGGATAACATATCTTCTGCAGTGCTATAGGAGTGGCACTTCTGAATTTTATTCACCTGAAAGGTGCCTCCTTTGTGCAACACAAGACCACTCCACCATGCAGGTCAAGGCATGGTAAGTGAGGGTGTACAGCTTCACTTCAGAATCAGGCTTCTCATCAAGCCTAAAGTGGTTGACAAGACATACATATGCTTATCAGTATAATTATGTGTCATTTTGATAAGAATGGAAGAAATATCTGCAGTCCCACTGTGTTGAACATGAACATGTTTAGTCACAACACTATGAAGTACCTATAATAATTGTCATTGTTTGGCTTATTAAATAGTATGCTTTTTCAGATTAAAGATTCTGAATGCTATTGAAATAGATAAACTGTGTCAGAAGTCTACCTGATTTAGACCTTTATCTTTGCAGCAGCCAATGTCAGGAGCTCCTGAATCATCCTTTAAATTACTTCAACCAGATATGTATAGCAGTGATTTATCTCAGTTAGACCTTCAAATTCAGATGACATCAGCTATACAGTTCAAGCCACTTCCCATAGGTTCCTCCACAGAAAGAAACTAAACAATCAAACAATTAATGAAGCATGGCTTTGTTGCCAGAAACAGAATATGCAAAGGTTCTGAAGTGTGAGAAGACCTGCAGTCTTGAGGACAGTCTTTTTGGCCACAATGGAATGAAAATGTGAATAACTGAGCAGTGGAGCCTACCTGCCACAGATATTGCCATCAGTGCAGACTTTAAACACAGGAAAAAAGCTATTGCCATTCTATTGCCATTCTTTCCTGGAACTAAGATAACATTAATTTCCTAAGTAACATGCCTTCTGTTATCAGCGCTCAAGGTAAAACTGCGCATGGCAGTCTGCCATGCCACCAATTACATATGTATAAAATAAATTAGGATTTTTGTCAATCTCAATTTAAAAAGAAAATAAAGGTGAGTGTACATTCTTCTCCTGAAAGCTTATCATATTACATGAAAAATTCTCCCCATTAGCAACATATCTTCAATGGTTTTTTATAAGTTTTATAAACATGCCTTGCAGAGTTTTTTTAGAGCCCCATTGACAACATCCCACCCTTCTAAAACACTGTGTCTATACAACTGATCTTGGAACCCTAAGCTCACTCACAGAGAGTCTGCCAAGACATCTAATGAGCATTTATGCCTGTTGCATTAGTTCATACCAATTAGTTCGTACCAATTTGAGATTTTCATATCGCAGTCAGGTATGAATCCTCAGCTGAAAGGAGAAATGCCCAAAATATGAGTAGCTTCCTAAAGTACAACCCTGCCATAATTCCTTGCAGAAATGTTCCCAATTTGCTTCCGTGAAACATAAGGCAAGTCACTTTCACTGGGGGTACCCTTAAATATACCCCTGAGTACAGGAGAGAGCAGGACCCAAAAATATAACCTCTTTGTCTTTACATTGTGAGAGTATTCCCAGAGGCACCTCCAGGCAGTTCAGAAAGCTGCTGTTTCCCATCTCTTGGCTACTTCTTGCCAAGGAAAAATGCAGTGACTGCAGGTGAGTACCTCCACTCTTCAAATCTCCACTGCAGGGCTTCGATCTGCTACTTCACATCTGCTTGATTTGAAGGTGTTTACTCAGGTGTGGACTTGCACCCTGACCTTTCTGAAGTGTTCTGGTTTGCTTGGCAGATGTTTGACACTGGGCACAGCACAGTGGTTGCACAGCACAGCAAGGTGCTTCTCCTGTCTTGAAGTCCTGTTGAAGTGACTGTACAGCCCACCTTTTAGCCACTCACAAGGATATGCTTGCAACATCCATGATTTCTTTGTGTGCCTAATGAACACAGGAAGCCCAAAAGGTCCCCCTGTCATCAAAACAAAGAGATGTGGGCAGAAAAAAAAGAGTGCAGTTCACTTGTTACCAGATGCGGTTCCTTTACTGTGTCTGTGCAGGTTTTGGATCTATTTAATTTGCTTTGCTGATTCAGGGAGCCTGTGTTTTGTGTGGAGCCCTCCTGAAGAATGTCCAATTCATCCTGTCAGGATAGTATTCTGTAAAAGTTATTTTTGCTTTTTATTTCACAGAAAAAGTATAATGCAGTTTTGTTTTACTGGAAAGACACTGGCACAGATACTATCAGCCTGAAATTCTGTATCTTAAAAAGTGTGAGTACTTTCAGGTACAATACTTTTCCCTGCCAATATTTTTGGTTTTACAATCACCTTCTACTTTGTTCTCTTTTTGTTTTGTAATAAATTAGATTCCTCACTGCTGAGCTAAAGTTCTGGACAAACATTGAAGGAACTGCCTTTACATAAATTCTTGTCAAACAAACAAAGGACAAGCAATGCTTCCCACTGCTCTAAGCTGTGACAAGACACAAAACCAGGCAAATAAAATTGCAGCTTTGATCATGATGTTGTACACTAACCCTGTTTCTTCCATCCGTGCTGTGAAGGTGCCCCTCTACAATTTTAGAGGTTGCTGATGGTGCACTGAGTTCCATTTCACCTTCATCTGCAAGAGCTCAGGGTTCACCCTCTGCTGTCAGTTCAGGGTATTGTCTGCTTTTCTTGCAATATGCAATCTAGGACAAATGCATTCACAGCGACCTTGCCCACAGAAGCTGACTGAGGAAAACTGCACCAGGTCTGAGGTTCGGGGTTGTTACATTAAACTCTGCCTCTCCTTCTGACCTCAAGGAAAACACACTAAAGATGAAAGTAAAAGGGTTGGGTTTTGGTTGTTTTTTGTCTCCTCTATGTTTTAATCATTCTCACAACCTTGCCCTTTGCCTCCCTGAATAGAAATGAGAGCTCATCAAGTACTCATTGTCATAAATGTGAGCTGGTGGCATTATCAACTATTGAAAATGTTAAGAAATATTTAGACTTTGTCACTTTAAGTATTGCATAGTATCAAAGGTGACATCTTCTGTGGAGGGGGTCTAGCTTAAGCTGCTAATTGGCATTTATTGAGTAATATGTGTGACTTCAATTTACTGAGCAATCTCTGACTCATGTTTCAGACCACTTCACTGTGTCAGTTAAAATATGTAAATACCCTCTCAATATTAACAGATATCAGATGCCCTTGCATTATATAGTTATCTTTTTCATCACTTTTGACCAAGTCTTTGGAAGCAATTATCATCTTATCAAAGACTTTTTAGAAGTTCATGGAAATTGGGCAGTCCCAAGCACAGGCTGGGCAGAGAATGAATTGAGAGCACCCCTGAGGAGAGGGAGTGCTGATTGACAGGAAGCTCAATGTAATCCAGCAATGTATGCTCACAGTTCAAAAAGCCAACCACGTGCTGGCCTGCACCAAAAGAAGTGCAGCAAGCAAGTCGAGAGAGTTGGTATTTCCTTTGTACTCTGCTGTCCTGGGATGCCACATGGAGTACTGTGTTCAGCTCTGGGGATCCCAACATAAGAAGGATATGGACATCTTCAAGCATGTCTAGAGGAGGGCAACCAAGATGATCAGAGGGCTGGAGCACCACTCTTATGAAAATGGGCTGAGTGAGTTGGGGTTGTTCAGCCTGCAGAAGAGAAATCTCTGGGAAGACCTTAGAGTCTCTTCCAGTACCTGAAGGGAAACTACAAGAGAGCTGGAAAGGGACTTTGTAAAAGGTAGCGCATGTAGTGATAGGCAGAGAGAGAATGGCTTCAAACTGAAAGAGACTAGGTTTAGACTAGATATTAGGAAGAAATTCTGTACTGTGAGGCTGGTGAAACACTGAAACAGGTTGCCCAGACAAGCTGTGGATGCCCCATCCATGGAAGTGTTCATGGTCAGATTGGCTTGGGCCTTGGGATAGTGGAATCTGTCCCTGCCTCTGGCAGGGGAGTTGGAACTAGATGATCTTCCCACCCATGGTCCCTTCCAACCCAAAACATTCTATGATTCTCTGATTCAAGATTTAACAGGGTGAAAAATAACAGGAATGTTTGTAAAGAAAAGTTTCTTTACTTCCTAAAGGCTTAAGTCTTTTCAATCTAGTATTTTGAAAAGCATAAAGATTCAAAAAAAGCTTGCTGCACTGTGGAAAAAAACAGAAACAACTATCAAAACTATAAATATTTAACATACTTTGGTAATAAATCTTGGCTGTCAACATGCTTGTATTTGCTAATTCATGTGCATCAAAGTATTCTAACAGAACTGAAATTATATACTTAATCCAAGTAAGGACACAGTCATGTACCTGATTTTATGAGTTTGTGCAGTATGAAGTTTTGTGACAAATTCATCGATGTTTTGTTCATCTGCAACCCAAGGTGGCCCACAATAAAGGCTGAATTCTGTCTGCAATCTCCAGCCTCAGAACAAAATCCTTTTTTTATTCACTTCAGCCAAGCTTTCCCTCTTCTTTAATTGAATGTACTTCATTCCAAAAAAAGTTATAAATTACCAGCATTTTCTCTCCATGGCACTGCACTGTTTCAGGGAGCACTGCGGTGGCAAAAAACCAATTCTGGCACCTGCAGCTCACGTGCAGGAGGCATGTGTCAAATATCTTGTAAAATTACACAGATGCGGAAAATATCCCAACATGGGTAAGAGACAAGTAGGATAGCACAGAAAAGCAGAATAACAGTGCCAACCAGTTTCTCATGCAGGTGTGCTGCAAAAGCTAGCAGGAGAGCATGTGTTTGTTAAGATCCTGCTAACCACACGGTGCTTACAAACAGAAATGTGATGGCCTTTGCTCATTTATTCTACTGCGTTGCGATGAGCTTGGTCAACTCCCATGCTGGCAAAGACGGATTGTTAGAAAAATAAAGGTACAGATAGTGCAAATGAATGTGGAAATGTAGCTGTCAAGATCCCCTAAAGAGGACATCCCTAAAAGAGATTAAAATATTTTTCTGGGAAAAAAGCATCACAAAGGGAACAGAGAAGGAAATAAAGGAATGAGAGAAGCAGACCTGTGTGGAAATGTTCTAGCTAAGGAAAAAAGCGCACAAGGGGAGCACAGGAAAAACACAGGATTCGATCAGGACTACACACTTCTTAAGGAAAGGAGAAGTATGTTATGTAAGTCTGCTTACTGATGCCAGAGAAAAGCTTTGCTTGTAGCTACTGTAGTGGGTTGACCCTGAATGGATGCCAGGTACCCACCAAAGATGCTCTACCACTCCCCTCTGCAACTGGAAAGAGACAACAAATAATGAAGGGTGCATGAGTTGAGATGAGGTCTAAGAGAGATTACTCACTGATTACCATCACAGGCAAAACAGTCTCGAAGTGGGGATGTTAATTAAATTTATTTCTAACAGAATGAGAGTAGGATAATGAGAAGTAAAGCCTTAAAAACACTGTCCCTCTGCTCCTCTCTCCTTCACAAGTTCTGCATCCTCCCCCCTGCAGCAGTCCAGGGAGAGGGAATAAGGGTTACAATCAGTTCATCACAGGTTGTTTCTGCCACTGCTCAGGGAGAGGAGTCCCTCCCATGAGAGACAGTTCCCCATGAACTTCTCCATTGTAAGTCCATCCCATGGGTGGCAGTTCTCCACAAACTGGTAGCACACTGGTCATTTTTCCATGGGGTGCAGTCCTTCAGGCACAGGCTGCTCCAACATGAGTTCCCCACAGGGCCACAAGTCCTACCAGGAAGATCTGCCCTACTGTGGGCTCCTCTTCCCAAGGGTCAGCAGGACCCTGCTCCAGTATGGGCCTCATGTTCACAGCTTCCTTTCAGGCATCCTCCTGCTCCAGTGTGGGGCTTCTCCATGGGCCCAGGTGGATCTCTCCACCACCATGGTCCTCCATGGACTTACAGGGGCACAGCTTCTTTACCATGGTCTGCACGACGGGCTGCAGGGGAAACCTCTGCTCTGGCACCTGGAGATCCCCTCCCCTTCCTTCTCCACTGACCTTGATGTTTGCAGAGTTGTTCACATGTTCTCACTCTGCTCTTCCCTGACTGCAATTTTCATCTGTGCAGTAACATATTTAAGAAGGAGAAAAAAAGTTATCACAGAGGTGTTACTGTCATTCCTGATTGGCTCAGCCTTGGCCACTGGCAGGGTCATCCTGGAGCCAGCTGGCATTGACTCTGCCAGACATGGGCAAAGCTTCTAGCAGCTTCTCACAGAAGCCAGGCCTGTATCCCCACCCCACTACCAAAACCTGGCCATACAAACCAAATAGAACTGCTTAAAAAGAAAAGTGACTTAAAAGAGGATGTTGCTTAAGAGGGAGACACAATACTGATAATCGTTACTGTAAAGGACACAAATTCTGTCAGCATTTTCTTTTCCAGACTTTCTTATTGCATGGATTTAAGAATTAACGTAATGGAGAGTAGAGCAGTTTATTGGCAGGCCTGGCTAGAAGAAAAGATGCTACTGTATCCAGTAAAATATGCCAGGCTGATGGTGCCAATGGCATCAGTGGGAAATATAAGGTCCAAATGAGAGAGTAAGAATTGCCCATTTCTTGTCTTTTGCATTCCAATCTCTTTATTTCACAGACTGTTTAGTTATGGCTATGTCACAAACAGATTCTATGATTCCTTCTACAGTTTTTCAATCCCATATTGAAATTTGAGTCCCTAGACTGCAATGTGTGCTCCGTATTGCTTCTAGCATGAAAACAAGTTTCCCTACAGGGAGGTATTGATCATCTGAAAAGCCTACATCAACAGCAGCAAAAGCTTCAAAACAATCATAAGTGTTACTTTCTTTCCCCTTGAATTTGATTCTTCATTCCTGTTTCTTACACTGCAGATGGCAGAAGACATATTCCTTGAAATGGCCGACCCCAAAGTTTTGTATAATAACGTTGAACTTCCTTAAATGCTTTTACCTGCTTTTAACATACCTATAATAAATTCATCATGAGAAGCCTTACAGAGTTCTTTGAAAAATGAAGCTGTATAAACCTAACCAACAATTTACTGGAAAAGATAAGAAGAGACCAAGGGGGAAAATAAAAGGGAGAGAGATAACAAAATCAATGAATTGCACTAATCAAGGACCAAAACCTCAAACTCACGATTCTGAATTGGATAACTGGCTGAGTGAGATGGAGAAGGAAAGATGGTGCTGAGGAGATGCTTTGCCTCTAGTCTTCTTGTCTGAAAAAGAGAAGATCTGAAACTATTGATATAGTTTGTTACCTGTTTTACCTGGAAGTTTCCACCTGCATTAAAGCAGGACACTGGGCTCATATCATAGCTTTTGTACTAGTAACGCCTAAAAACTTTTCAATTGGATGGTCATATCTCCACTAAACCTGCTTTTTAATATCTGGGATCTAAGACAGTAGCCACAAAAACTTACCTTCAAGAGCACGAGGAAATGCCAAACAGATCTTATCACTCTGCAATTACATTATTTTACAGTTTAACTTTTTGAAAGCATCATTATGATTTATAAGACTCAACAACACTGACACCTACTGAACACAAAATGCTGAAGTCCTGGTACAGCACAACATGTGCTTACCTATTGAAGAACATTACTTGGCTGCAGTTGAAGTTTATTTTAAGTATTTATGTTCTTGTTCCTCTTTAGTTTATCATTCTATCATTAAAGTTCTGACACAACCTCAGAGAAGGTTGCTCCTTGGGTGTTTTTCTTTTTGCTGGCTAAGATACTAGTCTGTTTGAACTTTTTTATTTTGAAGAATCAGGAACAGGAACATAAAAGAAGACACAGACAACTCTACAGATTTCAGCTGCAGATTAGATCACTCAGTGTCTGATGCCTACAGCTTCACTGTCTGTGATTGTACTTTGTGGTGATGACCCATGTCTGTGATGACAGGTTTGTGGATTTTAATACCTTTGGAACATTCCTCTGTGAAATTAGGGTCCATTTAGGCTCTGCCTTTGTGCACCAATAACAGTAAATGGTGGCCTCTCCCATCCATGTCTGCTGGGTTGCTTAGAAATGCATTGCTGGAGTACAGTTTGAGAAATCAAGTCTGTTGCCTGCTATTGCAGGCAGCCATATCATAATCACTCCCGTAAATTTAGCAAGATCCATCTTACAAACCAGCCTTAACTTGTTTTTTGAAAGGCTTGCTTCATGATCCCCCATTACCACATCATGCTAGCACATCACTTCGTTCCCTTTGATCATGATGGTGGCCTTTCCTCCTTTGTGCTCCAGCCTAAGTTACACTTTCAAACATGAGCCACCAATAGTTTGGGTGACATAGGTACCACTGGGGCCTAATACAATGGCATCAAGATTTGTTGTTCTACTAGAGCTCTCCTCCCTTTCTGTTCTGGCAGACTGTGGGATAGCATTAGTCTTTCCCATCATGCTATGGGTCACAGACATCTTTTACCCATCTTAACCTTTGTCATCTCTAGCTGATGAGGCCCCAGTTTATAGACAAAATTCTTATTTAGTCTCAAGAGCCAAAGGTCTTAGACACTGTGCTACTAAATCTCACCCTCCCTGTCTTTGTTCCCCCAGACTGTCAAGATCATTCATTTTCTTCCATATCCAAATTTTGTTGGCTTTAATGACATTCCCCAACCTTTTTTAATCAGGGGCCTAGTGAGAACATTAAATGTATCTGCTCTAAGACAGATTATTCATTAAAAGGGAAGGTCTAAAGTTTAATCATCAGCACCATGGTTTTCCTGTCAACTAGCTCTTTACACACCATATGGTTCTTGGAGTATTCACATCTCTCTGTTATGGGTTCACCTAGGTGGGCCTAGATTTGGGCTCTGAAGTCTGGGCTAGGCCGAAGCTGTCAGCTGACTTGAGCTGGGCTGAGCTAACAGCTGACCTCTTCTAGCCAGTAATTTTGTATTCCATACCACATTATGACATCATCTCCAGGGAAGTAGGAACCAGTGTGGGAGTGGTTAAGGCAGTCGCTTCTCAGCCCTCCTCTTGGGAGGACACACAATGCTGTCCCAGGGGGGATGGAGAGGACCAGGCCCACCACTGGCTCACCGGGTATCTCAAGAAAGTAAAATGTGTTGTTCTGGGTCTCTCCTTTCTGCTTGAGTTTGTCTCCCTGGGGAATAAATTCTTTCTTGAGTAATGTGTTCATTAAGAAGTGGAGAATGTGTTGTTGCAGACTTGTGTGAGTGTATATTTGTACTCTCTTCTAATAGTCTCTTCCTTTCTGTAAAAATATATGTAGTTTTAGTATAAACGTGAAGTGTTTTTTTTTCTTTCCTCTCTCTTTTCCTCCCTTTCTGGCCCTTCCCTTGGTGTTAGGAGGGAGGCTTTTCTCTCTGTACTTGGGAGGGGTTAGCAGTTTGCTATCTCAAACCAAGACACTCTCCAAATACAAGTGTTTTTTTTCTCCAGCAAATGGACAATAACAAACATTTTTTTAGACATGCTGCAATTTTTTCTACCTATTTTCTTGACATTTTACCAAAAATGCCAGATTCCTCAACTGGTGCAATTTACTGGGTAGTCAACCCTGGTTGACTTCCTCCCCTGCCCCTTTTCCCATTGTATTTCTTCCAAGGTTGGTCTTAAAGTTTTCCAAACTCAGTCTAAAAGTCTGTCTACAAAGTCTTGCCCACATTTGAGGTCACACAACAGGATGAATGGTTGTTCAGATTCCTTTTAATACTTTTTGTAAATAGAAGTATTACACTCTGCAGAGCTTTAACCTTGCTCTTGTGCTTTGCTTCAAAAGGGTCACAGAGAAAAGTTTACCTGAGACCAGGAATTGTTGCATTTTGCCCATATATCCTAATATTACCTTTCTTTAAAAAAACAGCAATGTGTTTGGGGAGGAAAAAAAGAGAAGGGCCCTTCTGACACTATCTTTAAAGTCTGTTTCATCAGAGAGTTTTTTGAGGGAAATATGGGCTATTTCTTTCCCACTCTTCTATAATTTTTTTCAGTGGTGGTAGAATGCTTCCTGGTTTTTATCCTGTGCAAGCTCCACTTGAGCTCATCAGTCCTTAAGGCAGTCCTCTATTTCTCATTGTTTCATAAGTTTTGCCATTGCTTATAGTCTTTCTGCATATCTGAGATATATCCTGTGAAGAGCTTATTCATTCAGCGAGATCTGGAGCTCTTTCCAACAAATGTTTATCCTGTGCTCAAGAAAAGAAGTCTGTCGTACATGTTTTTATCTCTTTGCTTTGAAATTCCCAGCCTCTTACACACTCATTTAACAATAACTTTATATTTCAAGAGAAAACACTAAATTAACTTAGCCATATGTTTGGTCATTTTTTTCAGTAATCTTAAGCTGCAGTAACTTGGGCTAAAGCTGTTTTCCACATGCAACTTGACCTATAGACTATTGCCTATCTGAGCCCTGCTACTAGTGCCTTTTTTTCCCCTATCATGGAGACAGACACCCACAGTCATAAACTCATAGAATAATTTAGGTTGGAAAAAGCCTCTGAGATCAAGTCCATCATGAAACCATTCCCCTAAGTGCTACATCTATACATCTTTCAAATATCTCCTGGCAGCCTGTTTCAACATCTCTTCTCTAACAATCTGTCTCCAAGGACAGCTCTCCGTTTTATGTGTCTTGGCTCTAACCATTAACATGACATCAAAATTACCTTTTTTATTTCCTTCTAAGACCTGACAGAAAACTGTTTATCTTCAAGAAGACTGACTAGAGAAAGGTAGAAGAATCATGTCTTAGCTGCAGAACTAAATTGAGTTAGCATATAACTCTGTTCCTCTCATTGAAACTACCCAGACACAGAAAAATCCCTTTCCTTCCAAGGTCTAGAATTTTTGATTTACATGGCATTGCTATGTATTTGGCTAAAACTCTGTACCTGCTCTGCAGAGACTGCCTCTTATACCAAAATGGACTACCATGCCCTTTCTAGATGTGCACAGACATATGAATGATTTTGTACAGTGTCTCAAAACAGGTTTTGCTGGAGGTGTCAAGCAAATCTTTCTAAAATCTTTCTACTTCATACACCCACTGCTTAGCAATAAAACTCGCGATATAAGAAGATATAGAGGTGCTCATGCACCTTCTAAATTTATTCCTTCAGAACAACTTGCCTATCCTGTATAGTCTCTGTCCTTGCATCCTATTGCTATGACATATACATTAACTATATTCATATTGAGAAAAATCTGCTTAATCAGAATACTGTAATTACACATCTTACAATGAAATATCTGAGAAGAGGAGAAAAACATCCTCCAGTGTCAACCATGATTTTAGAATTGGAAGATGCTGCTGATGGCACAGGAGTACTTCTCCAAACTTCCGTCAACCCTTGCAGCACAAAAGGTCCTTGTACCAAGTTAGCCTATGGATAAGGACAAGGAGATACAAAAGCACTGTATGGAGATTATAAAAGGACTAGACATCTTGCTACCCATTTGACAGAGTGCAACAAAATCTTTCTGCTTGTGTGGTTCTTTGCATATTCTTAATGATTATTATTAATGACCTTGCCAAGAATAGTTTTTATGAGGCCTCCATTGAGATTTTCAACTCACAATAAGAACTGGTTTTCTAGCCTGCAAGATAAACACAAATTTTTTTAAAAAATCAAACCTATAATAAACAGCTATAAAATTATCAGCTTGATGTCTCATCTTGGAATTTTGAACAGTTGCATAACTGCCTGTACCCTTGAATTTAATTTCCATTTAGAGTTTTTACATAATTTTTCACTGACACTTTAACTTGCATAAGAAAAAGCTAAGAAGCATTAATAGCGGATGGTCCTATTCAATTTTTTTCAAGATACAAAATCAATTTCTGCCATTTTCTTGGGTGATATGCTTTTAAGTATAAAGACTACACTTTTATATTCAAGATACTAAATACAGGAAACAGAGCAGTGATTATATGAGAGTTTCTGTATCTTCCCATTTAAGGAATATTCATCAAAATTTCATAAAACAAAAATATATATCATCATTATAAATTGGCCTTTGAGCAGCATCTGAACAGAGTAAAAAATGGCTGGTGCTGACTCCTGACATCTGTTGATTTCCAAAACAAGTCTATAATAGTCTCATGGCCAAATAATCACAAGGCTGGTTTTGAGAATTGATTTGAAGTGTTAAATGAGGGACTATACCAAACTTTTGAGGGAAGAGTAATTACTTCCTTAACTCCCCCCTGTACTTGAGAGACATATATAATATAATATGTTGTCTAATACATTATAAAATTGAAAATGCAAGCAAAAACAAACTATAGGTGTTTGGCTCCAAACACTGAATTAATGCAGCTATACAATAAATCAAAATGTACCAAGGTCATGCAATCTCTGCTTTTGTCCTCACATCTTTCATAAAATGTTCTGCAAACATAAACGTTTTACATACGTCAGGTAAATAATACAGACATTTAAAAATATTACTAAACTGGTGGGTGATAAACACAAACACATATTGTATTACAGAAGACAGACTCAGACAGACATGGTCAGTCAGAAAAGAGAAATGCAAATTCATCTCAGAAATATAATAGCATTACAGAATAATTTGGATTGGCAGGGCCCTTAAGATCTAGTTCCAAAGCTCTGCCATGGGCAGGGACAACTTCCACTAAACCAGGTGCTCAAAGCCCTAAACACTTCCGGGGATAACATATCCACAACTTCTCGGCGCAATGAGTTCCTTACCACCCTCAGAGTAAAGAATTGCTTATTAATATCTAACCTAACTTCTCCTCCTTCAGTTTGAAGCCATTCCCCCTTCTCCTATCACTCAATGCCATTAGAAAAAGTCCCTCTCCAGCTCTCTTACAGGCCCGTTTTAGGTCCTGGAAGGCTGCTGTAAGGTCTCCCTGGACCCTCCACGTCTTCAGGCTGAACCACCCCAAGTCTCTCAGCCTGTCTCTACAGGTGAGGTGCTTCAGCCTTCTGATCTGTTTTGCAGCCCTTCTCTGGACTGACTCTAGCACATCCATATCCTTCTTATGTTGCAGCCCTAGAGATGGATGGATGGGTGAGATCCCATGAGAGCAAAGTAGAAGGGAAAACCCAACTTCTTTGACCTGCTTGCTGCACTTCTTTTGTTGCAGCCCAGCACATGCTTGGCTTTCTGGACTGTGAGCATCCATTAAGCTTCTTGCCAACCAGCAACTTCAAGTCCCCCCATTCTCTGC
This sequence comes from Pithys albifrons albifrons, assembly GCF_047495875.1. Classification (NCBI taxonomy): domain Eukaryota; kingdom Metazoa; phylum Chordata; class Aves; order Passeriformes; family Thamnophilidae; genus Pithys; species Pithys albifrons. The sequence continues at coordinate 95,678,942 of NC_092458.1, read as the reverse complement.
CCAGCCTGTATTTGTGCTTGGGATTGCCCTGACTCAGGAACAGGATTCTTGCACTTGGCCTTGTAGAACTTCAAGGTTCACACAGGTCCACCTCTCAAGCCTGCCAAGGTCCTTCTGGATGACATTCCTTCCCTCTGGCGTGTTAGTTGCACCACACAGCTGAGTGTCATTGCCAGGCTTGCTGAGGGTGCACTCAATCCCACTGTCTTTGCCACCAAGATGTTAAACAATGCCCATCCCATTGCTGATCCCTGAGGAACACAACTCATCACTGCTCTCCCCATGGACATTAAGTCATTGACCACAACTCTTTGAGTGTGATCATCCAGCCAATTCCTTACCCACCAAGTGGTCCACCCATCAAATCCACATCTCTCCAGTCTAGAGACAAGAATGTCATGCAGGATAATATCAAATGTTTTGCATAGATCCAGATAGATAATGTCAGATTCTCTTCCCTTGTCCATCATCATGTTCTCCATCATACTACCTAGTAGAAAGAGGAGGGATGGACACAATCATCTAAGAGGATTGTTGCCAACCAGGTCCTAGTGAGACTGCACACACCAATATGATGTTCAAGCAAATCCCAAGTTTATTCAAAAACACAGGTAATATATGACCTCATGTGACCCCGCCCTAGGTGCGGTGGTCTGACTCCAATTGGTTGAGGCTGGAAACATGTCCTTTTAGGTGAAAACAAAACCTGTAAGGTGGTCCTCCAGACCCACCAAAATCAGGGCTGCAACAGAGGTTCCTTTCAATCTTGTCACCTACAATTTTATGACTTATGTATTTCTTTATCAAATGAAGGTTGCATATAAACACCAGAAAATGGAGAAGTCTGGAAAGGATTTAAACACTCAGGTGTTAAAGCATAAACAACCTCTTAACTAGTGCAGGGAGAAATTCTTCTCACCAGCAAGTCATTTTGTAAGCACCCAAATCTTACCTCTCGTGGGGAAACATCTGGTAACAAAAAGAGGATAATTTCTTTTTCCTCTAGTTAAAACTCACACACCTGAGGGAAAAAGCAAGTGCTGAACACAGATGGCACCTCACATTTTACTCTTGGGAAGTGTGAAGTTGTGAGGATTACAGTGTTATGCCCACCTACCTGTGTTGCTTTCTTTGGCCAAAAAACAGCCAGGATAATCCAGCAGCAGAAATCAAAATGAAAGATAATAACATTCTGTTCTGACAGTGGTTGGTGACCTTTCCCACTGACACAGGACTGCCCTCTCCAAGTTGGCCATGAAGATCTACAGTGGGGAAAATATTCATTTTTCAGTGTTTTAAAGCTTATCTGACTTTTTGGTTTTGTTTTGAACCTCTGACCTTGATAGCTTCTGACTCCACCCAGAGGGCTTTTTCAGTTTTCACCAGATTAAAATATATTTGTATAGAAGAAAGAGATTTGGGGGTTTAAACTCAAAAGAAAATCAAAAATACATATGTAGCCAAATTCTTGAGCTCATTTCTTCTATTATTAAAAGATGAATATTTTCACAAAATTTTCTAATTTTTTCAAGTGCTTCTTCCACTTCTTTCCTGTATGACCTGAATATGACCTAAACTTGGAAAGCAATGTTTATCACTCCAAGACTACATTTTTAATGTAGGCTTCAATTCAATTCACTAAACAAAAATTAAAAGATATTCATTTTTATCTAAAACTACCCAACTCCCACGAAGTAATTTTTGCTAGTCTTATCCTGGTATGATAGAAAAGTACAACCTTGTAATATTCAGTGATTCTTCCCATTGAGCTGTGAATCCTTATTTCTTTTCCATGTGTGGTTCTCCACAAAAAGCATACTTAAACCCATCTTTAGAAGACATACTTTCCATCTTAAAAGTTGTGATTTTACATTGTACATGGTAATTCTTTCTGAAAATTTTATCTATTATGTTTTCTTTAATTTTAAAACTCAATCTAGGGCACAGATAAAAATCTGAAACCAGATTAGTTTCCATGAAAATCATGCAATAGTCCACTGACTTGAACTGAACCCAGATTTCATCCGTGTGTCAAAGCAGTTCTCTGTCAGAGAGAGGTGAGCTGCTGATTATCAGTGGGTTTCAGTAAGGCTGCTGTGGTCTGTTTACCCAAAATATATTCATCCCATCTTGTTTGATGTTTATTAAATTCCCTTACTCTAGAATTTCTTTTTCTCCTGAAAAATATTCCCTGCCTTGCCCACACAAGAAAAAAAGTGTTTCCTTTTCATGAGGAATGCTGTCCATGTCCTTTGATATTCTTCTTTAATTTCTTCTTCAACACAGCATATCATCATATTTATGGCAGAAAAGGGTCACCTTAGTTCTTATTGCACTAGGAAATGTTAGAGATGAGTTCTCAACACTGACTTCAAGGTAATTAGAAAAAGAAACGCAGAAAAACAAAGAAACATGATGACCAAAGGGATAAGACATAAAAGAGACAAGATGCACCAAATATTATGCCTATCCAGCAAAACACTTCTGTTCATATTTGCATGCAGAAGCTGGAGTAAAACTAGCTAAGAATGCTATTCCTAGCCTGTGTGGCAGACTGCCATGCAAGTGTGCACAAATATATTTTACAAGTCCCAAACAGCTACAACACGAGATCTTCCAAATAGGTTGTTGTAGAATATATGCAGCACTTGCTTATACAGAACAGCAATAATTTGAAAGTAAATGTAAAAGTCAATGTCCCTTTATAATGGATGAATTTGTAAATAAGATTATCAGAAATGCCTACTAAAATATGTTCTGCAATAAAAAGATACTGTATAATGTCCTAACAGGAAGACAGAAATACAGTATGAAGGCTGTCATTTAGCAGTTTGCTGACACTGCTGTCTTTTTACCAAATTGTTCTTCACATCATAGGAAGATTTTCAGAAATAAGGCCAATATTATTTTCAGTTCCTCTTGTTTTTCTTGAATTTCTTTTATGGCAACAGATATTACTAAACAATGAGTAAAACTACCAATCATGCTAACTTAAACACATCAAATAAAATTTAGCTGGCAGAAAGAATAATAAAAACAGAGAGATGAAGCAGGGGAAAATAAACAATTGGAAAGTAAGGAGGAAGAGGGATCACTGAGAGGAGGTTTCACAGCAGAATCCCACAAGTTATCCCAGTATCTTTAGAGGTAGTGTGGCAGGGCTACATACAGAAACAGATTAAAATTATTTACATGAGTCTAATACTTCCTCCTACTAGTCTTCTGTAAAGCCTATCAGATAACTAAATCATCACAGCTGTATCATGAGGTTTTAGATTGAATAATATGAGATGCCAGTGGTTAGTAGCTACACCAGTGACTGGACTTTTACATAGATTCTGTCTCCTCATGGCATTTCTAATCCTGCTGAATGGGGCCACAGCACTCCAGCAGAAAGAGTTCTGGAGGATTCAACACAGTGACAATATTGGGTCCCAAATTATCCTGTAATTGTATGCTTGAGTTTTGCTCTCTATCACTAATCAATTGCTTCTTTCACTTTAGCACAGGTTTCTCCTCAGGATGTATGAAAGCCATACACACTCATCACCTTCCACAAGTCTTCCAGGACTTCCTGTGCTGGTTGTCCCACAGCAGAGATGGCTTAGCAGCAGATGCCTCATCTTAACCAAGCTGAAAATTCTGCCTGTGAGAGGGCATTTCCAGCTGCCTTCAACCATGGCAAATGTCCTGGAGGAGACAAGATATTGGAATTCAAAATGCCCCATAAATGCAGCAAAGATACTAACCTCTTCTCTCTATTGCCACACTGAGGACCCTAAAAACTAACGATTCAACAATCAAGCCACCTGCCCCAAGATAGCAAGCATATAATGCACATAATGTTGGGTAGTATAAGGCTCCTAAATTACTTTAATGACTTTTTTTTTGTTTCTTTTTCAATACCCAAGAACTTGAAACATATTAATTTTTTTAAAAAGTAAGAAAGTGACAAGAGAAACTGGTAGTGTACTCAGGGTGGAAAGAAGGTTGGGTAATATATTCATTCTAATTGTATTAACCTTCCCCCATAATGAGAAGGGGGAAAGCCTACCATCTGTTTAAGTCATTAGTCAGTTCCATAATTAAAGGATTAAGATTAGCTCTAACAATTTCATTACTGTTCCTAGGAAACTGAACATCTGACTGTTTAAAACTAGTCTAATGCCACTGAAAAGTGCTGTTGATTAGTTTTGTGTTTCTTATTCTTTGGGAGATTGCCATCACCTCAAAATTCAGTCCAACTGATTTATGCTGGGAACATTTCCTAAAGTTCCTATATCCAATATAAAAGGAAAAGATGTTTGTTGATCTGATATAAATAAAGTATATTGTTAGCATAAAGTAATAGTTTAATCTCACATTCCTGAGCTCATACACTGCAGTTTATGATTAACCCTAAATTGTATTTCCAACCATTCAAAGTCAGTGTTAAATAAAAGCAGTGAGAGGGGATGCCCTGTTCTTTTGCACAGCTTTTAAGAATAAAACAATTAGCCTTCTTTTAAGTCAAAATGATTGTGGATTAATAATAAAGCAACAAAATCCAGGTGAGACATGATCACATGAGCCAAACCTACTTAAAGGACCAAGTCAACTTAGTCCTGTCAAACACCTTTTCTTTATCAGGGCAGCACTACAGCAGGTATTTATCTGAGTATCTACAGACACTCATTAATTCCATCAGTAATCTTGTACTATCAATTCGCTATCATTATTATTAAATTCATCTGATTAGGATGGTAGATATCATCTACTATTTTATTTAATCTTGTCTCCAATATTTTGATGGGATATTTAGGTTGTCAGAGGCTAAAACATTGCTGCAGATCTTTGCCTGGTTTAAGCATAACTGAGTAACAATCTCAGAAGAACAGTCTCCTTCTATATAGGCAGTTGCTTACACAGTACAAAGTTTAAGGGATAATATTTATATAAAAAACATTGCTAAGGTTCAGGTATCTCTTTTAATTGTTCTGTTTTTCAAATCTTTCATCGTATCTCTTAGGAAGACAGGTGAGGAATCTTGAGATTACCACCTGCTACCCATTACCAAGGCCCCACACATCTATGAGGTGTGTTTTGTGTCACTCAACACATCCAAACACAATCCAGGAAGTGGGAAGGGTAACAATGTTAATATTTTCCAGTAACAACAAGTAATTCGTGATAGGAAATCTTAAAACCATCAGTGAGTAGTTGTGGAAGAATCTCACAGTATTGCAAGTGACCCAAACATGAAGTGGCAGGTGAGGCTCAAGGTTCTCAAAAGCAAAGGTACTTGAGAAAAAAAATAAGCCTTAACTATATGTATATATTGAATGGGCTTGTGTTAGCTAGAAGCAAAAATGCAGTCATAGTGGATACCTTTTCAAGAATACCAGCTGAGTGGTCTGAGGCAACACAAAGAAAACCAAATATCATCCATCACTCTCTGAAAAAGGACTTGAGAGCAAAAAGCATTTTGCCATTGCCCTAAGCCACAACATGTTCATCCCACAACACAGCATGTTGCCAAGATCAGACCATGTCAAACAAAAGACTAGGAGATTCTATAATTGCATAGAGAGAAGGATGACAGAGAAAGATGTGAAACTGGTTCAGCTGGAAAGATATATGCATAGATTAAACTTTAGTATGAAAAATATTCTTGTTGGAGGGAATATGATAAGAAAAAACTGGTACTGACTGGTGCCCAAAAGGATTGTATGGGGAGCAATCATTCTCCATGACATCCAAGTTTTCCACAGATTTTCAAACTACTGGTTTTAAACAAAGAAATTGGTTAATTTGGGGGGATAGTGCATTAGTATATGGCAGAATTTAAAGCAGTAGGATACTGGGGTGATTAAATGAATTTACAGAGATTAGCCAAGTTCACAAAGGGTAAGTGACTATTAAGTGTCTATTCACATGGTATTTCTGATGCTGGCTCTGGTTTAAAAAGTCCTTAAACCACTGTTTGACAGAAGCTGGGACAAAACAGCAGGGAAAATGGTCATTCATACTTTTGAGGATGTGAATGGTTATCATTGCTTAATTTTGATGATCATGGTTTGGATGTTTGAAACTTCATTTTTATCTTAAACCACTTCTTCCTCTCCTAATCACCCAAAATTGATGGTTTAAACTCAATATCCCAAGAAGGTATCACATCTTGAACACATTTTTCTAACTAGATTCTTCATTAGCTATAATGGGAACTTAAATGCTTCTTTTATATCCAGATAGCAACACTTCAGTATAATCATACATGAACTGAATCCAAATCCTAGTATAGCATTCATCTGACTAAATGTGTTTACATTCAAACATAAGACAGTGTGAATATCCTTTGTAGTCCATGGAGAAAAACAGGTGTTTGTAGAGGTCCCTATTTTTTTTAATTTATGCAGGAACAAATTCAATCAAATAGATCATGTCCTAAATCCCTTATTCCCGTCACTCCGCTGTAAGGAGGGAACAGTGTGGTGAGCTCAGATGAAAACATCCAGGCCATGCAGTTTGAACAGTGTCAGCCAAGTGTTACCTTCATTCACGTTCAGACTATTCAGAACAGGTAAGAAAATTCAAACTTTGTCAGGCATAAGGTGTACATTACAAATGTAAACTGTCATGTATTTATGCAAATTCATGAGTGTGCATATAACATATGACTCCTGTGGTTTGGGATTATTTTTTTCTGCTTCACCAGGAAATGGAAACAAAAATTGATGCAATTCTAACATTAGTTTACTATAAATTCCTAGTCTTTAAGCTAATGGTGAGATAATGTTCCTCTCATTAGTTTAATGGTCGTATTGTGCTTAATACAAGCATTCCCTCCTCTTTTTTCACTCTTTCATTAACTCAGTTGCAGCCAATTTCCTTTCACTATGAAGCTGTCAGTCTTTTTTCTTGTATGTAACATGTCAGGCTGTTATAGTACAGAATTAATACAATGCGTTTATCAGACTAAGACCTCTTTTCATTTACTGACCAAAAATTATTTTGAGCTATGATGAAGCATGTTAATGGAGCATATTTTAAGAAGCAAACATTTAGATCATTTATGGGTTTTCTTTTTCAACTATGATATGTGCTTCCTTGTCAGTGTTTTACTTAGAAAAAACTAGCTGACACTTGGGAAAAAAGGAAATGCAGGTGAAACTCTTGCGAAGGAAAATCCCTAAGCTCAGACTGAGCTGGCTCTTCCCTTCAGGCACCCAGAAAACAAAAGAACAGCAAAGTTTCCTTCTGTCATAATAGTACAGACTTTTCGTAGAAGCATGAAAAAGACAAAATAAAATAGTTATTTTTATATGCTAGATTTTAGAAGAGAAACATCAATTTCATTGTAAGGAATGAGGGAAAGGAAGCAATAACAGAGGATGTGTTCAAGAGTTCTCATGTGAAAGTCACTGATTGCTTAAGACCTCAGATGTATTTACTTGGCTAGAAATTTGGAGACACTTTATTCTAGGCATGTGACCTATTCAGCCTTTCTGTTGGAATCTCCTGCATTCAATAGTGTCATATTATCTAAGTTGACATCTACTTGTTGTGAATTGAAAGAACAGCCTTGCCAGTACCATGCCCAACTGTCCCTTACATCTTAGTGCTCTAAAAGAGCAAAAATTTATCCTCGTCCTCAGTCCTGCCTCTGGTCAGTTGCAACAAAGCTGCTGTTCTTTTCTTCAGTTCTTTACAATAAAAGACTTTATCGAATGAAAACCAGCAGCTGGCAAAAAAAACACCCATTGCTTCAGCTACAGGGAAATTAAAGGGGTTGCTGTGCTTACCTCCTTTGATCTTAATTACTGTTCTTCTCAGACGCTGGCATTCCCACACAAACCTATTTGTTCTCTGTTTCCAGGAAAGTTTATGTTAAGCCTATGCAATTTTAACTTTTCCCATTGTTCCCATTCGTTCAAAACTGGTTTTTTAAAGCTAAAGCACAGTATTAGCAAACTGAGAAACAAAAACTTTGTAATTCTAGACTGTGACTTCAGTTGTTGTCAACTTTTTGAAACAAGAGACACTCTTCATCTCCAAAATACATGCTGAGGGCCAAAACAATGCTTTTCAAGGCTATAGAACAAAGAAAGAGAGATATTAAATGAAGTAAATATTTCAAACTACAGCTGCTCTGTCACATTGGGAAAAACAGTGGGGCAGGAGACAGCTCTAGCTCAGGGAGGAGTGAGTGGGATACATGTAGAAAGAGCTCTTTAGCTGTGATAGTCAGTAATTATTTTTAATTTCCCCCACTTCTTTGTCCTTGAATGCCTCATGAAAATTTCAGTATCAGTCTGGTTGAGACAGTGTGTGAGAGAATGACCTGATTTGCTCCTAGCTACACGAAGTCAGAGCAGTGTGCATATGTGTGACAGGGAGTGTGTGTGTTGTCTGGGGAAATGGGAACAAATCCCACTTAATATTTGTAAGGGGAGAGGTAGATACGACTATTTGGGTTCAGTGCATTTTACATGATAGGGTTACTGGTAGCTATTGGTCTTACTTCTGGTCTCCAGTCAGAGGATTTTTGGGCTGTAGTGTGCTTGTGTGTTTTTAGGGCAACAAACTTCTGACCTTGTACCAGAGGCACTAGTCACAGCCTTAGAAAATACCAATACCATCCATGTGAGTGAAGCTAAAAGCCTACCTATGCTCTAGGAAATGATAGGAGGTAATAGGCTCACAAGCAGTTTACATGAAAAAGGTACCTGACTCATTTGCCCATTTCACAAGTGCACAAGGTTCCTTTGTGGGTGAATAACTAGATTTTTCCCCATTGTTTTCCTCTAAGATCATTGGTTTGCCAAGCTGGCCTAAGAGATTAATGGTAGCACCAGCTAAATGGCTCGTTATTCCTACTCCTGTTGTCCCCTTCTCAGTGTGGTTTGTTGTTAAGATCAGTGCTGTCAGTGTTAGGATGAGCAAGCCAGACCTTTCTAGATGTATCCCACTCACTCCTCCCTGAGCTAGAGCTCAGATGTCAGTGGCAAGATTTCATAGTCTCTGTGATCAACTAAATACTGTCCTTGCTCTTCCCTCCAGATCCCAGCCATTCCTTTCTCTCCCCTCTGTTGTAAAATCATGAGCATTTTGGATGTAAGCAATCCATTTTATAATTATTTGTTATTAACTTGATCCACCAGTCTCATTCACATGGAGACGAGTTTCCAGCAAAGTCTGGAGGCACTGCTCACCTTCTTTACCTCTAAACCTGTATCTCTCCCCAAGCCTAGTTTTATCCCTTATTCAGTGGCACAGTAACATACCTGTCAGCTTATTTCATGTGTGCAGCCAGTGACTGGAAAGCAAGCATTGGATTAAATCTCAGGTTCTTTCAGGCACACAGCTGCAAATGAAATGCACTGCAGCTCCTGCATCATACTCAAAACCAGACAAAACTGCTTTTTAGGCACCCAGTGCAATCCACACTGTACAAGGCACTGGCATTTTGAAAGTGAAGAATACCAGTTGGAGTGCTGCAAACTTTTAAATATAATCCTTTTCTTCTTCTTCTTCTTCAATACATCCCTGTCTGGTTTTTTTTGAGCCTGTCTTTTACATTGCAAGTCACCCATATGCCTCCCTTCCTGAAGAATATCCCATTTGGCTTTACTCAAATAACTATATATAGACATATTTCTTTTAGTAAGTCAACACATGTAAATGTCATTGTCTGTCAAAGCTCACTGTTTCACTTTCTTTCCAAAGACAACAATGTAGTGTGATGAAAAATGCCACACAGCTGGAGAGCATTGTGCCATAATCTATGTGTTTTCCTTACAGACTGAGATGGACAACAAATGCATGGCTGCTCCTGGTGTGAGGAGTCAGTAGAAGATCAGTGAAGAAGGCCAATATATCTCAACAGCTTCTAAACTCATGGTGCCTTTTCCCAAAGCAGCTGAACTCTGACAAGCACTGTCAGAATACTTTGGCACTGCATTAAGAGGCAAGCTGGATGTCTTTATTTTCAGAAGGCTTCCCTTAAGAAAGCAGATGCTGAAGCCATTCAGGAGGACTTGCTCCTGGATTCATACTGATTTGTTCCACTACAAATTACTGTTACTCAGGTATTCTGGAAAAGAAAGTTGAGAATGAATCAAAGAAACTGCTTTTCGTCACAGTACCAGAGCAAAATAGCCTGGAGCACAGCAGACATGAAAGCGCACAATATGCCTAGTGAGATAATAAAAGGAGGCCCTGTATGTTTTTGGCATTTTCTCTTCCTTTTATGTGTGTGTAACTCTCTTGGAAGCTGGAGGAAGAATGAGTATTTCCCCAAAGAGACACATACACATTTGACAAAACATTAGAGAAAATTTGTGACCCTTCTGGACAGAGCTGCCCTCCTGGAGCAGAGAGCATCAAACATACCAATCCTGTGGGGTTTGCTTTGGAATAGGACTGTAATCTTACACATGCAAAGGTTACTGTCCCATAGCACATTAACTGAGCTGTTCATCACTGCCACGAGTGATGAGACAAATCAGCATAGTATGGTGGCACTTCACTATCAGTAAAGGGTTAGAGTGGGAAACTCAATTTCTGGCAGTAGGTAAAAGATGAAATTCCCAGGGAACATGAAAGAGAAACATTTACAATATACTTTTTCCTAAACACAAAAGTGAAGGCTTACTCCTTCTAAAACTGTCCTTTCTCAAAATTTCCAGAAAGGCTTAGCAGTGATGTTATTGCTTAAACCAAGGTTGAAGAAACCTCTGACTTTCTTTTCAGAAGCAGTGCTTTTATTCCATCTCTTCTCTAGTTGAAATTGTGTTACCAACCTGTGACCAGCACACAGTTCTGACCTCCTGCCAATGCCCAGCAACCACGATAACTGACAGTGCTCTCACTCAGTGCCATCAGACTGCTGTGCTTCACTCACATGTGCTGCTAGAAATTGAACCCTCGGTGCATCTCTGCCCATGAGATGGACTGAGAGCCTGGGATTGAATGCCTGCCGGCTAAAGGAAAATGGACTTTTCACTCCGCCAGAATTCAAAGCAAAGCAGGAGTTTTCAAGGCCTGCAGCACTGCATGTTTCCTGTTTGATGGAAAAAGAAAAGGGGCTAGGAGATGTTCAGGTCAATTTGAAATTGTTAGCAAGCATCAAAACACTAAAATGCTCAAAGATATTGTTTGCAAGAAATCCTCCACACTGCATTTGAAAGCAATTTTTCACCACCTGTATAAAGGTCCTGCCTAAAATCCACATCATGCCGTGCCTATCATATTCCAACAAAAGATCTCATGTATAAAGCAGCTTGATTTGGGAAGAAGTCATACTGGAGAGCCGTGGAATGGGACAAGAATAAACTTCAATAAATGCTCTGCATGGCAAAGCCTAGAAAGCAAAGAGATTCACAAAAGATTTTCAAGTAGCATTAGCAAATCACTCATTGCCTTCATGTAACAGATTGCAGTACTTTAGAAACAACTTCATCTTTGCTGAGAAAATGCTGAAAGAGTCCTTAACAAGAGCTGGTTTGTAAGCCTTTTAAAAACTCTGGCCCTTAGGAAGTCAGAGTGGATTTCTCTGCGTCTGTAATATGCTTCCCGGTCAACCTATGCTCTGCAAAGTTTTTCAGCCACTTCATGCTTTAAGTAATCTAATGATTTCAGCTGCAGGAAAAGTTTCATTAATGCAAGTACTAGAGGTCAGCGCTCATGACAAGAAGGAGAGGAAATGTGAGGCTGGCAGATTGCTTGGCACATGGACTGAAGGCATGTGAAGCCTGATGAAGCAGTGGGGAGGGAGAAAAGCTGCTAGGAGGTTTTTCTTCCAGGAGTCTCTGGAAGAAAATCAAAACAGTAATCCCTCCCCTCTTGTACATACCAAGAGATACAGTTTTGCAAGTTGCCTTTATCCAAGCCATCAGGACGGCTGCTTTGGGGAAAACCACATTTAGAAGGTGTGCTAAAAATCGTATCTTTAAAGCCCTTTTTAACTGGCAGTTCTTTATTTCCCTCCCCACTGCCAATTCTTAGCTAGGTTTTTAAACAGCTGTTTTTAAACTTTTGACACTTCAGGTTTCTCTGCCAGATGTGGTGAAGTTTCTGTCTGTGTCTCTTGCTCACAGTCTGATCTGCCAGTCTAGTCTAAATTATGGACAGTGCTTGTCCCCATGGCATTCCTTTATTCTCATTGGATATAGTCCAAAAGCCTCTGCAGAAAAGAGATGTCATATACACAAAAAGGCATAATCAGAGACCACTTTACATACACCAACTAGATCCTTTGTCTATTTTTTCATAACATTTCTTTCACCATCTGATCTTTTTGACTTGTCCACCTTTCCAGATTAACTGTATTCTTTTAAATTACATTTTTTAAAATATCTAAAATATTAGGCATTGATTAAATTCCATAGGCCAATCAGTACCACTAGGAGAACTCTCTGCAGTTCATAACTTACCTTGTTTTGTTCCTGTTCATAAATTATCCATAGAGGGCTTTGATTTTTACTAATCTGCTCATTATTCAAGGCTCTTCGGCAAAAAATTAATGGAAACGTATTCAACATATGGATTCTGTCTGTGAGCTAGTCACTTTAGCTACCTCTTCAGCTAACTATTATTTATGACCTGTGAGTCATCAATTAAACAACATGGCATTCCCACACCTTGGCTATCTCACCCAGAAATACCATTCAGCTTTATCCAACACACCTCATTGAATAAGCTTCATCTTTGAGTTATTAATCATGAGAAGCTTACAGAAATCAGAGTAGCAGAAAGAGAGGGTGGTTCTTGTTACCCACCTCATGACTTGAGCATAACCTGACTCCTTGCCTTACCCGTGTTCACAGACGAGAGGTATTTCCCCTGGCTTCCCAGATGACTTATTTCATAACTTACAAGTTAATAACAGAAATTTTGGGTAAAGGAAGACCTGACTAAACAAATGTTTATTGCTTTTTACCCTACTGCTGTGTTTCTTTGTAGTCTACCTCACCTTCGTATGCTAGCTTGGATACCTCTTCATGAAAGATGCACACATATCTTCAGTTTATTCCTAAAATGGCAAAAAGTTAGCTACGTTTTGACCATTTACAGCACAAGAGGCAATGTACTTACCCAAATTAAATAAATTCACCAGGGACAATTTCCCAGTGTGTAGCACTGGACTGATTGCAATGGATGCCCTCTGCAACATCCTCATCCAGCCTATCCTCAGGGTTGCATGGACACTGCTCTTTCAGCCTTTGGCAGCACTTGGTGAAGCCTCATCAGTCCTCACACTCCTGACTGCCTTTGGTCCGAATAGGGCTTCACACCAAAACTAAACCACCTGTCCCTTCATAAAGTTGCGACTTTTGAGAGATTTTAAGGCATGGCAACAGTTACACTCACTAGTTCCTGGGGAGGTTTTAGTTCTTATTTTTTCAAATTAGATGAGTGGAACAGGCAGACAAAGGGCTTTCATCCCTTTTTACAGAGCAGCAATAAAAGCCACCAAAATCATAATAGCTGCCCACTTCTTGTTTAAAATGCTCTTGCTTGGCTTTAGAAAAGAGAAAACAACTCTTTAGTGTCATTTTGATCAGCATTACCACCATCTGCAGAAGCCTTAAGTCATACATCAGGGATTTGCAGAGAAATTTCAACCAAGGCAGCACCAATAGTGTATTTTCAAAGCTGACAAAATCCAAGAATAAGAAATCAAACAAAGTGATTCACTGAAAAGCTGAATTGGCTGACCCATGTTGCCAACCCATTTCTGCAAACTCCTACACAGAAAAGCCCAACAGGAAAAAAAAAAAAAAAGAAAACCACAAATGAGGAAAAAAGTTTCCCCAACACAATCAGATCTGCTCAATGTGAAAGAATAAGACAGAGAAAGCATGTGTATTTATCTGGTGCATTGTTGAGACTCTTCTTCCAGACTCAATCAGTACTTTTCCTCCATAAATTCCCCTGTCCACTGTACAGGAGTCAGCTATGTTTGTTTACCAGCAGATAACCATCTTAATTAGACTACTGTATTGAATCCCTTTTTTCTTTCAGCACAGAAATAGTTTTGTTCCCTCTGGCATTGTTTTCCTTGGAGGTGTCTCTTGCCAAACGGAACCTTTCCCTGTTTAATGAAACAGACTAATGTAAATGCCATCCTGTGATCTTTGTGCCTGTGTCACTCCCACTCAAATGAAACTAGACAGGACCCACTTAATTATTACAAGCCATTAACACCAAAAAACCCAATGTTAACGGCCATCTTATTTATTTCTAAGCATCTCATTTCCACAGCATCGCAAACAATTGAAAGTAAACCAGCAGATAATTTTTTATGTTTTGAGCATGAAACCTCTGCACATTTGCAGGCATATTCTTGCAGAGGTCATATAAACTTGAGGAGCAAGTCCTGAATTATCGAGCAAGCTTTTCCAAGACCCAGCAGGTCCACTATGCAGGAAACCCCATAACGCAGAGCTGTGTGCTGCTACGAGAATGCTAACTCACTATGCCACAAGAGTCACTGCAGCCTCATAGCCAGCCAAAGCCAATTCCCAACACCAACAATGCTTGTCAACCCACAATGAATTCAGTAAAAATTTCCCTGTAAGAAAAGACAAAACCTGACCCCACTCTGTCACATCCTACTGAAGAGCTGTTACTTCCCATACACAGGCTCCTGTTTTCTGATCCTCAACATGTACTGCATGACAATCCTGTAACAAGTACCTACAGAACATGTTTAGGAGCACAGCAGCAGTACTTTCTTTACAGTTCACATCACAGTTTACACAAACTCCTAGTAAGGCAAGAAGGTGAGAAAGTGTTTTTGAAACTGTGAGAAAATATTTATGAAACTATGAGAAACTTGCTTTCCTGGAAAAGTTTTCCATGGTCATAGGGCCAGCATCTTTCTGTCCTTCTGAAGAGGGTTATGAATAGAAGAGTTTTTCAGTAGAGAAATCTAGAGTCCTCACTCTTTTTGAACAAAGCTACCAAAAATGCAGGGCCACATTCCTCCGATTTTTTCCATCTGCATATTAAATCCAGAAGGAAGGTCCTTCTTCATGGGGAAGTCCAATTACAATAATCAGTCATGTCAGTTCTCCACCTCTTCAGCAATAAGGAGCAACAAGCAGCAGTATCAGGGGAAGAACCATTCCAAGAGACCACCCAAAAGAAAAATAGTTTTCACAAAGTCAGTGACTCAGACAACCGACTGAGAAGGAAGGAAGTGTTCCCAAGTTGTGCCTGCTAAGTCTGGGCATTTCTGTGAGAAATAAGTAGTCACAAAAGCTAGCATGTTAAAAGCATACTATGGTGGCTGCCATTTTTTTAACTCAGTATTGTGCTCTTGCAACCTGAGAAGCTGTAGGCTTTCAGTGCAAGTTAAGAAGATTGGCAGAAATTCTTACTCTGTCACTGGCTTTTCTTGAAAATTGACTCCAGCAATCTGCTAGCTTTTTCACAGTCACAACCTAAAAATAAAGTGAAGTAGATTAAGGAAGACAACATAACCAGTTCTGCAGAGCCACAGTCAAAGATCCAGGCTAAATAGCTATTCTAGTGCATACTCTCCATCACTGTTCACCTCAGTAAGGGTAGGAAAGGTTAGAGGCGGGTAATACTTTTCCACAGTTTTAGCACCAGCCGAAGCAGATGGTGATACCAGAAAAGCAGAGGTTTTAGAGTAGGCATGTTCCACAATGTCTTAATACTTCTAACCCAGGGCTTCCTCTTCACTCCTCCACAAGCCTCTTGTACCACATGCAGAGTGCAGATAGGAACCCAGCCTTCCCTCAGCAAGGAGTTCTACTCCCCACTTTGTGCCAATGACAATCTGAACGTGGGCACTTTTCAGGTGCACTGCCTATAGACATTGCAAAAGGAGCAAGAAGGACAATTTGATGAACTAACATGTTCAAACTCAGATATTCCCATTATAGCAGCTGGTCTTTGTAGGTTTCTTTTGGACCTGATCCAGCAATCTTGTATCTATTAAGGCTATTGTGTACTAAATTGCAGAAAGAAGAATAAACACATTTTTGGTTAAAAAAGAAAAAGGTAAACTTCATTTTTTCAGCAGCCTTGAAGCTGTACAATAAATGTTTGCCAATTCAAACACAACATTTACTCATGTGTCCTTTTCTGCAAGCAGTTATCATCATAGAAATAGTTGGATATTCTTAAGCTGCTCCCCACTCTACTTGCCTTTTTAATTAGTACTGATTCCAGGAAATTAGGTGGCTAGATTTTTCAATACTGTATGCTTTTATGTGCTCTGATATTATACAGTGACACAATCGACAAATGTCTCTTTCTGGCCCTGGAATATTGCACCCACATCAATCATGTTTGCTTTCTACCCACGGTGCAATGAAGGCAATTAGAAAATAAGGAAGCCTATTTCTATCCTGGTCACATCCATGGGCACAGATAAGGTATGGAATCTAATGATGAATTTTAAATGAGATCATATATGACTCCCAATAGCTTGGTCAAAAGCTGAACAAAGTAATCCCTGTTCTCAGACATCACCTAGCTAAACAAATTCAGTTCCAATCACATATTTGCCTTGCTATCCCTCCTATCCTGTCTCATCTGCTAAAGAACTCCCCAGCAGTTCCTTAAAGCCCAAACTTTAATATGGTGAAAGCCAGCTGAATTTTACAAATTTGAATTGGGCTCTGCTTTAATTCCACAGCACTTTTAATCCATTTAAAAAAAATATATATAATTTCTCTTTTTTCCCCTTTTCCTTTCACATATGGTAAAATGACTCTACATTGGTCTAGAAGCTAATGTCTAGACCTTATGAAGTCTTAGAGGTTAGATGAAACTCACAGCCACCCTAGCTGGCTCTGGAACCACAAGCAGGGAAAGCACTGTCATTCCATCTGACCCAACTCCATCCGTGTGAGGGTTCAGTAAGAGTGCTAATTCTTCATCTCCACACTGACTTGTGTTACACGGCTCAGTAACTCAGGACATGACAGTACATAACATGCAGATCTTTTTGACTTTCAGTAGCTATTTCGTTAGGAATAACAATTCCCTTTGAATGACAATGCACACAGAGATCATGAAGATTTGTTGAGTATAACCTACTGTAGCCTGTCCATCAAAGTGACATTCAGTCGCTTCCAGAGTTCCTGCACTTACTGTACTTAATGAACATTTCACAAATTTCTGCAGTATTATTTTTGCCTAACAGGGAAACCTCTCATGTGATTCTTAGGAAGGAGAAGAACTTCCCTAAGTAGTAATGAGATCTGCCTGAGCTCTTGGTAATCACAGCATATGCTGATGTTTGGTTGATGCTGCTCATGTATCATCATTTCCCACTTGCTCTTCCCACAGCACATACTTCAGAATTAAGATTTCCAATGCTATTTTGCTGTGCAATCTCATGACCTGTTTCAGAGCAACAGGGGAACACAGTCTCACTGTGATAAATAAAATAACACAGTCTTATTACAAGCAAGATTAGTTGAGTTAGAATAGGATCTCTTTCCTTTATTTAGGGTTTCTTTTCATATTGTTGTGATTTTATAGGAAATTTATAGGTGTACCGCAAAGATTATAAGGTACCAGGTACTGTCAGGCCTGGCACCACAAGTCTTTTACGAAGGGGGAGGGAAAATACCAAGTACTTAAAATAAACATGCAGAGGCCCCTGTGCACAAAGGCCTCTTTGATACGTGGTGGTCTTGTGAACAAAGGAGACCCTTCATCTAGTGTGGGGGGGATTCTTCACAACCAATAAAGGAGAAGATGACACCCCCCTCTCCCTTTGGAGAAGACACCTCTCACGGCAAGACCAGCAAGCCAATGAATATGCATTATCTTACGAAAAACAGGCAGGACTCCATAAACTACAAAAAGCACAAATTTTGAATGTGAGATGCATTTCCAGACCCGCTGCAGTTTGATGCACCCAGAGTGTGCTGAAAATAAAACTTTCCTCTTTGTTATTTTTCCTTTGTTTCATAGGTTATTGCTGTCTTCTACATTTAAGAGAAGGAAAGTTTTCCTACATCACTGTGCTTCTCATTGCCAGCTTCCCTTGAGTGGACATCAGAACAATTCCTGTTTTGTTTGAAGTGCGAATGATTAAATCCTTTCTTTCTAGAGGGTGAAACTCAGTGTTTTGTCTCTTCCAGCCATGTCACCCTTAAAAATAAACCATAATATTCCTCCTGGAGTAAAATGGCAAAGTAAGAAACTGCTATTCTTCCCTTACACTGTTACTTCATATCCCTGCAGATATCTTTTGTCTTCTCATCATTATTTTTCATGTTCTCCCACGCCATGCTTGTCTTCAGTTTTCTTCTGAATAAGTGATTCTATGACCACTTGTTCTCCTTCTTAGCCCTGCAATAAAGCAGAGGTCAACTCTTCCCTTATTCTTATGCTGGCCACCTCTCATTTTTATTATTAGCAAGACCACCACCAGGCCACATCAAGAGTCCAATTACCTACAAGTCCTGCAAGGCAATTAAAATATCCACACTGCTTTTTCTCAGACTTCTACTCAACATGTAAATGTTGCCTCGTGGGACAACTTGCCAGGTCCGACAGTTCTGGTTCAAATTCAAAATCTCTAGCAATCCTCTATCAGAACCATGTTGTATCTTCTTCAGCAAGGGACAATGACCCTGGAAAAACGTTGACACTGGCATAGTTCAGAGACATTTCAAAGAGAAGTTCCCATTTCATCTGAAGCAAAGCACCTGGAGAAGGATGGTCAGTTACCACACGGCTGATTAGCCCCAGAGATAGACAGGGTCCTTTATCCCCCCAACAGCCTATAGACTCAAGACAAACCCAAATTCTCCCACCACAGTAAAAATACAATTCTCCTGAGGAAGGAAAAAATAAGCCTCTTGATTTAAAAACTTCTTCTCTTTCCCATATTTTGGCAAATCACAACTGTTTTCCTGCCTGTTCAATAAGACAAAGGCTTGAGTGACACAGATCGCCTGAGAAAACAGCTATATGGCCCTGCCCACACAACTTAGTAATTGTCTCCTGCTGGAGATGTTTCAGCAGCTTCTCTCTGTTCAGTGCAGAGCACAGGCTATGACAAAGGTGTCCTAGTGAATTGGCTAATTACTGCTCGTATTTCTCTGAAATCTGTACAAAGCAGTACAGCTGCAACAGGGACACTTCTCCCAGACTGCCCTATAGCCTCTGGTCTAAAGCAGGCAAATGCAATTTGACAATCTCTCCTGTCTCCCCAGGTGTCTTTGCATACACAATTGAAACAAAGAAGAGTACACGCTGCCACTATTATTGCCCTTCTCTGAAAGGCATCTCTCCTAAGATTCTCTTGTGTTTGCTGATTCTAACTTAGGATTGTGCTTCTAGGCAATTGAACGGGTGTTTCCCAGTTAAAATCCACAAAAAATAACTCATCCTAGCATCATCCAAATCCTCTCCATAGTCAAGAAACAGGGGAGGTGGCACCTTTGTCTGCAGAGAAAGGTGTGGGTCACTCAAGTCACATAAAAGATACCAGCTAGAATAACAATGTGCACGTCCTGGAAATACTTGTATGTAGGTCAGAGAGTCTTTAAATATGCATTGAAACAATATTAATGTCACTGACCTGTCTGATCACAAGTGCAGCTGCTGCATCAAACCATCTCAAAATTGTTTCTTCTGATAGGAAGTACCTGCTCCCCTTCGAATCCATCCTTTATCTGCAGATGGACAGAGGGAAAATTTTTTACTATCAGATGTTCAGCTGTATTTACTGATTTTAATAAAAAAGGAAACTTGAAAAAGGACACTTGGTTTCCAATTAATGTCCCTCAAAGGTTTATCATTGGAGATATTTGGCACCAGAACTGAGGGGAAGTTTGTATTGCTGCTGTTCAGCTGTGCTTTGCCTCAGGTTAACTCGTGCTTCATGTTCTGGTGCAGCTAATCTTTGGTTTTTTCTGAAAGCACAAAATAGTTGCTTTCCTTGGGGAAAAAAAATAGACAAAACCAACAAAAATCCCCATATATACAGAGACAGCAAAGATTACTTGTAACTGCCATAATTTAAGGGCAAAAAGAATCCTCTTATCTCACCTGCAGAGTGGATTTAAAAATGAATGGAAGAACAGAAATGGCTTGATGAAATGAAGTTTTGGAGGACATTATTAGGGTCCAAATAGGGATTTATTTGGCCTCCATATTGTACTCTGGTATCTTTCATGCACTTTGGCTTAGACAGATATTGAAAAGGAACTGGAACAAGTACGAGTTCATTGCTGACATACATTCAGTCATGATGTTTCTGTTATGTGTTTACTCACTTGCCCAGTAAAATGTTAACTTCACCTTAGGATCCTAAATGTGCAGTGAAAAGGATAGGAAAGTTTTTATATAAATATTTGTGACAGGGAGGACGTGCACACATCTGCTGACAAGTATGCTACACCTGTGTTGGTAGAAAGCGTGCTGGAAAGGAGAAGGCCTATTTCTCCATTCCCAGCGTCATCAGTCCCTTGTTTCTGTGCCAATGAGTGAAAATACACTAGTTCAGTAATAGTGGTGCTTTGTGCAGAACTATTCACATAAGTATCTTCAGGTATTATTGTCTGGGTGTCAAGCTTGTTCTTAAGGTCAAACTAACATCCATCAATGCAAACATATCTGTCCAATGGCACTGCTAGCGGTGCAGACTTACAAGAACAGCTGTATTTGTGCACATGTTCTTCTATAAAGAAATCTCACAGGAGCAAAATTACATCACAGCCACTATGCAAAGAATTTCTGTCAGTAAAATAAACATGTGCTAACATAGACACACATGTATATGGCCCATGGCACAACAGAACAGTTTTTCCTCCTGGTATCCCCAGAACAGTTAAGCAATCTCACTTTTGCTCATGCTCCTAATAAGGAACACGTCCTCAGGAAGATGCCAGGTTACGGTATCAGCATGCAATTAAGGACGGTGGCAATCCTGCTCATCTAACCGCAATTATGATAATGTCACTTCATATTTCCACTTTGTAAAATACTCCGAGATCCTCAGATGAAAGTTGTGTACCAATGCAAAGCATTTATACATTCATCAGTGAAGCAGATGGCATATGGTACACTTGTCTGTGTGTGAACCTGGTTGTCAATACTGTTTTACTTAGTTTAGTAATCCCCTCTTCCATTGCAAAGTCTGTTGTTTGACAGTGTTTTGTAAGGGTTGGCATTTCCACGGGAGTAACTGTATCTTGCTGGCACATTCTTATACTCCTTCATCACTGTCATAGCTGTGTAACTACCTTTTTAAGAGTATTGTGCATATATGTTTGAAACACAATGCGAGAAGTGTACATCTAATGAAGACTAGAGGAGACCTTGAGAGGCAACCTTCTCCATTGTTCTGCACAGAGCAGCGTCAAGTACTCATAAGCATTTCCCAACAATTTTGTCTAATTTGTTTCAAAGACTGTCAGTAACAGACACCAATGTTTTCTTCAAAAAGTATTAGTTTGTACTAAATGATGTTTTCTGATATCCAATCTCAAATTTACTTGGGGAAATATATGCCCATTATTTCTAGTTGTCTTTCTTAAAGAATTTTTTTCAGCCAAGGGCCTTATTCTTTGCAGCTATCTTTTTATACTTGTAGATTATTGTAAAAGGTACATTGTATTCTTTTTTTCATTTCACTGAGAAATATGCAAAGCAGGTACCTCTCTGCTCCCTCCATCTTTTTGCTGCAAGCCCATGGCTGAAAAAAGGAACACTGGAAAAGAAAAAGAAAAAAGAATTCTGGCACAGGACTTATCTTTCAAAGTAATTGCTGTTCAGCAGACCAAGGCTGGAAAACAAGCATAAATGTGTTCTAATTATATCAGCCCCCAAGTTTTGTTAGAGTTTATGCACATGAATTGGAGTTTCAGTGATCTGCCTTTGCCAACGGGAATAAAGCACCTTGAACGAGGCATGGATATATCTAGTTAAATAGGATTAAATATATTACTGATGCTGATTGTTGGTAATCCACAAATAAGCACAAAAAGACAATTTAAATCAAATTAGAGTAACTCATATAAACATCATCACATGTAAGGCCAAGGAAGAGGGTCAGCTGCACTTTCCTCTTGGCACAACACATTCATGCAAAATACTGAAGAATCCTTTTGCATTTTAGAGCACTCATATCCTGTAATTAATTTCTAAATTATGGAGATTTTATACATTTGATTTGTTCTTAGATTCACTTACAGGAATGTTATCCGTATTTGTAATCCACATTCTTCAGTTGCAATTATTAGTTTTTCCTAGAAGAAATGAAGCCATACCTAAAGCAAAAGAAAAGTGCAGGGCTTTAGCTCTGCTCTGTGTTTACAGGATTCCTACAGAGGAAATTAATTGTTGGGCTGAATCATGCAATAAGTCTGTTATGCTCATATCTTGTCTCTGACAGGTACCAACAGCAGGTGCTTCAAATCCTCATTGACAGTCACAGAGTAATGTTCTCATAGAGGATGCCTCTTCCAAAAGTGAGGCACTTAAGACTGGCTAATGTCTTGAAGCAGAAGGGCACAAATCTTTAGTATTATACTTTATCCCAGCTACTGCAACTACAGACATTCACCCAAATGGAAACTTCCCCAGGAAAATTCAATATCTCAGTATTAGTGTCCAAAAGCAGTGTGTTTCATAAGTTAAAAAAAAAAAAAAAGAAAGAAAAAAAGGCAGTTAAAAATATATAAATTTTTCACAATATCCATAAAAATTTTCACATCCTTCTTCATTTTACCAAGTTATAGTCATCTCTGATAAATGGTAAAAAGAAAGGTCCAAATTATGCCTTTAAGTATTTATTTACTTTATATACTTTTAATTTCCATTACAATCTATTTGAACAAATATCAAAATTTCTACTATTTCCCTAAAGCATTTTACATGTTAAATCAAAACCTGTGTAAAAAACTACCCTGGGTATCTTGTGGGTAATTTTCTTGAACAACTTATCTAAGCATCAAAACACCAGGAAGCTCTCTAATCTTCTAGCCGAGCACAGATCAACTTAACCGAAACCATTTCTTATTTGACTTACTTGTTTCTAGAATTTTTTGGAAGCAGAATTTTATAAGATCTATGGATAGACAATTCCAATGCTTAATTGCTGGAAAGCTTGCCTCAGTGTTTAGCCTACATTTCCCATGCTGCAATTCAAACCCCTCAAGGATTGCCCTGTTCAGGTGTCATATACCTGTAGCACAAACAACTCCTTCTAAACCAGATTGCTTCACACACCCTTGCCCTAAGTGTTTTGGCCATTGAGTGATTTCAAATGACCATTAGGAGTGAGCAGTGCAGAGTGAAAGCGATTTCTTCCCACAGGATTGTAGTGTCCATGAGTACAGCATTGGCAGTGATGCTGTGGCTGCAGAGTTGAATATACCAAGTGCAACTCTATGCACCATATCCATCTTCCAATATGATTTCCAGACATTCACACCCACTGGACACTGTACCTGGAGGACCAAATCCAGGAGCTTCAGTGCTATTTGGTGAAAAGCCAGACTCAATAACTGACACTAGCAGTGAAACAGATACAAGAACATCCTGCTTGCCTAGATTGTTCTCAACAGACACACACACACACACATATATATATAATACATCTAATCCCAAGAGCAGAATTGTTGGGGGAAAAAAATAAAATCATCTTAAGGCAAAACCAATTCATTCAGGATGATGTCAAAAAGGCTCATTTCTATTTTAAGTTTTCTATCTCTTCAACTCCTCCTTATTTTTCTAAATGAATGTATCAAAGTGCCAAAAAAATTGCTTGGAAATAAAAGATAGCATGTTCTTTCAAGAACCATGTTCTTTAGAGAATATCAAAAGAAAGATTTGGACATTCTCAGAAAGTTTTCTTCAGAAATAAAAAGGAATGGTAAATTGGTCACAAAGAAATGTAGAAGATCCTTTGTCACCAAATATATTCAGACGTAACATTTGGCAGAAAATGTGTCACAAGAAAGAAGTCTGCCAGTCTTTCACACTGGGGCACAGGCTAACTGCTCACACTAAACAAAAGTGACACTTCTCTTTTCAAGATCTAGAACAGCATGCAGCAAGACAAACAGGTCACAGAGACATAGAGTCACCAGCTGTTCTGGAGTTGTTTGCTGATCCTTGTTTGCCTCCTATGGTCTAGATGGCATTTCCATGTTGATCTTTCACCCAGCATAGTTAAATAGCCTTACACAAATTTTCCATGCTTTTGAGATACCCTTATATCCTGTGTGGAGTAGATATTTCCCTAAGCTTTATACCATCATCCAAAGCAAAGCAAGGGCTGATGGCTACCCAAATTCAACAGTGTTTCCATGTGTGCTATATTTATTATTTATGTATGTACATAACTGAAAGTGTGTTTGTGTGTATGTGCATATGGGTCTGAATCCTGGGTCATCTACCACCACAACCTGCGGCTCCTCGAACGCTTCCATCAGCTCTGCCTCCATACAATCCTAAACATCCACTGGTCTGATTACGTGACCAATGTGTCCATACTTGAACAGGCAGGGGTCAGCAGTATCGAGGCCATGCTGATGAGAATGCAGCTGCGCTGGGTAGGGCACGTCTCCAGGATGGAGGATCACCGCCTCCCAAAGATTGTGCTCTATGATGAACTTGCCACGGGCTGCCGCAAGAGAGGAGCTCCAAAAAAGAGATGCAAGGACTCCCTGAAAAAACACCTCAGCCTTGGCCATATTGACTGCCACCAATGGTCCACTCTGGCCTCCAGTCAGGGTTCACGGAGACACACCATTCACAACACTTGCTGCTTTCTTTGAGAACGCACAGAGAGTCAGTCTCGAGGAGAAAAGACAATGCAGAAAGAACCGTTCCTTGCCAGTATTGCCTAAGGAGACATTCCGTTGTGCCTTTTGTTACCGGACTTGGGTATCCCATATCTGCCTTTTTAGCCACCAGCAGACTTGCAGCAAGCGTGGGTAGTGCCCTTCCCAAATCTTCATTCGTGAAGCCTAGCCATGATGATGATGATGATGATGATGATGATGATGATGATGATGATGATGTTGATGTACATATCATAAAATGGTTTGGTTTGGAAGGGACCTCAAAGCTCATCTAGTTCCAAACCTTCTTCCATAGGCAGAGACACCTTCCACTAGACCAGGTTGCTCAAAGCCCCCTTCAACCTGGCCTTGAACACTTCCAGGCATGTGGTATCCACAACTCTGGGCAACCTGTCCCAATGCCTCACCACACTCACAGTAAAGGATTTTTACTAATGTCTAATCTTAACGTACCCTCTTTCAGTTTAGCTTAGGGGTTATTCACAAGTTTATGGGAAAAATTAGAGCAGACTAGAAAAGGAAAATAAAAAGATTAGGTTGTCTTCCTTGGAAACTCTGATAGTCTTCAGAAGAAAGTAGTTATAATACACCACAATATCATTAATTTTTCAACATATTCCAGATAGAAGCGAGACATTGTCAAACACCTGATAAGGCCTTAACAATTACAAAGCTTCTTAAATATTGATGTGAATTGAATTGGTCATTTTATTTTTTGGGTTAACAACATTTTACCTTCTATTACTTTGAGAGTACTCAAATATGGAAACAGGAGCAGGATTTACTATTATACACATAAAGCTTCAGAGAGAGCAATGTGAAGAAGAAATTGAAATCCAAATCTCATACACAAATTATTACTAACACTAATTTCTGCATATTACAAAGCAGCTTCTTTGCATGTATGACATTGCCTTTTTGCACCCAAACATGACTTTAATTAAGATCTAACTTATTCATGACTATAATTCAGATCTAACTGCTACTCTAGTCAAATGAGCATAATTAGTCCCAGAGGGTAGATCTAAGAGAACTAGGGTTTTTTTTCAGCTCTACATTTAGGAAACACAATAGATGCTGGAATATCGACCTGGAAACCTGGAAACATAAAGAGTTTTGCAGAGCTGGTGGGGAAATTCTAAACAAAAATGTTGTTAAAAAGGACTTTCATAAAGACTCAGTTTAATTTATTCTTGTAGACTACACAATAGGAAAGAAACAATAGAGATGATTCACCAAAGTAAAGCTGATAAACTTTTCATAATTATTTCCTTGTTTATTAGGAAGTGGAACCATATAAGTTTGTTTAGCCCATCCACATATAACTTTAAAAGAGATTAGTGAAGTGAGTTTTCATTTTTGTTCCTGTCCTGCAGAGACTACATATAAATCAACCTCTTGAGTAAGTTTTCACTGGCATAAGCAAGTCAGAAGGAAGTCCTAGTGAATACTCTATCAAGCATTCAATTATCTTGGTATCCCAGCTGTCCAGAGAGGAAAACAATGAAGACAAATCAGTCTATATGATTTATTCTTTCTTCTAATATGCCATCCAACCCCTACAGCTGCTTTACTCTTCACATACCTCTTTCTCCCCACCCACTTCCCAATACCTTTGTGCCTTGCCCACAAGGCACTAATTCACCTTTCCCTTCCAAACTACACCTCATCCATTTCCTCTGTCCTGACGGAAAGCTAATACAAACTGGTTTTGCAGCAGAGATTACCTCATTCCCAGATGCTCCAGTCTCAAAACAGCTTCTAAAACAGACTGCAAGGAATTGCTGCTCAGGTTCAACTGAAATCTCCATGTGCTTTGCCATGACACTGTGTTTGGTGACCCAGTGGTTCAGAAGACTACCTTTGCCTTTTTGTAATCTTAAACTGTCCTCTTTTTTGTTCACTGCTTATATCTGAGCTGCAAGGTGCAGTGTGAGCTTCCACACACTGAACACTGGGGACTGGGACTCTTCTGACTTTCATAGTTGACTTTTAATCTATCTGTAGCAGGGACTCACAAGGTGCTTGAGGTCTCTATACTATGCTTGAGAAAAAACAAACTCAAGAGACCTTTAGGTGGAAAACACCACCATATGTACACTCTGACTTGTCCTCTGGTTCAGCCAGGGGCCCAAGAACTAAGGCACTGAATATTTTGCCCATCTTATTAGAGATAAAGCAACAATGCAAGTGCTACCATGTGTAGTCAGCCAGCTTAGGTCTTCAGAGTAATGTAGCCTTGGTCATCACTATGTGAGCAATAACAAGTACTTTTTATATTCAGTGCATGTGAAGCTTCACTTTTCCCAAAAATAAATCCATCAGCCCAGTTCCCAAAGCTCAGTGACAATCACTGCTTTTTAGAAACGTGTACATTTTCTTAATATTCATTTGAATTAAACAGGGTCAAGTAGATGCCTTATTTCAAGCATATGTTAAGTGCCTTCTTAAACTAAAACTTCTCTTGGTATCTGTAAGTGCATCTTGTTTTGAAAGGATTCCCAGAGTGAAGAAAAAGAAAAACAAATACAGCAGTTTCACAAGGAAAGAAGAAAGCTAAACTCACAATGCTGTGATGACAACTAATGCATGAGGCTTGTAAGGCCACAGTCAACTGGTGTCATGTCTTTATTTAAGGCATTATTAAATGTCTGTTGCATGAACTGTCATCACTTTTTGCAAAAGTTAGAGAGATTCTTTTTAAATTGTATTTTAGCATACATACATTTATTAAAAAAACAAACCAAACCAACCAAACAAACAAACAAAAAAACCACCAATGTTTTAACCAATATTTTGGAGTGAACTCAGTTAACCAGGTGGTAAAAATCAGGATTTGATTCTGCTCTCAGAATGCTTTACAAGCTGTGTGCTTCCATCATCTTGATTAATTTTCACCTTTGTATGTAAAAAGACAAACTTTCACAACTAACCATTTCTGTAACTGTTTGGCATTTGTCACAAGGTCTCTGTTAAGAATGACAGGTATTCACTCATTAATACACCAGACAGCTACTTTGATCTCTGTCTCAACGCAGAGAAGAGCATTCAACATTTAACAGGGAGATGAAAGGCTTGTTTAATGTCCAAAGGCATTTCTGAATTTTTACATCCCACACAACCCCACTAAGAAAAGACAATGACACTTCAGGTGGAGGCAACTGGATTGTCCTTACTAAATTGTTTTTGAGTCAATAAGGTCTTAAGGTGATGCACGGCTTCAAATGATGGAAATATTTTCATCTAAGAAATATCCTGAACAAAGCATGTATGAGGTTCTTCACAGTAATTGACCCTACACAATGCTAATGAAAAGCTATATCTGAATAAGGATTAAAAGGCTGAAAGACTAAATTTACAATTTACATTGCCACTCAGCAAATTCAAGGCAAAGCTGTACTCCATGGATCCTTTACTAGGGGTTATATGATGGATACCTGTGTACATAGAGTAGTAACTTTCTGCTTGATATGCAACCTTGAACAGCTTGTGCATGCTGCATAATGAAAGACAATGCAGAGTAAACTCAGAGAGGGAATAAAAACCTATTATGTTATCTATTTTATCCTCTTACCACTATAAGACTTCACTCTATAATAATTTCATACCATTCATTCTATTCTGGTTTAAAATGCCTGGGGTGAAGAAGCTTCCCCTGGGATATTATTCACAGCTTGATAGATGTCAGTATGCGGAAGCATTTCTTAATACACAACATTCATGTTTTCCTTTGAAATTTCATCCCATTTGCTCCTGGGCACCCACCCTAAATCAATATTTCTTTTTCTTCCTATATTTGTCACCTTCAAGTTCCAACAACCCATCCTTCCTGCTCCCATTTAAAAATCCTTTAATACGCAGCAGATTTAATCTCTTCTAGAAGCATAAATCGACTCCTCAGCACCTCCATTGCTTGTGCCCTCCCCCCACAATTTTTCATAACCCTCAGCTGACGGCAGGGCAAGAGGGGCTCTGGGAAGCCCTGGCTTCATGCACCTCAGCCCTGATTTCCAGCTGCAGCCAGCCTTGGCTGGGCTTAGGGTGCTTCGCCTTACAAATGTATTCTGCTCCTTTGCATAATGTGTCATCATCATGGCTAGGCTTCGCGAACGAAGATTTGAGAAGGGCACTACCCACGCTTGCTGCAAGCGTGCTGGTGGCTAAAAAGGCCAATACGGGATAGGCAGGTCCAGTCACAAAAGGCACAGCAGAACGTCTCCCTAGGTGATATTGGCAAGGAACGGTTCTTTCTGCGTTGTCTTTTCTCCTCAAGACTGACTCTCTGTGCATTCTCAAAGGAAGCAGCAGCGTCGTGAAAGGTGTGTCTCCATGAATCCCGATTGGAGGCCAGAGTGGACCATTGGTGGCAGTCAATATGGCCAAGGCTGAGGTGTTGTTTCAGGCAGTCCTTGTATCTCTTCTTCGGGGATCCTCTCTTGCGGCAGCCGGTGGCGAGTTCACCATAGAGCACAATCTTTGGGAGGCGGTGATCCTCCATCCTGGAGACGTGCCCTACCCAGCGCAGCTGCGTTCTCATCAGCATGGCCTTGATACTGCTGACCCCTGCCTGTTCAAGAACAGACACATTGGTCACGTAATCAGACCAGTGGATGTTTAGGATTGTATGGAGGCAGCGCTGATGGAAGCATTTGAGAAGCCGCAGGTGGTGGCGGTAGATGACCCAGGATTCAGACCCATATAAAAGAGTAGACAGTACAATGGCTCTGTCGACACTGATCTTTATACTTTTCTTCAGGTGTTTATTGGACCAGACTCTTTTATGGAGTTTTCCGAAGGCTCTGTATGCCTTTGCTAGCCTGTTGTCTATCTCTTTGTCAATCTTACCGTCTGAGGAAATGATACTTCCAGATAGGTGAACTGCTGGACTGACTTAAGCTCTGAATTGCCTATGGTGATGTGAGGATGATGGAAGACTTCTTGAGGTGCAGGTTGGTAGAGAACGTCCGTCTTCTTCAGGCTGACTTCCAGCCCAAAAATCTCAGCAGCCTCTGCAAAGCAGGATGTTAAGGGCTGCAGAGCTGCTTCTGTGTGAGCAATGAGGGCGGCATCATCAGCAAAAAGCAGCTCACGGACAAGGTGATTCAGGGTCTTAGTGTGGGCCTTCAGACGCCTTAGGTTGAATAGGCTTCCATCGGTACGATATCGGATGTAGATGCCGTTTTCTTCATCGAGGTCTGCTGTGGCTCTTTGGAGCATTATGCTGAAGAAGATTGTGAATAGAGTTGGTGCAAGAACGCAACCTTGTTTCACACCATTGGTTATTGGAAAGGGCTCAGAGAGTGCATCGCCATATCTGACTTGTCCATGCTGATCCTCATGCAGCAGGATGATCATTTTGAGGAACTTGGGGGGACATCCTAAACATTCCAAGATCTGCCACAGGCCTTTTCTGCTCACAGTGTCGAAAGCTTTGGTGAGGTCAATGAAGGTTACATAGAGACCTTTGTTCTGTTCCCTACACTTCTCTTGCAGTTGTCTGAGAACAAACACCATGTCTGTGGTGCTCCTACAGGCTCTGAAACCACACTGGCTTTCAGGTAGAAGATCTTCTGCAATAGTGGGTACTAATCTGTTCAGAAGTATTCTTGCAAGGATTTTACCAGCAATGGAGAGCAAAGCAATACTTCGGTAATTTGAGCAGTCCGATTTTTCTCCTTTCTTCTTGTACAGGGTGATGATGACTGCATCACGGAGATCTGGTGGTAGTTCCCCTTGTTCCCAGCAACACACAACAAGCTCGTGAAATTTGGCATGGAGTGCTTGACCTCCATGCTTCCAGATTTCAGGTGGAATTCCATCAACCCCAGCTGCCTTGCCAGTTTTCACCTGTTGTATGACCTTGAGTATCTCTCCCATAGTAGGGGCTGCATCCAGTTCATGTTTCACCGGTTGTTGCGTAATGTGCTGAATTGCTGAGCCTTGGACTACATGGTTGGCACTGAAGAGAGTCTGAAAGTGCTCAGACCATCGATTCAGGATGGAGGCTTTATCTGTTAGAAGCAGTTGACCATCTGCACTGAGTAGGGGGCTTTGAACATGGTGTGTGGGTCCGTACACTGCTTTCAGGGCCTCTTTGGTCACTCAAATCTGCGCATAGTTGTGTCTTTTCTGCTAGGTTGAGCAACCATTTGTTCTGGATGTCTCGAAGTTTCTGTTGGAGCTTACTGCATGCAAGACAAAAGGCGGCTTTTTTTATATGGCAAGATGGCTGAGCAAGGTGTGCTTGGTGAGCAGTTCTCTTCTTCTTCAGCAATTCCTGGATCTCTTGATTGTTTTCATCAAACCAGTCTTTGTTTTTCTTGGAGAAGAACCCTAGGGACTCTTCAGAGGACTGCAGGATGCAACTTTTAATATGTTGCCAAAGCGCTTCAGGAGAGGGATCTATGGAATTATCTTTACGTGTAGTTTGAAGGTTTCCCTGGAAGCTGTCTCTCACTGTGGCTGTTTGAAGATTGCTGACTTGGAGCCTCCACCTTGGAATGCCGCCTCTCTTAGGTTTGGGCTTGAAGTGGAGGTTAAGTTTGCAGTGCACAAGGTGGTGGTCTGTTTGACATTCTGCACTCGGCATCACTCGAGTATGACGGACATCACTGACATTTCTCTGTTGTACTAAGATATAGTCAATGAGGTGCCAGTGCTTGGATCAAGGATGCATCCAGGTTGTCTTCAGGCTATCTTTCTGTTGAAAGATAGTGTTGGTGATGGTGAGCTGCCATTCTGCACAAAACTCTAGCAGGAGGCGTCCGTTGTCGTTGCAGTTTCCAACGCCATGCTTGCCCAGGACTCCTTTCCAGGCTTCAGAATTCTTACCTACTCTGGCGTTGAAGTCACCAAGGATTATGATCTTATCATCTGCAGGAACATTTTGGGTGAGGCGGCGCAGGTCTGTGTAGAATTTGTCTTTTTCCGCTGGGTCAGCTTGGAGAGTTGGGGCATATACGCTAAAAAGAACAACATGTTGCTTGTTGTGTAGAGGGAGGCGTAAGGACATAATGCAATGGGAATGACCTGTCGGCAGATTTTCAAGTTTGGAGGCAATGGAGTTTTTAATCATGAAGCCAACTCCTGAAAGGTGTCTTTCGGTTTTGGGTTTGCCTGACCAGTAGAGTGTGTAGCCAGCACCATGTTCTTTAAGGCTGCCTTCCTCATGAAGACGAACTTCACTGAGAGCAGCAATGTCAATGCTGAGCCGTGAGAGTTCGTGGGCAATTAGAGCAGAATGACGCTCAGGACGTCCACTATCCCCAGTATCAAGCATGGTTCTGATGTTCCAACATGCAAGTGTTAGTTTGAGCACACCTTTGCAGGCACGTGTATGCTTTTGAAATCTCTTTGGTTATGTTTGACCGCATGGAAGATGCCGGTTGGCCGCGGTTATCCAACCGGGTGTGGAGATGAGCTTTGTACAGGCCACCTTTGCTAGGCCCCTCTCCGTGTGGAGCAAGCAGTGCTGTCCCTAGAAAAGGCTGCTTGGTCATTCTGGATGCTGCCGCAAGAGACTGTCATCTCTGGGGTCAAGTCTCTAATGACCCATATCCTGAACCGCCTGCATGCAGGGTTGGGTCTGCGGCTTCCAGCTGCTTCCTATCACCTGCCGTTTTCGACCCTCACCTGTCACTACAGGGCTTTGCAATGTGGGTGAACCCTTCAAGCCTGTGCAATGGATTTTTTAGGTGAGGCACAGCATGCGCAGAACTGGCCCCACCCTTTACTCCTAAGGTTCATCTGCCTTGGCCTAGCGAGCTTGGACGGTGACAGCGAATACCTCAGGACGTAAGTTTAGTTAGAGTATCCTTCTCTTAGATGGATGGCCTTACAGGGCTAAACGAGCTCCATCTGCCCGGGTTTGGGGTTGGAGTTGTCCTTCTCCTAGGATGGTTGCCAGACGGCTAGCGAGCCCATCCTGCCCGTGGACACACTTTGTCTGACTCTTCAGCTGAGACCTGTCTGGCATGGGAGACCCTACCGGTGGCACAAACCACCTCCATCATAGCTCTCAACCTCATGAGGACACGCAAGCTTCTCCCCCGCGACAAGGGGGTGTCCCCGCAGAAGGCATAATGTGTAGTCCAAGGGTATAAATACATGTGTAAATCCCTCACTGCAGATTTATTTTGAAAATGGATATGCAGGCCACATGGCGATTCAGGCAGTTAAAGAACAGTACAGTTAGAAATTAATACACTTTTTCTTTCCATGCGTTTTGCTTAAAGACTGGCAGGTGGCAGTGTATCCTTATGAATTAGCCATAGATGTGTGGCCACTGCAATTGTCATTTACCCTTTTTTTGAATGTGGGGTGGCCTTTTTTATTTTCTCCTTTCTCTTTCGTTTAACGTTTCTTCAATTTGGTATTTATTTTCCTTCCTAATCTCAAAGATTTTTTTCCTCATTCCTTCAAAGAAAACATTTTAATAAAATGTGTTCAGGTATAATGACATTTTTGGTTTATTCCTAAAGGTGCTCTATTCTCATGGATGTTCAAAAAAGTTAACCTGCAAGGTCAGTAAGAAAGACACTGAAATGAATCAAGCTGTTTTGGGCAAAAGCTGAAAGGAAATCTGAAATAAAAATCTTGCTGATGCAAAGAACATCAACCAGATAGCTCAGTCTGCTATGGAAATATGCATTGCTGGCCCTTGATAAAAGAGCAAAAACTTATCTGGTTTCTGCAGGAAGCCCAGATGAGACCAAAAACACTGTGGGAGAGGAGAAAAACAACACCGATACCTTTTGTGTGTTGTCTCACCTCAGGCAGGGAGGGCAGTCTGTGTTTCACATAACGCCAATCAGTTTCTTAGGTAGAATGGCTGGGCATCCCAGCAGCATTTCCTGAATCAGATATCATTCCCATGCATTACACACTCCATTTCCAGGCCCTGCACTGGGTGGTGGGATGAGGAAAACCTTGTCACACTGTCACCTGAAAGGCACCATACAGACAGGGTTGTAGAGCAGGGACACTCCTGCTGTCCTCAGTCCAGCCTAGCAGGGCTCTGGGAACGCAGAAGACTGAGCAATTTATGATGCTGTTCCCGGCTTACGTGTCTGCAGTGAGCCTCAAGAAGCTCCTTATGCTGGTTTAAATCACCTCACTCCTCATCTTCCCCATCCTGGCTTTACTGTACAAAGAGGGTGCTCAAGTGCTGGGCTTGTCATTTGAAAGAAAAGAGCAAAAGGAGATGGAGCAGCAGGTTTGGGACAAGATGTTCAAGGGTAGCTTTCTGGGGATAGAGGAAGCCAGCAGAAGAGGTGAGACAAGAACAGCAGCCCGCAGCCCTGGGGAAGAAGTCACCCCCTCCTCCTCTGGATGCCAAACCCATTGTCAGACAAGCTGGCACTGTTTGAGATGGCAGCACAGTGGGGAGGAAGAAGGTGGGACAGTCATGACTGCTCTGCTGCAGGCAGTCTCTTCCCATCTCTCATCTGCTCAGCATTTTGCTGAGAGAGATTCACATGGATGACTCTTGACCCCAACACCACTTTTGTTTTTGAGGTGTGCTATTGCCACTGGCTTAGCCCCCATCATCTGTCTTTCCAGACACAGGTTTTTCCTCCGCATACTCAGGGCAGGAGTGGAGCCTGGCTTCAGGAGCAGGGAGAACCCCCACTAACCCCTTGTCACAACCCTCACACAGCTGTTGAGATCCTTCCATCACTGCAGACCTCTTCTCCCCTTGCTCCCACCAAACTCCAACAAAACAAACTGTTGTCACACTGTCAGTCTGTGACCAGACCCTCTCAGCCCTCAGGGAGCTCCGTGGCTGCCCACCCTGCCCCACAGCCCTCAGAGCTCTACTTTCACCCGAGAGCCAACAGGGAGCACTGCCAGCTGCATTTCTCCCAGCCCACCACTGCCAAGTTGAGCTCTGCCCAACCTGCCAAAATGCCTTCAGCCTCCTCCAGCCACAAAAATTGCTCTGGCCATTTATTTTTCTTTTTTCAGGTTTATTAGCCAATTGCTGTTGCCTCTTGGTTATGTAGTTTACCCTTCAACTACTTCATCTTTGCACTGTGACACAGGCTCACATGTCAGTGTTTTAAGTTATGAACCATTATCTTGCTCCCTGTTTCCTCGTTATGGTACCGATCCAAAATCAACAGAGGCTTTCCTCTGGCTTCAGTGCTTTCTGGATCAGACTGACAGCCCTGGCACAGCAGCACCTGGCACATTGATTGGTGCTCTGAGCAAGCTGTTATCCAAAGGGGGTTCAGATGAAAATGGCCAATAATATTTGGAGGCAAGGGCAAAGTGTTAGGGAATAGATCAGCAGTGGGCATTTAAGAAGTACCATGAGGTAGAAAGCAACAGCTCCCTGAAGTGGTTCAGACATCCCTTGAAAGGAGATGCATGGCTAAAAATATACCAGCTTGGCTGAATAAGCACACAGGCAACAGACCAGGTAAGAACACAAGGAGAACTGGAATGAAATTTCAGACTATACACCAAGAAAAAAGTCCCCAGACAGACCACTGCTTATCTTCTGGAATACTCTCTTAACAGAAATGAATGCCAAGCTATCAACTGGTATACTTAAATGCAGATTTTACAAACCCCCAATAAATACTCTATTGAGAACAATTCTACAGTGACAAGGCTCTGGATGCTCTTACAAAGACCTTTTTCAGCACTAGACTATGTGATTTTTAGGATACTAACCGGAAAAATGACAATCCTACCCTCCTTTGAGATAAAAACCAAAGAAGCTATGCCAAATTACTGTACCATATATGCAAATATCCAAATGCAAATTACGTTGTTATCCTTGTGTATACTCCCAAGGAGCCATAGCATCTTTTAAGCCCTTTCTTCTTCACATTCAGTGAATGTAGCCAACCGTGACAAATTCGTGTTTTCTTTTCTGAGAAGTAATATACTGTATTCCTCAGTGGCAGAGAAGTGAATGGAGCTGCCATTTACAAAATTTAAATGTTTACACCCAGAGGGCAATTAAGTCTGTTTTATATGATAATGTTATAAATGAAATGCTAATAAGTACTGTAAATGGCCATGTAATCACATCCCATCATTTGCCAATTATTAGGGGGAAAATATGTGCTGAAAGCCAGCAGTGGAGCTGAAGATGACGTACTACTTTAAATGAGCAAATGCAGGTACTGTGTAATGCACAGACCTGACAGTGAATTTTTATAACTGGAATTCAAATTTCTAAGCGATGTCTGATTTCATCTTTTATTATCACGTCAGTAGTAATAACAATTTGCTCTGACACAGGCATTTTGTTACAAGGCTTGCCAAGGGATTTATAAAGCCAAAAGTTGGAATTTCAAAGAAACTGGAGAGTACACCTAACTCAGCAGCTGCCCAGTGCCCAGGGGTGGTTTTAGCCTGGACTCCAAGGCTGTGCTACAATGTTGTGCTCTGGAAACTTTTCAGATGCTTTGCTGTGCACAGTTATGTCCCAGTGAAAAATCCTTAAACAGAACCTAAACCCTGTACCTCTGTGTCAAAATGGTTTCCAGATAACTCCTCTTTCTACAACCTCGAGGGGCAATTTTAGCCCGCTCACAGTACCTTCAGTAAGGCCTCAAATTTTTAAGTCTCACGGGATGTCAGTAAAGTTTTTCAGAATGTTTTAGATTAAATCAGCTCAGACCATGAACTACTTGGTACATAAAACCTAAAAATAACCAGATTCTGGTCCCAGAAGAGCCATCTCATGGGAAAGAGCATGAACTACATATTGAACTACCTAACCATTGACTCCATTACACACACACACAAATAAACAAAAAGCAAAGTCCACAAGCACCTCCAAATCAAGCCTTGGCCCAAAGAGCCAGGCAGGACCCAGAATCACTTCTGCTAGCAACAATCAGATGCCACAAAACTGGTCATCAATTTGGTGACTGGAGGTCAGAGTTTTGCTTGCTTTGGGACATTTTCCTGGACAATGTTTGCAGGACAATGAGGAGGGAAAATGTTGGGTTACTGAAATGAGAAAAGTATAATCAAGATTTCACCACACTAACAATTAAATTAATATATCTCACCATAGCTATTGTAGTATGAGGTCTTAAGAAGAACAGAAGACTCCTTGTCTCAGTTCTAGGGTTTACCTTTGTGAAAACATCATTTCCAAAACCAGTATAGTTACAGAAAAACAAGCGGCAGAACAAAGAGGGAAAGCCTTTCACATTGATGCAGGATTGGTTGATTCCACAATAGCAGCACACATCCATTTTGCACCAGAAATGGATGCCCCAGTGTCAGGTGCCCCAGTGCAAAACTGTCTTTTTTGCTAATGCAGCAAAATAATTGTCTTTTCATCATAATGGGAACTGTGTCAGGTGCTTTAAGGCTATAATACCTTTTTCAAGACATGAAAAGCCACATCAGATATCAGAACACAAAATTTGAAAGTAATACCTCTGACATTCATTCTTTCAGCCTTTGAGCCTTTAGGGATCACACTTTAAAATCCTCTCCACCACTAAAACAGAACAGGAACTTTCTAAACAAAGCCTGAGAATCTCGCCTAACCACACAACTCCAGAAAATCAGACTGTTTTTTACAGCAAAAAGAATCAATGAACTTATAGCAACACTGAGCCGGCAAGACCATCCATAGGTAAAAAATAGGAGTGAACAGGAACACTCATGTTCAGAGCTGCACCAGAAGACACTGAGTGTAATAGGAATTACAACACTATCCCAATTTTATATGCTTACACTATTCCACAAATTAAAGGCCTTCAGATACTCAAGATGGTTTTGTATCTGAGAACCTGAGGCAGGATAACAAAACTCACAATACTACCATATTTCTCAGGCTGAACTAAACTATGGTGCTTCTGACTGGGCTTTTCAGGTTAGACCCTGAAGTTTCTACATCCCCTTTGTTAATGGGTATTGATCATGAACACTGGCCAGAAGATTGCAACAAACATGCATAATAAACAAATATAACTACTGTATAGGAGATAATTACTTGAAATTGATGGTAATTAGTGGGCAATTTTCATGCTTATATTTGGTTTTAATCAAGATCATGAAACATCTCTTTGTTCCTATTGTGATAGATGAAACATGACAGACAAAGGAAATCAAGAGTTTCACCTCTGACTTGGTGTTATGGGTTTGGCCAGATGGGCCTAAATTTAGGTTTTAAAAGTTCAGCTAGGTCTGGGAATTGTCAGCTGACTTGAGCTGGGCTGAGCTAGCTAACAGCTGACTTCTTCTAGCCAATAATATCGTATTCCATACCATATTGCATCATCTCAAAAGGGGTAAGAGCTGGTGTGTGGGTGTGGCTTGGGCAGTTGCTTCACAGCTGTGGTCCCAGCAAGACACTCTGCCATCCCAGGAGGGATGGGGAGGCCCAAGCTCAGAGCACTGGCTTACCATCATGCTATCTTAGGGAAATAAAATATTTGTTCTTAGCTTTTCTCTCTGCTTAAGTCTGTCTCTGAAGAACTTACTTCTCTAGAATGATTTGTAGTTAAAATGGTAGAATTTGTGTCTACTGGGAAGTGGGAAGTTATTTCTTGTTATGCATAACTTGTGTAGGTGTGTGTCATATTGTAGTTTTTTCTTAATTTTCTCTTTTCTGTATAAATACATGTAGATAGTTTCAGCATAAACCTGGGTTTTGAGGTTTTTTTTTTCCTCTCCCTCTTCTTTTTCCCTTGGCTGGTTGGGGGGAGGAGGAGCCCTTTTACTCTGTCCTGGACAGTTGATGTTTTGCCAGCTCAACTTAGGACACTTGGCATAAGAGACGAGTTCTACAATTCACTGTGCAAAGCATGTTGTTATATTTTATATAACTCAGCAGCCCTGGAAAGTAAGCAAAGATTCTAAAAAATCACAAAAAACTACAAAGCACATCAGAAGAGTGAGTAACCTGTCCACCAACACCTCCTAGGACATTGGTACAGATGAAGCCCCACCTATTTTAGCAGTAATGAAATAGAATCTGGAGCACTTGTAGTCTGGATGAATAAGAAAAGAGTGAGCAGCCCTGTGGTAACCTCACTTGAAGTCTGAGGATGGTTTTAAACTTCACCACCCCTATGAGCAGAGAAAGGTCATGGGGAAGGTTTAAAATTGACTTTTGCTGATTCTCTGCCCTTGCACAGGCACCCTGGGAACTGCATAGGTACTGCTCAGTGTCTCCATTACTCTGACAGGCAGTGGTTTGATCTTTGGATTTTGCCTTCTAATGAATAAAGGAAAATACTTCATTGCTGAATTCCATGCATGCCCTTACCTACCAGTATTAGATTGACTCAAATCGATGAAGTAGGACTCAGCTGCGCTACAAGGACTACATTGGGGTTTCGTTTTTCCTTCCAATTCTGTTCAGCCTGCTCTCTTCACCATATAGTCATAAGAAAAATGAAAAAACAGGAAGCTCAGACAAATATTTAAAAGACCAGCATCACATTCACCATCTCACTTTTAATGACCAAGCCAGACAACATGACCCAACCATACACTCAACATGCTCTCCACTGGCACACTGCCAGCATTTGCAGCCCAAACTCTGGCCACACTTGTAATGAGGAGCACCATTACCACACACACCTAAGACTTCTTTAGCAGAGCCCTCCTGGATGGAGAAGAGCAGGGATTCTAGAAAGCACCATCTCAGAGCTTATCCTCAGAACATCTACCAGAGAAGAGCAAGTCTGCTCAGGAGAGGAACATCAGGTGACATCTATACCCCCAGCCATAGTTCAGAGAAATGTTCTGGTAGCCAGAAGTTAATGGATTCTGCTGGATGAGTGCCTGCAGTGGGCACAGTGGGGTGCAGGACAAGAAGCTGTGCTGCGCTTGATCTACCACATGTAAAGCACTCCGAAGGTGAAAATCGTGAACAAGAAATGTGAAAGAACAGTGGCAAAGCTTCCCCGGCACAATGTTTGCTCGCTTCACACTCAGCAACATCTTTTTAAATCCTTCCTCCCCCTCGAAAAAGAACTCCATGAAGAGGAACTAAAAATCTCCCTAGTGTTTCATATGCAGTGTTTAAGACCCATATTAGACTACATGAACATGAAAGTCTCTTCCAGCCTTGATGATTCTGTGATTACTCTGTCAGTATGTGAACTTGTTTACTACTTGAAAGCTTCTGATTTCAGCCAACATGAAACACTAATAAAGTTACAGAAGGAAGCAAATCCCAAGGGGTTTACATGAGCTATGCATATTAGGGGGGAAAAAAAAACACCAAAAACCCAAACCCTATTAAATAGCGAAGCCAAAAATCCAGTAATGATATCAAATAACTGTTTTTCTTAAGCAACAGAAGACTAAGGGGAGGAAATTTCAAACAGGTGAAAGTGGTGGTGCATATGGATTTGCAGAGTTGGGAAGAGTAGCTTAGCTCCTCTCATATGGGTGGAAAAACTAAAAAAATACATTTATAAAATTCACGTAGGAGAAATCCACAAGTGAACATGATTCATAAAGTGAACATGATTCATAAAGCAAACATGACTTACAAGATGAGAAAGCCTCCATTTCACCAGATTCTCCTGCCTTCCACAACCTTCTGCTGGTAGGCATCAAACCCAGCTCAAGCCCTAAAGGCAAACAAGCTGTCCTGGGTTAGTGCATCATCAGGAAGGATCCTGAATGCTGAATTCAGTGAAATGGCTCAAACCAACAGTTCAGGGATGAGACAAGGACCTGGCTTCACATTCATTGGTTTTTTTTCCTGCAACATCACCTGCAAGTAAAAGAAATCAAAGTCATAACACTCAGTTTTACTCACAAAAGGATATAAGTATGTCTCAGTATGCCCAAGGAACAGAACCTTTGCATAGATAAATGCTATTTGTACATGTTGTCATTACTTTGCAAAATGCACATTTTTAATGGAACAATGCAGAATAGCAAGATATGCATAATATGTATAAAATGCATAACAGATTTGTATTTTCAGTGGTTGAAGAGCAATTCAAAACTATCTTCATTTCTTCTGAACACATTTGTAGAATAATTAAAAATATTTCATGCAATCAGAATACATCTACATTCTTGTAAAGTGATCTGCTCTAGGTATAAGTGTCAGAAGGAGTTATAAGGTGAACAATTATAACGGAGCTCCACATAGCCAGTAGCATAAGTATAAAAAATATGCAAGACCACAGGGGTTTGAAATGAAGGAAGAAATATATTGTTTTTATTAAAACGCATTAGGATCTCATTTGTCTAATTCCCAGTT
Organism: Pithys albifrons albifrons; assembly: GCF_047495875.1. Classification (NCBI taxonomy): domain Eukaryota; kingdom Metazoa; phylum Chordata; class Aves; order Passeriformes; family Thamnophilidae; genus Pithys; species Pithys albifrons. The sequence goes on along the minus strand of NC_092458.1, from coordinate 95,637,935 downwards.
TAATGATGCAGCCTCTTGGCAGAAAAAATAGCTTTTCCATTAGTTAACTTGATTCTGTTGAGAGTGGAGTTTTTTCTAAACAGAAAAGATTTAACATCAACTTGATTTCTTTTTTCTCTATTCAAAGGAACAAGCACAAACAGAAAGATTATTTTTTGAGAATGTATTTTTATTGGGGAGAGTCATTTTTGCCTGCTGTTTTGGGAGAATGTTTTGTGAAATGGATCAGCACTAATCTAAGTTACTTCTAATTGTAGCAGCCTATTTTCATGAAATTATTCCTGAGTGAAATGTAATTTCAATGGAAAAATAACTGTTGAAATGCCTCATTTATTCCTATTGATTTGAAAAGCAGCCAAACGATCATCATTGGGGACCTTTTGTGAATTTGTTACATTGCAGTAAGTTATTGATGTAAATAGCCTCGATATTAAACTACTAAAAAGTTAACTCTAGAAAGATCTATTAAGTATTATTTGAACAAAAAAAAGAAAATAATTAAGTAGGGAAAGTTAAGATTTTATGTACTTAGCTTTTCCTATTTTCCCCATACGTTAATTAAAACAGTGTTTCTCTGTGTTGTCATGTTTAAGAGGTGCAAGTGCAAGTTTTCATCTCAAAATCAAGACATGATTTGAAACTATCAATAAAGCTTTTCAAATTCATCTTTACTCTGGGTTTGAAGAAGCAGGGAAGGAATAATGATTAAGAGAAAAGGAAAGGAAGACTAATAGAAAGTGGGAAGAAAGGTGTGAGGATTAGAGGAAATGCAAACAGGAGCAGTGCCAGCAGCTAAGGAATCTTTCCAAACCAGAGACAGAAGGTGGAAGTAAACAAGCAATCTGAGCAAAAACATCATGTCAAGCCCCAGACACACACACTATCACCACCTCTGCACCCCATTCCAAGTGGGAGTTAACTTGCTGTGACATTACAGCATTTCTCACGTTTTGACATATCAGTCAGGACTCACTTTCTGCATAATTTAACTCGTTACAAACTCAGTTTTGCAAACTCACTCATTGGAAAAACTTTCTATTTTCACATTTAATTTGATACAAAGGGGCAGAGATAAGATTAAAATTCCCACGAAGCAAATGTTTTTGAAGATACAGCTGTTCAGAAGCCCAACCCATTGTGGAGCTTCTTATCAAGCTATTATGAGAAGTAGGTCACTGTAGCTCCAACTATTCAAATGACACTCTTTCCTTTCAAGAATCAGTCACTGCTATGTCTTGGCTAATAAAAGGCAAAGGGAAAAAAAGAAAAAAGAAAAAAAAGAGAGAAGCAATTTTCTAAAACATCAATGGCAACTCATTAAAAGGTACTGACTTTGCAGTATCTGCTTACAGATAACTGTTATAAGAAGTTGAAGGAGTGTAACTAGGAAAACATTTTTCTTCAAATTGTATTTCTGAGGTTTTCATACATTTTTTAACATTTAGGGAGGTTTGTTGGCTAGACTAAGTTATCCCTAAGGTGTTTTTCTTTTACATTGTACAATACCCTCACTTTTATTCTTAAGCATGGATTCAGTCTATGCTATTATGCGGAGTCTTATCATTCTCCATTCCTTCACCTCGACCATCTCACAAATAAAATAAATATTCCTGTCTCCTGTTGTGTGGAGAGAGAGGCTGCTCCCTGCTTTACAGAGAACATCTGATGATATTAACAGGTCTCTGCACCGCAGTGTTTCCCCCAGCCATTCTCATGGAAGACAAAAACATAAGAAAACCCAATAGGATTATATGTGTCATCCACTGCCCTTCTAGCTAGGGCAGACTAACATGAGAAACCAAACCAAAGTCCTTGGGGCTCTCTGGTTGTGTTCTGACGAGCTCAGGGTTTAGCAGTTACTTGCTCTGTCTAGTCCAGTGGTGAGTCCAAAGAGATTCTTTGTTACAACTATACCTGATAACATGGTAGAAATTTCTGTGAGTTGACACTCTGTGTCAGAGCCCATGTAGTAGCACTTTTCTTTATCAGCTGAAACTTCATCTCAGTTCTGCTTTAAGTATCTGCTCACTCTGGAGATGCTCCACAACACACTACAGATGTGCAGGTTAAGGAGAACAAATTTAGCATTCTAGTTGGCCATGAAATCAATCAGAATGAAAAGGAAGAAGAAGGAATGTTCTGCTTACCTTTTCATGCTATTATTGCTTGGCAACAATCTCCCATTCTCTGTTCCAAGGCAAAAAAACAAGTGTTTTCCATGTCCATGTGACATTATGACACATAGCCCTTCCTATAATGCCTGCCTCCTTGATCTTACAGGGATGAATTTCCAGTATCTCCTCATGCTCCTTCAGCCACTGAACCTAAATCATATGAATGAAGAGCTGGTGTACAGTTCAGGCATTTTAGCACAGATTAAAAGCACACTGAAACAAACAGGTCATCTGTCCCATGGCCTACAGAACATATTCATCTACACAGGGTGGAAGCTGGAGACCAGGCAAAACATTCCAACAAAGGTCTATGTTTTGGAACCTGAAGGTTACCATTAGAGACCACCCCTTTAATCTGAGTACAAGGAGATATTGTTCTGACGGTTTTGAGGCATCATCTTCCCCAGTTGCCTCTAAAGTTAAGGGAGATTGGGTGCTTAGTAAATAATTTGAAAAATCAGGCCAGTGACTCACAAGACTGCTTAAATATCATCTACAAGCAATTAGCTGAACTTTTTAATGAATACAGAAGTGCTGCCTTCTAAGAATTTAAAGAACTTTCTTTACTTCTTTCTATAGCTTCACGTCACAGAATCTCAGGCAGTGTCAAGTTGTTGGAAGGTACCACAGTGGGTCATCTGGTCCAACTTCCCTGCTCAAGCAGGGCTATCCCAGAACATGTCAGAGATCAGATTTATATCTCACTGATTGAATGGTAAAATCAACCAGTGTGTGTGTATGCGTGCGTGCGTGTGTGCATGCGTGCGTGCGTGCGTGTGTGTGAGGAGAGGGTCAGGCCTCCAGTGTCAGTGTCCTTATGGCATAGAAAGCTACATGGGGCATCTGTCAGTCAATGAGGCCCACCTGGTAGCCCACACCACACCCCCTGGAGCCTCTGATCAGAAGTGGCACCCCTCCCTTTGGCTGGGGGAACACTGATTGGTCAGTGAGCCAAATGTCCTGCCTGGAGGGAGTGGCCACAATAGTCAAAGTCTATAAATGGACGCACACGAGGTCTCCATCTTGCCTCAGTCTGCCCTCCTGCAATTTGCCAACCTTTGATTTCTTAGTGGTAGCTACATTTTTCTCTTTTTATTCTTTCTGCTCTTAATCTCTCTTCCTTTACTCTTTTCTTCCTCTATTGGGTAACTTAAATGCCTATTTTCTGTATTTCACTGAAGTTGTATGGGACTTGTGTTTGCTGGCTGCAACAAATGTTCCGTACTCTACAGCAGTACCTGCTAGCTTGAAACCTTTGAGGGCTGTAGAATACTGCTTGAAGAGAAGCAGGGAAGTCCTTTTGCTCCTAGTAGCCTATTGTAATGCCTTCATGTAGTTGTATGTTGCTCCTCTAAACCTTTTTGCCAAAACCCCTATTTTCTCACCAAACTAAAAGAAATCTCTTAAGAGAAAAATGTGTAGCTTTTTCCCTGGACGTGAAGTTGAGGTATCAAAGAATCAAAGGTTTTGCAAGAGTCGATGTGGGATGAAACCTCTTGAAGTCTGAAATCAAAGTGTACATCCAGTAAAGCCTGGAGCTTCTGGACCAGGTTGTAACAGCACATGGCACAGGATTGTGCCCAGCTAGTTCTGGAATATCTCCAGTGAGAAAAGACTCTACAGCCTCTCTGTGCAATCTGTTCCAGTGCTTGGTCACCTGCACAGTGAAGTTCTTCCTTATATTCAGGTGGAACTTTCAGTGCTTTCAGTTCCTGCCTATTATTGCCTGGCACCATTGAGCAGACCTGGCTCCATCCCCAACACCCTCCCTTGAGTGATTTACACCCACTAGTGAGGCTGCTCACAGGGGAGCACACCAGGCCAGGGCCCGCATCCCTGCGGCTCCTGCAGAGCAGCGCTGCTCACAGCTGAACAGCCTCTGACCCAGCCTGCCATGTCCTGCGCCGCGACACACTGGTCACCCTGCAGAGCCCCGCGCTGTGCCCGCACCCTCCGAGGACAGCGGCGGGACCGCTGTCTGCACTGGGGTGGCACCACATGGAACGTGGCCTCCATGGCACCATGTCACTGTGTCCTGAGCTCCAGGAACATAGCTCTGAGAACACAAGCAGAGGCAAAAATTCAGTCTGAAATAGAAGAGCCAAAATCTCCTGGAGCTACTTCCAGCAGTTTTGTTTTAAACCTGCAGTACAGCAGCCACTTTGAAACAACACTAACGGTGATGCTGCATCCCCCTTGCCCTCAGGTGTAATGCCTTACCCGAAAAACCATGGTCAGGCCTGAGCTCTGGGAGAGGGATGCTAGGCAGCACTTGGACCCCCGGCTTTGTTGTGGAACATGCACAGGAAGACCAGAAGCTCACAAGTGTGCAACTGAGAAAACAAAACAAGCCCAAGCAAAGCACCTCCTGTCCTGCACACAGGCATGTCAGTAAGTCACATCTAGGTATTAATGAAGATACAAAACTTGTATCTGGCAGATGATGGATAATAGATTGTCAAAAGTTTGAATGAAGTATCTAAGTAACCATAAATCTGTATTCATTGAGTGAGATCTGTCAAAGAGCCTGTGCTTGCCTCAGCCAAAAGGGATATTATGAAGTCTGAAATTACAGCCTTTAAATGCATCCCTTCAGATGACAGTGCAGAGCACTGTGTGGGCCGCACTGCCCTGTAACATCCTCAGTGCCACACAAGTATTCTCTGAGATGTACAATTTATTTATTACCTATACTTTCATGCAAGCAGAGGTGAGCCAAACCCTGAGGATCCCTGACTAGGAGGTCACTAAAGCAAAAGTGATTTTTTTCTTTTATTGTCACTTGCTAGTATTTGATAATTGCTGTCAATGACTCCAGCTCCACCAGTAGCCTTCCTGCCTTTCCCTCAAGCCAGGGGATTCCCACCTTGAAAGCAGTTTACTCCAGGGCAAATTCTGGGAGCACAGGCCTTAACATGAAGACTTTCTTGGTACAGACACATAAGGTTTTTTCGTGAAACCTGTGCTGTACACTTCAACACCTCAAGCTGCTTCTTAAATTTATCTCTTTTTTACAAAGAATAGAGGTTTTTAATATAAAAGGAAAAACACCTATTTAAATTTTCTGCTGTCTTTTTAAGTGCTCAATCAATGCTCCTGAAAACAAACAAAAAACAAACAAACAAAAAAACCCCAAACAAAACCACAAAACAAACAAACAAAAATCCCCACCTTATTCTTTCTTGCCCCCATCAGGGAATTTATTCCACATACAAAGGGCAGTTGCTTGGTCTTTGTCCATGGAAAAAGCAAATAATGGTACCAGATTATAAGACAAGACAATCTCATCATATTGCAGCACAACATAGAACACTAAAAAAGCAAAACATGATATTACTCTGCAGCACAAAGTCATTTTCTCAGAACTCATCTGAGTGATGTGAAATGGCTTTGTTCAATACTGTAATCATTGACAGACATGATATAAAGTACCAAGATAGATACTATGAGCTGCAGGACTCTGATTTCTCCCACCATTTGTGGGACGAACCAGTCACAATAGGAAAGAGTTATTGAGCTGTCATCAGAAGCCACAGGACAGAAGTTTCACATCTTTTAACAGGTAAGGTCAAGAATTTTAGTTCTTTATGTACAGATATATAAATTCCTGATAAATGCCATTTTTTTAAATGTTGATCTTTATAATCATTATATGTCTTCTCTCTATTGCTAAATATGAAGTGTGACAACTCCAAAAGAAGTATTTTTCCCAACACTATTCCCAGAAACTGTCTCATACAGCCACTGCTATCAGTTTCTGAGCTTACATGAATATTGTTGACAACACAGCATTAAGTGTACTGACCTGAATGATTTCCATGGTCTCCTCAGTAAATTTACTAAGGTTACCATATGAACAGAAGCAGCTCATCAGTCCCTTATGCTGTCTTGACTGACTTGGAAACATGCTAGTTCAGAAACAAAATAGCGAGTCCTGATCATATGTGTGCAACTAACATAATATCTGCTAATTTACTAGTGCTACTCCTTAATCCCTACACAGTAAAATAAATTCCAAAGCATGGTTGTCTGGAGCTATACTTCACCTAGTTGATGTGTCCATATAGGCAAGCTGCTGCAATATATCCTTAAGACAACTCCACTCTGGATTCAGGAAAACTATCCAGGCTTGACATATTTTCAGTTTTCACCTGCAAAACTTCTTTTTATTCAAGGTTGTTCATCTTAATTCTGCCTCCTTCCTGCTTTTCTATTATTATCTGACCCACAATGTTAAACACTGGGATATGCTGTGAGAAAGATGCTCTACAAGATACACAGCTGTTGTTCCAGCATAGCAGGAGATGGGCACTCTGCAATCCAAAAAGCCAGTGGCTGTCCTCACAGTGCTCCAGGTGGAAGCTACAAACTAAGCTTGGCATGGATTTGTGTTTTAGTTATATTTTGGTAGTCATCTTCTAGTAGCTGCCCAACACCAGATGTCTTACCCAATCCTCAAAGCAGATGAAGGTTACACAAGTACCACAATGCAACTGCAATTTTCTATCTCAGATTTTCTCCCAGTACTTGCTCAAGACAGATGCTACAATATCAATAAATAATCCTTCAGTTAAGGACTATACAGGCTTGTCCTGACTGAGGCACTAAGAACAAAACCAGATGCCAGATACCATTGTGGAGGAGATGCACAAGTCACAGCTAACTCGTATTCCTAGTCTTCCTGTTTGGATATCAAACAATCCTGAACACCATCACATTCAAACAGTTTACTCTACCTCAAAATCACAGACCATCAGGATTAAAAGGCACCCCTTCAAGGTCATCCAGCCCAACTGTCAGTCCATCACCATCACAGTTGCCACTACCATATGCCCAAATGCCACATTCAGGTACTTCTTGAACACATCCAGAGACAGTGACCTCACCACCTCCCTGGACAACTTTTTCCAATGCCTTTCAGTGAAAAGATCTTTTTCTAATATCTAGTATGTAGTCTGGTGCAACTTAAAGCCATTTCCTCTGGTCATTTCACTGGAGGCATGGCAGAAGAGACTGAACCTCACCTTGCTAAAAACTTGTTTCAGGTGGTTGTAGAGTGTTACAATTCCCCTGAGACTCCTCTTCTCCAGGCTAATGAGTCCCACACAGCTCCTTCAGCAGTTCCTCATAAGACTTGTACTCCAGACCCTTCATCAGCTTCTTTGCCCTCCTCTGGACATTCTCTGGCACCTCAGTGTCCTTTTTGAGGTGGGGAACCCAGAAGTGGACACAATTGTCAAGGTACAGCCTCACCAGTGCAGAGTGCAGAAGGACAATCACTCCCCTGGTCCTACTGGCTTCACTATTTTTGAGGATGTCACTGGCCTTCTTGGCCATTTGGGCACACTACTGACTGATATGCAGCTGCTGTTGACCAACATCCCCAGGTCCTTTTTCACTGGGCCACTTTCCGGCCACTGTTCCCCAGCCTGTAGTGCTGCATGGGGTTGCTGTGACCAAGGGCAGGACCCAGCACTTGATTTTGCTGAACCTCATGTTGTTGTCCTCAGCCTATTGATCCAACCTGTCCAAATCGCTCTATAGAGTCTTTCTGCTCCCAACCAGATCAACATTTGCACCCAAGCTAGTGTTTTCTGCCAACCTACTGAAGATGTGCTCCATCACCTCTTCCAGATCATCAATACAGATGTTAAACAGGACCAGACCCAATACTGAATCCTGGGGAACACTACTGAACAGCTGCCAACTGGATTTAGTTCCATTCACCATCACTCTCTAGGCCTGGACATCCAGCCAGTTTTTTACCTAGCAAAGAGCATGCCCATTCAAACCATAAGCAGCCAGTTCCTCCAGGAGAGTTCTGCAGGAGACAGTGTCAAATGCTTTACTTAAGTCTAGACAGGCAACATCCACAGCCTTTTTCTCATCTACTAAGTGGGTCACTTTGTCATAGAAGGAGATCAGGTTGGTCAAGTAGAACACATGACATTGAGAGGTCTGTTTTATCTCACAGAACCATCTATCCATCCCTTTGATTTTAAAGTAGCATAACTTTTCAGATGACTGAATGAATAAAATGGTGACAAACAATTTGTTTTGTAAGCTCTTCTCTCAACCTTCACAGTTCATGTGTTCTCTGTACACTAATATCCCACTTTTATATTTCTCTGGAAGAAACCCTGACCAGTCAAGTCACCCAATTACAGTAAGATACAGATAAAGCATTCTCTAAAAACTAGGAAGACAGAAGAGATACTTCATCCAAGTTGGAAGGATACACAGATTTTTTTTTCAAATAAAAACCTACCCAGAGGCTACTTTGCTAATCCTGACTTTCATTGCTTCACTTCAGTAAACTCTTGAACAAGGATATCTTGCAAAAAATCAACAGACAAAAAAAAAGTCAGACTGCTATTTATTATATGCTTCTGTAGATACCTTTTCTACAGTCCCTAGCAGCTTTAAAAAAGAGCAGAAAAACGGGAACATTATAACTGTAAAATGAGTTACAGCAGAAGATAGAGGGTGAAGGACTCTGTTCTAACAATGCTGAGGAAAGTATTGAAAGATGAATATTAGAGAAGAAAAGTTTTCAGAGAGCTTCTGAGTTAGGAAACTAACATTTCAAAGTACAGAAGGAAAAAAATAGGAAAAGGAAGCATGAAGCTTACACTACAAGATTTACATCTCCCTATAATATACATTCACATCGCAGAATCACAGACTGGGAATGGTTGGAAGAAACTGCAGTGGGTCATCTGGTCCAACCTCCCTGCTCAAGCAGGGCCATCCTAGCACACATTGCACAGGATTGCATCCTGATGATTCTGTAATATCTCCAGTGAGGGAGACTCTGCAACCTCTCTGGGAAACCTGTTCCCATGCACCATCACCCACACAGTAAATAAGTCTTTCCTTATATTCAGATGGAACTTCCTGTGCATCAGTTTCTGCCTGTTGCATCTTATCTTCTTGCTCAGCACCACAAAGAAGAGCCTGGCTCCATCCTTTTGGCACCCTTCATTCAGATACTTACAAACATTGCTGAGGTCTCCTCTCAGCCATCTCTCCTCAAGGGTGAATAGGGCAGATCCCTCAGCCTTTCCTTGTAATGGGATGTTCCAGTCCCTTAATCATCTTTGTTGCCCTCTGATGGACCTGCTTCAGGTGCTCCATGTCTCTCTTGTCCTGGGGAGCCCAGAAGTGGACACAGCACTACAGATGTGGCCTCACCAGGGCTGAGCAGAGGGGCAGGATCATCTTCCTCACCCTGATGACAATGCTTTTCTTGATGCACCCATTTCAGTGTTACTTTCACCAATTCAAATGGGAACAGTTTGTGAGGCAACTCTATGAGAGGTCAGACTATTTTTACCACATTGAATCAACAGATACAGACACCATTAGCTTTTCTATTGCATACTCATAACCTGGTAATCATTACAGAGGTATTCCTCATGGGGGGAAGTGGTTTCCAGGCAGCACAAACAGCAGCAAAGCTCAGCTTCTCTGTCTGCAGGCAGGCAATGACAAGTGATCACCATCCCTGCCTTAAAAGACATTATTGGCAGCCCCAACACAGAATTAACAGAATTAACTCAGTCAATCATAGAAAGAGAAACCAGAAGCAGAATGTATGTCTCTCTCCAGACTTCTTGCACCACAAAATGCATAAAACAACGAGAATAGCAAATAGCCTCTGTAGCATCAGAGTAAACCTGTACAAATCATATAAGCAGTTGAGGAAATGCTTAAAAGGGATGCTCTCTGAGAACACAAGTTTCTTGCTTGCTTTATTTCAGTAGCTGTAGAGCCCTCATGCTGAATTGACATCCATGCAAATCAGTGTATCAGTGACATTTTTTCATAACTCCAGTCCAAACTGGAATAGACAAAAAAAGTTACTGAAGCATATAAATTTCAGTTTATGTTTAACGATGAGGTAAATGCAAAAATATTAGTAAAAGGTTTTGCTGTTTCTTAACTTTTTTTTTCTTCCTCTTAATGCTATTATTTCTTCTTTCCAGTATGATGACATCAGCAGAGCATGCTCAATATATTGAGCATCAAAATTTTTTCCTGATGACTTGCCCAGAGGAGCAGCAAGTTTGACATTTGCCAAAACAAGACTTTTAGCCACTGTACACTTCCATTACTATCACCAGAGATCCCATGTGTTCTGTTTCAAGTAAATGGAAATTCAGAAGGCAACAATCATCTATCCCATGTGCTCTGTTCCAAGTAAATGGAAACTGAGAAGGTAACAATCATCTAACAGAACTTTGACTTGGCCACCAGGAGGGAGAGCATTAGCACTCAGAACCAGAAATGCAACAGAAGTAGTAGGGGTAGTAGTGGCAGAAATGCAGGCTCCCACATGGTCAGAGCTTAGGATTAAGGCAGGCTGGAGGGACAGAAGCAGAGGAGTTGCAGTCAAGGCAGATTGAGGCCAGGCATGAGAGAAGGAAGGCACATACCCAGGCAACAAGCAGCAGAAATTATAGCCTTGGGACAGCACAGAGGTTACAGTGCCAAGAAGCCCTAAAGCAACAGGCAAGGTCACAATATCTTCAGACACACACAGTGGTGGAAAGCTGTACCAGGAATGGTGCCAAGGATTAAGGTTTTGGCTTGAGTAGATAGGATTCAAGGTAAAGGTTAAGAATTAAGGTACAGAGCATGACCTCTCAATTCAATGTGCAATTTCAACCGAGATATGCCCATCAAGAGATTAACCCAGAAGCACTAACTTGGCAGACCAGAATCAATCAGTTTAATCATGCAACCATTGTCTTTTAAATAATTTCCCTGCCTCATTCACTGGAAACTTACTTCTTCAATAAAGGAGAGAGGGCTGCACTAGGCAGCAATCTCCTTTTCAAGATTTGCTTGAAACTAATCCTAGTTCACTGTTCAACCTGTACCCTGCAAAGCAAGGTTCCATGGAAAATAAGTGCCTTTCCAAGAAAACACACCATGCTTGTGCATAGCTCCTTAGTACTTTACCTTGTAACATTATCCTTCTGTCAGTATTGGATTTCTGATGTAATATCCTGATTAAAAAGAAACAAAGTATCTTTTGCTGAGTAGCATCATCATTGTACCTATCATACAACATCAGCAGAACATGAATCTTGAGCTGACAGCAGCAGTCTCTTTCAGTTAAACAGATGGGGAAATGATAGCAACTGGAGGCCAGTGTGACAACTGGTGAGGGGAAACAGATTTCAACCACAAGCTTCATAGCTACTCACAGGTGGCAACTCTCAGTCCATCTGGGTTGAATTCCAAATGCTCCTTGGCATTTGGAGTCATCATACAGCAAATGCTCTTGAAACACAGTTCTGGCGACATAGAGTAGGTTGGGAAAAGTAAGCATGGATTTCCCAGGGGTGAAATGGTGCTTGGCCAGCCTGATACAATGACTGAATATATGACCAAGTGCACAGCATCCATCATTCACCTAACTTCAACAAAGTTTTCACATGTTCTCCCCAGCATTCTTCTACCCCAGATAGAACATTATGGTCTGGTTGGGTGAACAGCTAGGTGGTAAATATTTTGTTGAATGATTTAGTTCAGTGAGTAGTGGTCATTGTCTACCTGGATTCCAACAACAAATGGAGTACTGTAGAAGTCTGCCTGGGACCTGTCCTCTTTAATACCTTTATCAATGACCGGAGAAGGGGACAGAATGGACTCCAGTCAGATTTCCAGATGACACAAATTGGAATGAACACTTGCTATTCTTGAGGGCAAGGTTGCCATTGAGAGTGACCTAGTCAGGCTTGAGGAATGGGGTGATAGGAACCTCATGAAGTTCAACAATGGCAACTGCAGTCATATATCTGGATAAGAGTAACCTCTGTAATTATACAGGCTGGGGACTGACTGGTTGGGGAGCAGCCTTGACAAAAGGTACTTGGGGATCTTGCTGGACAGAAAGATGAACAGGAGCCAGCTATGGGTCCTGGCTGCAAGGCAGGTCAAAATTGCCCTGGGCTGTATGAACACAGACCAGAAGACTGAGGGAAGTAATTGTCCCTCACTACTCACTTTCTGCACCACCAAGATAAATTATGTCCTTTTTTTGTCCCTACCATAGAAGGAAAACATCAGTAAACTGAAACTAGTCTGGTTGAAGACCAACAAGATTGTCAGGGGCTGGAACACTTGTTGAAGAAATGGAGAATCAAATATGCTTCAAGAATTTGAAGATCTGAAAAATGTTAAGAAAAGACAAAGCATCATGAGCTCATGACAATTTTAACTCTAAAGAATTAAAATGAGGGTAGCAACTAAAGAGGACCATTCTCAAAACATGTCTGAGTTTAACATTAGGTGACAAGGCACAACTTACACCCCCAGTTTGGGCCTGACAGACCAAAACCACCTTTATTAAGTGCAACTAATTTAATTAAGGTTCCCAGAGAGAAGTTCTTATCTGAGCAGCGTACCAGTGCAGTCCTCTACAAGCACTGATAAAAAAGCTAACAGCATTGAGAAGTGTCACTGAAGCAAAATGCAAATTGCTGCTGCAGAAGTGACCTGCCTGTATGAGATGAAAGTAGGTGAGTGCTTAAGTTTTCAATTTGCCCATCTGGGATCTTCTTGTAGGCTCAGTATAAAAGATTTCCCTAGGATGACATAGTCTTTCCTAGTTTATAGTTCAGAGCCTACATTAGACACTAACTGCCCTGGACCATACCAGGCCAAGCATAGGCACATGGTTGCCCCATAGACAGCATAAAACATTATAATTTCCTGGCACATAACACATAGAATAAAGCTGTTTCTTCTCCTTGACATCTTGACAGCCCATTCTGCAGTGGGTGCTACTCTTGCATCCAAGGCTGCAGCACTGACACCTCCCCCTCTCCCCACTCTGCCTTCATCTGTGGAAGGAAACACAATTATCCAGAGAGGGGCTTACTCAGTGATTTCCCACGAACTCATACACTTTTGTTTGTGCATTTAATCCGTGTTCACAGCAGAGCAACTGTACAAAGATCACATGTAGCAGAACAAGCTACTCACCAGTATCAATGAGCAGCAATACAAACACCCGAAGCATTGCCAAGGCTGTGGTCCCACTTAGCCAAGTTACAACACAAATGCAGAGCACTACCAGAGTGGAACCCACAGCCAAGGAGTCACCAGAACACAGCAATCAGGGTGACTGAGAGGAGTTGTCCTGACCATCCATTTCATGGCTCTGGCCATGCTTATTACAGTGCTGTGATGACAATATGCAACCTACTGCTCTGTATTTTGGGGTGAGGGAGAGAAGCCCCACAGGCATTACTTCATGACATGTCATTGACTCAGCTGTGCAGCCCCTGACACCCAGAAGCAGGGTTTGACTCTGCAAATATGATAGTACACAGTAAGTACTCTCCTCCTGAAAAGTCACTGGCTCCAGAATGAATGTGAGCCTGTGCAGAATACACACCTGGTGAGTGTGCATGCTCACATGCATCAAACAAATCATCTAGTACAGATCTCACACTGAACTTTTGCCCTGACCATCATTTGCAAATAACATTTGAATAAACAGAATCATTATTTTTATCCATTATAGTCTGGAGAGGGGAGAACAATTCAGAAATATCTGTTTTATAAAGTAACCTGTGACTACACAAATTGGTCCAGTTCATTAATTCCTCTTCCTAAACTAAAAAATATTCTAAAAAAAAAATTAGTTTAAAAACACACTAAAACTATGCTTGTCCCTAAAAACAGCTGCTAAGCAGGGAAATGTTATCTCCTGAAAAGAATAATAAATTTTACTGAATAGAGCTCTGCTTGAATCAAGAGACATGGGATTACAGCCCTGAGGAGAAAACAGTCACAAAAGCAGATACTCCTCCACCCACTCTGAGCAGTACCTGTAATGGCGATCATTCAGTCTCTCTGTCTTGATGGGAAATATTGTGCACTTCCGGCAGGAACATGGGGCCTCTCCTGATTCATTCTTTAGTCCGGGAAAAGGGGCTGAAAACATGCTAAAGCAAGGCTATGATTTTTTTTATTATTATTTATGTAAAAGAAGCAACTTTGATAAACATGCTTCAGAGACCTAGAGCCTATACATATACAGTTTGGGATGTAAACAGAGAATCTTATGCCTGCTAAGGTGAGGATATTGAATATCTATAACCTCCACCATCTTATCAATCCAAAACAGTGAAGATTCCTCCTTTTAACATGGGATTGCAACATTTGAGCTATGACTAAATAGTATTTCTTGGTTACAAGGACAAGAGTGGAACCTGCTCAGCAGAAAGTACTTTCCACACTACACTCCGAAGTCCAAAATCAGAGGTTACAAATGCAATATCAGCATTTGAAATCTGGCTGGCCAGCACCTTCCTCAGTTTGCCAACAGTGATTATTTTATTTTTTCAAGTCATGTCTCAAGTGTGTGCTTCCTAGTTGTACAAACAACCTTGTTTGAAGACCAGGAAATAGTTAATTAGCTAATAACAAAATTTTTTAAAACTTTTCAAAAGAGACATTATGGCAAAGAGCCATGACCATCCTGAAACCACCAGTGTATTAAACAGCCAGTCCAGCCTGTGCAGACCTACTCTCTCATGTCTTTTCTGCCTCTATCCTACCTCTTTCTAACTGAAAGGCATGGGCAAGTGTGATAGTTTTGACCCAGACCTTCCTTAATAACCAGTTGTAAATAAGGAAATGCCCATTTCCCAGGTATTCCACACTGTTTTTTCTCATAACAAAGACGTATACATAAGAGAGAGAGAGAGAGGAAGTTTCCCTCTCTTCTTCTTTCAGCAAGGTTTGAGAGCAGTTGGTCTCTGTTTTAGTCTCACTCATCAGAGCCTGAGGCCCACTGCAGTGACTGTCCTTATCTGCCGCAGGGGAGAACAGATAGTGCTGGCTTTCTTTTGAGGGTAGTTGGTAAAATTGTATTTGGGTAGTTCCTGAGTTTTTAATTGTACTTGTCTGTTCTGATTTTTTCTCCCTCCTTTGTCCCTGTTTCTCCCTCCTTTTTTCCCTTTTTTCCCTCGGGAGCTCCCTATTGTATTCACAAATTGTATACATATTTGTAAATATCTATTTTATCTATATCTATATCTATATATATATATATATATATTCTAATATAATTCAAGCTTCTTTCAGGCTTTTCAATAGTTCAGGTTTTTTCTTCCCCCATTTAAACAAAATAAAAGAGGGAGGCAGCTTGGGCTTGGCAAAGCAGGCAAGCCAAACAGATAAAGCAAGGTTCAAGTGGCACTGAAATAAAACCTGGAAGTAACCAGAGGAAGGACCAATTTGCCACACTTGGAATATTTCCTAGTTTATCACCCTACGCCTGCCTATGTCTCCTCCAGATGAAAAGATAAGTAGCTTAACAGAGTAAGGCTGCTTCTTCTGGCATATTTGTGGAGTCTAAGAGATATCAAGAGTAAGAAATACTGTCTGCCAAATGAAGTGGGAAATGTGATTTACTTCCAGGTTCCTTAGCCAAGGTCTGATTTTCAAATATCAACTGAATTTATCCCAAGCACTGGTGTACACAGCTCCATTTGGATATGCCACCTATTTCTTCCAAGGACAGGAATCTAGAAAGTGTTTTCACCTCTTCATAGGTTTATTAAATTCTACTGGATTCAGAACTGAGTTAAAATCTCAGTTTCTTTTCTGGCCACTCCCCTGTCTGGGTCACAGAACTGAGAATTCTTCAGTACACTATGCTTACCTGCAGAAGCCTGACCATTGTGTAAAAAAATCATTAAAACACATGTCACAGGCACTCCTAATAGAAGCAGTTGTATTATCAAAGCCACTACTCTCTTAGTAATTTAGTTTTACTTAAGACCTGAGAGGCCTCCATTATATATCTGGCCTGAGGTCCTTTACCCAAAGTACTAAGTGTCTTCTTAATTCACTGGTGCATTTAAAACTTAATCTCTCAAGTGCCAGAAGTCCCTGCACACTATATGGATTTATATTTTCAATTCATTACTCCTTCCCTCTCACCTAACATCCTGCCCTTCAAAAACCAGTGTCATCTTAATGCACATATACTCAAATTCTGCCTAACCCGTTACTTCAAACTTGTGAGATGACAAGTTATGGCTTCCACTTGTTCTGAAAACAAGCTGGGATGGGGATGTTTTCACAAATTCAGTCAGTCCTCTCCATCCTAGAAATATTTTGGCAGCTTGGCTCAAGTTTTCACCTCCCCTAAATTTCATAAAGTATTCCCATGTCAAATCTGCAAATGAATAGGCCCAGTTATAGACATCATTTTCCACTTGTAACTCTATATGTTGCCTTACTAAAGAACACATTTATCTCATTTAATGCATGATGGAGGCAATCCACAAATCACAATCCACAGCAAACTCAGAAATGACTCCTAGAGATGACTGTGGGAAGCCTGTCTACTAATTTAGCTAGTGGGAGATCACCTTTTGGTACCTAATAATTTCCATGTGAGGGAAAGTTACACAAATATTATCTTATCTGGTTCTTTACAAAAACAAATCACTCCAGAAATATAAACAAACAAAAGAAAAACATTTCACATATTACATTATTTAGTAACAACTCCATTTTTGAAATGGGCTACCAAGCCTCAAAAAGTTTTTTCAACAAGACCTTGTTAATTACCATAAAATATATTTCTTTATAGAAAAACAACAAACTGTCTTTCCAGAAATACAGAGGAATTGAATAGGACTAGTATGATATTATATCAGCAACTTTTTTTTAATTTCAACACCATTAACTTTTTTTTACTCTGATCTTAGCCAAACTATGTGGGACTTGTGTTAGAAAAAGAATATCTGTCTATCAGACAAAAGCTCAACAGTTTCTAATGGCTGGCAAGTAAAGATGGGCATATTCACATTAGTAAGTCTTTTTAAAAGGACTAAAGAAAGTAATTAACTGTTGAAACAACTTTCTAAGGATGATCCATCACTGGAAACTTTCAGCTAAAGTTGTTTCTTATGAAGTAGTAATTACATCAGTGGAATTTCTGTGGTTGTCTTCATGAGTAAATTAAAATATATTATCTGAATTTATTTATCCCCAGACTGGGATATAAAACTCCAGAGTTTACCATGTAAAGATATATTAATTTGTCCTATATATTCAAAGCTCTTACCAAATCAATTTTAAAAGCATGTCCAGTTTTCATCTTTAGAATGAGGTCCCTGAAAGCACATACAAAACTAACAATTTGACCAAGGGAAGAAAAACAGTTCAGACAAAGTATCCATTCTGAAATGTTTAAAATAACTTTATTAAACAATCACGTTTTACATGTCATCAGACCTAACCCCTGAAGTGCAAAAAATGTTTCTGAGGTATTAAGACTGGAGGAAAACAGGCACAGTATTGGTTGTTTGGGATACTGCCCTACAGCACAGTGGAATTTGCAAACAACAGACCTTTATACAGCATTTGCAGGATCAGAGAAAACTGAGAACAAGACTGTGTTTGTCTTTAGTCTTGAGAGCCAAAAAGCCCTGATCATCAGCCAGTTCTGTCACATCAGTGAAAACACAGACATAGTTAACACAGGATGATGATAAACATCAATGAGGTGTTTCTAGGCCAATATGTACAGTACATGAAAAATTAAATTTAACTGCTGTATGTG
The DNA here is from genome assembly GCF_047495875.1 of Pithys albifrons albifrons. Taxonomy (NCBI): domain Eukaryota; kingdom Metazoa; phylum Chordata; class Aves; order Passeriformes; family Thamnophilidae; genus Pithys; species Pithys albifrons. Next base: position 95,620,157 of record NC_092458.1, on the reverse strand, counting down.
TGACCAAAATCCCAACTGTCTATCCAGTCCAGCTTAATATGTTGTGTCTATAGTGGCCTCTCTAGTATGAGCATCTTTGTCTATTCTACACAGCTAAGCCATTTCCCTGTGCTCCTGTTTGAGGGCACCTGGTCACTCACACTCACTTCAGGTAAGTCTGATTTTTATCAAATTAACTAGAGTCAACAGTACAGTACTGCTTAGAGTCTGTTATCCTTCTAGTTGCCCTCTCTCCCTCACCCATGCAGTGAAGAAGTCTAACCTATGCAGAAAATCTGCTAAAGAAATAAACACAGGTTGACAACTCTTCAGGTAGAAAGGAGAGCCTTATCTGAGAATTGAAAAACTCATGGGTCAAAACTTGCCCTTACAAATTAGGATATTAGTGAGAGTTATACTCAACTGCCAGATTGCACTTCAAAAATAATTTTCTATTAGGAAAGTTTGAGCAATACTTGTTTGTATTAGCTTGCCTGTTACAAGGAGTCAGGAGGGGAAGGAATACTTTTCCCCTCGGAGCAATTTCCAGGGTTAGAATTTCACTGAAGGCTGCACATGTGGTAATTCTATGCAAAATGAACTTCCTCATGAGCATTAGTTAGATTTAAAACTCTCAGTGATTCTGAACTCAATGGTTTTGCTGGAAAAAGTTTTTTCCACTGCAAGAACTGCAGCATTGTTCCCTGGGACTGACTGCAGTTTGCCCTAAAACCATTGGACTCAAAGCTAACCAGCCAAATTTTGTTTTTCACATAATACCACCACAAGCCAATGGAAGACATACCCAAGAAAATATTTCCAAATTACTAATAAGTAAAAGTAACTTGTTCTGAGTCCCCTAGGGTTGTTTCTAGCTAAGGTAGCTGAAAACAAGTTCCTCCTGAGACATACTTGTTTTCAAATGTATGAAAAATATAAAGACAAAAGAGAAGTGATCCTTATCTTAGTAGGTGTTTATGAACTTATGAATTTTTCTGAATGTTAGTGTTTGTATAAACATGGCATACTTAGAAAGGTTCTCGTTTTCAGCATCTTCATCTTTGAGATCTTACTGAGAAGAAGACATGAGCTCTATTGTCAGCACACTCATGGCCATAACGTCATGCAGTCTGATTGCAAACACAATTGAGATTCTCATCATTTTCTAGTCTTGTTACCAATATCACTGCCACTTACCTACACAACATCTAGCAAATCTACCATACAGAATAGCTGGAATAGAAGCTGGATACCACTGGAGTGTTGCCTTAATATTACTTTTTAATGAAATCATGTTTCACAGACAAGAAAGGCAACCCCAAAGAAAAACATTCAAATAATCGTCGCTTTCAGTTGAAAACTGGGTTTCTGATGCCACTCAGAATGGAACTGTTGGGCCACTTTCTGTGCAGAAGAGTTAGAGAACATACAAAAAAGAAAATGCTTGAGATTCCTAGGACAACAATGCCTGAAATCAGTGCACTGGTGACTGAGTTCAGCTGGAAAGGAGGTCCATTTGGATGACCTGCAATGAAAAGAAAAATGCTCAGGTAAGACCTGGTTATAATCTCTCAGGAGTGCTAAAAACATCTGTCTTCCTGCTAGAATACCATATATACAATATAATTGCAGTGGAGGAACTTAAACTCTACCTCAGAATGAACATCTCTCTACTTGGATAAAGCTTATCTAAGTACAGTTTGAAAGTAGTTATTAGTTCTTTGAATATCAGTCATGCTGGGGGATAAAGATAATATACCTTCTAAGGCACAATCCCTCATGTGCTAGTGACCAACCTTGACCTGTGCTACTTAAGGCAAGACTATCATTGTCCAAGAACTATCAAGCCAGTGGTATAAAGATCCGTGGCCTAATCAAGTTAATGATAGGATTTCTTCCCCACTTTCATTATCTACATCTCAATTCAAATAAATCCTTAGCAGGCATATCTGGGACCAGATATCAGACCTGCTCTAAGCACCTTCACAGGCTTCTTAATTCTCAGGTAGAAGAGACAACCGGTTTACTATATATTGCAGTTCAAAAGTCTGTTCATTGGCCATTCTGAGACACCAGATCACACACACCCAGCCTGTATTGTCTTTTCCAGCAGGAAAGGGAAAAAAGCATTTGGGCAGTAGGTACTACCTGAAGTAAAAATGTGTGTTTGTCATTACCAGTGCTGGAGAGGGAGGCAAAATGACAACACAGCCTCTTGTGGTGGTTTTAGCTAGGCCTCAAATTAGCAGGCTCAGAGAACCTATGTAGATTAGGGGAGACAAGTATCACCTATGTAACCAGAGAGATATTTCATACCAGATGACACAAACCTGAGATATGAATACAAGAGTAGGAAGAGTTTTTTCTCAGTTCCACCATGGCCAAAGTAGAGACAGGATATGTTGCAGCTGTCCTGCTATCTTGGCCCTGCTGCTGCTGCCGCTACTTGCATTTTGTTTGAATTCAGGGAAGTAGAAACATTTTGTTGTTATACTTTCTGTTCTTGCTGGGTATCTTTTAGGGTGCTTATAGATCTAAAGTGATAGAATCTCTTTTCGATGGGGAGTGGGAAATTATTTCTTGTTATTTCTAACTTGTGTAAGTGTGTGTTATATTGTAGTTACTCTTAATTTTCTCTTTTCTGTATAAATATATATAGTTAGTTTAAGCATAAAACTAGTTTGAGTTTCTGGGTTTTTTTCCCTTTCCTCCCTTTTCTCAGTGGGAGGAAGGAAGTTCTTTCTCTCTGTGTTGGGCAGCTGGCATTTTTGCCAGCTCAACCCAAGACACCTCTACACAAAAAAACCAGACTGCTCCTCCCAGAAGCAGCCACCTGCCCTTAACTTCAATAATTTCTCCCTCCTCACCAAAGCTGAAAAAATCAAAAAATATTCAGCACTGTTGGTCAGGTTGCCCTCCCCTCCTCAGCACTGTGCTGCGTTCTGACCACTACAGCAGTAATCTCACCTCACTCTCCCTCTATCCTCTCCACTGGGACAGCAACAAAGAAAAGGCTGCTGGTCTGGGATGGAGAGGGCTGCTGCTTTCACTGGATGGAAAGGAAAGGTAGCAGCCATTAACACAGCAAACTATGTGGCAAATAAAGGATTTGCTTTTTACTTGTTTAATTATATCCATGAGTAGGAACACAGCAGGGAACAATTAATTACAGGGAGAACTTTGTTTCCATGACAAGCAAGAAGGGTAGCTGCTTTTATATCTTCAAAGTTGAGAAAAGAAAGGAACAAGCAGTATTACAGTTTAAAGGACAGGATAGGTTCCTTCTTCCACTTAGTCATGTTATGAAGAAGAATGAGTTGGAATGGCCCAATGTACCACCTGGTTACCCTGGTCAACCTTTCTTAGTCATTAGCTATTCCTTGTTACCAGTAGAAAACCGTTAACAGACAGGCTGAAACAAGTCCTCCAAGTGCCCAAAAGAAGAAACACCCTAAAACTTAGAGAGGTGATCTCCCTTGCAGGCTATTTCCTTTGCTGCCCAAGCAGGGGAAAAGTTCTATCTAAGCTTCTCCATAGGTTCTTTGTGTGGTTAAAGGTCAGGAGAACAGGAGCTGCAACTCTGATCTTCTGGCTTCGAGCTGTGAACTGAGCGGAACTGCACCATAATAACCATTTTCCTGTTCTGCTCCTGTGTGTCATAAGCAAATTTTGCTGCTTAAATCTGATTGTGCATCTGGCAGTTATAGTGTTCCCTCAACCTCATATGTCATAGCAGCAGGTCATTTCAATTTCATCATAGGAATTAGAAGATGTTATGTTGATGATGCTGAGGGGACAAATTAAACTGAGAATTCCAAACTCATCAATTGCTTTCTTTTTCTTTTCAGCATGTTGGTATTGACTCATTTAAATGACAAAAAAAAAAAAAAAAAGCCAGTGCATAGATATCAATCAAAATGGTTCATCTCCTCAGTTCTGTTTGGCTCATAAACCCTCTTTTATGTTTCTTAGATTTCTGATTAACTTACCAAGCTGTGAGTTGTTGGTTGGCGTCTCGTCTGTATAAAACAGAAATGGCACGTGTTAAATTTTTAAAATATCTCTGCCTACCTACTCTCCCTTTGCAACACAATGGCCAATAGTACTAGTTTCATTTTAAAAGTACAGCTGCTCTACTTTCCACTTTGACTAGCAGCTTTTAACATCTCTCTTAGAATACAGACAATAACATTAATTACATGATTTTGCTTAATTTTTAATATTAGCACATCAATATGAAGTTACTTAATAGTCTGTGGAAAAACAAACAAATACCATCTTAATGCAGGAACCTCTTAACTGAAAAGGTGGTCAGTTCTATTCTGTCCCTCAAGAAAAATACAACCATAAACACAATATTATATGCAAGTTTCTTAACTGTTAATCATATTGTATCTTTATAGAAAAAAATTAACATGTGTTCTACAAGGAACAATATATCAGTGGCCATAAATTATTATAAAAATGCCCTTTCCCCATGCTCATTTTAATCTTGATAGTTATGCAGTGGCATTTTATTCAGGGAAACATTTTTATTTTGTCTCCAGTTTCTCATATTTGCCATTATCGGTTTCAGAATTACATTTCTCGTCAATATTTGAGGGGGGGGGGGGGGGTGCAGGGGACAGGGAGGGTTGTGCAACTTGTAAGCACAGCTCACATATACATTTGTTTTGTGCAGCTGTCTCCTTAGTTGGAGTGAGTCATCCATCAAAAACTACATAATTTCAACTTCACAAGTAAGTACCTGCTTTGTTTCCATACAGAGACTAAAACATTTTCTTCTGTGTATGTCTCCTGCAATGACTTATTTTATATTAACAAAAAAGAATAATGTTTGTCTGAAAAGAACCAAATGTTAGAAATATGAGTTCAGAACTACACAGGATGAGGACCATTACTCATTTGCTGTAGCTCCATTCAGCTCCTACCATGCAGCTATGTGAACAACTCTATTGCAAGAACTGGTGACAAGAGCAATGGAGAGACCTGACTCGCTTGAGGGGTCCTCTGAAGACAGTGATGTGCACAGCCCTGGCCCAGGGATGGATGCAGCAGCAGCATAAATGAGGACTGCAGTCCTAATGCTTGCAAACGCTGTGGTGAGTCAGGTGCAGCAGGTTTGATGGGCTCTGTGCAAATGTATCCTCGCTAAAGCTACACTAGAGCTGGTTTTGAAAACTGCAGCATCACACCAGGTAAGCCAGCACTTCTCCCTGGGATTCCTCATCCAAACCCAGATAGTTTTGTTCAAGTTCTCTCATGATCTTCCCTCTTTTATTTTGTTAACTATAATATACATGAGCCTCACGTGTTTTTATGAGTTTATTTTCACAAGAGGAAGAGACAGAAGGTCGAATTCCCTTTCTGCTCCAGATGGAAAAGTGAAGGGCAAGTCAGATTGAAGGACTTGTCCAATGCGATTTGTGAAATTCATGGTAGAGTTCAACTGATTATTATGTTTTTTGGAGTACTTCACATTAAATCATCCTTCTGTCAGCAGGAGAGGGATGCTTCAGAAGCATACTATGAAGATGCATAAATATTTCTAAACTAACAAGCTTTACCCACATATCTCAGACAGAAGACATTGAAAAAATTATTTTCCTTTTCCAGTTTTCTTGATGTTTTCATTTAAATAACCTCAACAGTAGTCATGAAATTCTAAAATTATTCTTTCTTTGGGACCATTACACACCCATGGACAGATCTCTGCTTGAAGCTAGGCAATATTTAAAGGCAATTGATAAGTATCTTTTTTTTCAATTGTAAAAGTAGCATTCATATCACTTGAATCAAGCTATATTTTCTAAGAGAGGTTGCTCGTATAACGCAGTATCTAGTTTCCATTCCTTGCCTGAGGCAATGTTACTCTAACATGCATGTTTCTCTGAGCAAATCTGTCATTCATTTCCCCTAAGTACTCATGTATGCAACTTTGAAGTTAGTTCTCACTTGTTCTTGACTAATCAGATAGTAGCAACTCAATTGAGACCATGTATAACACAAACATTACTCATTTGCATTGCAGAAATGTTGCTCATAACAGAGTGTATTTGTTCTAAAAATAGCCTCTTGTTAGATGGTTCCCGGTTCTGGAGGGTCAATTACTCTTTGCACATGTTTTTACAACCACTTTCCATGTAAAGACGGATATTATTCTCAAGTATTTAAATTATTTTTTCTAGTCCAGATTCGGTTCTACTCTCACCTTTCTAAATCTAAGACTGCTGAAATCAGTTGCTTAAGTGCAGTTATTTGTAAGTATCAGTAATTCCTTAAACTTTTTAAAGTATTTTGTTCTCATTATTTAGTCAACAGCAGTCACATAAATTCTTTTCAGAGATTGCAGGTTACATTTAGAGCATTTAGATCTGCCTTTTTTTTTTTAAGGTTTGGCAATAAAAATGGAGATCATGGAATTTATCCTCAATTTAAAGCAGTAGATTTTGGTCCACTCTGCTTAAAATTTACAATGTGTTTATCTTATTTCTTTCTTATAGCTGAAGGCTAGGCATAGCATGTATTAATTTTAGGCAACACTTAGATAAAAACCCAGAGGGAAGCTGGAAGAAATGGTGAATAGAAAGTGACAGTGAATATTCATTAGTCATCCAAATTAAATTGCAACACTGAACACAGTACCTTAAATTCCATTATCTACAGCAAAATCTACCCCAAAAAAAGGAATTCAACCCAATGAGTTTGGACTTTTGTAATGGCCTCATGTATAACAGTATCCCAATGATTTTACTGGAGTAGGAAGCATGCGAGAGCCAAATATAAATATTAACTCAAAACTCCTACCAAAGACCTCAATAGTACAGCAAAAATACTCAGCAAAATCACAGAGAATTCACCCTTTCACTGCAAATTTATATTAAACTGCAAAATATTTCCTCAGGTTTCTGAAATTCCTGCAGTCCATAGAAAAATATCATTCAGTCCTACCACTCCTCGTAATGATGGGGCCAGCAGAGATTACAGCATTTCCAGGTGTGGTCTGAGGGCTCCAAGTTGTTCTCCCACCAGCATCTCTCCTTTCTCTGTTACTGCAAATCTGAATGGTCAAACAGAAACAGATTCAGAGTGGAATAAGATTATGGTTATTTTGTGCTTCCTGCTTTAATGTAAACTCTTTGATAAGTAATACTACAACTTTATTTCTTAGTATGCATTAGATTACTTTGCAATAAAAACAGCTGCAATATTCCCTAGAAGGGTATCTTATAAATGCCTGACTTCCCATTGTATTTTGCCTCACTTTGTTTACAAAACTACATTGCTGTTGTGTTCAGGATCCATCCTATAGTATATTAAATTTTCAGTAGTTAATTTCCCAAAGCTGTGTTTACAGACAGTTGTCCCCAACAAATCTGTTTTGCTTGACAATCCCTATCCCAGCAAGTTTCTCAAGTGAGAATTTCTGCATTTGGAGTTCTAAATAGCAAAGACTCACACTAAAACAATCCCCAGCACTCTCATCTGGAATCCACCTTCAACAACTGTAATCTATCATCTGCCTTAATCTTGGGTACTCAAGCATGCTTGAACTGAGAGGATTTCTTTAATTTCAGCTCTTGCAAAAGAACTCCAAACACCTCAGAACACAGATTGAATACAAAATGTATTATGTAACATAAAAATATAAAATAGCATGCAAAATTTCAGAACTATGTGGAACTGATAGCACTTAAAAATTTTAAATGGGAAGTCATTCAATAGGAAGCAATGCTGCATTCTGAAGATATCACGGAATATTCTGTGTTTATGTATTTATTTAAATGTTCCAATTTCCAAAATATATTTGTCGTTCCTGACACTCCTACAATCAGATCATTTTGAATTGACATAACTTCATGAACTTCAATGAAACAGTAGTTTCCAAATTATAAGGGAGTTGATAATGAACTATATGGGGCATAGTATGTTTTTTTCATTATGGGAAACTAATACAAATTTTCCTTGTCAGTATAACAGGTCTTCCTATACCTTTAATTTTTCCATAAATTCTATTCTAAGGATTTCCATTTATCTGCTGTGATTATGGATACTTTGCTGTGACACTAAGAATATCAGCTCTAAAGCTGTCTCAGAGTTGTTTCTTTTAAAAATTAAGGACCACAAGACAAAAAGGTAATTTCTCATGTGTTCAACAACCTGTGCTTTGCAGGTCTAGAATTATTTTAACTCCCAATGAGAATATTAAATTTCATATTCTTCATTAGATTTTTCCACATTCCTTCAGACAAAAAACATTCTTATTTCAGTCTCTACAAGTCCTCTTCATTCTGTGTGACCCAAACTTCCATAGCATTTGTATGCACAAGAACCCCAGTGTGCCTATTTTATATCCAGATAATTAACAACACCTTCTGTCCACTAAAACTTACTGGCACAAGAAAGGGACAGTCATCTGCTCTGCACAGCTTTGTCACGCAGTGAAGGAAGACTGTTGACATCTTCTGGTTCTTGTGTTTCACAAAGCGAAACACCTCAAAGGAAAAGCGGCCCATTTGACTCTTTCCATTTTCAATTATTGTTGTCTGTGGGTCCTTGTCGCAGCTGGTTTTTGTAGAGAAGAGTAAAACTAGGATAAGCAGCTCTATTAGTATTTTGAAGCTTTTAGATGAGAATAAGATAACCTAAGCAGCAAGTTCAGTGCTTTAGTTTCTTGGAAAAGAACACAGTAAAACACAGGCAGACACAATCTGCCTGTTAGGCTTCAGTCTGTGCTGAAACACACCCTACAAAACCACTATATTTTGTTTTGCAACACCACAGTTATAACCAAGGTATCATTTAAGTCCAGTGCTCAAAGAAACTTGAGACCTGAAGCAAAAAACAGTCAGCTATGCTAACCAGTATAGACAGACAACTCCAAATGAAGTCAGTAACTCTCCACTAACAGCCATGGATAAAATTTAATCTGAAATACTGCCAAGATGTTTTTCAGAGTTCCAATTCAAATAAATGTTATTACTGGGAGTAGAAGCAGGAGAATCTATTTATATTTAATCATTTGCTTAACTACTTCCCTGATCTGGAGTCTATGATGTTTTATATCACTGTCATTCACCACATTTACCTTTGGTGAAATAAAGGCCAGTTTAGCCATTCAATTTGAGTGCTTATGTTATCTCTAGTAGAGCTATTTTGGATATATGCTTTTCTACCTTCATAATTCATATGAATTTGCACTTGTTTCTATGTTTATGTTCACACACAAGATGAAGTTCTGACATGTTATCTATAAGCCTAGCCCTTGGTCCTCCCTGCTAATAATGCCTAAACTTTTCATCCAGTTTAGGACATCACTATTGCAGAGATTTGTAACTTTTTTCTAAGGAAGGACCAACAAAATACTGGGTTTACACAGAACCTACCTGAAAAAAAGATCGTATCGAAGATCGTCACTGGGATTACCAGAAGGAGTGGTGTAACAGTAGTCCATCAAAACATTCCACCTGCACGGGGAGTAAAGTGATAGATGAAGTGAATTGGCAACAGAAGAGTAGGGGTGGAGAGTAAGTGAGGTAAGTAAAAGACAGTAGAGGAAAGCATATAAACAGATAATGCAGGCTGTTACATTGACCCTGAATTCCTGTATTTAGAAGGCCACATATGAGTCATCCTTTTTCTTCACATGGCATAGAAAATTGAACAGCGCAGCATACCAGCAGAATAGTATAAATCAAGCAATTTGGTTTTATGCATGCAAGTCAACCACCATAGCAATACATGTTGTACACCTCCTCTCACAAGTGATGGCCACATAGGATTAGAAATGAAGATAAATCCTCTTTGAAAAGCTCTGGATTTTCTCACTTGACCATATAGAGGCCTTTTATTAAATAAAACCAATATAGAATTTAAAGTATAATTCAGGAAAACTTTCATAATGAGAACCTCAGGAAAATGCACATTCACCATCAAGAATCCGATACCCTCCAGCTGAGAGCTGTGATCATCAAGCACCAACAATTACTCTCACATACATTTTTCTATGAGGAAAGACAGATGCTTCTAAAACAGAAAAATTTCCAACACTAAGCTGAAGGGCAAGCAAGACAAGAAATAACATCCTTTATGCTACCTGCCATCAAGGTTGGTTGCTCTTACGGCTGCATATATTTTGGTTTTCAAAGGTAGACCAGTACTTGGAATAAGGAGCTGCTGGCTGTAGGTGGAATCCTGAAAAACAAACGGTTACAGCCTCATTATAACAGAAATTCCACTGTAACAATCCACCCACATCCACAGACTGAACTCACATCTATTTTTTCTGACCTTTTTCTGTAGGATGATTGCTTACCTTGTCCTCAGTAAAGGAAGAAGCAAAATGCAGTACCAGAGCATTTGCCTACAAGTTTTTCTATAAAAGATGAAAAACACTTGACAGGCCTCGTTCTATGAAACTATTTGGAAGAATCTGTATATGATTTAGTGAAGTGGTTGGACCAGTGATTAAAGAAAAGGTATCATTCATTGACACTTCTGTAAGTCTCCCAGGGCCTACAGGCAAATGTAGCCGCTATTGCAGTTTCCTAAAGGACGAACTGCATTGTCACATTTCCCTTTCCCAGGAAATGTTGTTAAGGTTATTTGAACTAGTGGAGGTAACAATGCCACCAGGTTTTATGTATCTCTAAGCTATAGTCTTGGAGAACAGACACATTCTGTTATGTAAAATGCAGTTTCTATGGAAGTTGGTTTGTTGAAGTAATAAATAATTTCATTTAAATTCTAATATTTCAAAAGAGCTGTTTCAAGAAAGCTGTATTTAACACAAAAGTTGTGAATTCCCCATATATTACCACATAGATATAGCTGTTTTATTAGTTTCTTGTTCAAAGTCTGAACCATTAATGTCACTTTAGCAAGAAAGCCTTGAAACAGATCGGTGTGACAGATGCTAATCCAGATATCAAAATGCACTTACTGGTAATGTCACCTATGTCAAATATGCTAATGTCAATAGCACAGGAACTCAGCATCTTGAGACCTCTTGTGAGAGGTCAAAATACTCAATGTGCATTAAAAAAATTTGTTAAACAGAATTTAGACCGGGTTCAGTGTGGCAAGCAAGACCACGGCAAGCAGCAGTTGACAGCAACTGGAAGCTTTAAGTACAAAGCTCAAAAGATTTTTTTTCAAAAGCAACAATGCTAAAATTCACAGCATAGCCAATATCCAATCTCTGAAGCATCAGTGGCCTTGGGAGGTACTCATGCACAGAAAGACTACCTAAGACACACACAGAGCAAGTCCTTGGAGATGTATTCAAGTGAAATCAGGTAGGTTTACCTTCTTTCAGATTAATTTTGCAACTGATTAAAAAGTGCAAGACCCTCACTATTACATCTCATAGTTGTTCTTTTATTCTTAAAGACTATTTTTTATTCATTTAGACAGATATTTGCAAGGCATGAAAGCATATAGCCATTTAGGCTCTGTGAAAGCCCATTTAACATTTTGCTGTTAAACTCTATCATAATGGGACCTCTTGTCTTTCCTAACAATGACGTGTAAATGACATCATAAAGTAAAGGCAAACAACACCTTGTGAGCTGAGAAGATGAACAGTCAATGTTAAGAAATAACACTACAAGTTTGAAAGAAGGTCTGCTTGCAGTCAACAGATGAATCTGCACACACCCCCTCACCAATACCAAGACTGGACACAAGTCTTGAGGCCCCTCCTGAAACCAGGACTTCTAAAAGGGATCAACTGAGCCCACCAGACATCATGTCTTTGAAGAACTGGGCAAAATGCAGGCAATGCACAAGCTGCCCATCTGTTTATCTAGCCCCAGGATGTGAAGCAGAAGAGCATATCCACTGTTTGAATCTGTTGGGATTAGCAATACTATTTATGACAGTGCTACTCACCAGGGTGAGTAATATGACTGAAATAAGAATGGTAAGACCCTCCTGTTCATGGTAAACTTGAAAGCTTACTGGAGTAGGGAGGATGAAAGCAAATCTTGGCATTTGGTATGTGAGATAAAAATGTGCTCGAAATGAGCATCACTAGCATTTAGTCCTGATTATTTTCTGAACTGGACCCTAAAAGGCAGCAAATATGTGGTGGCCAATGCTTGGCCTGACTAAGAAATTTGCCTACCCTCACTCTGCCCCATCTTTTTGATCACAGGTTTATTTTTAAATGAGAGAAGTATAATCTTCATTTTAATAGATTATAGGTTGTTATTTGGAGCTCTGCATTTTCAAATAAACATGATTTTTATAGCATGCCACTGAAAAATATCTTGTTGCAATATTTATAGCTCATTATGTTCAAAGCATAAAGCATTGACTTTTAAATCAGTTGCATGAATTATAACTCAGCAGCATGATGGCATGAATAATAATGTAAAAAAATCAGATTCATAATTTACAAAATGATGCTTGATGGATTGAAAAATTGATATTTAAATCAGGTATTTAAAATGTATGAGTAAAAATTTTAATCAACACAAAAATGTAATTTCAGGGATTAATGTTAAGTAGAGGTCTGTACATTTTTCTTGTTTTATGGTCACCAACCATTTTTGCATGGTAAAAGCTTTTACAGTAAATGCATATTCAAGTTAATTTATCTAAAACATAAGGAAGAAGTGTTGGATGAAAACTGTTATAATTATTAAACCTCAAAATCTTTAAAGTCCACAACATAAGGCAACATATGCAGTGGGCTATAGATTTGGAAGAAATTCAACATCCCTCACTACAATTACAGATGATCAAAACATTCTGATGAGGCTTGAACAAAAATACACCCCAGCCAAAATGCTGCAGTTTATTGCCAAGGGAATAGGTGTAGAACAGTTTTACAGAATACTGCACAGTACTCTCTGTTTAAGTATCATGTACTTATACACATACACACACCGAGAACACAATAAATGCAAACACAAACATGCACTCCAGTGTATGACCGTTATTACTACAAAAATTGATTAGTCACGTGATGCCACAACCTGAAAACCAAGGCTGTAAATTGAGGAACTGTATAAATACAGGACAAAGAGACTGTAATTGACCTCAAAGACCATACATGTAAATACAAGGCAGCAGGTACCTGCAAACAAAAAGGGAATTCAAAAATAAAAGATGCCTGGAAGAAAGGCCTGCTTCATGGGAGGAGTGGGAAGGAAATAGCAAATAATGAAGAGGAGTCTATACTTTTTTCTGCTAATTCAGCTTGTACCCACATAGTGCAGAGATTAATTTAGTCCAAGTCATACTACTGTGCTTTATACTCACATTGTAAAGCAACAAATTCAAAGTGCTGATAAATGTACCATTGTTCTCTCTTACAGAAATAGCAGCTGATGACCTACAACAGAACCAGAAACCAAAAGCCATCATGAAGAAAGATACCTTATTTTTGTGTTTGCATACTTCAGTGGATTTTATCATTAAAAAACCCAATGAGTCATATCACAAGGAGTTAATTTATGCATTTGGGTTATAAACTTCAGAAACAGGAATTTATAGTGGAAATACTGACATTCTCAAATATGCAGAAAATAATGGATGCTACTGGAAGCACAAATCAGAAAAATAATTAGCAGAGAAGCAAAGTGACATAAAGGAACTCACTTTCCATAATGTACAAGGTTTACTCATGCAAATATTTTCTCTAACATTCTATATTTACATGCCTACAAACTATTTCAAGAATAATTTTCTTTTTTTGCTACTGCCATTTTACTTCAGAACATCTGAATTTTAAGGGAAGTTTTACATTATCTAAGGGTCTCTTAATTACCACAGCTCTTCATAAACTATGTTATCTCATATAATGATGCCACAGAATTCTTTGGTGTTTTTACCTTTCCCTTTACTCTTGAACTGCTAAAAATTGCTATGGTGACAATACTGCTATGGCATGCACAGGTCCATGCTTACACAAACATGGGAATGAAACACACACAAATGAAAAAGCACACTTACGAAGCAAGCTGGGTATTGTTAACCAAGTACTCCAGTGGGTAGCTACAGCTAAACTTGTACAGAAGCCCAGGTAAATAGCTGATGATCGTTGGTGGGTCTGGTGTATCAATATAGCCTGAAACATTACCTATCTGTACCACTGAGGTATTTCCATAAGCATTGATACCTCGAGCTGAGGATACCTATTGAGGGAGACAGAAAATTACTATTATCCAAAAGTAACTTGTGGAACCAAAGATACTACGGACACTGATGCTTTAGCTCATAATTTATGCAGAAATATTTTCAGTAAATCATTCAACCTTAATTTAATTTAATAAAATTTTCCCTATGTTTTTCATCTCTCTGAAATCATGTATATACAGTTCACAAGATATACCCCTGTTCTTAAAACAGATTTGAACAACATAAAATAATTATGAATCCTGGAAGTGTATTTTTGGTAGCTACTTTTTATCTTAGCAATCCTAATAAATTCACATGACTTACTCAGAAAAATTGAAGGAACTGTGCTATTACATTTAAAAAATATTAACTGAAAATGAGCTTCCATATCCAATAATAAAACCAAGACACAAACAATTTCATTCACAGAAACAATATTCTTTCACTGTTGTGCTTTGGTTTTGACACATCAAAACCAGTGTACTTTATAAACAGATACAAACACAACAGCTAAACTCTGAGCCTGTGATTTTGTTTACATTATATATTTCTAAATTTAAATTACAATTTATAAACTGTCATAAATTACAGAGCTGAAAAGTAATACAAGCTTAATGCCAATGTGACCTAAATTCATGCCATGGGCACAGGCTATTTTTGTTCAGGCTCAGAGAATGTGCAAAGCCAGCAATAACTTGTGGCTGTTAGGAAAACTGAAGGGCACTTTCCTTCTGGTAGCAGCCCAGCCCCACTTTTTCTGTAGCTACAGATTTGAATAAGGGAGTAGTTTGAAATAAGGAGGGATTTGCTGTCTCAGATGGCACATAACTCAACAAGGCCAATTAACATGGTACTGGACTTACAGTGTAGCATTTCTTTTGTATAACTATATTAGTAGATGTTTTCAACAGCTTTAGAATACACAGTTTTTTAAAAGGTAATTTCATTATGGAAGAATCATCTTGAGGTGCATATGAGTTGTACCATTTTGCAGTAAGTAGCACAGGACATTTTTGAATTCTTTCTCTACAGAAAATACATGTAAAAGACAGAAGCAGCCATGCACTTTGCCAGTAGCATACTGAGTAATTTGTTAAATGGCACAAAAAGTGTTGAAAAACAAATTTTCTGGATCTGTATTTTGCCTAAAAACTATTGGCTATAGTGCTAAGTTAATATAGCCAAATACAGGTCTGTTTAGCTTCCTCACCACCCCAGACTCATAAAATAAAAAGTTGAACCTGCTGTATTACAGACAGACCGAAGTTATATCCAAGTTCTGCTGGAAGTGTTGACTGTCCTTTACTTTTATTGAAAATTAGTTTGAAGATCTTTGCTGTGAAACACTGCCAAGAAATGCATGAGATTGTACTGCTCCTTGCTCCTTTATCATCTTTGTTTGGGGCACAGCATGCATAAATAGAGAGAGGATCTGGGAAATTTGTGTTTATATTTTTAGCAGATGCTACTTGGTCTTTGTATCCTGTGCAGCTTTGTGGGGAACTTCATGGTGAGCTCCAATTATTTGGACTTACGAGTCTGGCGCTTTGTATGTTTTGTTTTTTTAAACAAATAGCAATCAAATAGCAAGTTCAGGAGTCATGGAGGTGTTACAGTTTTTCAAGAAAAATGGGAAAATAGAATCTTGAACTTGCTGAACTGTTTTTTTCTTGAAAAAGAAAACTCAGTGTAAGGCAAAGAGGTCACAGAGCATATCAAACTTTTCAGCTTATTTTCAGCATAATTATTAGCAACAAAACAGGGGGCTTGTTATAAAAACTGACAGGCATCAAGTGCAAGTATGAATTCCTGATAAAAGTCTTAATACATTTCTACAGTTGTTTTTTTAAAGTTATTCATAGGTACTTTAACACAAGTCATTATTGCTTGGTCAATATAATACACACAAGCTGTACACTTCTCTACTTCTGCAAAATCTAGGGCATGTTCAGAAAAATTGTTAAAAATGCCTTGAAAAAATCTCATTTTTCCACTGAAAAAAAATTAAATTAAAATTATACTGTCTAATCAGTGAACAAATATATGTCCCAATATATTTTCTTATTAGTAATCAGGATTATAAAATACCAACTTTCTCTGGTTTTCTTCGATGTATGCAATATATTGCGAACTGGGTAAGACAAAGTAAACATTATCTATAAAATACCCAATGCTGTCGACAGGCACTCAATTCTATGCATAAAGGGGAGTGGTACAAATTCCCTTGGACTTTGTCTTACCACTAAAGTGTTTCCACAAGATTCCAAAGTACTCAGATTGATGATGAAAATGACCACTGCTGGAAAAGTGTTGTTATTGATAAAACCCCTGCAGTGGGCATCCCCATGTTTCCCATTCAGTGCCAGATCTGTCTCAGAATAACCAGAGAAAAGAACTGTGCAAAAATTTATCTTCATAGTAATTGTCTGTACTCCACAGAAGACATTGATATCTCGTTCAGCTGCAAGAAAAATACAGGGAAAGACATCATAAGATTTCAGCTAATCACCATATAACTATAGTAGTAATTTATCTGGTATTGCAGTTTCCAATCAAATAAATTTTCAGACCTCAGTCACAGCAAAATATGAGAATATGAAGGTCAGAACTGCATTATTCTGAAGAACAGATTTGACTCTACAACTTCACTAATTAAAAACAAAGAAAAGCAACAAAACAACATAGTCTACCATGTAACAAAATCATTATTCTAAAATCTGCCAGCAAATCTTTTAGTAGCACATTCATAAACAGAAGCACTACAATAGAATAGAAAACAGCAAGTGATTAAATATTTGAAGTCTCATTAAACAGCCTCCTTCTGGAACAGAAATTTCCAGGGATTTTGGGAAATTTGGGAGGTCAAGCTCTGCCTTCCAGCCCACTCCAGCATGGAAGTTGGCTACATTTGTCTGAGGTTTTCTGGAGTCCATTTTATATGAGATCACAGTCTCAGGACATGCAGACTTTGAAGTACCATGAACAGTGTATCAAAGTAGTTTATTATGAACTCTGTCAGGTTGGGGGGGGTTTATTGTTGGGGGGGGAGTGGTTCGTTTGTCTGTCTGTTTGTTTTAAGAACCATCAACTTTAGCCTTAATGAAAAATCAGTTGGGTCTTGAAAGACAATGATCAATATTCAAAAGCATCTCGCAGTCATTCTGTACATGATGACAATACAACAGCAGCAATTGTAAAAACAGATCTATTTTTGAACAGCAAAAATCATCTTGGGTGAGGTCGACCTTTTATTCAAAAGTTCTGAAGATTTACATGGTGAATGAGAAAAGCAGCATATTAGGATACAGGCAAGAGTATGGCTTTTCTTAAAGGTCTTCTTTGCCCATAGATGACTGGAGTGCTGTTCTGGTGTTTTCCACTAGGGTTTTACAAAAAGACATACTGCATTGTACTAAACACCAATATTACTCCTCTACAGAACAACTAATTTATTACACCTGCCTAAAGATTAAGTGCTATTAAAAATTGCAGAACAACTTCAGTCAATACTATACCATTAAGTCTGCTGAAATGAATTGTTTCACTGCATTGTCACAACAGAGAGGAAATGAAATCTCCATTACAATGAACTAGTTCTTCCCCCATGGTACAGGGGCTTAAGCAGTTTAATTTAGACAGCTTTAATGGTGGCTTTAAAGTCAAAATAATCAAGTGCAGGAAATAACAGGCCTGAGTTAATGCCATGATAAATGTTAATCACTGGGTGTAAATTTGGGTAGAAAGGTACTGAAGACAGGAGTTGAAGTGATTTGGTATGAAATTCTCCTGGTTTGTACATGATCATAACATGATTAATATAATATACAAAGATCAAGAAGCAGCATGCCTTGGTTTCCACTCCAGGACTTTTATGATCCATTCAATGAGTATACTAGGTAGAGGGACCAGTACAAAAAGGCAAATGGCAAAGTATGCATTCATGCTTACTTGGACAAATACACAAGCAGTCAGATTGTAATAAATTGCAGTATTCAATATAAAGTAGCTCAGTTGATTTTATAACTCACTTTGAGCCTTTTGAAAAAGTAAGATATTAACTCCACCAATTAAGTTACCATTACTTGCAAAATTATCATTTGACACCACGGGAAATGAGACCATACAGTACAAAAACAACTTTTGTGTGATACAGAAGGATAAACAACCTTTCCAGACTGAATCTTTTCTGCCACATTCTACACAAAGAAGTATTACTGCCAAATTAGCCTGTTCTGAAAATAAAACATTTTTTGTTCAGAAATTAATCTGAAACCAGGCAAAAACAGATCTAATGCCTCGTTAGATGCTAAAGATTTAACTCATTTCTTGTCAATTTAGAAAAGTAAATATTATTCCCATATATATTTAAAAATCAACCAAACCAAAAGAAGCATTAGCATTTCTGCATTAAAAGCTTCTGGTTTTCTGAGTAAGAGAGAAGAGAAGGCTTGAAGGTTACATCACTCAGCTGATGAAGTCCTAAATATAATGACCTCTGTCACAGTTTCCATATAGGTTTGTTTCTGACTTGGTTTCTTTCTGACTCAAATCACACAAGCTACTTATAGTCAACAGTTGTCATGGATGTGACACAATCAACACAGGAAAGTTCAAGAGGTACATAGATGCTACCATCTTGAATTAAGGACAGAGACATAATGATGAGCCAAATGCTGGGAGTTCCACTGCCAGATTCTGCTCCAGTACCTTTCCACACATTGCCAAGACACACTGCAGATCAGGCAACAAAAAAACTTTCAGAGGACAAGAGTTTGCCACAGAACACTATTGATAAAAGACATTCCACCAGAAGCAGCAGGAAAGGACACTTACAGTTCAAAAACAGATTCTCTGTATTTGCCGCCTGTTTGATCAAATCACTGCTTTGATATTGAATTAAAATGCATAGTGCATGTGAAAAAGCTGCAACATTTCCTTAGCTTCTGCTAAGTTCTCAGTATGTACTTACAACAAGAGCTACCTGAATCAGAACTGCATTTCCAGGGTAAAAACAGACTGCTATGATTGCCCAAAAGCCTTCTAAAAGCTATGCTGTACTGCACTGCAGAACTGTAGTGTTTTTCTCCAGGTAAACTCTCTAAAGGATGGCAAGATGTAACCTTATTATATATTCTCTAGAACACATCTAGCTTTTGGTATAAAAAAAAACACTGAATTTTTTATCTACCAAATATGGGGGTATTTTTTTCTTCATTCCTACTGACTCTTGAATATCTACTCTCTAAAACAAACCTGCAAACTGCAGAAACAAAAGTCCTGTCTGATTGTCATCCTATTTGTGCAGAGGCATTCCTATGCAAGAAGTCACCTAAGCAATGAATGATTAAAAGCACAAACAAATGAAAAATGGATAAGCTCCATGGATCCTTTAGGATGGCTTAGTTTCTCCTCTTTGCTGAAAAAAACTTCTGTTCTTAACAACATTTAAAGAAAAAGAGAAGACAACTTCAAAACCCAATGACTTTTCCTATATCTGAACACCATTCTTGCCCCACTGTTGGAATTCCCGCGGACAGAAATGAAGATGCCATGTGCGGAACAAAT
Source organism: Pithys albifrons albifrons (assembly GCF_047495875.1). Classification (NCBI taxonomy): domain Eukaryota; kingdom Metazoa; phylum Chordata; class Aves; order Passeriformes; family Thamnophilidae; genus Pithys; species Pithys albifrons. The sequence goes on along the minus strand of NC_092458.1, from coordinate 95,600,486 downwards.
AAGGAACAGGAAGAAAGTAAATCCATAACAAGGTTCTGTGGGTAGTATCGCAGCCTGAGGAGACACTTGTTGTAAAGCATTCTTCTTTTTTATCTCTCCCACCTCTTCCCCTGCATTTGGACTCTGAAGGCCCTGAAGGAACTCCCTCAAAGCCACAGTCTGAACCAAGCACTGGGGAAGCAAGCATAGGAAGAGTGAGGCCCTTCTCCCTGCAGAGGCTCTCCCACCTGTCTTCTGGGGTTCTTAAACTCAGAACAATGAGCTCCAGCTCCACTAGCACCAGCCCATTACATAGCAGACCCTCCTGCATATTGAACATAATACCTACCAAATTTGGGACAAAAGTGTTTTCTGGTTTTAACCTGCATCTCAAAATGCATGACTAACAGAAAAAGTTTTTCTTTCCCAGCTCTTCAAGTCAGCACTAAGACTGTTGATTAAATTCCAACTTTTGACTCTTTAGTGCCCTAGATGACAACAATAAAAAGCAGAACTCTGCTCTGAGTTCCTATGGACAGTGAGGAGTGGTTTAGGGGAGGAAAACAAAAACCAAAAACAAGAAAAAAAACCCCAACTTGTATTCTTGTAACCTAAACAGATTTTTCCCAAGTCATTGAGATTTGGCAGACATAGAATCTGATATGACCCTTTTTATGAGGCAGAACTGCAAGAAGCCTCTAAAAATACCCATAATAAGAGATGAATTCAATTCACAGGTATCAAATTGCAAATAAATGCTGGCATAGGGCTGATGCAGAAAATGACCAGAGAAAAATTTTACAACATGGAAAGAGGAACCTAAACTTTCCTGTAGCAGTTGCAATCCCCTCAAGAAGCCTGAAATAATGACAAAACCAACCCCACAATCACATAAAATAACTGAAGGGGTAGATCAGAGGCAGGTGGGCACAATTCACCAATATGTTTGAGGCAAGCCTGTAAAACTTATCTCTAAGAAGGGGATTATTAAGTAGCTTGTGGAATACTCAGTTGAACTCTGATTTTCTCAGGAATGGAGACAATATATTTGATCTTCTTTTCATATCTTATTTCTCAGTTCTTCATATTCATATTAAGTGGAAAAAGATCAACCCACTGCTGGTCTTCATGTCAATAAAGCACCTAGTAATGTGGTGGCATGAAAGGAAACAAACACACTTAAGTTTAAACTTAAGTTTAATAAAAGAGTTGACCCTTCCTGAAAAAAAAAAAACTAAAACAAACACCAAACTATTATTATTCTATTCAGAAAGCAAAAACACAAAAGGTATTACAGCACAATACTATACTGAGAGTTCATTAATAAACTATTCAATTCAATTGTGATCTCAGAAAAACAAGATGTGAGACACACTACTCACAGCCTTATTATTATTATTATTGTTGTTGTTGTTGTTGTTATTTTGCCCAAAATACTACTTGAAGCAAGAAGGATAAGCAATGTAATAGAGACTAAAAGGATGCTTTAGTTGAGTAAACCCTGAAGCACATCACTAAGGCTGACATTTCATTTCTATTTCTCATTGTATTAACTGCTCTGAACATCCAATGTTCCCAAAATTAGTTAATTCCCATTTACTTAGAGGCAAGAATATACATCATACATAGACATATCCCATTGCTTCACCTGTCCCTAACCGAACACTTAATGTTGAAGTGAGGTAGAGGTACTCAGTTTTGCCATCAGGTTAATTTTGCTCAAAAAGAGAGATATATTTCTTTATTTCACTGAAAGGACATAATTATATTCTCTTACACAGAAAAAAAAAAAAAAAAAACAAAAACAAAAACAAAAGGAAAAAAACCCACCATGACAGAAAACACATTTAGACATTTCAAAGTCTTAAATCCATAGAGAACATTTCAAACAATGTGACTTCTGGTGAATGTCTTGGACAGGATAAAGCTCTGGCAAAAGCAAGTCTAACCCCACTGATGGGAGTGGAATTGTATGCATTAGTATTAGGCTGACCCACTGTGCAATTAAGAAGAAAGTAAAGGGCAATATGAGAAAGCTGATTTTCACCAAGATAGTTAACACTCACCTAGAGTGGAGTCCTACCCCCAGGCTTTAGACAGATACAAAGCTCTTTATTTAAAAATAAACACTGCTTTGAACCAAGACAATAAAGAAGCCATTAAAAAAAAGTCTATTAAACGCTTACCAGGAAACCTGCTATGGAGGTTAGCATCACAGTTGTATCCATTGAACTGAGCAGTCACTGAAAGCACTTTAATCGTCAGCAGGAGCAGTAACCATACCTGTTCCATTGTAAAACCTAGCAAAACATTAAGTGATTATTATACACATCTGTTCAGTGCATTAAAGATGCTTACTGCAGACATTTAACCACTCAGGTGGTGTTGGTCTCCAGCAAAGGAACTGGGGATAAAGCTCACAAGCTCATGGGAAAGAGGCCGCAGACAGCAGGGCCTCTTTGTCTACTTCTGAGTAATGTGTAATTTCTATTAACTTCTACAACTTTTAATCATAACTTGTTGCAAAAAACGGTACTCAAGGATGATATAAAAGGGGAAAAAAATCCCTAAAATACTTTGATAGATTAGAATTCCTTTAATACTTAAACTCCAAAGACTTTTTTGATATTTCAGTGTAAAATTCCTTGAGAAAGACATTTCCACTAAAATAAAAGTATTGTTCTAAGTCCTTGAAAACCCTACAGATAAATGGCTTGGTGAGAAATTATCAGACTCGAGGTTCTAGCATTAAAATTAGTTCATATCTATTTGCCAAACATTTGTTCTTTGAAGCACCCATACCATTATATTAAGCTTATATAAAGATCTGGTACAGACAATTCCATCTACTTGAATTGTATCTGGTAACGGGATGAGGAGATCAGAACACATGAATTTCTAGTGTTTTGAGCAATTATTCCTTCTAGAGGGAAACCTTCAATGTGTAGTACCTGTAGTATTTAGCACAACCAAAAAAATTTCTGATACGTTTTTTTGTCAAAAAAAATGTCCTTAAATACTGAGGTTATTGTCCATGAATCCAAGTGAACTGACTTTTTTAAAAATTACTTTATAAGATTCTGTCATTCTAGAGAATACAACTGCTTATGCAGACCCACAAGTGCAGCAACATTCTCCATTTGCCTAGACTGGAACTGAGCAATTCTAAGATTTAGGTTTGCTTTCTCTAAGACTGCAGATACAGAGGTGTTGATGATCACCTTTCTTCAAGTGGATAAAGAACATTTGCATACTTTAGGGATGCAGCATGCCTAAATGCAGCCATGTCATGCATTGCTGAGAATAGCTGGCAACAGCATATGGAGAGAACATTTGAGACAAACCCTCACTCTTAACTGGATCTTTCATGGCTATGCAGCAGTCTGAGCTAAAATCTGCTCAGTAATAGAAGGGCTTCCACTAATTTTCAAATCATGCTCACAAAGGATTTAATGCTTTGTGTTGCAATGAAGACCCCTAGATGACATTCCCAAGTAATGTGTCAATGAACAGATCAATTACAACAAAACACTGAGCCAAATTCCTCTAAAAAGTCAAAGGTATTCCCAAATGTAGTCATTGACTTCTGTGTAATTCTGTTTGGAAGTACATGGAATAAAAACGCATAATTGGAAACACCAGCTTCCAGCTAAGCACGCATGCTTTGTAAATCAGGTAACTTTTGCTACCTATCACATCCAAAAGCTGTTTTCCTATCAAGTTCTGCACAACTTTCTCAAAGTGTGACTCATAGCAACAATCCAATCTTCTTTTAGTTTCAGGTAGATACAAAACTCTAAACAAAAGTACTTTTTGACCCTTTACTCTTATTGCATTAGATTCCTGCAGAGGCTGACAGTACTTGAAGCTAACGTTGATGAGGAACTGTGAAAACATAAGAAAGAAAATAAAATTTCTGCCTGGGTTGCTATGAAACCTCTGTATTTTCATTATCTCCTCATCCTTTCCATTACTCTAAGATGGAGAAGGTAATGTTTTGTATGTTTGCTTACTATGAAAATTCATACATCATTTTGAAAGAAACATTTTATTTTTCAGAAAATTGGCATTTCTCCAGTGTCCTGGAGCTTTATCTCGGCTTGGTTACATCAATGCAGTGGCTATTACTGTTCTCTTGTATATGGGCTGGTTCCTGATGTGCATTACAATGGTATATATCAAGGGCAATTTACTAAGATCTAAATCTGACTTCAATTTTCTCATATCTACAGTGGGTTTTTGTAAGGGAAAAAAAATCTGTTTTAAAATAATTCAATAAAAGACGCCACTGACAAAGCTGTAGCTATTATTTTAGAAGAAAAGCAGAACTTAACCATAAATTCTAAAATTTTAATTATTAAACATAACTTAAGCTGCTGCATTTTGGAGCAAGAGGAGATGATTGCTAAGGAACAAATCTGAATTAAGACATTAAGTATTTATAGCAGTATTTCTCTAGCTGTATTCAGAACACTTGAGATTTTAACACAACCAATAACGTCCTACTTGCTTTCTGGCTATTGACTTATCTGCATATGGATCAATATGCAGATTCACATCACCAGTTGAGCTGACTCCTGCTGATTTTAGTTAATTAACTTAGGAACAGGCATTATTTTTCATTTCTCAAGAGAACTGTGGGGCTAGAAAGCACCCTGAGAGGCCATCATCACCCATCTACTCATTCCAGCAAGAATCAAGGCAGCCACTCCTGCTTTTCCAGCCTGGGCTTAAAGGTCTCTGGCAATTTATTTCTCAACAGAAATTTCTAAATCTCAGTCCATCAAAAGTGTAAGCATCCTAACCAAAAGATTTGTACCATACTGATATTGCTGAACATTTCATCCATCAAAAGACAAAATAGTAGCAGGAACGTCATAACCTTATTTTTTTGTTTATGAATATGAAATTAAAATTACATTTACAAAAAAGGGAAGATAGTATGCAAGTGTCAGGAATGGGGTGATTTATAATCCAGGAGTCAAACTCACATGGAAGATATTTGTCCTTTATTTTCTTCAACCTAATATATAATTCTTTTAGCCTTTTTCAAGGAATACTGCTCTTGGTGCTTTTCAGAAAAAAAGGGCTCCTTTGGTCTAGTAGCAAATATCTTTGGCTGTTAAGAAGACTTTCATGATTACAAAGATGCCAACACATACTGCAGAGGAAACGTGACCTCTGTATCTATTAAACTCTCAATTGACAAACTTATACCAGGTTTCACGAATGTACCAAGAGTCAGGTTCTGTGCCGCATATCATTGAAGAGCACAAAGAGGGCAGAGTTGCAAAACGTAGTCCTCAATTCAATTGTTATCACTTCACAAAGCCCTCATCCCTTCTTTGATAAATTTCACTCTGTCAGGAAGCCTGCAAAGAACTTTCAAGTAAAGATATTTATGATGTAAACAAGACAACTTTTAGCAGTCAGTTTAGGAATTTAATTCCACAGAAAAGCTAAGGTTTGACTATCTAAATTCCCTCTTTTTTTCTCTCTCGTGACCTCATATTCATTTCTCTTCTTTCCATCCTCTCAGAAAAGATCTTCAAAAATTTTCCATTGTCAACAGCATTCACTGATTCTGCCTTACACTCTTACTGAAATTAATTTGTAAGCCAGCTCTGACTTACACGTATATTACTTACTTCAAATATTCATCCTATATTTTATGACACCTTCCTATAATCACCTGCTTACTCTAGATTTTTCATTCATGGGGTGTGCAGTTCTGCAGAATAATATAGTGATGTTTATGCTTTCTGACTGGATAAGACTTTCATAAATACAGTTAATAACAGTAATAATGAAAACTTCTCAAAGAAAATGATATATGTGATAAGCACATAATGAACCTGGTGGAAAATTTATAAGTGTTTTTATACATATCTAGTTACTGCCTAAATGTTGTCTAGCAATGTACATTAGGTGTCTACAAGTAATGAAATAGCAGCATTACTTCAGCTAAAAATATTTTCAAATTATCATTACATGGTTCAACAAGTGCTTCTCAGTCATCTCATGACAAAACAGTTTTTTTGGTTTGCATTCATCTTGCTGCCACACTTGCTTCTGCGTGTGCACTCAAGTTGTGAATAGTTGTGAAGTGCATTAACTGAGCCGTTGTCAGGTCTTCCAGAATCACTCTGCCCCTAAACACATTTGTGTGTTAGTGTTAGTGATCATTTGCCATTACTTAAAAGTACTCCAGTGAAAAAGACCCAGAAGAATATCTCTCTACCTCAAGTTCATGAGTAGAACGTCCTCTTTTAACTGAAACATCCCATTGCAACGAATTATCCAGATGGATTTCACTATTGCCTTGCAATTTATTTCCTTGGGTCTTCCCATGCAGATAAAACAGGACTTGGATCTTTACAATAACTGTTTTGAAGATAAGCCACCAAAAGGTGATAATTGCCTTTTTTATTAGAGAAAAAAAGGGCACCTGAGATGCAAAGGACTTTAAGATACATTTCAATGATAAAATTTTCTTCTGCTTGACTATAGTATTTGGTTGTAAGACTTTGAAACACAGCATATCTTTTCTTGCCGATTTCTGTGATTTCAGACTCCATAGTGCCATCCCATTCATTTCTGACACCTAGCAAAACCTGCAAAGCTGAAAAAATAAATATATGCAGACACGCACATACACATATATACATGACAAATAAATACACACAGAGGCACACAAATGTATCTTGAAGTTCAGCAGTTTCCTAAACAGAGGACTAGAGATGATGATGGATCCAAACCTTTGACCAGACTGGATGTTCCCAAAATTACAGTATTTGAGGGCTCACAGCACAGAAATATGAGAAATGCAATACTTTGACATCTGTGAGGAAATACAGCTAAGAACTTTGGAAATCAGTGCACCCCAGAATGTAAAAAAGAGTTGATTTTTCCACCAACAAAAAGGGTAAATAGTTTTGTTTTAAATAGGTAATCTCTCTCTTGTAGCTATTCAGAACAAAAAAAAAAAAGCAGTTGCAAAATACATGAGAAAGACCATGCATTAAATACACACATGTAGTCAGGCATCACTTATTTGACCCTAGAACTTGGCTTATTTTCTAGTCATATTTCCCCTCAATTCTTGATGTGTAAAAACAAGAACTCTGGATCGGCTTCATACTATATCAGATTTGTAATTAAATGTTGGATCAAAGTTTGGATCAAAATTCTACCAGAACCAAACAGGAGCTTTGCCCAAGAAAGTCTACATGATAGCTGAAGTCTCAAATGCTAAGATGTTTCGTGAATCAAGCAGGTGCCCACAGTGTCCAGTGTCCAAGGAAAATGAGACTGGGGAACAAATTCTGCAGTTAAAAAAGAAAAAACAAACAAACAAAAAAAACCCAAACAAACCAACAAAAACCAACATACAAAACTTTTGCTTTGGTTCTAAGGTTTAAAAAAATCTAGTTTAAGTTAAAAGAATTCTGGTTTATTTTCCAGGCTTTTTTCAATAATGTCTTTCACAGAATCAAAAGGCCAAAAGGTCTAGGAAAGACAATTATTTTCCACAAAAGGAAGCCACATCAAAATCATTGGACTTCAATCTGGAAGACTTCAAATTTTGACCAGCATGCTGCATGGGCAACTGATATCCAAGACAATAAAATTTTATACAGAAGCAATCCATGGTGCGCTTATGAAGTGAAATGAAATAGGAGTTCTAAACACTGCTGAACACCAAAAGGCTAAAAACTAGATCTGCTTCCAAAAGACACAGCTCAGTATTTTTTCTGAATTTCATTATTGGTAGTGAGAAATAAATGTGTATGTTTGGTAAATAATAGAAGTCTTACAGCCGTGCAGTGCTCTTGAATCTATAACATCAGACATGCTTAGAGACATGCACTCCACCATAAGTCCATCTGGAGCTTCATCTCATACTCTCAGATAAGCAAAACTCCAGCTGAGACTGTTTTTCACCTGTCTAATGACTAGGGGAATTTAATGGGTGTACCATACTGCCAATAAGCCATTAAAAAAAAATTAAACCTTCAAAATATTCATTATAAAATTTTAAACATTGTACCTTAGTATACACATCTGTCTTCATTTCATTTTTACAATAAATCCTTGGATGCACTGAGGCTTTTTTAATATTTCTGAAAAGGAACTAAGTTACTGCACGTTTACAATATGAGAAGACAAAGAGTAATCAAGGGAAGAATATGAGTATGTAAAATATTTCTAAGAAATTTACACAAAGCAGCATAATATTTCCTTTCAAGGAGACAGACCATTGGGGAAATAAAGTATAAATAAATCTAAAGAATTATTTGTTGAACAAGCCAGAGATAATTACTTACTAGATTTGTTTAACTCACTCATTTAAGGTTGTTGAGGCTGTGTTTACCTGCAATTCTGTGCTAAATATCAGTTATTCCAGCTTTTCTCATATCCACTAGTTAAATACTAATGTTCTTCAAAGGTGCTACTTTCTCTCTACACTGTTCCATATTATTTTTATTATAGCTATGCTTAGTGATAGAGCAGTTGAATTTTATTTTAAATATTGCCTGAATACTTGCTTTGCAGTCCCACAAAAGTGACTTCAATAGTGTATTTATATCTCTCTTTCAGATACTTATTTTAACGATCTAAGGAAATGCTACTGATTTCCAAATCATGTCAGTCATATCATACAAGAAAAGTACCTAAATATGTATCTGAGAGAAAAGATAAAAAATTTTCCCTGTGCAAAATTATGTTTTAACTCCATGGTTCACAGACACCTCAATAAAGTGTGAAAACACAAATCAGCTTTGAGTTCCGCACAAAAACTTATGAAAGGACACCTCCAAAACCTCACAGAAAAGACGGATTTCTATTCTGTTCTTCCAACCTGCATCAATTAACCACTGCTTCCCACAGGACATTCATGCAGATATGAAGCTCAGTAAGTTGTCAGTGAAAGCAGATTTGAGAGGAAAACAGGTCTGAAGGAAGTGATTTATGGTGAAAGCTTTGGACCTGAATTAAAGAACTTTGAACAAATTATCTCCTCACTTTCACTCTCTTCATATTGTCTACTGCATCAGAAAAACTTTGACATCAACAAGCAGCCTGAGAAAAAAGAAAGGAAATTCTGCATAAGATTTAGAGACTATTGCAGTGAGTGATCTGAAAAAATCATTGTAGCCCAAATGTGGATGTTCTTGACAAAGAAAAACTTCCCTTTTATCATTAAAATTCACATAATTTGACTTTTTGTGCTCTGTATTTCTCTAATCTCATGGTTTCACTGTTAAATTCTTTAAAGCAACTTCATTGAATTCAACTGAAATGCCAAGAATATAAACCAACTGAAAACACTGATAGATTCCCCACTACATTTCTGACTCATATCATAAAATTAAAATAAAAATCTTTTTGGATTTCCACTTCTCACTTCAGCTACAAAATGCTACAACCTGATTACAAAACAAGAGCCATCAGTTAACCACCAGCTGTGCCGCACTTACACAACATCTAGCAGATATAGAAGTATCTGTAATGAACACAACTACTTTAAGATATTGCCTAATTAATCCAATACTGAGGAAAAAATGGGCTGATTTTGCTCTATTGCAGCTTGTTTACATTGTGTTGCTCTTCCACTTTTAGTGCAAACATTACAATTTGAAAATCCCTGTGAGACTAAAGAAGGTCCAGGCTCATCTTGGACTGAAATAGAAAAGAAACAGTTGTCTCATGTCACCTGCATAAGGAGTGTTCAAAGAGTGTCTCTAAAACTTGGAATGAAGATACTGTTCCTAAGCATAAATGCATTCTCAGCACATACACGTTTAGTGTATAGATTTCCTTCTCAGACCACTGATCATTATGGGTGTTCCATTAGCAAACAAATTTAGAGAAACTATCAAATCATTTTATATAGCCTCTGAAGTGCCATCACATGCTACTGGCCTTCAGTTGCCTCTAACCATGGTGTGGATTCTAACACACTGATCTAGTGATGAGATGCTCTTAATCCTACTGCATGACCATAGAGCCCTGCAGTCACACAGGCAGATAAAGATCTAAATGAGTATCATTCTACTTAATTGCTCTTTTTATGCTTTTGAAGACAGAAATATAAACATAAATCTTCAGTAAAATAATTCTTGATGTCACTACCAAGTAGATTAAACTGCAGCCATCTGTTAGCAGCTTGAAAAGTTACCAGTAAAATAAGATTTACCTGACAAAAAGCAGCAACAGTTTATACCATCATGATTACTTCAATTTTCTTACTTTTAGAAACAGCAATTAAGCAGTAAAGTTGTAGAATAATGCTGCAGTTACAGTACAGTCTTATCTAATCCTCAGAAGTTAAATGAATTTGTAGCAAATAATTCTGCTAATATCTTGCTCAAAGAAAGCATGTAATACCACAGATTTCATTAACTGTGAAATGAAAGAGCACTTACACTCTTTCCAGATTTATATTTAAAAAGAAAAACTACTTCTATTGTGAAATAGAAAAGACTCACTTATGGATATTTCTTCCACTATGTTCCTAGTCCTTCTCATAGCCATTTGGTACTTAAAACGGGGTTTGAAGTAATTTTTTAGCCAACCTCTAAAACAAGCCTAAGAGATACTGCTTAATACCTAGCTGAAAGAAAACAAAACATTGTGCATTGGTAAAAACATTCTTTTTGAGCAGGAACACGCAAGCAGGGCCAACACTCCTATCTTCTGCAGCTCTTAAAGTTTTTCCCCACAGTACACAAAGCACTCATAGTAACTATGTCAATTTGGACTGTATCAGTTCATCAGCTTAACTGAAGACTTGATTTCAAATCCCCATGATCTTCATTCAATAATATATTGCCATTATTATTACTTTAAAAATAAACAAAGGTGGTGCAATTATCATGTCCAGTCCGCTTTGTGACTGGAAACAATGTAATTTCCAACCGGCGAACCCATGTCATTCAATTGCAGTGGAGCCAGATAAGAAGTCTCGCTTATCAAAATTTTCTTCCATCAATGCAATGATTGTGGGAACAGATGGACACCACAAGTTGGGTAACATTGTTTTTATCAAGCAATTGATTGTTTCCCTCCTGAAAGCAACATGAGCGGCTTTGACATACATGGACAGCCTCGACATTACAGAGGGTTTGTAACCTTCCTCCCCTCACATTAACGGAGAGAGTCTGGCCTGAGTACCTTTAGGTTAAAGCTAAGTTGTAAACATTGGATGTTAATTGACCTTCATGTTTGCAACAGCCATCCCCTGCACACTTTTTCCCCAACAAACTACCACTGAGATTTCTGAGTGGGGTTAAATTGACAGGTGATAAAGTAAGAATTTTCTTTTAAAATTAAGAAATAGTTTGACATTCACCAATATTTTAATAAGTTCTACTTGGCTGACATGGTGGGCACTTACCCAAATCCCCTGTAGCTGTTGAGTCAGCTGTACTCCATCTATCCCGTGCTCCTGCATGTGATCAAGTGTTCAACTCCTGTGCCCTGCAGAAGTTTTTCAGAAAACATTCTGAGCCTGTGGATAGGGGGAAAGAGATACTCATTATGAAAATTCTTTTTAAAATAGGTCTAGATTTCAGATGGGAAAATTTGACAGGTCTCAGAATACTTTACAAGCCTGTTCATCATCAGACTGAAACCTGAGTAGGATCTTTATGGTGGCTTTTTACAAACCTCTGCCTCTTCTTTTCTTGCAGGCTTTTGATCTGCTTCTCTCCACTTGTATGAAGATCTCCAGAGACCATGTGGGGCAAACAATCAACCTGGAGAAATTATTCTGTCATCAGCTTGTTGAGGGAAAACCTTGTCTGCTTGAAAAGAGGGGTGGGAGGAAGGAGAGAAATGGAAGCTCTGAGATAGGATCAGTAACTAAGCTGCAAGGTTATCAATGTCCCGTTGTGTGTTGTGAGAAGTGTCTACTTTTTTCAGCTCTGGGCTAAACTCATAGTACTAAACAAAACAAAAGCAAAAAGAGTGACATTTCACGCTGTGATGAAAATGTGATATAGGGGTGTCATCGTGAATACAGGTGTCAACAGAATGGTAATTACCAACAGGACATCAATGCACACAAAGCCAAGTGCACACAAAGGCAAAGATCAAGCTGCTAGAAACTAAACCTGCTTTGAGGGAGCAGGTGGAGGTGTTTAACTCCTGAATTTTGGTTTAGGGTTTTGTCCTCCTTCCACCCCCTCCCTTCAGTTTATATTGCAACCACCTATGCCAGGAAGCTTTGTTACACCTTTGGCCAGGGAAAATAGTAGTTTATAGGCTTTTGCACCATAGAGATAGCTTTGCAGTGCTTGGATTTGTTGGAACTTAGGTCAGTTTTTAGAAAAGTCCTGCCTCTGCCATGCCTTCACTTCAGCCAGCTCCTCTTAAACATCAAAGTGCTGCAGAGCACACTGTGTACATTCATTGGTAATGCAGGCAGGCCCCAGAGCAGCCACGGCAGAACCAGCAGTGACACTGTGCACTTACCCATTTTATCTTCATCATCCTACAATGTCAGGGAACTGACAGAGGAAAGCAGATTTCCCTTTTAACACTGGAGCGTCACAAATTCATGCTTCAATATCTCAATGTAATACTTATTTCAAAAACAAGTGCATTTAAAGCACAGTCTACCCTTCAGTTGGTTTCCAAAATGGGAATCTCTGTTTACTTTGAATTATTATTTAAGACACATAATATCAGGAGTCATTCCTTGCCCTTTGGTCTTCAGATGAGATTATTTAAAACATCTAATCATCTCAAAACACTAGCAGCAAACACAACTTATGCAACATCTGGGTTTCCTCCCTCCACAGTAGGCACACAGTGAAATCCTGGCCCAGAATGACAGCTATCATCCTATCTTTCCCTTGCTGCACACTATGCCATTCAACAAATAAAGGAAACAAAGCACAAGGCTACAGGACAGGTCCTTATAACCCGAGACTCACTCAAAAAGCTGGCTACCAGCAGGTACACCTGGAGGAGTGGTGGCTGTGCGCTGTTGGGAGACACAGCTCTCCCCACAAGCTGTGACAGCAGGTTAGCTGAGAAGGAGGAGCTTCAACCTGCCCACACATGTGAGCAGAAGGAGGTTAAAAGCTGTCTGGGCAGCACAGCCCATAGTGGCTGCATTGCAGCCGTTGTAGCCTGCAAGACCAGCCTTCATCCCAGCAGGTCACAACAATGTCATCATCATGGCTAGGCTTCGCAAACGAAGATTTGAGAAGGGCATTACCCACGCTTGCTGCATGGTGTGTCTCCATGAATCCCGATTGGAGGCCAGAGTGGACCATTGGTGGGAGTCAATATGGCCAAGGCTGAGGTGTTGTTTCAGGCAGTCCTTGTATCTCTTCTTCGGGGATCCTCTCCTGCGGCGGCCGGTGGCGAGTTCACCATAGAGCACAATCTTTGGAAGGCGGTGATCCTCCATCCTGGAGATGTGCCCTACCCAGTGCAGCTGCATTCTCAGCAGCATGGCCTCGATACTGCTGACCCCTGCCTGTTCAAGAACAGACACATTGGTCATGTAATCAGACCAGTGGATGTTTAGGATTGAACGGAGGCAGCGCTGATGGAAGTGTTCAAGAAGCCGCAGGTGGTGGCGGTAGATGACCCAGGATTCAGACCCATATAAAAGAGTAGACAGTACAATGGCTCTGTAGACACTAATCTTTGTACTTTTCTTCAGGTGTTTACTGGACCAGACTCTTTTATGGAGTTTTCCGAAGGCTCTGTATGCCTCTGCTAGCCTGCTGTCTATCTCTTTGTCAATCTTACCGTCTGAGGAAATGATACTTCCCAGATAGGTGAACTGCTGGACTGACTTAAGCTCTGAATTGCCTATGGTGATGTGAGGATGATGGAAGACTTCTTGAGGTGCAGGTTGGTAGAGAACGTCCGTCTTCTTCAGGCTGACTTCCAGCCCAAAATCTCAGCAGTTTCTGCAAAGCAGAATGTTAAGCGCTGCAGAGCTGCTTCTGTGTGAGCAATGAGGGCGGCATCATCGGCAAAAAGCAGCTCACGGACAAGGTGATTCAGAGTCTTGGTGTGGGCCTTCAGTCGCCTTAGGTTGAATAGTCTTCCATCGGTACGATATCGGATGTTGATGCCATTTTCTTCATCGAGGTCTGCTGTGGCTCTTTGGAGCATCATGCTGAAGAAGATTGTGAATAGAGTTGGTGCAAGAACGCAACCTTGTTTCACACCATTGGTTATTGGAAAGGACTCAGAGAGTGCATCGCCATATCTGACTTGTCCACGCTGATCCTCATGTAGCAGGATGATCATTTTGAGGAACTTGGGGGGACATCCTAAACGTTCCAAGATCTGCCACAGGCCTTTTCTGCTCACAGTATCAAAAGCTTTGGTGAGGTCAATGAAGGTTATATAGAGACCTTTGTTCTGTTCCCTACACTTCTCTTGCAGTTGTCTGAGAACAAACACCATGTCTGTGGTGCTCCTACAGGCTCTGAAACCACACTGGCTTTCAGGTAGAACTTCTTCTGCAATAGTGGGTACTAATCTGTTCAGAAGTATTCTTGCAAGGATTTTACCAGCAATGGAGAGCAAAGTAATACCTCGGTAATTTGAGCAGTCTGATTTTTTTCCTTTCTTCTTGTACAGGGTGATAATGACTGCATCATGGAGATCTGGTGGTAGTTCCCCTTGTTCCCAGCAACGCACAACAAGCTCGTGGAATTTGGCATGGAGTGCTTGACCTCCATGCTTCCAGATTTCAGGTGGAATTCCATCAACCCGAGCTGCCTTGCCAGTTTTCACCTGTTGTATGGCCTTGAGTATCTCTCCCATAGTAGGGGCTGCATCCAATTCGTTTCACCGGTTGTTGTGTAATGTGCTGCATTGCTGAGCCTTGGACTACACGGTTGGCACTGAAGAGAGTCTGAAAGTGCTCAGACCATCGGTTCAGGATGGAGGTTTTATCTGTTAGAAGCAGTTGACCATCTGCACTGAGTAGGGGGCTTTGAACCTGGTGTGTGGGTCCATACACTGCTTTCAAGGCCTCATAGAATCCTCTTTGGTCACCCAAATCTGCGCATAGTTGTGTCTTTTCTGCTAGGTCGAGCCACCATTTGTTCTGGATGTCTCGAAGTTTCTGTTGGAGCTTACTGCATGCAAGACGAAAGGTGGCTTTTTTTATACGACAAGATGGCTGAGCAAGGTGTGCTTGGTGAGCAGTTCTCTTCTTCTTCAGCAATTCCTGGATCTCTTGATTGTTTTCATCAAACCAGTCTTTGTTTTTCTTGGAGAAGAACCCTAGGGACTCTTCAGAGGACTGCAGGATGCAACTTTTAATATGTTGCCAAAGCGCATCAGGAGAGGGATCTATGGAATTATCTTTAAGTGTAGTTTGAAGGTTTACCTGGAAGCTGTCTCTCACTGTGGCTGTTTGAAGATTGCTAACTTGGAGCCTCCGCCTTGGAATGCCGCCTCTCTTAGGTTTGGGCTTGAAGTGGAAGTTAAGTTTGCAGCGCACAAGGCGGTGGTCTGTTTGACATTCTGCACTCGGCATCACTGAAGTATGATGGACATCGCTGACATTTCTCTGTTGTACTAAGATATAGTCAATGAGGTGCCAGTGCTTGGATCAAGGATGCATCCAGGTTGTCTTCAGGCTGTCTTTCTGCTGAAAGATAGTGTTGGTGATGGTGAGCTGCCATTCTGCACAAAACTCTAGCAGGAGGCGTCCGTTGTCGTTGCAGTTTCCAATGCCATACTTGCCCAGGACTCCTTTCCAGGCTTCAGAATTCTTACTTACTCTGGCGTTGAAGTCACCAAGGATTATGATCTTATCATCTGCAGGAACATTTTGGGTGAGGCGGCGCAGGTCTGTGTAGGATTTTTCTTTTTCCGCTGGGTCAGCTTGGAGAGTTGGGGCATATACGCTAAAAGGAACAACATGTTGCTTGTTGTGTAGAGGGAGGCGTAAGGACATAATGCGATCGGAATGACCTGTCGGCAGATTTTCAAATTTGGAGGCAATGGAGTTTTTAATCATGAAGCCAACTCCTGAAAGATGTCTTTCGGTTTTGGGTTTGCCTGACCAGTAGAGTGTGTAGCCAGCACCATGTTCTTTAAGGCTGCCTTCCTCATGAAGACCAACTTCACTGAGAGCAGCAATGTCAATGTTGAGCCATGACAGTTCGTGGGCAATTAGAGCAGAACGACACTCAGGACGTCCACTATCCCCAGTATCGAGCATGGTTCTGATGTTCCAACATGCGAGTGTTAGTTTGAGCACACCTTTGCAGGCACGTGTATGCCTTTGAAATCTCTTTGGTTTTGTTTGACTGCATGGAAGATGCCGGTTGGCCGCGGCTATCCAACCGGGTGTGGAGATGAGCTTTGTTCAGGCTACCTTTGCTAGGCCCCTCTCCATGTGGAGCAAGCAGTGCTGTCCCTAGAAAAGGCTGCTTGGTCATTCAGGATGCTGCCGCAAGAGACTGTCATCTCCGGGGTCAAGTCTCTAATGACCCATATCCTGAACCGCCTGCATGCAGGGTTGGGTCTGCGGCTTCCAGCTGCTTCCTATCACCTGCCGTTTTCGACCCTCACCTGTCGCTACAGGGCTTTGCAATGTGGGTGAACCCTTCAAGCCTGCACAATGGAGTTTTTAGGTGAGGCACAGCATGCGCAGAACTGGCCCCACCCTTTACTCTTAAGGTTCATCTGCCTTGGCCTAGCGAGCTTGGACGGTGACAGCGAATACCTCAGGACGTAGGTTTGGTTAGAGTATCCTTCTCTTAGATGGATGGCCTTACAGGGCTAAGCGAGCTCCATCTGCCCGGGTTTGGGGTTGGAGTTGTCCTTCTCCTAAGATGGTTGCCAGACGGGTAGCGAGCCCATCCTGCCCGTGGACACACTTTGTCTGACCCTTCAGCTGAGACCTGTCTGGCATGGGAGACCCTACCGGCGGCACAAACCACCTCCATCATAGCTCTCAACCTCATGAGGGCACGCAAGCTTCTCCCCCGCGACAAGGGGGTGTCCCCGGAGAAGTCACAACAATGTACCCCTATGAAAATCATCATAGATAAACACCTCTCTCACCTTATCCTACTCAGGGAAACAGTGATTACCTAGATGTTCCCAACACTGTGGGGTGATGGGCTGATTAAGCCTTGAGGAGTTGAGAGAAACGCCTGGAGAGATGCTCCCAGCCAAGGACAAAGAGAGAAATGCCTGGAGAGATGCTCCCAGCCAAGGACAAAGGCTTTCAAACTGATAAGATTAACAATTGGTGGAGTGTTGTTAAGGAATGACATGGCCATCCTTTGCAATATCTTCAATGACCACTCAAGGAGCCAGCACCCTCAGGCATCTGTATCACCCCTCATCATTTACTTAGTCACACAAAACCACATGAAGAAAGAAAACAAGGTATAAAAAGTGTGAAGTTTAAGCTCAAGTAGAGGGGGGAAATGCCATGTGACTGTGAGGTAATTGCTGGCAGCCTGTCCTGCCTCCCTCTCTTGCAGAGGTGAGAACCATGTGTTTTCTACACTCTATACTTTACTTTCTTAACTTTACTTTCTTACAAAGCTTATTCCTTTATACATTCTATCTTACATCTTATGCTAACAGCTACATTGATTCTTACTCTATAAGCACCTTCTTTACTATCTAACAGTAACTTGCTTTACACTTTGCTACTTTATATTAGTTATTGTGTTCTTTTGCAGTGTGCAGTTTTATTTTTCAACATGTATGTTGATGAGAAGCAGCTCTGTTCTTTCCTTTTGCTTTGTGTTACAGAGAGAGTGGTGTGCAAGCTATTTTATAGCCTTATTTTATTGAAAGAGTGTCTAGATAAGTGTTTTAGGTGGCTGTGATTCTAGTTAGTAGTTTTTGTTGCTAGTTTCTCTCTGTCATGAAAATGAGATATGCTGTTGTATTGAAACTTAAGTTTCGTGTGCTTGTCTCTGTCAAATGTGTTTTGCGCTGGTTTCTTTTGGGGTCTTTTATTATCAATTAAATACAATCTTGCATCTAAACATTATCATCAGCAACACAAAAGCCACAATAACTGTCACATACTTGTATTAATAAATGTTATTTAGGGAGTTGTTGTGGGGAAAGTTCTTTTCTTGCTATTAAGTGTGGCCTCAGAGCAGAGGTTAGAAATCTTTCCAACTTGTGTGCTGTCCGTAGCCGATAGGCAGCGTTGGGAAACATAAGGCTCTAATTTTCTGGAGGCGCTTATTGCTAATAATTTCTCCCTGGCTTAAATGAGCTCCTCATAGGGGAGTCAAAAATCTTTCCAGCCTGTGTTCTGTCCTAGTTCGGCAGGCAGTGCTGGGTTCATAAAGTTTTGATTATCCCAAGGGCGCTTATAGCTATAAACTTTATATTAATACAGTTAAGACTAGAAATCTTTGCATTTCTGTCTCACTCCTCCCTTTCCCGTGACACTATACCCAAACAGATTTCACAGCCTGAGAGCACAACAGTTTTCCCCTCAATCTATTAAAACCTCATAGGCAATGTGGGCAACAGCCCTAACAAGTTCTAACAGTATTTAACTGCTTTTATTGATAGAAAGTAATCAATCAACAAATCTCTGCACTTAGTAGAAACAGACCCTTCACTGTTATCTTACTGTATGTATCAGTGACCTGAAGATATGCTGCATATCCTCAAAAATCCAAGGTTTTTATAGAGAATGCAGTCACTCCATTGCTATATAATGTTATTTATCTATTCTGTACATTTAAAATAAAAATAAATCCCTGAATTCTTTGATACAGAAAAAAAAATTAAATAAACCTGAGTATTTCACTGTTAATCCTTGAAAGAATGTGCCCACAACTTTAATCTTACAGTGTGTTCATAAAGAAAACTATTTTCACTCTGTATAATATTCCATAGTTTTGCAAGCTTTCTGTATGATTTCAAATAGTTATTCTGGCCAGAAGAAATATAAGATCACAATTCTATTAAGAGACCACAAAGAGCTTTCCAAATGTATCTCATTATAAATAAGAGACGTCTTGCTCATTTCCAAATTAAAAATCTGTCTCCATCCCTCAAATTCCTCTGATTGTCTCACTCATATTTTATGTATTACTTGAAATCAGACAAACCGATTCTTTAAACAGTAATTTTAGAAGAGTTACAAATATTATCAATTAGTCCCTAAGGAACTTTCTTTTTTCATATAAAAAGATACAACACATAAGTAAAAACATTTCTTCTTCCCTTTTCTCCAGGATTTAGAAGGCCCTACACCTTGCTGCCCATACCTAACTACCTGTAAGGACATAGAGAGGCTGCAAGAGAATAGAAAAATTCAATAGAAAAGAACAAATTGCAAATAGATAGGTACAAATATTATAAACCAGTCCACACATAAGCCAAAATCTACTGTTGACTTGCCCACAATATAACTTCATACCTTACCAGATTTGCATCTCTTAATAAAAATAAGATAGACAAGATTATCCCTTACTATGAACTAAAAAAAAAAAAAATCCTTGTTTTTATCCCTACTATTGTCTTATATAGAGCTCTGTCATTGTCTTAAGCTTGCATCTACCAAATATAGACAGTCTCACAACTTCACTGTTAGTGTGAAATTCCACAAACCTCAATTAGATTGCTAGCTTTAAGCACAGAGACTACTTCAAAACAAAATACCCTTCAATTTTGTAAGCCATATGAAATTCCCATGCTTAGCTTAAAAGTGAAATGCTTTGCTGTATGAAGAGGCATTCTGCCTTTTTGGACATGATCTCTGAAGGTACACAGTGTTTTCTTCAGCCTAAATGACCTCCTAATGGAACAATTTAACCAAAGTATATTTCCATTGTTTAGGAACAGATGTTTCATACACAATTAGACAGGTAGCTTTTCTAGTCATATGCCTTGTCTAGAATATACATCAACATCAAATGTTTAAAAACATGTCTGGAACAAAAACAAAAGGATGGCTAAAAGCACAAGACACAAACAAGCAGATTTTTCTCACAAATTAACCTGTCAAAAGTCAGCATATTGTTGGAACATATAGGCATAGGATTATATTTGAAAGTAATCTCATGAATTTTCTCTCTAGATTTTATTATGAACCACATACAACTATTACATCCTCTCTTACATATCTCTTTTGTACCCAGGCCTACACTAGTACTTTCAGTTCTTCTGATAATGAAAGTTTGGAATCCTCCAAACACCTACCACCTCCTCTCCAGTTGCCTCATGTTTCTCATACCTGTATTCATCTGCACTTAAACCCCATACACACTTGTTTTTCTAGCCATTTCTCAGTATTAAGTCCACATTAAGCACCTTGGTACAAGCAATTCACATTGCTACCCAGGTTTCTTTTCCAAAACATCAGATTTAACTCAGAACCCAGCTAATCTAGATTAACTATTTATATAATTCTTACTATGCCTACTCAATGTGTGCTGTAGCCACAAGGAAAAAAAAAGTTAAAAAATCAATACTGCATTTCACATGAGAGATTCCTCCCTAGTAATAGACAAATATACTCAGAGAAACACGTGGCTTAAAAATTGTCATGGCTGTTTACATTATTGGCATATAGAGAGAGTGCACACCAGTTTAAAATAACTGAACAGTATTCAACCTCAAAACTCTCTAGTTGACTTTCTGTCTTGCAAAAGCAATTGTAATTTAAATCTCTCTAATGCAAACTGCTAACAGAACAGGAAGCACAAGTGAAAAAAGAATTATTGTGAAATTATACTTACACTGAAGCAACACAGAACCCAAATCCAGTTTAGGCAGAATTTTACCAACAGCAAAACCGTGACCTGAACAGACAGTAAATAACCCTGGCATCTGTTTCATCTGGATATAACCTACAGAACAGAGATAGAAAAATCCCTGTTAGTTTTACTAACACACAACAACATACATCAAAAAAACAACATATTTCGATATTAGCAGAGGTAAATGTGAGTGAGAAATGGTTGTGGTTACAAACTGGGAATTGGAATAAAAACACATGCAAGACTTCTTCAAATTATCTGGCTTTATGAAAAATTGCCTGCTCAATGACAACAAATATATTCTCCTAGTGCTTTAGAGTAGAATTAAAAACACTAATTTCTTGATTTAAAATTCCACTTTATTTCACAATTTGCTTAATTTTTAGTTTTTTAGTTTTAGATGTTTAAGTCCCTACTGGTAGAACCTACATCTAGTATCACAGATGAGCTTAGTTCACCACCTGTGAGTGTTTTGAAAATGAGTCTTCATATTGGAAATAGCAGACCTGAAAACCTGCTGTGAAAATAAATCCAGAATTAAACTTTTGCTGGGATTATATTGAAAATTTTTATTCTGTCCCAAATTTAAAAAAAAAAACAAACCTTGTTACCACTTCTTTCTTATCTTCAGACATAGAGAGTTGCACTGTCCAAACACAAGATGCAAGTTTGTTTTTAAGACTCCCATTTCCAAATATACACACTCTTTGGTAGCATTAGATGAATCCTAAACATTGCACACTTATGGGTATAACTGAGGCACACTCCTTTTAGAACACATTTTCACCTCCCAGCCAAACCTACAGTCCCTATTCCTTTCCTTTAACAACTAGATTATACTTAATCTTTCAGCAGTTAGAGTATTTTTGGTTCTACTGAGACCTGCAGATTTTCAGATGAGAAAGAGAGGGTGTTTTAGACCTGAAAGGAATATTAACCTGGTCCTTTTGCTTTACAGCATAGCCTTTTTCCTTGTCTCCCTCTGCCATTAGCTTCTTCAACTAAATGCAGATGTCACCAGCCTTTCTTTAGCAAAGGGAAATAAGTGTCCCATTAAGTACTTAGAGGAGTGGACAGATTCTCCCATTCAGCTGGTTCCCTACACACTTGCTGGTGCTGAACAGCAAATCTTCTATTTCTGAGAAAGGGCTATCACAGAGAGGTCATTTTCCTCTAAGTGGTTTCCTTATTTCATCTGTTCTCAAGTTTAGTGTTAAGTTGCTGAAAGATTACCTCATTCATATGATTGGGAGCCTGTTCGCCTCCAGAGTGTAGGGTGAATGAGGCAATAATTATTTGTTTGAAAAATACAGGTAGTTTAGCTTGCATTGCAAAGAAATATGCCTGAATTTGCCATTATTCCAGGGATGAATCCTGAGACCATTATTTCCTTTTCAGAGTCAGGCCCTGCTCATAATGGTGAAAAATCACAAGCAGATAGTCCCAGTCACTGCTTCCGCTCAGTAAGAACCCAAAAAGAACTGAAGCAAAGGGGCTGCCTGACCAATTGCTGCTGCAGACCATGCATGCACCCAGACTCTGGGGCTTCTCCAAGGAGGAAAACAATCTCAGAGTAAGGTAGGATGAGAGTTTAATATACTTTAATACACCAGTGAAGTTCCCCAAGCCAAATGGTTTCCCCATCACCTTCTTTGGTGTAAGCGCGATTTTGAGTTTTATAGTGTGGTTTATATTACAGGAGAAGCTCTTCTGTTTGTTTGGTTTATTTTTTTATTTGGGGGACTGGGGGAGAGAGAGGTTAGAGCTACTTTTATTCAAGGAAACAAAAAAAAAGCAAGTGCAGAGGTAGTGCAATAAATGCAGAGCTTCTCGTATTTCTTCAGTCTGAGGACAGATTTCTAAGACCACATTCCATGAGCTTTTTCCCAGGTCAATACAGCTGCTGATATGGTTACTAAGACAACTTTCTATATTTTAATGCAAGATTAAAAATTCAAAGCAATAAGACCATTAAGTATTGGAAAACTCTAATAAAGGAGTGAGAAAGAGTGACAGAAATCAGAAAGATTTTTCCACAGAAGAGGCTTGGCCGATTCCTCCTAGGCTGGACGTGCTATCAGAATACAAAAACAGCAAAGTGCCTCTAGGAAGGAAAAAGCTCACTACACAACTTCTGTGAACTGGATTTAAGATGCATGTTCATTATTTTGCAGAAGGAATGTTCAGCAGGATCAATATGCCATCAAGATAAAAGAAGAGTATAAATTGTCCTGAGAGTTTGGTCAGAATTTTCTTTACTGTCAGCCAGGGAATTAAAAACAGGGTAGGAGGCATATTAAAACTGTGCTTTTATAAGCTTAATCAGTAGTCTGGAAAATGAGTTTCACAAAGAGATAATGAGCTCCCAAATCATAATTTGCCAAGGGTGCATTGATTTTCACTCATCTTCAGATCATTTACAAGCATCCAGCACGAGAACACCTTTCTGCCCCAGGTCCCCACCAAGCAGGGACATGTGCCAGAACAGAATCCCCTTGCACAAGGAGGAGTTACCCGTTTAAGGGTTGCATGTCATGCATTTGTATCTTGGGCATCTTCACAGATATAGCAAAGATCTAATCATAATTGTTTATCACAAAATCGGTCATGCTTGACACCACTGTGGCTTTACCAAGCCCATAGTCCCTGTTCTTATCCCCCTCCACTCTCAGAAACTATTACGGCATTTACCTACTACATAGGAGAGCAGACTGAATGTCCCTCCTCCAGATCCACCTTGGGGGCCCCTCCATTAGGTCAAAGGATGAAATTTACTCCTGGGTTAGTGGCAACAGGTTTTGTCCCCACCAACTCATACTGAACTGTTTGTATGAAGTCTTTAATTGTCAACTATAGCAAATTAGAGAATAATCCTGCTCAGCACATGCTCTAGATAAGTGAATAAAGCACTGTCCCTGAGAAATGGGACAAAGTTGAAATAAAGCTCCCAGGCTAGAGGGGCATTAAAAGTAGGTCTTCTACATCTTAGTCAAGCAGCCACATCACTGGATCAACGCAGATGAACTACTGCAGAGGCAGGGCAACAAAAATTTGGTATATGTAACATCACAAGAGTGATAACAGAAGTTAAAAAAATAGTATTTTCATTCAAGTTGACATTTCATTTCTTCTTTCATGGCAGCACACAGACACCAGATATATCTATATATCTATATATCTCTATATCTATATAGATATAGAGATATATATATATACACACACACATACACATTCTTGCTGATGTGAATCAGGCTTGTTTTCCTCTCCCATCCAAAATCACCAATCCACAAATGTCCTATGCTGAAATGATTGACAGGATTTTTCCAGAAGAAAGGTTGGAATTTGAGGGAACAATTTTTTCATCCCTATATTTTGGATTTGGAGTTAACACTGATATGTACAAAATTCAACATTAACTCTTTCTCACTTGTTTCACCCTCTAATGCTTTCATCTTATTTGATTGCAACCCCACTCTTGTCAGCAAGTTAGACTGACTGGGTATTAATTATGCAATGTTCTTTACTGTGTAGCAGGTACAATTTTCTCTTTTAAAGAGTTATCTTCATCCCAGGACCTGGTTGAATTCCAAGTGAGCTATTTGTTTGTCAGAGCAAAATTTAATAAAAGATGTTTATCTTTAAAAGTTATGAAGAAGTGGGGGGTAGTTCCTATCTTTGGACATTCCCTTTCTTTTAGCCATTGTCTCACAATTCTGAAGAAGTCAGACATTCTTTAAGTTGCTTGTTTCAGTAAAGAATGAGGATGAGGACCCTTGCCATAGTAGCTGGGCAAATAAGGCCAGATATTGGAGATACAGGAGAGCCAGAAGGGAAGGAATCTGCATTAAGTCCTGTTACTTACTCTCTTTCTTGTATTGTTTGAATCTGTATTTTTAATAGCACAGTTTATCACACACAACCAGAAACAAGCTACCCCCAGTTCTACATTGAGACAACTCAAAGAACTTTTTTCATTAGTTGAACATGCCCATCACCAGATCTCACTACACGTGTCTGAATTGGTAAGACCACTTCCACTACTTCCCCCTGTGACCCGCTGTTCTCTAGAAATACTCTGAACTACTTTACATGTGAGTGACCACGCACTGGAACAGGTTGCCCAGAGTGGTTGTGGAGTCTCCCTCAATGGAAATATTCAAGAACCATCTGAACACAATTGTACACCATGTGCTCTAGGACAACCCCGCTTGAGCAGCAATGTTGGACCACATGACCCACTATGGTCCCTTCCAGCCTGACCCATTCTGTGATTTTTTTCTCATCTTTGTTGTTACATTAGAAGTGTCTGCAAAGCAACATCTCAGAACTGAAAATGAAAGCATACTGTTGGTACAGAACTACACACCTTAATTTTTTATCTTCCTGCAAGTAAAAGCACTGCAAAGAGCTACAAAGTTTAAGCTCTGAACTCCATACTCATTTCCTGGAGAAAACATGGAAGAAATGAATGCTTGCAAATCTTCATTAGTCTGTACATTATGGCAAGATACTGTAGGCTAAATATCAGAATTGCCTGTTAAGTACCATAGCAACAGATCAAAATATATGCTACCAAACTAAATGAAACCATTGGAAAAAAGAAAAACAACCCAAAACATTGTGATTGAATCTACTCTAAAATAATCCATAAAATCAAGGGGTGAGGAAAATATATCCTCCCATGAATTACAGCTCCACTTGATCTATTTCTTTCCTTACTATTAAGTCCACTGCATTATTTATTCATTGAAGTGCTTTAATCAAGATAACCACTTCGAAGTCATTTGATTTAAAAGTACTGTTACTGCTAAATGTAGCAGTAACAGATCACAGCAACTTGCAGCCCACAGTGATGTGCAGTAGCACAAAAAATAGCCATGCTGAAGACATGTATTGCATGGTTACAACCAAGAAAGTCATTCTGTGGTGTAAAAGGAGATTTATTTTTTTTTAATAAAGAAAAACTGTTATGAGAGACAGCCGTCTCCCTTACACTCAGCCCCAGGACCCTCGCTAACCACCCTGCACCACTAACCATAGTTTGAAGGCTTACTCTGCAAGACGAGACCAAGTTTAACTTGAACATGTTCTCAGCACACAGCCCTACCCATCGGGAGCCAGGCTATAGCAGTAGGGAACCCCAAGCATTTTTAAAAACTTATCCAATGATAAGGTAAATACATGGCATATTTACATGGACAAGACACCACTTTATTGTGGCTACACAATTTGCGTAAGTGTTGTCATGATTTTGAGTACAGAGCAGCGATGGCTGAGATGATGCAGGACCAGCCACAGATTAACATTTGTTAGCAGCTGCACAATTCTAACATGTTATATGTAACATCACAAGAGTGATAACAGAAGTTAAAAAAGTAGTATTTTCATTCAAGTTGACATTTGATTTCTTCTTTCATGGCAGCATACAGACACCAGATATATATATATATATATATAAATATATATATATATATATATATATATATATATATATATATTTATATATATATATATTTATATATATATATACACACACTTACACATTCTTGCTGATGTGAATCAGGCTTGTTTTCCTCTCCCACCTTTTTAGGTAAACTGGATTTGTGAGATGCCTGGACACTACAATGGAGAGTAGCACTATACTTCTTATAAAACATAGTGAAGTTTCCTAAACTTCGACTATGCTTGTTGATGTAAAGTGCAAAATAAATGCTCTATACTCAAATAACATGTCACAAGTTGTGAGGTTACATTGTTTGAAGCAGTCTTGACGGGATGAAACACAGTCAACAACAGGCTATTTCATCATAAAAAACAAGTATCAAGACAATTTTAAAATGTATTTGGCTGAAAGAAATATTGCCAGGTTAAGATTTTGTTGCAGTTTTTCCAAGTTATTTTTAACATTATTCAAAATGAAAGAACTATAGGTAAAGTAATTTTCAACAGATGTTTTATTTCTTTTTCTACATATTTTCACATGTGGCTGGATAGTTTCCTGTACTTTATTGCGTCTAAAATACTTATTCTTTTTGCTACTCTTTTTTAAGCAGTGAAAATAAAAATCAGATAGAAGGGACCAAAACATTAACATGTTGGTCATTGAAAATCTCAAGTAAAATGTTAAATAAATCATTAAAAGAACGTCAAAATTTGGGCTTTTTAGCTTGATACATCTGAAAGATTTTTTCTTCAGAAGCTGAATTCCACAGAACATTTGGAACTTCATTTCCATTTCAGTGCTGGAGAAATAAAGAGACCATTTTCCCAAAATAAGGGTAGGGAGGTTCTCCTGTGAAATGCAGAAATCCATTTCTCAGCCAACTGGCTCCATCAGATTTCTTTTTGAAATCAAGCCACTGAGAGATGTAAAAACATTGAACATTCCAGCTAAATTGGAATACAGACAGTTTTAAAATTAGAACATAGAAGAGAACATATTAATAACAATGGGTCACAAAACAGAGAAGCAGCAAGAACTTTGGCAATGTTACTCTTGAATAAAATACAAATGAGAGCTTCAAGAGTCTTCTTGTAGCAAAGGAGGGCTGCAGACCTATGATTAATTTTAAAGAAATATTGGAGATAGCTAGAAAGCTCATGTCAGATTGCAGAGCTGCAGAAACTGAAGAAAATGTAAGAAATCCATTCAACACATACACAAAAACACTTTCAAATAAAACTTTATCCTTATGCAATAAATCTTTTTATACATAAAAATATTACTCTCCCCTCAACAGGACTTGTGTACAACCTCAGAGACGGTCACATAAGCAGTAAAGAAACACATTTTTTTACATCAAAGTAGGTGTAAATCCATGGCAACAAAGAGTAAAAAAATGAATTTAAATAAAGTAGATGAAAACTCTTGCTAAAATAAACTACAACTCTAGTTTTTATAATTTATATTTATAATCTAGTGATTATAATAGTCTCTGAACAGATGCACCAGGATGTGATCCTGTGTCTGTTTTAAGGCAGTATGTCCACAGACTACGACCACGCTGGTAGGCTGTAGCTTAAACTTACACGTGGGGAGGAAGATCATAAACAAGGCCTACTGTTTTTATGCTTTTTCCACATAGGCCAAATCATCTTCAGCTTTACTTTCAAACAAGAGTAATTACGTTTTGTTTTTATTATTCTACGCAAAAAGCTGCTCTCTCTCTAGATGAAAGGAAGCTACTTGCAAGACATATACATTTGGGAAAATAATTGTGCTTTGGAGAGTTTGCTGTCTAGTTTAATGCCAAACACTATAAGCAGGGATAAAAATAATCTGTAGAATGAATATGCAACATAATGCACAAGTTAAAAAAACACACTAAAATCCATTTTTCTTAAATAAATAGCAACCTTCTCAATTCTCTTTCAGCTTTGTATTTCTCATTTCTTTCACTGAAAGTTTCAGTTAAAGAACTTTATCTAGTTAAAGAACTCTATAAAATCCATTCATTATTATATACTCTTTCTATTGTAATAATCCTATATTTGTGACAGACTGCAAAAACAGCAAGATGATAACATTTGTCCCAAAGACTTAATAATTATATTTGCAGTATACGAGAACATATGGATACAGACAGGACAAGACAGAAAAGCAATGAGACCCCAGCCAGCAGCATGAAGAGTTCTGGTCCTTGGCTGTCATTCCTTGAGCCCTTCTCTCGGGGCAGCAAGGGAAATTAGCCCATTAAATCCCTTGCCCAGCCATAGCCCTGGCCCCTTGCTCACACGCTTCCTATGCTTCCTGTTGCACTGATGCATCTCTTCTAGGAATAGAAATGTCTTAGACCATGACCAGTCCAGTCAAGATGTGTTCAGGCCCTAAGGTAAAGGAGGTTTAATAGGGATGGAAACAGGTAAATTTAAAGATACTTGCTAGGATTTCTTCCCTGGCATGAGAGGAAGGAAAATGATGAAGATACTTCTTTAAGATTTAAGCAGAATGCTTCACTGGTAACGGGGAGAAGGCAATATGCTCAGTACTGAATGAGGAAGGAGCTATAACATCTAAAGCTATGAAGGACCTTGGTAAAGAGAGCAGTCAGGGCAGAAGAAGGCAGCAGCAAGTCAAGAAAGAAACAGGCAACACTGTACTTCCAGCCTGGCACTGTCAGCTGAAACCATACTTTGGCATCCTAGAGGAGTACAAGCAGAACATGAATGCACTCAGCACGCTGATTGAAAATGATGCAGCCCCATCTCTGGAACAAGACATGGACTGTAAAGACAAGAGCCATCTCATTTACACACCAGCTAGGAAAAATAGATTTCACAGAAGGGATCTGCAGTACTTAGACACAGCCTGAAGAAAATCACATTAACACAGATCAATACACCTGTGTATGTATATCAATGTTTGAAAGTAGTTACTTCCAGAATTCACTTGCTTCTACTTATACTCACATTATTTCTCTGCACACAGTAAATTGTAGCATTTCATCACTTTATTTCAAAGATCTACATTAATTAGTATCAGATGAGGACTCTCAGATTGTAAGCACCTTACATGCTCATATTGGGCTTAGACAAGTTTCCATAATGGTGTTATTCAGGAAAGAAACAGGAACTATACATTACAAGAGAAGAACAAAACTATCAGCATAAATACCTAATCTGATTTATAAACCATAACTTTGCAAGGACAGCTGACCTTGCGGGCAGATTCCTTTACAGTAAAGGTGCTTGTTCCAAGGATATCAAACAGCATGCAATTAATGATGCAGACAGACTTAGCTTTCAATAAGTTTCATCTGATTTCATTTATTGATTTAAGTTAGCATGGTAAATTTATGAAGAAGTATTGGAGCTAAGATATACTTACAGGAGTAATAATTAGGCCACACAGTTTTCCCATGCCCTAAAGAATAAGGCCTACCAACCAACATAGCACTTCAGACCACTTCAGTTTTCTGCCTAAATATTTATGTTAGGAAAAATTTAGGCAGAGACTCAGGTGAGAGTATTTCTGTCCATATTCATGATCTCCTAGTAAATAGTTGATGAAGTAGATCTAGTGGTTCTATTAGATTAGGGAATCTTTTATTTACATGATTATTTTATCACCTGTACCCTTTAATTTATTTATCTGGGAGAAAAATTATCTCAGCTTAGATCCTGCCTAAGGCCTTTTAAGCACTAAGGAGAAACACAGTAAGTTGGATGTGCCCATCTGTCTTGCATAGACCAGGACAGAGGATAGGTGTTTGGAACCAAGAATAAGACAGAAAAAAAAAATCATCTACAAGCAGCACTAGTACAGAGAAGATGGCAACATAATCTAGTACTTTGACAAAGAGGGAAGCAGGAAGGCAGTGTAGCACAGGCAGTTAAACAATATTATGACTGCTTTCCTCAATATCCACATTTCTCAGTACTTCCAATATTTAGTGTCTTTTGTACCCTAAGACACTTCTTTGGAAGACCAGACTTTACAAGCGTCTTGAAAATTTCTCTGTTTTTAATTTATGTGAGAAAGTAAACCCCATGCAGTCACCTTTCTCAGTTACAGAAATTCAGAAACTTTCTAAATCTGTGACGGACCAGATGCACCATCATCTACCTCTTTTTTTGGCAGCCAAACTCTACTGTAGCCACGCAACTGGACTTCCATAACTTTCAGTGTGGTTTCTGTCTGTGACCAATTTGACTTAACTACATAAACCAAGGTAGATCATCTTCCCCTGTTTTTCACACACCAACCACCACAAGCTGCCCTGCTCTCCCCTAAGCAGACCACAGCCAGCTCAGGTCACTACTACTATACTCCACTATATCCACATAGACCTCAATTTTAAGTTCTCTGCTCACATCCCTTTCTTTTGAGCACTGCAGTTCTCCACCCCTCTGCTTTTTTTGTCACATTTTTACCATATGTCAGACAATAGCATGAACTTCTGCACTGCATAAATGCATGAACAAGACCCCACAGAAATCAGAGCAGAGAAGTTGAGTCTCAGTTAAGAGTGCAACCAAGACTCACCTGCTCTAATGTGAGACAGCAGCACTAAATACTGTTGACTTTTCAATCTGTGCTCCCATCAGAACAAACATTTTCCTTCTTCAAGACAACACAAAATGAAAGGAAATCCACAAACAATAGAGAACATCCCAATAGGAATCAAATTTGGTTGTTTGCAGAACTTGCATAATTTGTATGTTTCTCTGATACACAAAACTAGTACCACTGACTTTCATGAATTTAGTTTCACATTTTTCTGCAACACACTAATGGAGTCATTCCTTCTCTTTGTGCAATGCGTAAAGGAGATTTCACTGAAGGATGAAATGTTGTGTTAACATGGGCAAATGAATAAATTTAATTTCTACAATTCCTCCCTAATTTTAAAATTGCTGGGGGAAGCAAAAAAGAAAAATAAGCTTTTCATTATCTGAAACATTTTGCAAGGTCATAGTTTCTCTGCACTTTCATACAGCTGTACAATGCCAAACCATTCCCAGCCTTGTTCCAAAGCCTCTGAAACAGTGCTGCAACATGATGACCCAAGCCAAGCCACCGGTTCCAGTGCCTCTACAGCCAAGCTTTTGCACTGCCACCATCTCTCCTCCTGTTGCAAAGGAAAACATTGCAACACTTGCGTGTTTCTACATGTAGGACTGCTGCAGATATCTTACTGCCTGACCGGGCTGGTACCCAAATTCATTATATTGCACTAAGATTTAGAGCAAGATTTTTCATACCACCAGCAGGTTTCAGGTTTGTAACAACAAAGCATTCAATAACTGAAATTCCAGCTTTTTCGGTTTTGTCAGTCTTGCAGAAATTGTCTCAAGTGCTGCATGTCTATCAGAAGAAATGGCAGGCGTACCACATGTTTCAGACTCCAGTCTGCAGAAAACCACAGTTATTATACTTCTAAAGGTCTTAGGCCATCAAAGCATTCATTGTGCTCTGCAAGAGAGAGAGCAAAGAGACATATTTTCTGTCAGAATCTACCATAAATACTAACATTATTGTTCCTGTAGAGCTAACACCCTAAACAATTAGGCAAGTCAAACACTGGTTCCCAGGACCCGATTTCTCAAGAAAGCACTGACAAAGACATGCAATATCTTCAGGCACCCGAGTCACCTAGTGCCTGGGAGCAGCAAAGGGCCAGCTGCAAGCCAGGATCTCTGGGGGCACTCAGCAGCAAGCCCCAGAGACTGGGGCAATAGGCAGACCCTGGCCACAGATTCCATCAACAGTCATGAACAAGTCAACCAAGGAATCACATCCAAGGTACATCAGGGAGCCGTGGGTAGGACCGCACAGAGCTCTCTCCAGATGTCTGACTCGGCTATGAGTCAGCCAGCGAGGCCACTGTGCACGCCCAACCACGCAGAGTTGGGGAGGGTCCAGCGCAGTGCTGGGGTTGGGTTGTCACGGGTCAGACAGGTCATTTTTTTCGCCCATCAACCACAGGTCTGGACCTTCCTTTCCAGCAACACCCAAGGAAATGCGGCGGGGTTCCTACTGCCATTTATCAAAGCTGCTACCCCCATGTCTCTCGCAAAGGCAGACAGCCTCACGTGCCTGTAATGCACGGCCAGCCACTCATGCATGGGAGAGGTGTAGGAGCCCACCACCCACAGCAGCTGGCCTGCTCCCAAAATTAAGCTGCTTATTTATCTCATCAAGCAAATACGTAAAAATACACCCCTGAGGTTGTTATTAATGTTTGACTTTATCAATAATTCAAAAGCTCAGTTTAAGAATTAACTGCTCTTAAGTTCTTAAACCAGATTACTGAATAATCAGAAATATCCTTACTTGTCATTATTTTATACCAGAGGAATATAAACACATCAATGTCAGGGACTCCTTGTCATGCTGACTAGTTATCCTAGTTGTCAGCCTTTAGATGAATTCACTACTCCACATTCCACTCGTTTTAGCTACAAAGTACCTATGCCAGGGCCCTGGAAATGCACTCACAGGAACCAGTTAAACAGGGACATTGTGTCATCTCTATGTCAAGTGTTCTTGCCAAGAAGTCTGTTTGCTGGAGTTGCCACTAAAACCTCCAGGAAAAACAGTCAACGTAGATGAAGTAAAGGCACAGCAGGGGGGAAACACCATGAGCAAAAATCTCTTACATGAAAACTGGTATTGTTCAAAACCCTTCAAAGTACCAAAGAACAAAACCATCAAGGCAGTGGCAGAAGGAAAACTGACCACAATCAGATACTACAAATGCCAAAACCAAAGTTCTAACTTCTCTGTATCATGCTCCATAGCATGAATTCAATTAATGGTATCCCCACCATAATCAGAAACATTTGTATGTTCCCTCTCTAGGGGGCAATTCAGCCTCAGAACAGCATAAATCTTACTTCTCACTTCAAATCAATATTGAAGATCAGAGAAACTACTGTAATGTTCTAGCCTAAACCTCTGCATGATACAGACCAGAAAGCCTCCCCAGCTATTTCTGTCTTACATTCTAACTCCTGCTTGAACAGTTCAGTTTATTTCATTTTGTAATCTTAGTACTGGTGGGAAAAAGAGCAAAATAGTAATCAGAGTTCTGGGTCAATGGCCAAAAGTGGCTTTGATGCATGCATCCCCTATAGCATTCAGGAATTAATACACATTAAAGAAGTGGCATGTGTACAGAAACAGACGCCCTTACATTCATACAATCTTTCACAATCAGTTTTGAGAACTAACATCTCCTAGAGTACTTATCCCTAACAGAACAATATTGATACAAATACTCCAGTGATCAATACAGATTCTATAATTAGATGAACACTGACAAACACACAACACTTAGTCATTCATAATTAGTGGTGTAAGGCACACGACACTTAGTCATACCTTCTTAGTGGTATGTCTCTGTGTTAAGTACCAAATCAACAGAAAAACTGAGTGTAGCAGAAGATACCAAAATGGTAGAACACAGTACATTTGATCATAGGAAAACTCCATTTTGAAGGGATTGAACATGACAGTGGCCCATGGAAAAAAAACCAAAATTCAGTTGCCACCATTAAGATGGAGACAGAAACATATCATGTAAAGCAGAGAGATATTTTTTTTTTTATTTCAAGGCCAAAGTTAATCCAATAAAGCTCAGACTTCAGTAATAAGTACAAATCCAAAACCACCATGACCTGTTTGGAACAGCTTTCCTTTGAGAAAGGGAGAGGTTTAAGCAGGAATTGCTCCCTATAACTTTTGCTTCTGCCCCTAGAATCTGAGACTAATTAAGAGGCATTATGGAAGAATTTCATCTATAGCCTTATTTGAATTTACTGTGCAAACTACAGCATCACATTTTCAATAGCTGAAGAACTGATTGTAAAACTGATTGGTCTTTACAGTAATAAAATGGGGTTCAAAAGTTAACTGCTGGACCTAGCAGCACTCACTTATTCCAAGTTTTTTCAGGCACCAGCTTTTAAACACTGCAGCTCTATAGAAGAGATAAGAGTTCAGACACAAAAATAAAGGAAATAATTGCAAAGGAAAGCAAACTTTGTGTCCTTCAAGATCAAAAAGACTAGATAAAAAAATCTGATTAAAAAAATGTACTTCATTATGGAATACCAAGATATTTGAGGCTCAGATAACCTAAATATATGATGAATGAATATCCTGAATTTTGTTACCTAGAAATAGAATTTGAAAAATGAACAAAAAATCTTTCTGTATTTGTTCATGTTTAAACTCCATTAACTTCCAGGAACTGCTGTGCTCTCAATCAGGGAGAATACACAGAAAGGACACGCTTACAAAACACAAAGAAAAGCCCTTCCGAGTCTCAAAATTATTTCTGTAAACCCAAAAGCAGTTGTTGAAATATGCCTAATTTACAACGTTTTACTATTTTTCCATTTGTAAAACTAGACTTAAAAGACTCAAATGATAGAAATACAGCAAATTTGCACTAGTAACATCACAGAAGATGAAAGGTACCATCATTTTTAGTATAGATTCCTTGGATAAGGATCACGACATTTTGAAGCAGCTATTTTGAAGGCCAAGTTCTGCATATTCATGTTCTTTATAGAATATAATCTATTGAAAAAAATGACTGAACTGTGGTGAGTAAAGGGCATGTAATACTTTGCTTACAAAAATATAGTTGTAAATATCCAATTACATGTTGATTAGTTGCATATAATTACACAATGTAAATACACATCAAATAAAAATTAATATGAATAAATTTACATACTATATGGTTTCTTATGCATGGCAGCTACTGCTCACATACCCTTGCCATTCCGTAAGGGTATTTCTTTCTGTTATTTCAATGAAAAAGAAAGCATAGAATATCCAGCAAAGCACCAGCCTGCCAGCATCAGCTGACATAGGGCTGTAAATACCAGGGGAAATCCATTCAAGTAGTGAAACAAGCACAGAAACATACACCCAAGTATTAAACTTCTGCCAAGCAGCAGAAGAGTGTGGTTCAGTGGTTGGATATTCCTCTAAACCCCACATCACCAGGATGGAGATTCATTCCTCATCTTTGCCTTTCTAGATTTATTTCACAGCCTTAACACCTGGTTAGTGTAGTTTTTTTGTTGGTACTGTGAAAACAAGCTTGTGTGCATTCAGCTGCACTGAGCAAAGATTCATATCCTAGGTGAGAGACAACTCAAAATTCCATTCCCACTTCATTATTACAGCACATATAAATGAAACAAAACACAAAGCAACCATCCACCCCACACAAGCAATGGCAATCCTATATCATCAAAATGTATTCAAGGAAACAGAGCACTAAGTATATTTCCATATGTCAATACGCTTACAAAGCTTTCTCAACAGGAGGCCTCATCATACTCTTCTAGCAGCCCTTCCATTATGATTGTAAATAGTACTGTCATTATTACAATACATTTCTCCCAGTCTGGACAAGCAGCACAAGCACTGAGACTGCTGAGACAGCCCTATCCAAGCAGGGAAATGATAGCTGTGCCACATGCCAGCAAGCAGTGACAGAGTCTTTCTGTAAACTAAAATGCCTGCAGCCATAACTACTTGCTGCAACACATAAAGGCTGTACTATTGTATTTGCACCTCTGTAGGTCTTTTCCCCTCTTTTTCCTTAGCAGTAAAAACAAAAAGCCCCAAGGCTGTTTTTCTGCAAGATAGGCAGAGAAAGGTGTTTATGTAACACCTCATCTGCGTGATCAGTGTTTCTTTATTTATAAACTGCATCTCCCCTACAACAGCCAGAGCAAAGTACAGCTTCCTTCCTATCCTGCTTCCTACTCCAAAACACAGAAGACAAAGCCAACTTTTAAGAGGTCTTCCCCAAGGGCTTTCAAGATGTTTGCTAAAAGAGGACAATATTTCCTTCACAGAGCTCCACTATAAGTAGGTTTTCACAGCTCTCCCACTCTCCCTGCTGGTCTCACTAGAATTCAGTGCAAGTTGAGTCAAGCCAAAGCAGATGCAGACAGCATATTGCTTTCAAGGGAAGATCCTAAACCCAGAGAGAATCAGAACTTCAAAGGTAACTACTGGGCTTAGTCAGGCACTCAGTAGCTGAATTATCAGGACTGAGAACCACACCAGCGTCTGGTTTTGTGTTAGCTAAACCTAGGCCAGATGCATATAATCAATTCACATTGATTCCAGGAAAAAGCCCTGACAAGAAGCAAGTTGGCAACATGGACCCCTGTGGAAGCTCTCACACATACTACAAAGAGCAAACAAATCAGCAATATTGTATCTCCAAGATTAATGCAGTAGGAACCCTGCAACAGACCCCCCCACCATGTTTTCACTCCACAGTTCATTTTCAAGCCACACTCATATTTCACACTTGGCTAGGATGTGATGGTCAAATTTTGGCCTGAAGCACATTCCTCAGGTTTATTGATTTCATAAAACATTTGGAAATTAAAATAAATATCTGCTTTCATGCATACCAAGAGGGGCTTACACAAGCAATATTTCAAAGCAAAGATGTCTGCTGTATGCTTATTCCCTATTAAAAATATTGCTCCCAGAACCTACTACAAGGTGAAAAAGTATGTCACTGAATTTAATATTCAACCACTTTGAACTTGAAAGAATACAGCACATCTTTGTCCCATCCATTCCCTGAAACAGTGGCAATGATTGTCCATCAGTTTTGTCTAGCCCAGATTTCAACCTCTTCCATGATTAAAGTCCATATGTTCAGGCAGTCTCAATCTCTGCACACAAGAAAAATTATTAATCACTGATTACATTCTGGCTACAGACATCATCAATCTCCTCTTGCAAGCTAAATATTCATGTCCATCATTTGGCTACTTTGGGCTACTGAAAGCAGTACTTTAGAATTTCAAGATAGTTCATTTGCACTGAATTTGTTCTGCTGGGTAAAGAGCTGAAAGGTCTGCAAGACTCCTCAGCTTTCAAAATCAGAGTATTAATCAGATGTGCAGAAGGCATAACATTGCAAACTATGAAGATGGAAGTAGGAAAGAGAGGAATGATTGCTGGCCATAGGGCCTTCATTTCTTTCTTTGCACTAGGATCTTGGCTTCACATGCTATGTATGCATGGCTTTAAGTCCTGCGAAATGAAATCAAATGTGAAGGAGAGGATTCCTTTCAGAAAAAAAATTAGTGCTACTCAAGCCTAGCAATGACATTAAAGGAGTGTGGCAATTTCTCACTTACTTTAGATGTTTCCTATTTAATTGCTTAGAGAGCTCCAAATGAGACCCAAGACAGGAAACAGGTAACAGTATATCAGGACATAAGGGGTCTACTGGGAATCAAAATGAACCCCAGATATTCCCATTTTAGCCATATCATTGCACAGTAACAAAGTCAGAACTAGGAACAGGTATTCAGCTGCTATTCAGCTTAAGCCCAGTTTTAGTAACTCCAATAAAACAGGATACAATTTAGAAGTAACATCGTCTTAATTCTCAAGTACTTTGACAAAAAGCAGCACTAACTGAGCAGCAGAACATTGAGCTACTTCTATATTCCTAATCTCTTTAACTTCTTTTTTGAAATATAATTGAGGACACTAACATCACTTTAGTTAGACATGTCAAGCTATTTGGAAAGCAAAAAGAAAAATAGAACATTTTACAGATCATTCATATTTGAATGAACACACAAAACAACTCTTACAATGCCCTTGGACTAACACAGTGAAATATTTTGACAATTCTTGTTTCTCTGTGACCAGTGAGAGCAACTGCTCTTGTGTCAAACTGCTGTCATGTAAACTATACTACAAAGAGTGTTCACAGCACAGTGTTACAGTCCAACTTCTTGCACAGTTATATGTTGTGAGATTGCTTGCAAAAAGTGAATTTCTGAGCAATCCAAACTGCTTCAGCTCTGTGAGAATCATGCAGATACTTCAGCTTGCAAGGACACACACCTGCCGTTTGTCCGTTAGGCGATGGTCACTCCTTGCAAATTTTTTCATGAGAACGTCTCAACTGCCTTCCTGATCTCTGGGCATGGACCTCAAAACATCGGGATGAGATAATACAAACACTGGACTTGTGAGATATAGGCTTTTAACCAATTAGAAGTTCTAGGGTGTTGGGGTGAGACCTTTCTAGCCAATAAGATGTACCTCTAACCCTATATAAACGGTGTGCTGTGTGAAATAAAATGTCTTCACTTTGAATCTCGTAGATTTGTACTGTGAAGTCCTTTCCGCGAAAGTTTGTTTACTTTAGTTATAGGGCCACTTGAAGATAACAGAAGTTTGGGTTTTAAGGAACTGGGAATATAGGTGGGCTTTTCTTCTCAGCTTCACCCACCCATATGACCTTCAGTCACTACTACATACATGCATCACACATACCTACACTACAGTCATTGACATGGCCTGTATACATCCATGTCAGCTTGAACCTATGGGAGCACTGCTAAAGTATCCACCTTTGTTCATGTTATGACAAAAATAACACTGGACAACATAACACATAGCTGCACCCTGCTGTTAGACTGACAATTGGTGTTGCAAGTATTCTTGTTCCTGTGCTTTGATCCCCTGGTAGCATTGATGGAAATGACAGTGACAGAGAAAATATGAAGGTACAGATCAGCATGTTCACCAGAGGAGCTGGCTAAGATAGATAATATTTCTGTCTCCTTCACAGTGAGTTGCTCTTGCTGCTGCTACCTGTGACAGCCCATCCACTTGACACAAACAACATAACTAAATTAAATAGGTATTCCTAGAAACTCTGCTTTATTGATCAGGAACATTCATTTAACATCTGTTTCTTTGGGAATGTCAAAGCTCACTTCTGAAAAGCATAATACATTCATAAAGGCATAAACTGATAACACTATTTAGATTTGTATTTTTTCTACAGTGCTATTTAATGACTCACTGTAATGCTACAAAAAGCTTATTTTAATTAATCTGATCTTATTCCTTAGAAGGAGAAATGTCCTTTGCTAGCAGCATTTCTAGTTTGGAAATGTGAGAAAAGAAGATAGGCATGAAAAAAGACAGAAAAAAACCCAATCCATTTGTGGAAGTCCATGGGAAAAACCTATGTCAGTACAATATATGCTACCATTACATTTCCTATATGGAGAGTAATTTTGTATACAGAAGCTTCTCAGAGTCAGAACTGTTCTTAACCAGCTTTAAGCAAATGGTGCTTAGAACAAAAAAGGGGTTTCTAAATCTTTTATCTGTATGGGGAAAACTGCAATTAGTATAGCAGTAGCAACAATACATCAGTGCAGGTCATAGAATCAAAATTATTTGGGTTGGAAGGGACAATAAGGATCATCTAGTTCCAAGTTCCCAGCATGGGCAGGGATGTCCACACACTAGAACAAGTTGCTCAGGATCCCATCCAACCTGGCCTTGAATGCTTCCATGGATAGGGCATTGAAAAGTTCCCTGGGCAACCTGTGCCAGTGCTGCACAAGTCTCTGACTAAAGAACTTCCTACTGTCTAGTCTAAATTTCTCCTCTTTTATTTAAAACCATTCCTCCTTGTCCTATCACTATCTGCACCTGTAAGAAGTTGCTCTTCCACTTTTTTTAGAAAGCCCTCTTCAGGTACTAGAAGGTCGCAGTGATGTCTCCCTGGAGCCACCTCTTCTCCAGGCTGCATAACCCCAGCTCTATGTCTCTTGATAGGAGATGTGATCCACTCCTCTGATCATCTTGTGGCCTTCCTCTGGACTTACTCCAACAGGTCCATGTCTTTCCTGTGCTGAGGACCCCAAACCTGGATGCAGTACTCCAGGTGGGGTCACATAGTGGCAGAGTAGAGGGGGAGAATGACTTCTCTCAACCTGCTGCTCACCCCTCTTTTAATGAGTCTAGGGTATGGTTTGCTTTCTAGACTGCAAGCACACACTGTTGGCCTTGCCGAGAGTTTTATCCATGAGAACATCCAAGTCCTTCTCCATAGGGCTGGTCTCAATGTCTTCCCCCAGTTTGTACTCATGACTGGGATTGCCCCAGCCCAGGCACAGCACCTGGTACTTGACCTTGTTGAACCTCATGAGGTTCTTGTGAACCCACTTCTCAAGTTTTTCCAGGTCCATTTGGATGGCACCCCTACCACCCTTGAAGCAACAGGAGACAACATGGGGTATAGAAAATAAAACTGAATGTCTATTCTGAGTATAATGAGCAGTCTGTTTAACTTATTTAGTTCAAAAAACACATACCTGGTATTTCTGAACTCAAAAGAAACCAAATAGCAAGACACATCCTGATCACTGCATTTATTCAAAACAAATACTCTTTGTTGCCTCAGCCAGTGGCTAATTGCCAATTTGTTTCATGAACAAAACTTGACACAGAAAACAGAACCCAGCTATTAAGTATAGAGGGCTACAAAAGAATGCAGGTAGTATTAAGCTTAAGGCAGAACTGTTCTGCCAGCAAGCATCAATGTGCAAAGCACACAAATCCCACCTTCTCTATCTCCTGATCTGAATCTAACTTTTTTGCAGCAGGCTATGTCCCTGAAAGCCAAGTGTATTCCAAACATTTAAGGGCTCTTACAAAAAGGCCAGCGCTGATCTCTTTACTTGAATAATATCCCAAATGGACCCTCATTGGTAACATGATAACAAAATCAGTGTTTCAGTTAAAAGAGTCTTTCTGCTCCTCTGTTCTTCTCTTTTTGTGTATTGATATAATGATCAGAGTCATCAGTATGAATAAGATTTAGAATTCTGATGAAAACAATAAGAGATACTAAACACTTTCTGGCCCTCCCAAATTTGTATTCAATCTCTCCCTTTGTTAAAACTGTAATCACACTCCCATTGGTATTCAAGGGATTTATGCAAACAAGATCTCTTCTGTCAAAAATCATAGCAACTTAATGCAGTCACAGCCTGTTTGGTTGTGTAGATTACTGGCACCAAAGACACAATTTAATATTCTGATTTGTGTCAGCTCTATGATATATAGATCAGATGGTCTTAGCAGAGTCATCTCAGCCATTCTAGCATAAAATGCTGTATCTATATGCAACAGAACCAGAAAAATAAGGAAAAGTAACAGAGGGTGACTTGAAGCTATAATCATAAGGAAATTTAAAAATTAAGCTAGAGCTCAGCCTGTTGCTTAATTGCAAACACAGTACTTGCTGAATATCTTAATTGTTCCATCCATGGAATGTCACCCATTGCTTAAGGATGGACTTAAATTAGTAAAAGCCTGTAGTCTCTACCTCTGTGTGAGTGCTGTTTGTGCATATTACACATCCACCTTATACACACAACATGCAAAGGATTAAAAGGAGTCTGTTATGCAGGTCCTAGACACAGGACTTAACTCTTCAAATCCAGCTGAAAAAATACGTAGTTATAGCTCCAGTGGCTTTGTGCCAGACATTCTCACATGCAATACCATAGCTGCTCCATCACTCAGGGACATATCCTGCCTCCTTTGGGGGCAAGTTGTGCAGTTTGTTTCAGTGGGAACAATTTAATCCCTTGAAGTGAATTGGGCACAATTTAGGTGTGACCTATCCTCATCATGTTATTAACTATTTATAGACAAATCTCACCATGTTAGAGAAATTCTATCTGCACTTGCACAGGAGATCATGTCTGTGCTCACTGTCAGCCTTTCAAGAACAAAGAATGGGTTTCTCTTCCTGGCTTAACATTTGTTCCAAGATCAGTTTGATGCTGTGATAGGAAAAGGGGGGAGTGAGTTGATTAAAAGCTATGATGAAATGCAGGCAATAGAGTGGAGTACCTGCAGTGAGCTGTCACCTCCACCCATCTTCTCCCCAGACAACCAATGGCACTTCACAGGAAATCCATTACATCAGCAGGTCAACATCTTATTGGCTATATTTTGGACACAGTTTCATACCCAATATATACAGTTAAGATAAAAATATACCATTCCCAATGTATATTTTAACTGAGGTAGCCTATTACCAGACATGCAATAATTTCTGCAACTCTCCTGAGTAAAAGAACAATGAGTTAAGATCTGAGTGAATATTATATACATAATTTATATGTATATCTTTAAGTCTCAAAAATATGCAGAAGGCTTCCTTTGTCCACATGGACCTCTTTTGCATTCACTTTCCAATATGTTTATGCCATTGAGTCACACGAGCTGATATGGTTAGAAAAAAAAGAACTTAAATGCTGTTTTGCTAAAAGCAAGTGTTAAACACAGTTCTTAGTGCCAAGATGACTGCACACACACACACACACACACACACACACACACACACACATACAAACAACCCCCCCCAAGTTTCTCATTTATTATCTAAAGCAGAAAAACAAGATGATATTTGCAGGATAAATCACTGATTGTTCATTATTTACTCAACTGTAATGAATAGCTGGTTGCACATAAGGACATTTAGGTATATATACATTACAGCACTTCAGTATCGAGGGCTCATTCTGCCAAGTGAATTGGGGCCAAATACTTAATCAGTATCATTCAAATCTAATGGGACCAGAAATAAATCAGGTTCTATTCCTTACTTCATTCGAGTCCTTATCTCCTCTCTCCATACACACAACATGCATAATCCAAATATGGCATTCTGCAAAAATGAGCCTTATTATTTATAAAAAGAGCCACATTAGAGAAATGTACAGGAGTGGATATAAAAAGGTAACACTCATCCTTTTTTTCGGGTTGGCTTATAAGCTTCTGTATCCACAGGCTGTATATTACTGGTCCCTTTACTGGCTGCTCCATGCACTGATATGATCTAAATAAATCAACAAGCAAAATACAAAATATAATGGTTGTTTGAAGTTTTACTGGTCTCTGTCAAGAGTTGTTACTATGCCTAGCAATACAGAAACACCTACTTTAAAGAGAAATAAAAAGGTTGACTGATTTTGCCCTCTTTAAGTGCCTTATCTAGGATTATAAAATATGAATCAAACTGTACAAACTTGCATTCTTTTTGCAAGCATTAAGAGAGGGCAGCGGCCCTGCCTTACAAGTGCTTTCATCACACTATCTTTATACAACCTTCCTAGGATGCTGACACCTCAATATTCATCTAGTTGGCCTCAGTTTAGCTGCAGAAGTTTCAGCTGCTTTTAACATTCAGTCTAATTAGGGAGACAAAAGACGTTTTCTTAGATGAAGAAGTTAGCTTCAGTGGTGAATAAGATGTTAAAAGAGTAGGTGATAGACTCTTCAAAACAGCTTCTCTGATCACCCTCACTCTGCCCGCACGTCTTTCCAGATCTTAGCTAGTCAACCCCACTATTAACCTCACTCCACACTGAGAATTAGCTATTTATTCTCTGCGTTTGTTCCTTCTCTCAGAGGGCTCCTCCTCCCATACTTTATCCAAGAATCCTCAGACATCTTCTATGAATGTGTATAGCAAAATCCTTTTTCAAGTGACAATAAATTATTGCTGCTGGTTGGCATACAGAGAAGCTCCTATTTTGACCATATAGCATGTTTTTAAAGACTTCATGCTGATGCAGTGGTGTTTACTACAGCC
The DNA here is from genome assembly GCF_047495875.1 of Pithys albifrons albifrons. NCBI lineage: Eukaryota > Metazoa > Chordata > Aves > Passeriformes > Thamnophilidae > Pithys > Pithys albifrons. The sequence goes on along the minus strand of NC_092458.1, from coordinate 95,556,826 downwards.
TTATGACTCAACAGTGGTATTAGAAGTACATCCAAATGACCTCTACAATCTAGAACCTCTCTTTCTAGCAAAGAGCAAGCTCTTTCTCTTGTGGTGTCCCAACAAAGGAGTTATATACAGCTAGATCTCTCTTCAGTCTTTAGCAGAAAACAACCCAGCAATTTATCTTTTAATTGAGAAATAGTTCCTCCTGTCCTCGGACCTCTGTCAAAGGAAAAAAGAATATCATTTGAAAACTACTTTTAACACTATATTTCCTTAAAATTATGTCTGAAGGAATCATAAAAAAAAGAGCTTACAGAAACATCTAAAAATTGAAACCAGCAAACTGTGAACAAAACCAACAAAGTAATAAAGTGCAACAAAATCTTTGTTAAAATTGGCAACCTTCACATTTGGCACAAAGAAAACCAAAAATTACCTGAGTGTAATGCCTTCCACATCAACAGGGTGTTCCTGAGGAATAACAAACTAGAAATATAAGGCTCAGATATTCAGTAAACCAGGACAGAACTTTGAGTGTGAAACAAATCTAAGTTAACTAATTCAATGCCTAAGGACAAAATCTCATTCCCAGCTCCTGCACTTCACAAAATGTCACAACATTCACCTGACTCCTATCAAGCAAAAGCAAATTACCATGACTTCTCTCAGGGCAGTATTAAAGGACAGTGTCAGTGCTTTGTTTGAAAACTGGCAAATGTTGTCTTGTTTTGCTCAAAGTCACCTGTCCAAAGTTGCACAGTGGTAAGAAAGAGGCTGAATGGAAAAAAATGGGAACAGGAGAAGGAAGAAACATTTGTGAGAATACTTATTAAGAACCTTACAGTAGGGAAAGGGGGAAAAATAAAAAAGAGGAAAAAAAAGTGAAACCTATTTTAAAGGTTCAATATTTGGCCTGAGTCTCAGCAGTACATCACACTTGAAAGTGGAAACTCCATCAAACCTTAATTCACAGACTTCAGTTTATTTTGGAGTAGGTGGGAAATGTGCGTTTGAGTCACCAGAACTTCTTCCTACCACACATAAATCTTCTCCAGAGGTCCCACCCAAGCACTGACTGAGCACAGTCTGTCAGATTTGACAAGACAGGAGGCCACAGAATTAAAACTGCTCAATCGGATCTGAGGGTAATCAGACTTCCTACAGCATGACACAGTGCTACGGTAAAGCAGTGCTGTGGAACATGGCATTCAGGCTTAGTAATCAAATAAAACTGTCATTCAAGACTTACTATACTCCTGTGCATAGTTATCCATTATCTGTAACAAAACCTGAACTTATTAAATTACTTCATATTTTCAGTATAATGCTGTTGTTTATTACATAGCAATATGAAGAAATGGCAGAAAGAGTCATTTTCTACTAATACTGAACAAGGAACATTATTAGATTAAGGACAGAACATTACCCTTGAAGATTTTTTGTCAGCTTTGTGCCATTGCAGAACATCCAGTTATATACTTCTCCCTGATGTCTCTTGCTGCGGATTTAAAGAACCAAGGCAAATCGCTCCTATCACTCTTCTAACACTGTGGGAGAGGCAGAGAAGGAAATATGTTAATTTTGGTAACAAACCAGAAAAGTACATTGGTGTCATGTTCCTTCCATTTGCAGAGAATAAAAGGCTACTTGGTTCCCACCACACATCTATAAGATGAGTTAGGCAAAAATGCCCTACAATAAAAAGGGGTTTACAAAAAATAGAAAGATATGAAAACTGATACATGTATAATAGCAGTACCTGGATAATGAACGGGAGGGAAAACATATTTCAAACAGGACCCCAGAAATCCCTTTTCAGTGTTTCAGAGACAATGCATAACTATGGGGGGCAGGGGCACAAAAGTCTGGGGTCTCTGCCCTTACTCCTCCAGTTCCAATCTTGTGTGAGCAGCAACCATGGGGGAAGGAGTTTAGTTACCAGCATTTGTCCATGTGTTACTCTTCTAGTTGTTCGGCAGCCTGTCACAACTAGTTAGCTACTTGCAATAGCTGAGTGCAGAGGCACACAGAGAATGGACAGCAGTGCACAGACACTGCAGAAGTTGCTTTACATGGGATCTTATCTCCTTTACCTCCTACAGTCACACCAAGACAACTGGTGATGTATCAGTTCTCTGGTTCTCTCAGCTTAAGCAACTGAGACAAATGGGAAAAAAGTAGTAGAGGGGCAGAGAAGCCCAGCCAGTTCTACTTTCCAAGTGGAAGCCAGCAAGTTGATCTCAAGCCCTGACAAACTCTACTCTCTTTTAGAAACTCCGTCCATGTCTTTATGATGAGAAAACAGCTTTGCATGTAAGTGCCAGTGATTTACATTTAACCCTACCATTTGGCAATGCCCACACTTGGGGCTGTCCAAATAATCTTTTCACTCAGTGCTTCCATGTGTTGCAGACTCGTTATTCAGAAGCTTTCTGGTCAGACAGCATTAGAAGGTACATCATTTGCCAACAGTATTTGGAGTGCTTAGTATCTGTGAAGAACAGATAGAAGGTATAATCAGAATGCTACAGAAACAAGGATTACTTTTCAACCTTAACTAAGCTTTTTCTGACTTCCAGCCACTTCATTTGATTGAACAATGAGAGAGTTCTGCAATAAAAACCTTCGTCAACTTCAAAGTCCTAATGGGGGCTTCTTAAGCCTTATTCCAAGATCTTGGATCAGGAAAGTGAAGATAGACCCAGGTGAACATTGTCTCAGGACACATGCAAATTTACACAGCTTTTCTCAGTATGCAGGGCACAGGAGGAAGCCACAAAAACAGTACACCAAGGGCAAAAGCCTGATCAGCCTCTGATGTGGATAACCTGAAAAAATAAGGACTTGGATAAGATTTTAGCCTGCAGGCAGAACAGGAGGTTTATACAGACAAAGAATCCAGACTTAGATTTAACGCACACTATAAACACAGCCTGAAATGTGGACAAGTCTTACCCACTTTGGTGCTGACCACTGTCAAAGTATGAGTAAACTGAAGTCATACAGGGCTCTTCTGAGACTCGCAGTGCCCTCAGCCTGCTTTCAGTCCCTGAAGCAAACTTAACAGTGAAGAAAGTTCATCCTTCCAACAGACCTTAACAGAATAAAGCCATTTCTTGCTTCATGCAAGAAAAGACCTTTTTTTTGGTTTCAAAAGTTACAACAAAGAACTGAGACAGGCAGGGAGATATCTACAGGTGCTGAATTAGTATCATGAACGTGAGAAGGTGAAAACTGAAAAGAATAGAGTTTCTGACAAATAGAAGTAAAATGAAACTGCTGCAGCTTGCTCACTGTAATATGCCAGAAAAGAGATGGGGCATTCCAAAGCAAGAGAGAAAAGTGGAGGGAGTTGCTCTATGTGCTATGAATGTGCATCAAACCTAATAAAATTCGAATGTCTACTCGACTGTCTTCTGGACTTTTCTGATTTTACCATATGTTGGAAATGCACATTTGCGCTTTACATAAAATGGATAGTACTTTAAAAACAAATTTGAGGAATCCACAGGGTAGAAGCTGATTAATATTGAGCTCGGCACATGAATTTGTTAGCCTAGTGCCACATGTCTCACTCACACTGTCACACTGGTGCACCATTCTTTAGCTTCATTGCTGTGAGCCTGGAAATGAAACATCCATTTCGTGCTAACAGCAACATCTTCAGCAAGTAGCTCCTGGGACAAATGAACACTTTACACTGAAATATTGGGCTTTTAGAAAAAGCACTTCTTCCCTTTTACCAGGTTATTCATACCTCAGTCTCATTTGTATTTAAGACAGAAAGAAACCTGGATTGTACAACAATCTTTCAGACAAAACTGTGCTACCATTCTGCAGTGAATGGTAAATGCATGAATCTGTAATGGGCTGCTAATCAATTTTTGACAAACTGATATTCTCATGACAGATTAAGAGGGCATACATTTCACAATTTATAGCACTGACAAGACACATGCAAATGCACACATAGCAATAAGTACTCAGAGTACAGTTTCCTGCCTAGGAAGTTTTTGTCTAAGAGTCTATTTAAATATTTTCTTGCCACGAATATGTCTACCTTTTAAATGTAGGATTGATCTAAAAGTGAGTGTTTTGGCAGATCACCATTATGCTCAAATTTTCCTTGCCTAAATTACAATTTCACCTCAGAATAGTTCCATAGAAATTGTAAGAAAGTTTATCATTATTATTATTAAATAGATAATCAATAGGAACACTGAGACAGTAGTAGAAACTATATATACCTTTTTTACTTCTTTTTTTTTTTTCATTTTGGGACATAATCCCATGACTACAGAGTGTCAGGAAACTACTTCAAAGAGCTAGATGAAAGCAAGAAATCCCCTCCCCTCTCATAAAAACAAAAACAAACACATAAACAAAACAAAAAAAAACACAAACAAAAAAAATCCCCAAAGCAACACACTGAGAATATTTTGCAGAAGTATCATTCTTTCTCATCCTTCTTTTCAACAAAACTCTTTGAAACTCAGGGTTTAATAAAGTTAGTCACAATTACATAGTTTCTGTTTTTAAGGTTGAGTAATTCCAAACAGAAAATGTTCAGTTGTTTCTTGTTTTCTAACCATCTATAGTTGTTTTTAACTTACATATAGATAAATAGAAACATCCTCTTTCCTTGCACTCCTCAGTATTGGATGGAACATTTCATTGTAGAAAACTCTCTGGGCTGGGACAGCATTAAAGAGGCAGAATGGTTGGGCCTTTTGAGCTCTAACCAAATTCTGATAAGAAGGCTGAGTTGAAAATAATCTCCCATGCATGGAAACTACCTAGAAGTTTGGAGTTGAAATTCTGACATGGAAATTAATTTGTAGACAATCAAGGAAAACTACCACTAGGCACTCTGACTCACATTTTGTGCAACATAACATAGAGGGTTTGAAAGGCATTACACAAAAATACTGCTTTAACATTTAAAGAACCAATAAACCAAGTATTTCCAGGTAAAAATTCTCTCCTGAAACAATCAGACAGCTGGAGACTCAGAATGAGGCAGGAAAAAAGGGACAAGCTGACAAAGCTTAAAATGGCTAGAACCACACTAGCGTTATATTAAACTAGTTTTATGTTGGTCTAATTCCATCCTGTACCATGAAGAAATGCCAATTAAGATCCAAACTTGAAGTTAATTTTACTTTTCAAAGCATTTCTGTGGGGTGATAGCCCTGATAAACTCTTGATGAGTTGAGGGAAACACTTAGCCCTCTGGAGGGGTCCTCCCAGAGCCATTGTCAGAGGAAGGAAGACATCTCAGTGGCTTTCCAAAAGTGCTAAAGCCAGACTGATAAGATTAACAAAGGGTGGAGTGTTGTGAAGATGACATGGTTCTCCTTAGCGACATCTTCTAGGAACACAAAGAGCCCCTCAGGTCTATGTCATGGTCATCTGTCTATCACCCCAAACCCAATTATTGACTAGAGCCACTCAAACCACCTAAGGAGGAAAAAAAAAAGGTATAAAAGCGATTGGGCATGAGCAAAAATTGAGGAGAAATGCCATCGTCTCTGCAGGGGTAGCTGACAGCAACTGCCCTGTCTCCTCCCACCTCTTCGGACAATGTAGGGATGAGAAAACCATGTACTCTCTATACTTTATATTTCACATCTTATACTTTACTCTCTTACAACACCTATTACTTTATACATTCTATAACTACATCTGTTATGTTATACGTTATAAAGTACCTTATACCCTTATAATATGATTTCACTTCTACCTCACAGCTACCTTGATACTCATTTCACTTGGCTACATCTTTACTCTATAGACACCTTATTTACTAACTATGTTTTGCTACTTTAATACTAATAACAATAACTTGCCTTACACCTTGTAACTTACTGTCTTGGTTTGAGGGAAAAACCAAAATGCTTACCAAAAAGCAGAGGAGAGGATTCCTCCACAGTAATCACTTCACTCTTTATTAAATTTAAGAAAAGGAACTTTAATTAGAAAATGGATATAAGAAGGATAACTGTTCTTAACTCCTATATGTAAACATATAACTGTAAAAAGACCAGAGCAAACTACTCCCCCAGCACCAAAGGTAAAGAAAAAAACAAAACAGAACAACTGCCAAAACAGTAGTTTCCTCTTGGGGCAGTTATATTTATGGACAGGGTCAGTGTCACACCCTGGCTGGCTGTGAAGTGAATTTTCAGTCTTTTCCCAGTGAGGCAAAGATAAAGGATGAACTCAAGTGGACACTTGCTCTTTCTCTGTCCTTGTCCTCTGTTCCAAACGAAGAAGTAAACTGGGAGCGGAGGAAATGTTGATAATTCCTATGAATCTCCTTGCAGTCCAAATCGGTCCCCAGAAAGAGGGAAAAAAAAGGTCTGCAGTGTCCTGAAAGCAGCAGTTTCTCCCTTCTTCTTTCTCTCTCTGAAGCTCAGGGTGCCCGGAGACAGAGAGGGAAAAAGCAAAGAGCAGAGCCAGCTAAAAAGATCTCACTAGCGAACCGTGGCTCCTTTTCTGCTGCTGCCCAAAGAAAAACACCAAAAAAGTCAAAACAACACACAGAGAACAAAGAAAGAAAAATTTCTCCCCACCCCCAGGTGTTGGGGTTCTGTTTTCTCACCCCACCCAACCATTAAGCTTGAATCTAAAAGCCATCAGCTATTTTTGTCTTCACTCCTGAGACTCCAAGCCTAAACCCTTTGCGTTTGTATGGGGAGAAAAATTCTCTGAGGGGGCTCCTCCCAAACACCACCTTCCTGTGTTTGAACCTTTAACACTTACTAGGTATATATCTTACTTTATATTAGTTGTTGTGTTCCTTTAAGGTGTGCAGTTCTTTTTTAACATGTGTGTTAATGGGAAACAGCTATATTCTTTCCTTTTGCTTTGTGTTACAGAGAAAGTAGTGTGCAAGTCATTTTGTTGCTCTGTGTTACCAAGGGGAGTTCTAGATTTGTGGTTTAGGTTGTTGTGTTTCTGGTTAGTAGTTTTCTGTTGTTAGTTAAGTCTGTCAGGGGCAGGTATAGTGCTGTACTGAAACTTAAGTTTGGTGTGCTTGTCTCTGTAGAATATGTTTTGTGCTGGTTTCTTTGGGGTTTTTTTTGGTCATCAGTTAAATACAATCATGCAGCTGAATATTATCACCGGCACCACAAACCCCACAATAACTGTCACACACTTGTATTAGTAAAACTTATTTCAGGAGCTGCTATAGAGGAAGTTCTTTTCTTGCTATTAAGTGTGGTCCTCACAACAGAGCGACAAAGACCCTTTCCAGCCTGTGTGCTGCCCAGTGTTAGGCAGGCAGTGTTGGGTTCATAAGACTTTGATGGCCTGGGATGCTTATAGCTAATAAGTTCTCCCTGGCTAAAGTGTGGTCCTAATAGGAAGGTCAAAAACCTTTCCAGCCTGTGTTCTGCCCAGTGTCAGGCAGGTAGTGTTGGGCTCATAAAGCCTTGATTGTTCCAAGGACGCTTATAGCTAATAACTTTATATTAATAGAGGTGGGACAAGGAATCTTTGCATTTCCGCCCCTCCTTTTCATGTGACAATTTCTTTCTAGGATATTATACCTACAGAAAGCCTACTTGAAGATGAACTGCCAAGATGATTAGCACTGGAAAAGAGAGTATTTCCTTTCTTTTAATTTACAGGCACTTTTAAGAATATATTTAATAGAATTACCTTCATATTTATTGTTGTATACATACATATTTCTGAATACCAGCACATGTAAAGCATTTATATCCACGTCAGGGCCAGTTTCACGCACTCTTGTGCCTCACCTAAAAAAATCCACTGCACAGGCTCGAAGGACACACCCACGTGGGTAGAGCCCTTCCCAAATCTTCGTTCATGAAGCCTAGCCATGATGATGATCATTAAAGTGCTATATACCTATTTCAAGAGTTGAAATAAAAATTCTTAAGCAAAAAGCAAACACAGAGTGTGTGTGTGTGTGTGTGTGTGTGTGTGTGTGTGTGTGTGTGTGTGTGTGTGTGTGTGTGTGGACTGCTGGGTAGACAAGTAGATGTTACCAACTGCAAAATGAGGAGTTTTATGTATCTTTTTATGTTTTATGTATGTGAGTTTTGAAAGCAGACTATCCTAAGAGAGAACAAGAGTCAGTCCAGTCACTTTTTGTGAGTAAATGACAATTGTTCTCAAATCTATTTTTTCTTTGTGAGTAATTCACAATCCAAACCCATTCTTTACAACCATATTTGCTGTTTGCAAATTACTCACTGAATAATTGATATGAGGGGAATTCACCCTAAGGGTTTGCCTGCAAGCTTGTTTGCTTTTACTGCTCCCTGCCTATTATCCAATGTGTTTGAGCAGGCTCCCAAGTTACACAACATTATGTCTACTCCCCAAGTGAATGAGTGAAACTTTAAGCTGCTATATTCCATACAAGAGGAATAACAAATCATGTATCAGAAACAGCCAATTTGATTCCTACTGAAAAAATCTTTGCCTAGCTGCTTAGGACCTGACAATATTCCCTCAGAAAACACATCAAGGACTGTGACCAAACCCACAAACCACAGCAGCAGGACTGGCTGGCAGCATGCTTCATGAAAAGGCAAATCCCATTTCAGACACATACAGTAGGAAAAAAGCTACATGAGACTCTCAAAACAGCTTTTCTTTTGTTTCTGAAGCCCAGAAGCACCTTCCAGACCACTGACTTCTCTGAGGCAATTGCAAGACTACATGTTTTGCATAATTCATTAAGCAGATATTTGTTATCATTCTGGTTATACTGCATTATATTACTGCTGTACTGTACAAATCCTGAATCACAAGAACCCACCCAAAATAAGTTTTCTGAAAGCTCATCACTGTTATCAAGAGGCATTGCATTCAAAACTATGCAATATTCATAAAATAAGCTAGTTTCTAAAATTTCTACCCAAGCTAGGAGACTGATCACAGGAGAAGAACTGAACAGATGCCAAGGGAGGGACAGGCAAGGATCAAGGGGACACAAAAAAATGCACTGTTCAAAACTGGGATTCAATTAAAATTCAGGTCACAGTTCAGGAAGCCTGACCAGAAGACAGTGCACAGACCAGTTTAACAGCTACCTTTAAGGCAGAATCCTGCCTTGCCGTGAGCACTGTGGCCCTTGAGCCTGCAAAGCAGCAAGCCCTTAGTTATTCTGATGTGAGCAATGACAGCAACTCTGACAGTGCTGCATTATGACAATGTTTGACACTTGTCAGGGTTATGCCCACCAGATGGAAACACCACTTGGGCACTGTCAATTTCTTCTCCTCCAGTCTCACAGCTTTCCTTTGCTTTTGATCCAAAGTCAGATTGAATCACAGTAAAAAGTTATTTTTAGAATACTTTTTATAAAAATAATCAACTTTTAAGACCTAAATGCTACACACGGGGTCCATGGAAATAGCTACATTACATTTTTGGATACTTTTTTCTCTTTTCCTCTGTGTGTGCATATAAAGGATATTTTTACACTGGAATCATGTAATACTGCCAATATTGACTTCCTCTTCAGTCTACAGAGATTAACAGTCTCTTGAGGGTTATATTGACCCTGGCTTTGTTCTCACCAATATCAATTAATCTTGATGCTGAATACAACAGAAGTCAATACCTGCTTATTAAAGTTAGAATAAGAATCACTGAGAAGGCTTATGAACACTAGGCTGGTGTCTGCCAACACTGCTATAGTTAAGGAGTCTGTCAAGGCCTTCATCTTATCAGTCTTCTTTTCTAGTAAAACTTGTCTCAAGTAACAATGAAAAATTACTGCTGGATGACTCAATAATCAAGTCTGTTCTTTTAAAAGCAGTTCTGAAAAGCATATTTTAAGACATATGCAAGTATCCATTAGTACATAAATGCAAACACATAAGCCCAGACTTTATGTCAGATTACTATTATTTGGAGGTTATGTGTAATTTTTGTGGTGTTTTTAATAGTTACTGCAACTTTTAGGATTTAACTCAAGTCTATTTACTGTCAAGTTGATCCCCAAGGTAGGTAGTACATTTAATTCTCTGTTCCTAGTTAATTTTACTTTTATGATAGACTAAAAGATGAACTCCAGAGCTCAGTTGTTCATAATTTTCCAGATAGAGGGCACAGACTAGCCAAGTAACATCTTTATTGTCTTAACAACAGAATCCACAAAATCCATCCATACATCCAAATCCTGAGATAGAAGGAAACAGAATTATAAGAGTATATTTTGGAGGGAAAGCATCAGGGAAGAAGTATAGCTCAGTAAACTTGAGAAGAAAGTTGTGATAAGTGTGCAGCTTTGACAAAATTTGTGGCAAATATGCAGACATTCTGTTATACAAATCCAGGATGTCCGTCCTTACTTTTCCTGCTAGCAAGGTCTGTCCATACGGAGCAGATAATGTTTACTGACAAATTTATACTTGTTCATGTTTTATTCCATTAGGGTACCATAAGCATCTCAAAGCCATAAACAAGCTAAACCCACATCAGATAGCCTACTTCCAGGCATTCATTGAATGCAAATTCAAACAAGCATTATCAAAATTCTGAAGACCTTTCCACCTTGCTTGTCCCGTAGGCATGTTCCTCTCCATGGCACTCAGCAGCACTTCTCTTTTTGCTCACTGTGTTAATATCCCTCAGTCAAATGACTGAGAAATATGCTGCTTCACAGACAAGCTTTCATGAGCATGAAGATATACAAGACATTGAAACTTCAAGCAAAAGTCACTAGCACAGTTTTAAAAGAAACATTTCAAATATCTTCCAATTCCCCACTTCCTAACTGCCTTAAAAATTTGAGAATCTTTAGGGGAGGTGAGGTCTACACTTAGTCTTAAGGTCCTTTGACAGGTGAGGACACCGACTATCATTGGGCTGCATTTCTCACAAGGTCCAACACCCTTCCAGACGTTGCAATGTTTCTCTTCAGATTGGTGTTTGCCTTTTTGCTTAATAACCTGCCCACTCTTGAGTCATTTTACTAAAGGAAGAAAAGGGTGTTTCTAAACTGTTTGTTATAGTTAAGGATAAAAATTCAGAATATATTCTTCCAGTCAGTTAACCATATTCTTGAGGGAAAACATAAGGTAGTATAATTATTAAAGAGCACTCTCAGTAATACTCACATCTTTATTGTGTCAACTCTTCGCCAAAAAAAAAAAAGATTTATAGTAAAAGCCACTTACATTTCTTCTTTGCAGAAGCAAGCCATCTGCCTTCAATATACCATCAGTCCCTGCTAGATGGATTCACACATATTTAAAGCCCCGCAGTAACCATTAGAATGGAAATTGGACACTACTTGTCATTTTCAAAGCTTTCTTAACTGGAGAGGCTTCCCATTTGTTCAATTAAATGTTTGCATGTGCAATACACTTTATGAAATTTATCCCAAAACAGTGAGGAGTGAAATAATATTGGAGGCAGATGGCACAGCTGTTCCATTTAGAGGTATCCACAGCAATATATGAAGTGATGGACAGGACTGGGAAGTGGGAGTGAAAACTTGGTACTATGAAGAATATCATCTATGGATATTAGCAATAAACTAACCATTTCAGCTCCAATCTTCCCTCCCCATCGTATGTAGCTGTATCACTCACTTCAGTTTATCCAATTAGAACATACTCATTTGATTCAAGTCAACTACTGAGCCATGTAAGGTTTTCCCCTAAGAGAACTCATTCCTCAAAAGCTAAGGGAGTCTGAAAACGTGTCTTTCACATGGAGACAAGGAGGCACATATTTGTATGGGCTGACGAGGCAGTGTGCATGCAGAAGAGACAGATACCATTAGGAATAGAGAGCAAGTTCAAACTGCTACTTATTTGCATGCCTCTCACAGAACAGAAATCATTGCACCGTGCTCCAGATGCTGCAAATCTCAAGATGCACATCCAGGGCTCATAATTAAAACTGGCAAACATTTTCACTGAGGAGAGAGAAGAAAAAACCTAGAGCTATTATAGCCAGTCTATATCTATTTTGAGATTTCAGAGTACTGATCTACTCTACCATCTCACTATCAGGAAGGTCATGCTCTCAGAGGAAAGTGCATGCAAAAATACTTCCTCACAGAAAACAGACTTGAAAGAATCTGATGAAAGCATATCTCTTTCTGTATATCACCTAGAATAGGGCCAGAGATCCAGTAAACTAAACAGGCAAAGTAATCAAAAATTTCTTCAAAAAGAATTTTCAGCCTTCATGACAGAAAATTAAAGAATATGTGGAAATAGATTTAAACCAAAATAAGTTGGCAGGAAAGGTTTTCATTTTGGAAGCACTGCTTTACTAGAAAACAAGGAACTGTCCATTACAAGCCAGCACATAGATCACAAAAGCTTTTACTTAGGTGCCAAAAGCAAACTACTTGGGGCCAGGAGACAGATCCTAATCCCCATATGCATGGGCAGGCAATGACACTACCTGTGTGGGGCCCAAGTCACCTCTTCTGCAGGTTTAATGTAACATCAACAGTCAAAAATAGTTACGAGACCAAATTCAGTTAAGAAAGAACCACAGAGATCAAAGAACAGTCTCACCACATCCTTACCTCTCTGCAGCCTACTCTTTCCCTGCTTTCCTCTTCAGTTCTCCAGTCTATTACAGACTTCTACAGCTGGAGTGCTACTGAAAACAGAGAAAACCTGTTTTGTATGGGCTGCCAGTGAGATGAAGAAAGCTCTCCATATGTGCCATGTGACAATAAATAGCCAGGAGAGAGAATGCTGAAAAGCCAAAAAATAAATCCCAGTTAACCAGAACACCCATAAATATTTGCCATTTTTTAATAGGTACCACAGGAGGCTCTTATGCCTAATGCCTTAAGAATTATTAGAGGAAAAAAATATTGCCAGTGCACAAATAAGAGAGGTGAGAGGGCACTTAAAGAAATCCTTCACTAGGCAGAGTGCCATTCATCTCCTGTGACACTGAACCAGCACCAGGTTGTACATTCAGTAGTGTATTACTTAAAAAAATATTTTCTGACCTTGCTGTTGCAGTATAAATGCTTCCTTCCCAACCACCTCTTTCCAAAGGGTAATACTATAAAAGACATGCCCCAAGAGAAAAGTGTATAATAATGTTCTAATCTTGCTTTCCAAGCACTTACAAAAACTGCAGTAGCAATTTTAAAATAAAAGAAGTAAATTCATAACACTCAACCTTTTCTTTATTTGCAGGAAACTTTGGCTGTGCTGGCATGATTGCAAACTGGACCATCACAGAGAAATATATTTAGTTTCTAACTCTTATTTTCTCATAAGTTGCACACACATACTGCTGTAAATAGCACAATATATGGAAACTCCAGACAAGGAATAAAATTGTCACAATTTACTGGTTTTGTACACTGGCTGCATTTCAGCTATATCTTAAAAGGCCAATATCCACATATGATGTCCACTAACTCTAATTACATAAAGTAGCTATTCATAATTAGTTACTTTCAATCTAAGATGTAAATATGGAAGTCACCACAAAGGCATAAATGCACAGCTAATCCAGAAGGAATCCAGCTTCCACAGAATACCTCTACAAAGCATCAGTGGGACACAGTCATAAAAACCTGCTAAACCAGAGGGAACTGGTGCACATTCCAAAAAGCCTATCCTCATTGGATCACCATTCCCATAAGAGCAGTTTTCCACTCTTTCCTGGCACCACTGCAGCCTTCTCATTCTCAGCGGGGCAACATAGAAACTAGAATCCATGTCACCCTCAAACACGGCACTACAGTAATGACAACTGCCCTCTTTCAAATGCTTGTCTTGCTCTACCCTGACAAGGGTGACACTCTCAAAGGTTTCTGACAAGCTTCAGGCGCACCAGTATATGCCAACTTCTACTACTTCAGCTTTTCCTCCTGACTTTTGGAGAAGGAGTGGAATTCAGCTCATATTCACACAATTGTCACCCAGTAATAATAGTTTCATGCTTTGGAATGGCCAAATAGTGATGACAAGGCAGAAATTTGGCAGCTACAGTAGACATTTACCCTGATGGACTGGGAACAGGACACTCAGAGAAGATTCCCACCATAAGGCCTTGAAATATTGTAGGAGATAGGAACCAGTCCACTGACACATCTGGGAAATGTGCAGTGGAGCACTGACTTTTGTTTACCTCCTGTTCATCTTGTGTGTGGAAGACTTTCACTTTGTACTACAAAAAAATTCAGGAATTGCAAGTAGCTAGAAGCTCTGCTGGTGATTTTTTTCCCCTCCTCCATTCTAATTATCTTCAACCTGGAAGCTACTACAGTGGCAAAACGTATTTCCCTTTTTTGGGGTTTGGTTGTTGGGGGAGAGGGGGCAGGAGCAGCAGGTTGCTGGGGGTTTTTTTTGTTGGTTGGTTGGGGTTTTTTAACTGTCAGCTAAAGGAAAGGTTTGGCTCTTCAAAAAGAACTGAAATTAGCTTTTCACCACAAAAACTGTAGATATCAGAAACAAAGAAAGATAGCGGTTACATTTTTTTTCTCCCATAGGGGTTCATGAACCCTGCTGGAGCCTTATGTATCCCCATACTCCCTTCTACAGGATGAAGCCTCTGTACCTCAAGACATGAATGTCCTATTTCCAAAAATAACCTAAGAAACCTCAGCAAATAGCCAGGTTCTGGCAGTATTCCTGAGCTCTTCAGTGGCACAAGACCATGGTTTTAGAGTAAACCTTTTTCTGCTCTTCTGGGACAGCTAACACAAAGGGAAACCGCCAAGATGGCCCTTCAATTCACTGATCTTGTGTTACCAGAAGGGTCACTGGCAGCATGTGGATGCTGGAATTATGGAGATCAAAAGAGTATCAAGTTGGTGAAGAGTCAAGGTCCCAGAGTCATGTACATAAACTGATCATAAAGGCTGAAGTCTGTATTAGTCCATAGGAATCACCAAGGAATGAAGGCACTCCTCGTATCTACTCAGAGAACACAACTACATTGCTTATCATCAGACTCCTCCTTCGATTTTACATTATGGGAAACTTTGCTGCCTGGCCTTACTTCTATCATTACTGCCTCTGTTAAAAGGCTGCTTCACAGGTCCTGTTGTTGATACACCAGATAAGAGTGACACATTAGGCACAATTTTACATTTTACCCAAAGCACCAGATTTAGTTTCATCCAAGCTCTTACTTAAACCCCTACACCAGACCAGTGTGTAAATAATGTCACTTCTGCATGGTACTAAATAACTCTCTTTGAAACACTTACAAGTTGCATCATTTTTGATTTAACAAAAAAAAATATCCAGGAGAAGGATTAGATCTGTTGAGAATTTTAAAACCATTAGGCTGGCAGTAGCACTGTAATGGTGCATTAAAAGGGGATAAACTTGCATGAATGGTGTTCCACCAGCAGTGAGAAATAAAGCTCTTTATTGCTCAGATCAGAAGTGTGCAAGCTTACATTTTCCAGCATTTAGCCTTAACTATATCACAAAAAGATCTCAAGTTGGGCACCACTGCAATCTGCCAGAGGTTGAAACAGTTTTTAAGTCCTGGGCTTCTCATAAATGATTATCTTTTTCCTTGAACAATGAAGCTGCATGAATTTTGCATGTTACCTCAAGCACTTTACTTTACTCCAAGAATAACAGCTCCATTTCAAAGCACGTTAAGCTGACTCCCCATTTTATCACCCATACAAAATGGCTGCCAAAAATTAGATAGGCAATGAGCAGGAGAGAAGAGACAGACATTAACACTTAAATCACTATCTATTAGGAAATACCAAATTAATTTCAAAGAATATATATCCCCTTATTAAAAAAAAAAAACAACACAACACATTTTCTAAACTAAATTGAACCCCTTGCACCTATTTTAGGTGTCTGTGGAACATTCCCATAAAGTTAGCAGGACACTCAGTATATATTGAAACCTCTTAGTTAAGTGAGAGAATTTTTCACTGTCATTGAGATAAGGCCATGCTTAGAAATGAGCAACTCAGTGCACCAAACTAATAGAAACCCTGTTCAAACCAGCAGAATCAAAAACTTTGTTCTGAACAGCACAAAAATGCAAGAGCAAAACTGACAGAGCCTGACCCGTGATGGCTTGCATCTGACCCCCATTTTTCACCTCTTCTCTCACTAATCCCAATTTTAATTATCTACAAATTTGTACTTGCTTAATGCTAGCACTTAATTTATCTATGGAAATTCAAATCATCCCATGTTAAAATAAAGTTTCTAAAATAGACAGGTTTGTCAGCCCTTAATGAGATCGTTATTATTCATATTAGGTATAGTTGAAAATGCATTAATAGGAAAACGCTTTCTTTCATTTGCAGGGAACAAGAGACAAGACACTGTTTGCAGATAAGTTTGCAGTTTGGGACCAGTTTGCAGTGAAACCAAATGGTCTTCCAGTCCTGCAGAATCCTGCTCTAAAAGTCTTGATGTCTCAAAATCCCAAATTCTTCCTAAGACAAAACTACCTAACAAAACAAACCAATATAAATCTTGAGGATTTGCTCCCAGCCCCCGAGAAGGGGACAGTACTTGAAAGAGCACATGCAAGATTATGTCTTCTCTTAATATTGAATCATAAGAGTTAACCATGTCACATTGCTTTTGAGATCCTCACATGCTAAGCTACTCTAGAGTTCAATATAAAGAATTCAGAGTGGAGGTGGCCAGTAAACAGGGCAGGCTTACACTGTCAGTAAGTTCTCAAATTCACCTAAGGAATGCTCTAAATTTCATTCCAAAGGGGACAGAATATGAACCTAAAGACATGAAAAGGTACTCGAGCAAGTAGAGTGAGACAACTATGTAATACTCAGAGGTCTGGAAAAAAAATGGAAAAATGAGACTAGTATTCACAATGAAGATTGGATCTTCAAGAAAAGGAATAAGTTCATAGGGCTGGAAAGGACCACCAACTCATGCTCCTGCTTTCCAAGGTTTGAAAAGTGAACAGTAACTGCACGCATCCTGACAGAAAACAGGAAACCTTCTCTTGCTTATTCAACAAGCATGTTGATACAGAGTCCACACCCCTGCCTTGGGAAACTTCTTCCAGCACCTTCCTCTCCTCTGGCACCAATACGGGTTTCCTATTCATGACCTACACACCCACCCTGTGCTGCGTCTTCAGCAGCCGCCTCTACCCAGCCACTGACAGTGGATCCTTTCCTGACTATTCTCTAGGGACCTCTGTGAAGCTCCTGAGCCCCCGCCCCGAACTGAACGTGGCCGGCTCGCCCCTCCCGCCCCTGAAATCCCGCGCATCCCGCGGAGCGCCGCTCGTCCCTGTCTGACTGCGGCGAGGCTGTGCCAGGCTATGCCAGAGTGGCAGGGCTGTGCCAGGCTGTGCCAGGCTGTGCCGGAGCGGCGGGGCTGGGCAAGGATGTGCTAGAGCGGCAGGGCTGGGCAGGCCTGTGCCAGAGAGGTGGAGCTGGGCAAGGCTGTGCCAGGCTGTGCCAGAGCGGCGGGGCTGGACAGGGCTGTGCCAGGCTGTGCCAGAGCAGCGGGGCTGGGCAAGGCTGTGCCAGAGAGGCGGCGCCCCACCCCCACCGGCGGGAGGGCTGCTGCTCTCGCTGCCTCTTTCCGATGGCCCCCGTCCCGGATGTCTCTGCAGTGCCCGGTCCCCCCGACACCCCACGCCGAGGGGGCTCCGACCGGCACCGCCGCCCCGCGTTCCTGGTCCCGCAGCTCCCCCTGGCGCCCGCCCCAATGAGGGGAACGGAGCCCCGCGCGGCATCCACCACCACTCACCCTCCTGGACGCCCCGACTGGGACCTCAGGAGGGTTGAGAGTGGGAAGGAAGGGCGGCAAACCACCCTCGGCACCGGAGCAACTAAGGAGCCCCCCAAGAGAGGCAATCACGGGCTGAACGGATAAGGACAGAGAGCAGCAGGAGGCAACAGTGTGGGAAAGGGACTGGTTGTGCAGTGCAAAGGTGTATTTCCAGATGGAGGGGAAAAGAAAATCCAAGAAGATTTAAAAATTCTGAAAGATGGAAACAGCACTCAAGTAAAAATTTATGGAGGCAGACCAAATAACAGGATGATCATAGATTTCTGGTGTCCCTCATGACAAGTCTGTTCTTGAAGACCTCCAACTGCTGAGTGTGCTCTCTGAGCAATGGCACTTACTCCCTTTTCCAATCCTTTCCATCTTAATCATTGCAGATTCTCCTAACACTTCACCTAAAACACCGCTGCAGCAATTCAGGTCCATCTGGTCTCATCTTACCCACCGCAGAGGCAGGGAACAACAGATCATCACCCTCCCCTACAACAGACTCTTGCAGGTTTAAAACATGCCCCAGCTCTACAGAGGAATACCATTTTCTGAGATAAACATCACCAGTTTGCTCCATCCTGTCACAGGGTGTGTTTTCCAGATGGCTGTGCTCTCTGATGCTGCTCTCTGCTGGGGTCTCTCCAGCTCACATCTTTCCTAGAACACTATAGAGAGTAGCTCAACACTACTGCAGAGTCACAACAGCAATGTGAAGCGGTATGTCTGTTCAGCACATCTGATAGACTGTAATCCCTTCTACTATACACTTTAGTAATATATTTTTCTCTTTTCTTAATGGCATGTATGCTACTTGGGATAAATTACCACTCCCTACACCCTCTTTCGTAGGAGAAACTAGAGTTACTCCCATCCCTGAGTCATACCCAATGAGTTACTCCCTCATCCTGCTTCTGTGCCATTCATTGTCTCTGCTCAAGTGGGGTATCTTATACTTGTTCGGATGAGTTGTATTTTGCATCTTACCTTCCATTCTATGCTATTTCTTGCTATTACACACATGATTTTCCTGGTTTCTCAAAATATTTTTCATTTCCAACCTACCCACTGATCTTTTGAGCTCAGGAAATCTAACATGACTGTCTACTGTATCTTCTTAGCAGTATAGATTCCAGAATACACTTGGCAGATTTTGATAATTCTCCCATTTGGGTGGCAAATCACTGAAAATAGTCTAAATTCCATTTCCATTCATCTCTGCACCTGTCATATTGCTGTCTTCATCTAAAATACCCTACTCTAGCTCAAAGAGTTCATTCTTTCTTGACTCAGATGGCCCACATGTTCTTGTGAGGTCCTCCACCTTGTATATACTTCATTCCTACAATGGTCCTGCACACAACTGCTGTTCGGGGAGAGGTAACACAAAGAAGTTACCCTGAGGTCTTCTGGATGCAGTGAATACTCAGAGAAGTCCAATTGTCTTCAAAAGTTTACTGCCAGTAACAACAATGCTCTTTGCCTCAGTGCCAGCCTCTCCTAGCAGTCTTTACTTTGCTAAAGATTGTCAGTATTACTCTTTTCAGTCAACAGTGTCTGAATTTACAGACACCCATAACAGTACTATGCAAACAAAATCCCACCCAAAACAGAATTCTTGCATTGTATGCCAGGCTACAGGGATAGATATTGTTATGTACTATGGCACACCCAGCATTACCCACATCTTTGCAAGGTGCCATATCAGTTTGTTTTCTCAAGCCAAGCTAACGTGCAAAATGGTTTCTGAATGACAAGTTGCTTGAGTCAAGATACTGCAGCAGATGAACAATGCAGGGACACAGCTGGCCACACGGGCAGAACTCAGACCTCTAACCTGAAAATTAGCTAAGATTCTGACATCATTCAAGGAATGCATTTCAAAGCCAGTGACAAAAATGAGGTCATGAAAAATGGTAATATTGCTTCAGAAATGCTTCCAAAACAATTTTGCAGAGATTAGTCATTTAATGCTCCATTCAATCCATGGAAAGTCATCCAATACCCCTTCCTCCCCAAATGATGGCCACTTTTAGCAGAGGCAAAAGGCTGAGAACAGAGAATTAAATTATTAAGATTTTTGTGACTAAGCAATGATTTCAGTGTTATTCCACTTGCATAGCTTAGGGTGGCCCAGTGCTTGGAACAATTACTGAATGCCAAACCCAGCCAAGTGCCTCTGGATCTATAGATACTCATGACTAGATCAACTTCCAAGCAAAGTGCCCAAAAGCCAGCTAATGTGCATTGCTAAGAGGGGCCTGGCTTCTGTCCTTTCTGCTGAGCTGCTAACTTAAATACAAAATGTTGGAATCCTTTAACAGAATGAACATTCAACTCCAAATATTTCTTGTGCCAAGAAGTGCTGTTGCCACTGCAGATGCCATTATTTCAAATTCTTAACTATTTTAAGCAAAACAGACCAAGACCAACCTTACAAGACTACAGATAACATCTTGTAACATCCTTTAACCAACAGGTACTCTTCTGAGATGGGGTTCTTTTTCCAGTCTCTACTCAAGTCAAACCTAGATGTTTAAACTCTGCATTTCTCACACCTGATGTTTTATACTGTGATCCACTCTGTTTACTCCTACACCCTGGTACTGTGCCAGCCTTAGGTATCAAACCAGCTTGGGTCAGGAAACTGGTAACATAATGACACTTCTGAGATTCACCATTTTTCATTTGGTTAAAAGGACTTGACTATTTGACTTGACATTACTGCAAAATATTAGGAGCCAGATGAAGCTCTTCTTCATCTTAAACAAATATATGGGGGAAATAAATCCTCACAGCTGGCTGTCTGGTGCTTTAGAGGTCACCAGGGCACTTGGTAAAAACAAAACCAAGCACCCATCTTGCTGACCCTTATGTTAAAAGCAAACTCAATTTTGAGTTATTTTCAAGCCAGCAAGTATCATGTCCATGACTTAGAGTTATTTGGCTACACACAGGTTCATTGAGCTGTGTGTTACTGCTCAATATGCCTAATAAACTCCATTATACAGTAGACTACCTTTTGTTTAATTTTTATGGTCATTGTGAGGAGCCACTACTAGAAATATGACTGTAGACAAAATTGTTATATTGGTGTGATTTCTGAAGAGTGCAAGTACAATGTTTAATTGCACACCTTCCAGTCGTTATGTAGTACCACCTGCATCTGTATAAAAAATACATAATAAAAATGCTGCTGAGTTGCATGGGCAATAGCCTTTTCTCATAACAGTCTTATTTTGATTGATATCAAAACACCAGATCCATTGCTGCAGGGGCTTTTAATAACAGCAAAATATACCAACAAATAAAATCAGCCATTATTATATACAGTAAATGGCCTCTTCAGCCTGTTACAATGATTACATTCACCCACAATAATAAATGATCATAACAGACACCCAGAGCTAGATCCTGGCACATAAGCTAACCATGCAAAACAGGCTCATAACTACCTTTAGCAGCTGGCTGAAGATTTTCCCAGAATAAACTGAGTACTCTGGAAGGAATGGAAACTCAGAGCTGAAGCCTTCCTCCCACCTTGTAACATATATGGAAGGACAGCAATCAGAACAAGGTACATTGAGAATCCTACAGCTCTTGCAATCCATCCTTTAGCCCTAACAGCAACAGCCACCGCTACTCAGCAGTCAAAAACCCCATTCATTATGTTACTTCAACTCCTTTCCTGTCTGAGGGCTTCTGAATTCACGTCTCAAGGGAGAAAGTGTTAAACATGAGGTTAGAGCTACTCTGTGAGCAGATTCCTCCCAACCTGTATCAGCAACCTGCTTCATTTTGCCAAAAGCATCCCTCAGAGCTCAGTTTGGGAACAAGAGCATTCACCATAACCCCAGTCAAGAACCCCTTCATGGGAAACAACACCATTGTTTGGGTTCTCTCATTAGCATTTACTCAGTAGGGCAATAACAAGATGCATTGGGAGGACATTGCCTTATAATACATCATTGGTATGTATTCTGTATTTGAGACCTTTTTTCTCTTTACAGTTCACTTTCTTCCAAAGTGTTATTTTTGCCATGCCTGAAAGCAAAGCATTGAACTCTGACATGACATCTTCTCACACGGTTTGAATATCTGATTTCACTGCCCTCACCCTTCAACCTCGCAGAAGGATTCAGTGGAAAATGCCCGAAGTTTTCCATCTGAGGCAGAGCTGGGGATGCTGCTAAGCCAGGCAGCCCGGGCTCTGCTTTCCATGCTCTTCTGCTGCCATCTGCAGGGCCTGGTTTGGCTGCAGCTCTGATTTCACTCATTCCCCTGGCAACCAGCAGAGCCAGTCCAGAGTAAAGGCTAGCTTGGATCTGAGGAATCTGCCAAAATATTCTGACAGTCACACCATGTGTTTCTGATCCATCGGGTAAGAGGAATGCTTCTGACCAGACACACAAGAGATTTTGTTTTTGAAAAACACTAGCAGCACACACCAAAAAAAACCTGTTCCATTTTACATTGCGCTGGGTCAGAACACAAAGACCTTCTGTGGGCCCCTAATCAGCTACATTGAAAGCAAGTTGCAGGGCAAAATATAATTTTCAGCTTGGACCACACAGAACCAACCTACAGGAGTCACTACCTCTGAAAATTAAAGAGGACTATGTTACCTAGGAAATGTTGAATCATTTCAATTACATTAATAATGTTTTCAGCTCCACAAGCTACAATAAAAATTGGAATAAGATAATCACCAAATTTCTTGCTCTGCTGCCCAGACAGATCATCTTTGCAGACAAGGAACACATAGCTTTCTATGGTTTATACAGGTATAGTACATTTTAAGGTGTTCATTTTATTTCTTTGCCTTTCCCTGAAGCATCCACTAATACAGAAATTAGAATACCAGATGAGAACAAACAAGATCTGAACTAGCAGAGAAAAAGCAAATATAGCAAAACATTCTTCAGTTAAAGGATTCCAAAGGTACTAGCTTCTTACTATAAAATAAGTTCTATATCAGGTTTAGGCCTGTGAAGAACAGATTTGCTAGAAAACTCTGCTCAGACAGAAGGTCAGCTTTCCTATCTTGTATTCTACTTCCCTACCCTTTCCCTTGCACAGATCCTTTTCCTAACCCCAGTCTGATGGGTGTTACCATGCACATGCACACACAAAGCTGACTCCATTCTGCCTCTCCTGAGTGTCCATCTGTACCCAAAAGGTAGTGAGAGCACAGTCTCTTCACCAGGAAAAGCAGATCCATCAGGAAGGCTAGACAGGGAGGCTGTTTTTCCAGTTAGCCAGTTACCAGCATTTTTAGTCAGCCATTTGAATACTTTTTTATTCCAAAAGCTGCTGCTTTTTACACATATGAAGAAAACCTGATTCTTTCCTGTCAACATTCTAAGCTCTGTAGGAATCAGTTGGGGAATATTTTTGTGTCTAAAATGCAGCTTAATTTCTCCTAAGCCATAGGTTTTCAGGGGTATCTGAGACACTACAATTTCCCAATCTCATTACAAGGAAAAATAACAGTCTGTAGATGTTAACATTAAGATAGATTCTACTGTATTGTTCAGGCAAAATCCCAAAAGGTTCACTTTTGCACAGCTTTAAAAAGCAGAGAGAAGAAAGATTCTGTCTAAAGAGAAATCAGCTGTTGAAGTCTTTCCTGTGCCATTAAACAGCAAGAAATAAAAACCAGCATCCATGTCCATACTACAGAAGTACAAAATACTGATTAAAAACCACCAAACTCTTGTTATATAAAGAAAATGTCAATTGACTTGTGAAAAAGCCTTGACAAACAGATACACAAGAGCCCATTCTTTGAAACACTGTTATGAGTTATGCATTATACACTTCTGAAAACCCAAATGTACCCTAATTGATCCTTACAATTCTCTAGCAGGCATATGTTTTTGAGCACAATAACATGAGAGAAACTACTCCAAGCAGGCTAAGTTGCCCAGCAGACATGAGGCAGTGATGGAAGGGGAGTTAAGCTCTTGTCTATTTCCCAGGTTTCTCTGTCTTGCAGGGTAAGGAAGGCTCTCCTGAGATGCTGAGGTACTGAAATGACACAGGGGTCTGATTGGAGAAAGGAGAAGCCTGAGCTGCAGCCATGCCTCATTCCCAATTACCTTGGACTTTTCTGGGCCAGCTGCAGGCATGACTCAGATGTTCACAAAGTAGCTTCTTAGCTGCAGCACATTAATATATAATCAGTGCCAATTTCAGCTTCCCTCAGTATGCCAGGTTGTTATTTATGGTGTTCAGCACCACAAACAGTTGAGTCACTGCTGAAGCAGGGCCAGATACCTCAGAGGGAAATAACCTCTGAGTCAGGGTTACAATGGATGTGAAGGCAGACTTTTCACCAGCACAGTTTTCCAGTTTACTCATGTTTGTGAGTCAGCACCACAGAGCAGAAGTACAGAATTATGAAAGTTTCTTATTGCAAAGAATGTTTTGTACTTAACAAGCACTAATAATAACTTTCTTCTATACAAAGACACCTAAGCACCTCCAAGTTGCAGGCAAGCACAGATATGAATACATCTATGGCCAGGTGCTATGAAAGATGAGAAGCACATAAAGCTTCCAAAAACTAAAATCAAACCAGAAATGCCACTTGATTTACCTCACATGCTAGATGCTTAAACTGCTTAAAATTAAAATGAAGGACAGTTCAATTAGGAAGTTGACTGTTAGCACTGTTGTTGCTTATCACTTAAGTCTGACTTTTAGGGAACAGACACTTCAGTGTACACAGGCTCTGTTGGGCTAGGGCTTGCTTTCATTCCTAATACACTCAGTGAGCAGTTTTGCTTCTGCACTTGTCTTGTAGAGGACTGTAGATCGTGCTCTAAATCAAGTGAGACGGGCTGGAAATTTTGAAACTGCATCCTCTGACACCCAAACCAGATGCCTGCTGCTGAGAAACTATTGCACAGATTATAGAAGAACATCTTCAATACAAGGAGACAAAGACCCTACAACAGAGCTTTGCAAGTTCGAGAAGTAAACATTAATAAATTAGAACTAGTGTGATCTAATATTTACTTTTTCCTTGCCTAAAGTTCTCTTCTATTACAGCTTTTAAGTTACTGAAAGCTTCTGCTGTATATTTATTGAAAGTACCAATGCTTTGTGAGTGAGATCCAGTTGTGGCACCGCTTTAAAAAGTTTGTATGTGCCTTACACTGTCAGCCCTTCTGGTGCTATACAGCTGCCCACAGCACTGCTCAGACCTCCCCTGAGCAGGTGCTTGACGGCAAACAACCTAGTTATCCCAGCTCTCTGGTACTCATTTTCTTCTCATAGGTTTGCAGGTCTTCATACGGAGCACCAAGGATCCCAGCAGAGCGGCAGCCCAGTGAGCTCTCAGCATCTGATATTAACAGACCACTGGAGGTCGCAATCGGCTCACTTGGTACCTTTGTCTGAATAAGAGACAAGACCCTTCCCATTAAAGGCAGAACTTAATGACTAGAAGATACAAAGCAGAGGCATCTCTTGATATTACAAGATATGACTGGTATTCACCTGGATCAGGTGGATGAGATCTCATCTGACTAAAGAAGAAAAACTTTGCTTTTCCTCACTGCTATCATCCCTCCCCATGTTCTAGCCTACCTTGCCATCCTGATGTCACCTCACTTCTCTAGCCCAGCAAACCCCACAAGTATCCTGTCATCCCCCACAGCAAGCCACTGTCCATAGCAGGAATTCTGGGAGAGCCCTGACCTGAATCCTGTAGGTAAGTGTAGGTAAGACACTCTTTCCTTCCAAAGAGAACTTCTAGAATAAAACAGTGGTACTTCATGGTACCTAAATAGGACTAAGTTTATTGCTCACCATCTTTCCTTGCTTTTTGGGGGGAGTATCATAGAATATTTTGAGTTCAAAGGGACCTTTAGAGGCCATCTATTCCAAACCCCCCCTCAACAAGCAGAACTTCAACTAAATCAGGGTGCTCAGAGCCCCATCCTACCTAACTTTAATGTTTCCAGGGATGGTGCATCTACCTCTCTGGGGAACCTGTTCCAGTGTTTTACCTCCCTCATTTAAAAAATGTTGTCCTTATATCTAATCTAAATCAACTCTCCTTTGGTTTAACACTTTGTCCCATGCTGAAGTCCAGCATATGCTTGCTCTGAGGGGATCTAAAAAAAGATAGAGTTTTTACAAGGGCATCTAATGATAAGTCAAGGGCTTTAAACTACAAGACAGTAGATTTAGATTGGATATCAGGAAGAAGTTTTTTACTGTGAGGGTAGTGAGGCACTGGAAAAGTTTACCCAGAGAAGTTGTGGATGCCCCAACCCTGGAAGTGTTCAAGGTCATGTTGGATGTGGCTTTGAGCAACCTGATGTAGTGAAAGATGTCCCTGCCCATGGGAGAGGGGCTGGAACTAGATGATCTTTAAGATCTCTTCTAATGCAGGCTATTTTATGTTGATTCTATATTACTTGGATATTTAAAGGGATGCCAGCACCACACTACAATCCATCCCATGCAAACTGCTATAAAGTTAAAAAACAGGGAAAAGTCTTTTGTTAGGTGCAGAGAAACTACCCATATTTGACTTAGCTCATGGCCCCACCACACTAGCTGCAGACAGGGGCTTCACCAGCTACTGCCAAAGCGATGAGGACAAAACCAAAGATAGCAGAGTCAGGGCAGAGCTGGGCCTCTGCAGAGCTGGAGCTGCTGTGATGGTACAAGAGCAGAGCACATCTGCTAACCCAAGAGGACAGTCGGCACATGGGAAAAAACCCTGAGGGCCCAAGCAACGGACTAGTTATGGAAGTAGCTTTTGATAACGTGGAGATCCACAGCTTGAGCAACGTTACAATAATGTGGCTTGGGCAGAGTATAACAGGAATGCATGACCATATTTTTCCCTTTCCTTGTACTCCTCTCCAGTCATTCACTATTAAGACAGGCTGGACCTTTTGGTGAAGTCTAGATGTCCTCCTTTAACTTTTTAGAACAGGACAGACCAAAAACTTGAATGGGACAAGGCTCATTCTCTGCCTACCTCTGAGGAGAAAGAGGAATCTCAATGCTTGGCCCAGAAGGAAGCAGAAACCACAGGTAGGGCCACCAGCCTAGGCCATCTGCAAAATAAAGTTCTTTATATCTCCTGTGTCGTTTTCACAGCCACAGAAGGTTAAAACACAGCCTGGATTTAGATAAGAGAATGCAAAACAAAAATCAACTACATGACAGGTGCTGAGAGAAAAAGCATTGATAAAACCTGGTTTCTTTGTGTGACAGATAATACTCATAAGGAAGAGCAAGTGATGAAGTTAATGGAAGACAATACATGAAAATGACACTTAGCATCAGCTATTTCAGCATGCAACAAGGAAAGACACTGTTTAATTAAGAAAGTGCTTATTAATCTAAATAGAAATTTATAATTGGATGGCACATAAATGGATCTAGTGCATTGGCAACATCTTACATCCCATAGCTGCATTTTGGTCCTACTGTCTGACAAATTGCTGAATATACATTGTAAAGTTAATTAAGCACAAGTACACAGTTTCTCATTCTGTTATTTTTTGTAACACTTCAATTAAAGACCATCTTGGGCATTTTAAAACCACTATGTGGAGAATTCTGTGTTTTGGTTTGATTAATAATATAATTTCTTTTCATGGAGTATCTTCCAACAGTCAGCCTTTATGTTAATTTAAAAAAATACCCAAGAGTATTCTGCAATACTAGATTAAAATATTGTAGAATGTTTTTATTACCATGGTAAGATACCCTATATTGAAGTTACTGGTATAGATTAGGGGTAGTTTTCTAATTAACAATGTTGGAAGGGTTGAATTGATGATAAATTACAGGGAATTCAAGCACAAAAAAGAAAACATTAGTTATGAAAAATTTCCAGGTTTCTGGATGTTGAAAGAGTTCCATGTCTCACATGTTCAGTTACATACTCCACCTCATAAGCTTAAAATCCCATGACAGCCTTGATGTACCTTGTGATAAATATTTGGGGGAAAAGAACAACAGCAGCAAACTCAAATTCAGTTTCACAAACTATACTGCAGTAGAGCAATTGTGTGGGGAAAAAGGCCTAAAAAGCTCACAGTGACTTTCCCAAAAGAGCACTTGCCTTACAATCAGCCTCTCATCTAGCATGGCAATGGCACAAAAAGGAAAGTAAACAATACTAAATATATTGTCAGGTGGGAATGAGACAGAAATGTAGCTAGGGACTGGGAAAAGAAGAGGAAGGATGTCTTTAGAAGACAAAATCCTGTGTGCATCTACTAGCAAACCAGTCTGTTTTTTTTATGCTGACTTCTCCCTCCAATTACTTTCTAACAGCACTAAGTCCCTAACCAGAATTTGTAAGACACCTGTTAACTCTTGTGGTATTACCTGTTTTCACTTATTCTCATGCCTTGCCACCAAGGCATGGTTCCCACACTCTTTCCCTCAGGTCAATACATATTTTGCATTTTACAGAGCAGCCCTGCAAGCTTTTCCATCACTCTCCAGTCCCACATAGCAGATCCACCTGGTGAGGCCAGAGTATGTCTCAAGTGTTGCAAGGCAACTATAGAAGGGCTATCAGAAAGCACCTGGCCCAAGCTTTAACACCAACTTGCTCCTGTGCTTTGGACCCATGCAACAAACAGACAGATTCTGTGTCTCTGCTAGTCTCTACCTTCCATATGAGATATAAAACCTAGAGCCTGTCTAATGGCTGCTTGAGGTCACAAGCTCAATGCTCCTCTCCTTCCACTTTCAAGAGCTGAGGTAGTATCTCATTATACTTTGTCTCCTTCTGAGAAGATATCATTCTGCCAGAATAGTGCCAGCCTGAGTCAAGTTCAATCGTCCTACCTGTTGATCCTCATATGCACGGAATGAGGGCTGTTATGTTCTCATGACACTTAACTAAGCACTACATTCCTCCCTGCCCATCCTCAAACTGGGTTGCAACTAGTACAACCCAGGAAAGTAGGGATATTCAGCCTGAATTAGTTATCTTTAAAGAATAATTTGATTTTGAAGTTCTAACACTTTGTCCACTCTTCTCCAAAAAGTAAACCCCACAATTCCTGCAGCAATGCAGTCTTACATGTTTTCATTTCTTTGGGGTTTTTGTTTTGTTTTGGGATTTTTTTAGCAAGAGCAACTTCACTCTCCTACCATTAGCAGGGTGCTGACCTCTTTAAATGTTTAAGGAAAGAGTAGTTTAGTTTTCTTCATGGGGAAATCTGACATTTCCAGTTCAGTCAAATTTTCCACGGGGCATTTGAGCTGATTACTCAGTTTGTACTCTACTTCTTGCAATGTTTCTCATCCACAAAATAGGGTTGAAACCTCCCTATATGAGTTCTGTCACCAAAGATACTTGGAGACACACTCTCTAAGACTTTTAATCTTTAGTAAACTAGGTGGGAAACCATGATCTGAATTATCTCAGAAGGTCTCTTCCTTCCTCTCCTTTGAAAGAAAAAAAAAACATTCAACATGTTTTCTTTCTTCCTTGAAAATAGATTTAGGTTTGAGATCAACTACAGCAAACATTTTAATATCTTCCATTTGTAGAACATTCTTTTACATTGCATTTGATACACCAGTCCTTCCTGCAATGCATACTCACAGGCAATATTCTGGACAATGTAAAGTATGCCTTGCTACTGTGTTCAGGGGTAATTTCAACTCTTACTCTGACTCCACTGAGAAAGCAGAGTGAAAGGGTGAAGTAAAATCTTTAGAATAAAACTCAACCAGCTCATTATTTTTCTTTCACTAGCAAGGTAAGCTTTGTTCTCTGGCAGTAAGAGATGTAAGTCTGTTTTACTTGTAAAGATGCACTTCACTTCCTTCTGTCAACAGCTGTTCTCTGTGGCTCTGGCAAAGCTACACAGACATCAGGAGCATTACCTGTCATTGTGGCCCAAAATTATTAAGATCATTTCTAATGACATCCCATCCTTGACCCAGAGAGCTTTGCAAAAGTCACTAAAATATGTATTAAAGAACAAATTCCTCATTCTGCCAGCCAGGAAAAATGAGAAGACAGAGCTACAATTAGAGAAAATGTAATCCACCAAGAGTTCATCTTGTCCTTAGCTCCATATTTAAGCAGAAGAACTGTTCTCTTCTCCCCAGTCACATTTATTTTCTCATTTTCCTTTTCCAGCCATTTATACCCTTTCAAAACACTCAGAAGAATTAATTATTTAATAGTTTTCAGTCAGTACTACTCCCAAGACTAAACACGTTACATAATGGTGAGTTCAATGTATATCCTGCCCAACAACTTTTAACAAAGTAGACAGCCTCCTGTTTAAAATTGCAGTGGAAGAACACATAAAACAGCAGACAAAGTACCTTTACTACAACACATCTCTAAGAACAAGTGCTGAAAAAGTAGTCTTTATGAACGTATGTTCTAGCAAATCTCACAAAGAATAGGTACGTGCATTTATTACTCTTTGTATTTCAACATCTTCTCTGTGGACAACCCCTTGTCGCGGGGGAGAAGCTTGCATGCCATCATGAGGTTGTGTGCTATTCTGGCAGTGCTTTGTGCCTCTGGTAGGGTCTCCCATGCCAGAGAGGTCGCAGCTGAAGGGTCAGACAAAGTGTGCCCATGAGCAGGATGGGCTTGGTAGCTGTCTGGCAACCATCTTAGGAGAAGGACAAGTCTAACTTCAAATCCGGGCAGATGGAGCTCGCTTAGCCCTGTAAGGCCATCCATCTAAGAGAAGGATACTCTAACCAAACCTACG
This sequence comes from Pithys albifrons albifrons, assembly GCF_047495875.1. Classification (NCBI taxonomy): domain Eukaryota; kingdom Metazoa; phylum Chordata; class Aves; order Passeriformes; family Thamnophilidae; genus Pithys; species Pithys albifrons. The sequence continues at coordinate 95,526,372 of NC_092458.1, read as the reverse complement.
TCCTGAGGTATTCGCTGTCACCGTCCAAGCTCGCTTGGCCTTGGCAGATGAACCTTAGGAGTAAAGGGTGGGGCCAGTTCTGTGCATGCTCTGCCTCACCTAAAAAAATGATTGTGTAGGCTCAAAGGCTTCACCCACATTGCAAAGCCCTGTAGCGACAGGAGAAGGTCAATACAGCAAGTGATAGAAAGTACTGGAAACCGCAGACCCAACCCTTCATGCAGGCAGTTCAGCATATTAGTCACTCAAGACTGACCCCAGAGATGACAGTCTGGTTTGGCAGCACTCTGAATGACCAAGCAGCCTTTTTTAAGGAAAGCACTGCTTGCTCCGCACAGAGAGGAGCCTAGAAAAGGTGACCTAAACAAAGCTCATCTCCACACCCAGTTGGATAACCATGGCCAACCGGCATCTTCTGATGTGGACAATAAAACCAAAGAGACAAAGGCATACACCTACCTCCAAAGGCGTGTTCCAATTAACACTCGCATGTTGAAACATCAGAGCCATGCTTGATACTGTGGATAGTGGATGTCCTGAGCATCGTTCTGCTCTAATTGTCCACAAACTGTCACAACTCAGCATCAACATTGCTACTCTCAGTGAAGTTCATCTTCATGAGGAAGGCAGCCTTAAAGAACATGGTGCCAGCTCCACACTCTACTGGTCAGGCAAACTCAAAACTGAAAGTCACCTTTCAGGAGTTGACTTCATGATTAAAAACTCCCTTGCCTCCAAAACTGAAAATTTACTGACAGATCATTCCAATTGCATTATCTCCTTATGCCTCCCACTACACAACAAGCAACATGTTGTTCTTTTTAGCATATATGCCCCAACTCTCCAAGCTGACCCAGTGGAAAAAGACAAAATTCTACACCGACCTGCGCAACCTCACCCAAAAGGTTCCTACAGATGATAAGATCACAATCCTTGGTGACTTCAGTGCCAGAGTAGGAAAGAACTCTGAAGCCTGGAAAGGAGTACTGGGCAAGCATGGCGTTGGAAACTGCAAAGACAACGGATGCCTCCTGCTAGAGTTTTCTGCAGAGCAAAGCTCACCATCACCAATGCTATCTTTCAGCAGAAAGACAGCCTGAAGACAACCTGGATGCATCCTCGAACCAAGCACCTTATTGACTATGTCTTAGTGTGACAGAGAAATGTTCATGATGTCCGTCATACCTGAGTGATGCCTAGAGCAGAATGTCAAACGCACTGCCTTGTGCGTTGCAAACTTTAACTCCACTTTGAGCTCAAACCTAAGAGGAACAGCATTCCAAGGAGGAGGGTCCAGGTTAACAATCTTCAAACAGCTACAGTGAGAGACAGCTTCCAGGGAAACCTTCAAACTAGACTTAAAGATAATTCCATAGATCCCTCTCCTGAAGTGCTTTGGCAACATATTAAAAATAGCATCCTGCAGTCCTCTGAAGAGTCCTTAGGGTTCTCCTCCAAGAAAAACAAGGCCATACAACAGGTGAAAACCGGCAAGGCAGCTGGGGTTAATGAAATTCCACCTGAAGTCTAGAGGTCAAGCACTCCATGCTAAATTCCACGAGCTTGTTGTGCGTTGCTGGGAACAAGGCGAAACACCACTAGATCTCCATGATGCAGTCATTATCACACTGTGCAAGAAGAAAGGAGAAAAATCAGACTGTTCAAATTACCAAGGTATTACTCTTCTCTCCATTGCTGGTAAAATCCTTGCAAGAATACTTTTGAACAGATTAGTACCTGCTATTGCAGAAGATCTTCTACCTGAAAGCCAAGTGTGGTTTCAGAGCCAATAGGAGTACCACAGACATGGTATTTGTTCTCAGACAGCTGCAAGAGAAGTGTAGGGAACAGAACAAAGGTCTCTATGTAACCTTCATTGACCTCACCAAAGCTTTTGATACTGTGAGCAGAAAAGGCCTGTGGCAGATCTTGGAACGTTTAGGATGTCCCCCAAGTTCCTCAAAATGATCACCCTGCTACACAAGGATCATTGTGGAAAAGTCAGATATGGCAATGCACTCTCTAAGCCCTTTCCAATAACCAATGGTGTGAAACATTCTTGCACCAACTCTATTCACAATCTTCTTCAGCATGATGCTTCAAAGAGCCATGGCAGACCTTGATGAAGAAAACGTCGTCTACACCCGATATTGCACAGATGGAAGCCTATTCAACCTAAGGCGACTGAAGGCCCACACTAAGACCCTGAATCACCTTGTCCGTGAGCTGCTTTTTGCTGACGATGCTGCCCTCATTGCTCACACAGAAGCAGCTCTGCAGCGCTTAACATCCTGCTTAGCAGAGGCTGCTGAGCTTTTTGGGTTGGAAGTCAACTTGAAGAAGATAGAAGTTCTCTACCAACCTGCACCTCAGGAAGTCTTCCATCATCCCCACATCACCATAGGTGATTCAGAGCTTAAGTCAGTCCAGCAGTTCACCGCTCTGGGAAGCATCAGTTCCTCAAATGGTAAGATTGACAACAGATTAGCAAAGGCATACAGAGCCTTCAGAAAACTCCATAAAAGAGTCTAGTGCAATAAACACCTGAAGAAAAGTACAAAGATCAGTGTCGACAGAGCCATTGTACTGTCTACTCTTTTATATGGGTCTGAATCATGGGTCATCTGCTGCCACCACCTGTGACTCCTCGAACACTTCCATCAGCGCTGCCTCCATACAATCCTAAACATCCATGGGACTGATTACGTGACTAATGTGTCTTTCCTTGAACAGGCAGGGGTCACCAGTATCGAGGCCATGCTGCTGAGAATGCAGCTGCACTGGGCAGGGCACGTCTCCAGGATGGAGGATCATTGCCTCCCGAAGATTGTGCTCTATGGTGAAGCCGCCACGGGCTGCTGCAAGAGAGGAGCCCTGAAGGACTCCCTGAAACAACACCTCAGCCTTGGCCATATTGACTGCCACCAGTGGTCCACTCTGGCCTCCAGTCGGGGTTCATGGAGACACACCATTCACAACGCTGCTGCTTCCTTTGAGAAGACACACAGAGTCAGTCTCAAGGAGAAAAGACAACACAGAAAGAACCGTTCCTCACCAATATCGCCAAAGGAGATGCTCCATTGTGCCTTTTGTGACCGGACTTACCCATTCCACATCAGCCTTTTAGCCACCAGCACACTTGCAACAAGTGTGGGTAGTGCCCTCCCTAAATCTTCATTTGTGAAGTCTAGTCATGATGATGATGATGATGATGATGATATTTACACATATATAGCCAAAGAAAGAAAAGTGTCTTCCTTTTTGGACAGAAGCTGCAGAAGAGTCTACCATAGAAAGGCAAATCCTGAATTTATGTATCTGCAGTACTAACTTCAATTAATCTGATTTTGCTGGGTCTACTCTAGACAAAGAAAGTTTTCCAGGAAACTGTACGTCAATTTCAAGTAATAAAGGAGAAGGAATTTAGTGATCTGCTTTGAATTTTCACCTAGATGCAAAAACATTTAATTATTTTATACTATGCAGGGCAGTTGCTCATGTATTATGGAATTTTGTGCCCTATCCTCTGCCAAAGTTTTGACATGACTCAGGGTAACCATTTTAACTACAAACAAGACCCCAAATCAGATTAAATGTTCCCTGTCACCTAAAGACATACTAAAAAGTTCATAAAAGCTATAAAATCAGAGTCATAATTACAATCTATGTTTATTTAAACAAATGCCTGCATTTATAGAGCTAGTACTACATACCTTACAATGAGGCATGTGTTTCCTAGTAGTTGACTTTCCACTTGCTGTTATCAGGTATCCAGACACCTGAGACTCATTTGGCTTTACAAGGTCTAACAGTTCTATCATTTTATACATTTATTTTACTTTCACCTCTTTTTCACCTATATGAGATTTTTTTGAAAAAACGCCAGAAAAGGAATGTATCTGTGCATATATATATATGTGCATATATTTATAAACACAAAAATGTATACAAGTATGCACAGCTCCTCTGTATGTTTTTGCATGTGTGCAATTATACACATGCTCCAACTTAATATTTAATATTAGTGTCTCATCTCTTACACAATCTGACACATGGTTGTGAAGAATACCCTCTTTTTGAATGTTTATGTTTTTTGCCAAGTTTTCCATTTTATCTGGATGTACAGAAATTCAAAGAGGAACTCCTCCAGATAGATTCTAATTTTGGCAGGTTATTTGAGATGTGTTAGTATCATTGATTAAAGTTACACTACCCAGGCATTATTTACTTGAGCTTCAGGAGAATTTCTGCAAAGTTCTTTAAATCTGGTCTGTGTAAGTGGATCTTACTTGAAGTAGTATTAGATACTCTCTCTACTCAGGTTTCCATTCTTCGAGTATACCAGTAGGATTGCTGCAAAAATACCCCCATATAGCCCCATTTATTAAACTAATCAGCTCACGTCAGAATTATATGCACAGTTTTCTTCTACATAGTCTAGCAACCACAGAAAACTCCTTAAACAAGACGTTGCTCCCTTGCAGAGAACCTCATGAAAAGCATCACTACAACTCTCTTTCCTCCTTGTTCCCACTCCTTTTCCTTTTGTGGGTATCTCCTGGACACTGTGACATCTCTCTTGCTCCTGTTCTTTCCAAAATGAGCTTCACCTCTCCTCTTGCAGCCCACACTCTTCCTCTTTAGAAATAATTGCTGCGTTTCCTTTCCCGCCCTGCAAACCCACTGTCCTCTAACATTGCTCCCCCTCCTTACAAATATGTCCCTACACCAGAACACTCCCACCACAGCCTGCCATGCAGGTGGAAATTTTTCACTCTCATTTGGATTCAAAAACAAAGCACAGCTTAAACCTGTTTTGTATGTTAAAAGAGACAGACTGAGCATTTGAAAAATATGATCAGTGGTTAGAAAAGACTCCAAATGATCAATTTAAGACTCTTTGTCTGCTATAAAATGGAGATGGTGTCCCAGAATATCCAGGCAAGTGAAGCAGCTGAGTTTAGTAGTGTTTATGAGCATTATTTTTAGCAATTCCAATCAGAAAGATGCTGGGAAAGAGTAAAGATTTTTGAGAAATATTTTAGCACAATAGCTAAATAGATTGGCCACATGATGCCAGCATTGTCTGGGAAACCATAGAAGACTCCATTCTCAATCAAAGTATGTGTGGATTAGTTTCTTTTTCAATCTGACCATACTTTTTAAAGTTTTCTTTAGTGTGCACATATCCACCCTCACACTTCTCATTTTGCTGCAACGTTTTCACCAGGCTCTTTTTACAACCTGCTTAAACCACCCTATGAAGTCTCCCCTTTTTATTCTTCCAGTACTACAGAGTTTCATCAAAGCTATGTTTAGCCATATCATGACTCCCACCCACTTCATGCCTTGTTTCTCCTTTCTGCTTTACATAACCAGCATCAATGCAAACTTTCTGCATTTACATATAAGGAAATTCCACAGAATGGTGCATTGCCACCTCATTGCTTGGGTTTGCTTTCAGCATAAGTCAATATGTTACTGCAGGTCATTACAAATTTTGATCTAGATTGCGGAAAAGAAGAGAATAAGGATGTTTATTCCTCCAGAACAGAGGAGTCCGCCCCACCACTGTCTCTCACTTCAAAACTGTCTTGCAGGAACATCCAAAGTATGTTCTTGTTCCCTTCCATGAGAACTTACATTCATCACACATAGGTCCAGTTTTTTCTTCAATGTTGAAAACCTCCAGGAAGAGTGAGATAACTAGAATCATAGAATCATTTGGGTTGGAAAAGATCTCTAAACATTATCAAGTCCAACCATTAGCCCAGCACTGCCATGTCCACCACTAAACCATATCCTTAAGTGCCACATATACACATCATCTAAATACTTCTAGGAATGGTGACTCAACTACTGCCATGGGCAGCCTGTTCCAGTGACTATTGCTTGCCACCAAAAAATTTTTCCTAATATCCAATCTAAACCTTCCCTGGTGCAAATTGAGGGCATTCTCTTGTATCCTATCATTTGCTACTTGCGAGAAGAGATCAACCCCCACCTCACTACAACCTCCCTTCAGGCAGTGGTAGAGTGCAGTAAGGTCTCTGCTAGTCCACTGGTTGGGGCTGGGACACCACAGTCTCGGCTTCTAACAAGGTTGAATCTTTCAACATCAGTAATTTGGTCCCTCTGCTCTGAGATCATGACCTAAAGAATTCAGAAGGCATTGTTAAACATTGTTGAACAGAGATCTTATCTCAAAAAATGAAAATTAAATAGACTAAGCACTTCTGTCTTTTACAGTGATATCCAGAAGTTAAAAGACTGTTCCCACAAAGCATTTTGTTTCTCTGTGCCTATGTCCACACTTTTAAAAGTACAATTTCTAGGTGAAAGAATTCTCACTCACATTTTTGAGTGGATTTGAGATACATTGATCAGCAGGTCAATTACACACCTTGCCCTGCCCAAAGAGAACCCCTCAGGATCTGAAGCTGTCACTCCAACTTCAGACAAAACCACGCTTGTCTCCCTTCTCTTACCCCTCAACAGGGTCTTGCTTTGCTTGCCTTTACTCCTCACAGTGACATGCTGAAAACAGAGAAGGAGTATAGACACACCTGCTCCTCCCATGCAGAAACACTGGCAAATCAGTAATAAAAGAATAACAACATTTCAAATCTCACATGTTTTAGAGGATAATTACACAACATCCAAGATCTGGCATGTCAAGTACCAGTCATCTTGCACAAGGATAAATATTTCCCTTTGAAAAATCTTCACCAGAGATTAACTGGAGTCTTTATTCAGTTGGACCTGCCATACAACCCTGGTATTCATCTCTCCTCACACCAAGTAAAATATTTCCAATGGCTCACAGCCATACTGATCTCAAGACTCACATCCTGCCACAATGGAAGTTGATTCCTGTTGCCTCAGACTCTGGGGAATTGTGTCAATGGAGATTTCACATCAACAGGAAAATGAGCATACATCTACATGAGATATATTTACCCATTTTGTTTCCTCATTATATCCCCTAGTGCCTTAACAAAAGAGGTTTTTTCAAAGAGGAAGGTACTAGATAGAGCTGACCAACAGCAAACTCCAACACTCCCAGTCTGTTAGCCCATCATGCAAGGGCAAAAGGCGTCTTGTTTGGTGGAAGAGACAGAGCCTCAACCCAGGTGGATCTCATTCAATGTTGCCCCCAAAAATGACGAGCTGCAACACTGATTGCCTTAATACCACAACCCATGTTTGCTATACATTTGAAAACACAGACACCAGACTATTTTCAAATTCTTCAGTTGAAAACCTCTACTCCTCCTAAACAGTGGGATAAGCCTTTATTAGGACAACATGATCAATATGAATTCAGATAGAACCTTTACATATGGTTAGAGCTCTTTGGGCAGAGTCCACTCCAGAAGTTGAGCATATGATGAGGTAGAAGAGCTGGATTAAGTGATATGAGGCAAGAGAGAGTCAAGCCTGGGTACTGCTTCTCATCAGGACCATTCCCCAGCTATCCCACTGGCATTATGGGGTATAGCATCACAGCTGTTCCTACCTCTTTCAGACATACTGATGAGATCAAGAGTGATGTCCATGTCCTGAACGCCACCCCATAGGCACCAGTTTGCATCAGGGACTGAGCCACAATCCTTGGAGGGCCTGATGACATAGTGCCATACTATTCCTTGATTTTGTCATCACCCAGTGTATTGGAAAACCTCACGATTTCCTGCAGACCCACCCCATCTCAAAAAATCAAGATAGCACACCTAACTTCCACAGTGGTGGAACAGGCAAGTGTACTTTCCTACAGATGAGCTGCATCTGCCCTGGAGGCAGATCCCACATCTCCATGAGAATCTCAATATACAATTATGCCAGAGAACCAGGCATCAAAGCCAAAGGACCTTCATGTTCCTTGGCCGCTGCTCATCATTCCTTATCAGGGTATGCCAAACAGCTTTTCCTCAAACATTTTTTTCAAGTTAATAACACAACTGACATTCAGCTTCCTATGCTAACTGCCTTCACCCCAGAGGTGCATGCTGTGAAACTGGGACACTTCCAGGAGATGATGGAAGACCACCAGTTTGTTCACAATAAAAGAATCCATCACAACCTTATTCACTTCATGGTAAATAAGATGTCTCTGCTATTTGATTTACCCAGATATTCTTGGTTCAACATTTAGAGCATTTCAAACAATTTATTCTTTTCAGAAAACTTCTAAAATTTTGTGAAAGGGAGGAGGATGGCTGTTTAAGGAGGCTGGATGATCCTGTTCCACATCAGAAAGCTGAAAAAGGGACATAATTGAAGTGTCTGGAGAGTATTACAATCACTTGGGGCTCATTGTCTAGTGCTCACTACCACATAAAGGAAGTTGCCAGTTAAGCAGGGAAAGACAGAGGTTTTGCATCAAAAGGAGCATCAGTGTATAGATCATAATATGCATGTCAGCATCTGCCTTTTATTCAGACAATAAAGAGAGCAGAGAGCCTATCTTAATGTGAATGTCTTTGAAAAGTTGTATGTTTTTGTCAGAAAGACAGAAGATTTTATTAAAAGCCATAATAAAAAAAAATCATAACACTGCTATTCTTTCAGGAACTGAAATTCAGTTATACCTTACAAGATGCATAGTTGGTTATTCTAAAAATTCCAGAAATGCAAAATAAGTTGTGAAAGAAATTCCAGGTAGTTTTTTGTTTCTACTTACTAACCTCTGCTGTTGAAGCAGATATAGGTTTGCACCTCTGTTTTCCTTTCAATTTACCAATCTGCTCCTTGAAAAAAAAGCTAAATGCAGAATTTCCAGTTTTCACTGGATGTTATATATAACAGTTTTATAAAACTCCACAAGCTGAAGAATTACTAATCTTTTGTACTAAGAGGTCCACTCTTACTTCAAGAAGAGATGGGAAAAATAACAAGAATTTCAGTTTACAAGAGATTTTTTTTCTCACCTGTAAAACTTAATTGTTTCAAACATTCATATCTTTGCTACAATATGACTTTCAACAGCACTGAAATGCAGAATACTCAGAATGTAATTGAAGTGTTTTTCTAGCAATTATTCTCATCCAGACAGCTACATATTTTTATATGCTTAAGGTTACAACAAGTATTTGTCATCTGTTACACGCAAGCATTTATTAAATGTGTATATTCTCATAAAGCTACATGTCAGCTGACTATTTGTTCACAAAACATGACTAGTTGACACTGGAAAAGAGTTAAGTGTTCCTTACCATTTCATGGTATTGCTTCAGTTTCCTGGCAAAGATGCCTGATAAAATACCATCTGCCAAAAGCTTTGCAGAGTCTCTGGAATCTACTTCACTTTTATAAGTGAGTCGTCAAATCTTTGCTAGTAAAGCCAGAGGAATGCAGTTATGTCTGTTTGAATTCCTGTGAGAGTTCATGTCAGCATTCATTTAGCTCACAGGGTGCCAGAAGCTGGAACGTTTGTTTGTACATCACTTAGAACAGCAAGTCCTCAGATCTATAGTGCAGAGCAACATCAATGTCTAAGAGCAGAGGTTTCCACTTCATCTGTCCCAAAGCCCACCTGTGAGGTGCTGTGCACTATCTGCAAGGCAACAACAGTGAGCTTGACAGAGCTGCTTGTACAGCCAGTGGCCACCCCTTATCAGAGCCAGGAGCTGAACCTCCTATCATTGCCAGCCCAGCTCTGGGGCTTGAGGATCTCAAAAACGAGGGAGAAGGGAAATGCAAAACACTTCATTGTTCAGAGGTCATTTGCTGCTTAAAACCTTGAGTCATTGGGAGTTTCCTGTGAAGGCAGAGAAGACAGTAAAACCACATAATCACATAGTATCATAAAACCCCTTAACAAGTGCATGACAGAAAGTCTCAGGTAACTTTTAAAATGTTACTGTGGACACCCCCTCATAAGGGAAGCAGTAACACGCACACTTGCCTTGCTGTGTCTTCTACTAGGGTGCCCATTTATATGGCCACTCCTGGAGAGACAACAGGCCAGACCAGCTAGTGCAGCTGTTCAGGTGTGCTCAGCATGACATTACTGGAGATGCTTGTTCTTGAGAGTTTCCGGTCCTGATCATCAAGAAAGCTCCTTATGGACAACTTGCACACATGACGCCCCACATCTTAAAGGGCTCAGACTCTACTAGATATATCCAGGGCACAATGCAGCACCATAATTCCCCACCACCATGTGCGAGGTACCACAACCACACAGAGAGCACATCTGCTCTGTCTAGAGCTACTTGGACTGACAAGTTCATCTATCACTGAGAGGGTGTGTTTTCACTCCAGAACTAAAATCAGATAATATTCTCATCATGGCTGAGCAAACACATACTAATTTGTCTTGTTTAGGTCCCTCAGCATGTTCATCCAGCACAGAAACATTTTGCTTGTCATGTGTTAACACAGAGAATGGGTCTCAGGCATAAATGTTTTGATACAGTTCAAGACTAAGAGGCAGTATTGATTATTCCTGCTAGAATCAATTCTTGTAACTGTCAGTAAATCAAATCAGATTCAAGTCATGACTTGGAAATACTAAAGAATGACTGTCCTAGTTCAGCAGGAGGGACCAGCTAACCCTGTGTGGGGGTGATCAAAGCTGTGTATTCTACCCCCTCTATTCATTCCCCAAGGTCAATGGGCCATTAGCAGCAGCTGCCCAGGGAGCCATTATCACCTTCACACCCAGCCTGAGGGGGGCGGAGCTGCTAATGGGCCATCAACAGCTCAACACCTCCTGGCTCCCAGAGTTAATCACCCATTGTGTGAGTCCCCGCCCAGGGGGAGGGACTGAGACCTCCCTGAGGGTACATAAGTGGTGGGTAAGAAGACCTCGGGAACCTCTTGTCGGATCCAGAGCAGCAGCAGGACCTTGACAGGAGGAGATCACCGCTCTCGCCCAGACCACAGCCCTCGCCTGCACCAACAGGTTTTTCTTTTCCTTTTGCTCTGGACTTGGGGGAGCCACAGGGGTCTCAGCACAAGGGCAAACAAACCCCCTTGGGTTTGTGCCCCAGGACACTGGGTTATACTGCTGGGGTTTTGTGAGTTGAAAGCAATTTCCCTTGTGTGTCAGTGTTGTTATTGTAATATTATTATTAAATTTTAGGTCTGACTTATAATCTCTCTCGTGGTGAGTTCATTTCCCCTGCTGGTTCACCTTTAAACCAGCACAATGACCCAGTTATTTAAGCTCAGATAGAATTGTTTCTGTAATTTAAAATATGTAACTCCACTATTTTTGTGGCTATGCTAGCTTGCTATGGCCATGTAGCCAGAGTTTCTCGCTCAAGTGCCCAAAAAAGAAACAAGAAATTCTGGGTCCATACTACCACAGTGTCATACATGCACACTGCTTGCTTGTACACCCTCTTACTCACTAGCCATACAGCAGGCAAATTGGCCTGTCTCAGACTGAGACAACCAAAAAGGACTTTGTTAATAGCCAACGGCAGTGGAGTAGTCCAGTTGACATAACAAGGATGACACATCAAATTTTAATGATTTTGTGTGGGCACAAAGTATTTCTTGTTTCTAGAAACAACCCTGTCTCTACTTAGTTAGGACAGACAAAAGACCCCCTGAGCCAAGACAGCCCCCAGCATCTATATGGCTCATGCCTGTCTGGGTTCTGAAAGCCATCCATCCTCATGAGTGTAGACCCACACCCCAGCAGTGTCTTGCTGATACAAAAGTGCCTCCAGGGCCAGCACAGACTCCTGCAAAGCCAGCCAAGACATCTCTGCTCACATGGCCCCATCATGCCTGTAACAAGGCAAGCCTTGTCCTGCATTAGATGTATGACGCAGTAATTCATGAACCAGGAGCTCTTTCTGAAGGATATGGTCATAGGTAAGCCTACAATATTTAACTATCAGGAACATCTCCAAACGATCATTGTTGAACCTTTTGTTAAGAAGTTAGTTGGTTCCTATTGGAACAACAAACTCCCAAGAGCCCCCACCACTCAGCCAGCAGTCTGGTAGCTACACAGCACAGTACCAGCTAGATTCAAAACTAGTCATGATCCAATAACATAGGCTTGCAGCCCAGAAAGCCAGACACATCCTGGGCTGCATCAAAAGCATGGCTATCATGTTGTAGCAGGCAATTCCACCCCTCCGCTCTGCTTTTTAGCCTCTAGAGAAGAGACGGTTCTAGGGACACTTTATAGTAACCTTCTAGTACCTGAGGAGGGACTAAAGGAAAGAAGGGAAATTACTTGTTACCAGAGCATAGGGTGATAGGGCGAAGGGTAACAAGGTAACAGAGTTTCAGAGTAGATATGAGAAAGGAATTCTTTCCTGTGAGAGTAGTGAGGCACTGGAACAGGTTGCCCCAGGTTGGATGGGGCTTTGAGCAACCTGGTTTAGTGGAAGGTGTCCTTGCCTGTGATAGAGGGTTTGGAACTAGATGATCTTTAAGGTCTTTTCCAAGCCAAGCAATTCTATGACATTTGCAGAAGGGCTTGCTCCTTTGCAAAGGAGGAAGCAGAAGTGCTGACTTGTTCAGAGGGGGAGGGGGAAGGAAAAAATATTGGTCACTTCTTGGTCAAAGGTGGAATTTTTTTTTACATCATAGTGAAACCAAAGCATGCTGTGTACGTCAGCCACAAGCCACACATGTGTAGTGAGCCAAATAGCAAATTTTTTTGAAGACCTAGTCCTGCTCCATTCACATCCATAAAAATATACTTTCTCTAACCCAATATTCATAGTAACTTCTATGCATTAAATTAGTAAACCATTAAATGTGTTTGATTTCAGCTAGTAAGGAAAAAAGTAGTTCTGCTCTGAACACAATTTCACAGTAGGGTAGCCACATTTGGAATAGCTGCTCCAGTTGACATCTTTGTAGCTCAAGACCCAGTCATGACAAATAGTAGCTTAGAAATCTGCTCTACCAGTGTGTGGAGCTCTTTCTACATAACTAAATCCAAAGTTAGCTTCAGCTGGTGTTTAAACCAAGAGCATAACTCATTTGTCTTGTCACAAGTATTTACTTTTCACCCCCTCACCCCTTTCTATTTTCTGTTCTGAGAAATATCAAAGTCTTCATTACAGCAGATGTTTAGCTTTTTTAAAAATTAAGTGGAAAATAGTTCTAAAGAACAGCAACCCATTGTTGCTGGTTTTATGAGTACGAGTTGGTTGACATCAGCCTGCAACAATGAAGATTTGTGATACTCTCCACAAGTGCTGCATAGCAACTGTGCTTGTTCTTCTGCAGAAGTTTGGACTCTGGCAAGTCTGCACACTGTTTCACACAAAGGAGGAACAGACAGTGTGCCTATCATGCAGCCCACACAGGTGAAGCTGGTGTTTAAAATCATGGTGTCATTTCAGAGACATTCCCCACAAGGTGAAGTATTGCCTCAAATGGGGCAGTAAAGCAAATCAAAGCTCCGTCAACCATGTGTCAACACAAAAGGCCCAGATGAACCCTGTTCTTCCCTAGTGACACAGCAGTTCAAGTCTGCCCCAGCAGAGAAGGGAGCTCCAAGAGTCTCACTGAGCACCTCCACCTCTGTTTCATCTTCCTCCCACTCCAGCTCCAGATTTTGTGCACAGTCCCAAAGCCCCAGCAAAACATGAGTCAAGAGCACTTCACAATCAATCACCTGCTTTTCATATCAGGCCTATGGAAGTGGCCACATTGAACGCCCAAAGTGCTGAAAGTAAAAATTTCTTAAAACAAAGGAGTAGCATGCCAAAGGACATGCTACACACACAGACACACACACCAAATGTTTAAAGCTTCTGAAAGAACCCCACCTGGGAAATCATATGCAACTGTATCACAAGTATAGACTGCTACAAATCATAAGAGATCTGGTAATTTAAAAACAAGTCCATGAACAAACTTCCAATTTTCTCCAAAATCTTTCTATAATGATCCTTTGCCATCCCAATCTTTTGAGTAGTACTAAAGTGGGGACAGAAGGGTGTTAAATTTGTTTTTAAAAATCTGCTGTTGAGAAAACAGCACAGTTAGGCTACAGTCTCACATCTGATGGTACTGTACCCGTATAGCATGTTAGATCAAAGGAGAATTAAACAATAAGTAGATTATACTCTATTTAGTGAGAAATGGGAGCAGGAGAGCATTTATATTTCAGTCAACAAGTAGATTCAAGACAACTTCAAACCTTGCTCAAGGAAAGCTCCTTACCTTCCAAAGATCTGATAAAAGGCATGGTTTTATTGCCTTGTTGCAAAGGACAGAATCTTTTCTGACAGAGGTCACCCAGACCTTTACACTGTTGTGATTCTTGATAACCTGTATTTCCCTCTCACATCAATCCTCAGCCCCTCCACTGACATTTCATAGACATTTCATTCTATCACCTGCCATCAGCACATGTCTAGGACAACAGTACCTTTGGAACAAGATGAAGCAGCAGCACAACAATAACACACTTGAAATAGAGCAATGCTTCCACTGGTAAGGAAGGTAGAAGACTTCAAAATAAACCTAAACATCAGAATATCCAACAATTTGTTCCTTTGAGCAGTCACTTTCCAGGCACTGGGCTTTGAGCTGCTTCTCTGACATTGTGACAAGGAGGAGGCATGGATAAATTTATGAACTCAAAGTGGTCAGGACAAAACCAATGCAGAAATGAAGTATCAGGGTTTGCTTTCATCAGTCAAAGAGCCAGACTGTGCTTAATGAAGCAAATATAGAATAATATACCATTTTAATCTATTAAGATAAAGTTTCCAATCCTGTGGATATCACAAAGTGCTGTATTCAGCCTGCTCAGATTGTGTTGAGCTCCAACCACCACAGAGGATTTGCTCAGGTGTTTTAAGATACCCATACCTCCACACCTCTAGGGCATCTCCAACAAATCTGGAACAATTAAAAGGGAAGGTAGGAAAAAAAGTTGAGGGAGAATCATACCTTTTACTGAGGAGATATGAGAGGAGGGAGGCAGTGCTTACCAGGGATCACCAGCATCCTGCCTCTGAAGCAGCAGCTCCTTTGCAGCCCCCCAGAGCTCACCCTGTGCCCTCCCTCCTGCACCCTGACCACACCAACATCCATAGCTTTGGAAATGTGCTTCGTCAGACTCCTGTAGCTCCCAGCCACCTATTATCAAGATAATTAAATATTATTACACTTAATTAATAAGTTCCCTCAGAAAACACACACATATGCACAGGGTTTCTCCTGCGGCCCTGTACAGGTCAACAGATTACTGGACCAGACTTATTAGGCTTTCAAAACTTGCCGCCTGATGGGCTGTTCCTGGCAGGACAGGAATAGGCAGCAGTTACGAGAATCCATGTCAGCAATGCATTATTTAACCTGGCACTGCTCACACCCTTGGCTGGCTGCCTCTGAGGTTCCTCCCTCGCCTGGCCTCCAACAACATAAAATAAAAAAAAAACACCACCAAAACGAAAACAAAAATGCGAGAGACAGCAAGCAAGAAGGCTTTGTGACCCTGAAGGTCCATTCATGGGGAATGTGACCAAGTAAACACACTGAGAAAAGCTCTTCAGAGTAGCTGACAGCTGCGGAAATAGGAAGGGTCAGAGCATGAGAGAAATACTGTTTCTTACTAAACAATGTGAATGTGGAGTTTGGTGGGTTTGGGTGTTTTTTAACTCTTTCCTTCTGTCCAGGCACACAGCCTTAATTAACCCAAAGCTGGTACAGGGATGTCAAAGTCATGATTCAGAAATACTGGTTTTGAAATTAATTGTCTGACACACAGATTTCCTATGTCACCTTAGGTAAGTCATTTGTCTGTACTGTATTTCAGCTTCTAATCCACAAGGCAAAGACAGTGCCTTACAGGCAAGTTATGGGGTTATTAGTGACTACAATAG
The DNA here is from genome assembly GCF_047495875.1 of Pithys albifrons albifrons. Taxonomy (NCBI): domain Eukaryota; kingdom Metazoa; phylum Chordata; class Aves; order Passeriformes; family Thamnophilidae; genus Pithys; species Pithys albifrons. Next base: position 95,510,551 of record NC_092458.1, on the reverse strand, counting down.
CTATGATGATGGGAGGCAGAGAGGTGATAGGGGAGATAGGAAGATCCACCTACTGCTCAATTTTGATAGCTTGAGCATTCTGTTCGAGATAAAACCTCCCACAAGTAAAATGGTTTCTACATTAATAACACTGATTTCTAGGCACATTTCATCCTTTCATACCAAAATTGCATTTATTATTGAAATACACTTAAATCAGAATAAGATGGACTGTGGGCTCCACCCGACACAGAACAGTTCTTCAGCTGCCAGGGAGAGAAAAGGCCTTATCCAGTTCTTTGGTCTTCACCTTCCCAACTCCATTCTCACTTTTCATACCTCCCTGTCCTCTTCTCCATTCCCCTTCCTTCTAGAAGGGATAAAAACAACCATGATGTTCTGGTTATAAAGGGTGATTAAACATTAAAGTCTGCAGTCTAGTGGGGAAGCAGATGCTCTCCAGCCATTTTCAGGTTTAATATTCTGTTTAAACTGCACCTAATTGTTTAAAGAAAAGCACAGATAAGTAGCCATCATTGCAAGTCTTTTGGGGATCTCCCATGAGGGTCCCCACCTTCTGAAGTAGTTCTGAGCCCTTCAGAGTCTGTCTTAGTCAGTTCAGCACACCTGTGGCATCACAGCCCTCACCCAAAACTGGAGTACAGTCATGGAAGTAACAGCAAGAGATGTCCCTAAGGATGCGTCTGATTTCTGGCCCATTTGCAGGGCTTCCCTTCGGCCCCCAGCACTGCAGCCATGCCCTGCTTCCAGAATGGGGAGCACACTCTGGAAGGGCTGACTCCTCTCCAGCACAGTTAAAGATTTCTTATTTTATTAAAACAACTGAGATGTCTTTCTTTCAACAAACTGTTTTGATGAGTAACTTCTGAACCACTCCAGTCAGGAACAGGCTCTACTAATTTCTAGCTGCTGAGTTCTCAGATTTTTTTTTCTTTTGGCTGTTAATACTTTATGATTACTTAATGGGCATGTTTATGACCAATAAGTATGTTTTACTGAAAGAGTTATAATTCATGAAGTCATAAATTAGAAAGAATCCGGTAACTAGTTGTTAATTAATAACTTTGATCCATTGCAGGCTTTTGACTTTTGCCCCCTTGAGCTGGAACCCTGAAAATAATCATATTTGCTCTCTCTATTTTACTTAGCTATACAAAGTATCCCAACTTGTCGTACTTATTTTTTAAAAAGTAAACACAAAATGAGTGAGCAGACTCCAACCCTGCAATCTAAAACATACAATGTTCTGTGCTGACACATCATCCCATTTGGGAACAAAACCTGCTCCAAGTTACAGGTTCATAACTAAACTAACATCATTTCTTCAATGATGGTGTTGATTGAGGTGAGAAAACGTTATTCCAAGTTACAGAAGACAAGTATGTAAGTTAGAAGGGATGGCTGAAGACATTCCAAAGCACAAAAATACCTTTCAGATTTTGAAATCCTAGCCTTCACTTGACTTTAAATCACCGATCAGCGAGTTTTAAGCCAGAAAGAAAATCCACAATAGCATTTCATTACCACTGAAAGATGAGTAAATAATCAGGCTAACCTTTCTATAATTTTGGAAGATCTCACCAGAAACATGAGCATGGCATGTGAATTGCACTTTTTTAAAGAGAATTTCCTAATATCTCTTGTTTGCATTTCTGTGCTGCCCAGCAGATCGTATGAGGAGCCACAATACAGTTGTCTTTCAATTCATATCCTCTTGGACAGCATATGTTATATTCCTAGGCCAAGCTTTTGGAAGCAGCTAATGATTTTGCTGCTCTACTGAATGCATCTTAGCAGGAGAAGTCGTAGAAGCTGAGTACCGATGCTCGGAGAAGGAGCTCGCTCTAATTGGATTCACAGGAAAACCTAACATTCAAAGGTGTTCCAGCAGCACTGCATTTTCTTATTTAGGAGCCCAGAAAGCTGTGCATCTCTTTAACTTCTTTTATTCAAGAAGTCAAGAAAAGCAAAAATTTAAACAGGAACCCAGAGTTCATTTGGTGCATTCCTATAGTGTTTGTCAGTGAGGAGAGGAGGAGCACAAGAACTGAAACCACCACATCGCACAGAAGATGTTGCAATAAGTGTGCTCATTGCAATGCCCCAGGCTTGCCCTTGCTTCCAAACAGCTTCTGTATGCACCAAAGTGACTCCAGTATCGGTCAGGAGTGGTGCAACCAACTTCCAGTCTGGGCTCCACGAAGAGGTGAGGAGGAAAGGACAATAGGAGCAAAGGGGACTTAGGGGGTCCCAGAGGGGTTCCTAGATGTTGTGCTTATCCTGACAGCACTGTCAGGAGCCTGGCACAGATGAACGACCCCTTTTCCAGTGCTGGCATGGGGCAACAACACACCTTGCTTTAAAGTATTCTGTCCCCACTGCTGGGCAGCAACCAACTTGTGTATCCAGATTCTTCTGCCAGAGTACTCTCACTCCCAGGAGTGGCTTGAACAGGAGAGCTGAGGTCAGTAAACCTCGTTTTCTGCTCTTTCACAGCCTTGCCTCACACGGGTTGCTGCCTAAGGTTGTGGGGGTTCTGCACTGCTACCTGCCACCCAAGATTAAGAAAGCATGGCACTTGCTCCTCCTGCTCCATGTCCAGATCACAGACAGATAAAGTGAGCCAAGTTTGTGTCAGCAATAAATGGAGGCGATTAGGAGCAGCATACCACATGCAAATGCAGAGTAACCCTTCAAAGACATGGGAACACCTCAGCAATTTAAACAAGATGCTAAACACAAGAGCAAATCCTCCAGAAACAGACAATGAAGAAAGAGGAGAGGAGAGGAGAGGAGAGGAGAGGAGAGGAGAGGAGAGGAGAGGAGAGGAGAGGAGAGGAGAGGAGAGGAGAGGAGAGGAGAGGAGAGGAGAGGAGAGGAGAGGAGAGGAGAGGAGAGGAGAGGAGAGGAGAGGAGAGGAGAGGAGAGGAGAGGAGAGGAGAGGAGAGGAGAGGAGAGGAGAGGAGAGGAGAGGAGAGGAGAGGAGAGGAGAGGAGAGGAGAGGAGAGGAGAGGAGGAGAGGAGAGGAGAGGAGAAGAGAGGAGGAGAGGAGAGGAGAGGAGAGGAGAGGAGAGGAGAGGAGAGGAGAGGAGAGGAGAGGAGAGGAGAGGAGAGGAGAGGAGAGGAGAGGAGAGGAGAAAAGAAAAAAGAAAATAAAAGAAAAGAAAAGAAAAGAAAAGAAAATAAAAGAAAAGAAAAGAAAAGAAAAGAAAAGAAAAGAAAAGAAAAGAAAAGAAAAGAAAAGAAAAGAAAAGAAAAGAAAAAAGAAAAGAAAAGAAAAGAAAAGAAAAGAAAAGAAAAGAAAAGAAAAGAAAAGAAAAGAAAAGAAAAGAAAAAAGAAAAGAAAAGAAAAGAAAAGAAAAGAAAATAAAAGAAAAGAAAAGAAAAGAAAAGAAAAGAAAAGAAAAGAAAAGAAAAGAAAAGAAAAGAAAAGAAAAGCTAAAACAACAGTCTGCTGGGCTGCTTATAACTTTGTTTGGATTTTAGGCTGAGATCATATTCAGAGGATAATTAAAGCCTCAGGCAAACAGCAGCAGAAGAGATTACACTGTAGAAGGGAGGACAAGCACTTGGGAGAAGGGGAGGAACATTCATCTTTGTAAGAACAGGCACTGAAAATTTTTCTCTTAAGCTATGTATGGCAAGTCTTGCATACCAGAGTTGCATGCATTTGATGAGAGACAGCATAGTAGAAGGTCAAATCAATCCCTTCCATTCACATGAGAGGCACAGAACTTCCTTCTAAGTGCAGTCAAACAGCACTCAAACAGGTTTATCTTACACCAATATTTGGTGCCTAGACCTGAAAGATTTATTTCAGATCTATGGACCTAACAAGTCTGTAAATTGAAGGGATTTGGAGGGTCAATCCCATTCGTGTTCCTGTCCATAAATTCACAAGCTGACTAGCTCAGCTTGCTATATTGAGTCACAACTACAAAAATGCTTTGTTTTCCCTAGGCTCCTACTAAGTGCTAACTAAGCCATATTAAGAGTATTCCTTTTTTTTTTTTTAACAAAACCAAGGCCCAGACTTCAAATGATTCTTGAACTGGGACATTTTTGTGAGAAGAAAATAAAACTATAATTGTCCGAGGACTGACATTATCTCTGTTCATAACTACTCCCAGTTCAGTGGGTACAGGCAAAAAATAGAGTTAGTTTTAATTAATTAACCAATACTGCTTTAGAATACAAATTTATTTACCTCTTCATGGATGGCTTAGAAAAAACAAGGGCACTAAAAAAGCTTCAGGTGAATCAAATGATTCACAAGAACTCAGGAAAAGTAAACAAAACCTCAGTGAAATTTTGCACACATCAGCAAGCACAACATCACCACAAGAAAAGTCACTTGCTTCCTGGATAATATGTGCAGAAATGAGGAATAGCTGTACATTTTGGGTTGTTTTTTGTTACCACCTACTCCCAGAGCCAAGAAAATCAACAGACAAGCACTCTCCTGGCCACAGCCATTTGGGATAAGTCCCAGCAGAGCTTTCTGTCTCTATTCCACCCCACAAGATAAGAAAACAAAGATGCAACAATGCATTTCTATGCCTTTTGTAGCCCAAAGGAGGTACCTCAGAGCCTGCTTAACTCTTCTGCACAGATGATTCTCCCTGTTGCAGCACACTGATGTAACTATCTTAGCCTCACTGCTGCCTCTCCCTCTCAGTGAAGCCCAACTGGACCATTTGTTCACCCCACTTCCCTTAAAGAAGCAGCAAAGTGTACCAGTGACTTGCTAGCAAAGGGGAAGTACAGTGGAATAATAAGAAAGAGAGCCTGGAAAGGCTCAGCCCTGCAGAAAAATCATATACCCTTAAAGATGGTGCCATTTTCTCTGAGTTGAAGGTGGGTCAACCTCCACAATTTGTATCCTGTATTACTGGAGTCAACAAAACCAAGCCCATTGACTCCAGTGGACACTGAATCCAACTCCAATGGTGTATAACTAAATATCAGCCTGTTCTTGATACATACTATTATAATTCAAACAGCACAAGCTCTCCAGTCCATGACTAATTATAATTTCTACCTTCTTCTATCTCTCATACTTTGAATTAATGAATAGAGTAGTTAGCATGGGTTGAGAAAGAGAAATCTGCTAGCAGTGATGTGAACTCACAAAGACACGTGCTCATGCACGCACATTAAATGAACTGATGGGGCTTAGCACCATAATTATAAATACTGGAACAGTCAGCTATGACAAAGCACTATTTCATATTATCCTTAAAAAACAAACAGAGCTTTCAGGTACTGTGTGTCATATCAGACGTAGAAAACAAAGGTACTCAAGACTAAAGTTCATGTCCACTAACTGGAAAGCATTAATAGTCAGCCACACCTGAAAACTGGGCTGGAGAATAGGACACATAAAAAATTACCCCCAGTTTCTGGTACACCACTGGCAAATATCAAAGGTCTTATGATTTGTTACCGTTTTTCTTTGCAGTGCCAAGTATCATGCAATTAAGACAATCTGGACTCTCATTAAAACACAATTAAGTTTCCAGAGATCAGAATTGCTTCAAAGTACGTATCTTTTAAGAATCAAAACCAAAGGCAGGTGAAACCTGAGTTTCTAAAAACATGTACTAATCAGTTTTAGAAGCTCATCTCCTTATTTGTGTGTCATGGTGTTAGAAATATTGGGTTATGATAGCATGATGGGATACACAGTCATCACTGATAAAGTCCAGAGACAAACATAGACTTAAATGTGAAAAGGTATATAGAATCACACAATAGTTTAGGTTGGAAGATACCTTGTCCTCTAGTCCAACTTTTCACTAGACCAGGTTGTTCAGAGCCCTGTCCAGTCTGACCTTGAATATTTCCAGGGATGGAACATCCTCCACCCATCTGGGCAATCTGTTCTCGTGTTTCACCACCCTCCTTGTAAAAAACCCTGCCAAACACTGAGTCCTAAAATCATTATAGAGTTTGTTTTTCTAGCCCATAAAAATTGCCCAGTTCCAAGAAAACTGCCCCAAGGAACGTAATACTGAGAGTTCAGACATGCTTCCATACTACCACTTGGACATCCCAGGCAGGGGTAAAGGAACACTGGAAAAAAATAACCAGGTTACAACATACTGATTAACAGCTGTGAGTCAGTCAGCATGCAAATTAGTATTAATAAGTACATGTGTAGAGGCATAAGCCCTATCACAGGTGGGCTAAGTCCACAATCTTAGGTTTGGAGCTACACAGTGCTCATAGTTGTCCCAATACTAAAACACTCCAATATTAATTGGAAGAAGCCACTGTGAACAAGCATTTTCCAGTACCCCTTGTCACATGTGGTCCATTCACTTTTCTAAAACCTTAGCCATGCAGTTCACAGAAGCAGAACATCTGCCCACACTGTCTCTTTCCTCTCAGCAGCATGAATCACCAGTGGTGTGAAAGCCAAAGGCTCCCTAACTACTGCCAGATGGCTGTGTGTCATGCCCTGTGTGCTAGGTGGGAAGGTTCTCCACTCCACACCCCCATCCCTGAATTAGCAACTCACGACCAAGCTCCTGGCACACCTCCCCTCACATGGCCTGGACCATGAAACCCTGAAACTCAGGGAAGTTCTGGGAACAGAGAGGCAGACAGACAGAGTGATGGTTGACAACAAGCCAAGGACGCTTTGATTTTGCTTCCAGTATGAGTTTCCTCAGTTCAGCCCAAACACTGACACAGCCATTAAACACACAGAAGTAGAAACTACCTCTTAGATCATCTTGTCCACTCTCCTGGAAACCAGCTCAGAGAAGGACAGCATGGCTCATCTAACAGTTGTTGTATTTATTTATTTTAAAATAAGGATTTAAGGAGAATCAATCAACCAACACACAATGCTAGATTGTCACTGTTAATACTTTCTCTAGTCATTTGTACTGTTTTCTGTGAAAATCCAGACAAAAAAGACCTCTTCCTCCAGGACTTTGCTCTCCAGATTGACTCCAATAAACACCTTTCTAAACTAGAACTTTGTTGTTTGGGGTAGTGGAGGTTACCTGCCTTTGTATGTAATCTTCTAGGCTCCTAAACACCTCTCTCTTTCTTACCAATGCACAGTGCTGCTGCCATCAGTAGCTTTTTGTCATCTGGACCTGTGGAAATACAATAACCAAGGTAAGCCAGAAAAATAGATGGTGCAACACCTAAACCCATTATGTTTAGAATAGTAACCTACCTTGGCAAAAAAAAAATGTGGGATACAGAACTCAAACATACATATTTCTGCCTGGGAGATCTCAGCTGTGAGAGATCATCAGCAATAGTGCTGGTGTGCCTGGACATCTCAGTCGAAAGGGCTCTGTGCAGGCAAGGGTGTGCAGCTCTGGGATTTCAGGACATCAGGAGGCTCTGGCAAAAGTGCAACTCCTCCTCTTGCTACACTGCCAGAGGTCAAGATACTCATGGCAGATTTACAAACTTACCACATTTTGGGGAGTAAACAGCAATAAGCCCTGTTCTTATTCAAGAAGGTAACTGCAGGTAAGAAGTATTTAGGGAATCAGTTTGGATCTGCCACGCAGCTCATTCAGAGCAAAGACAAATGTCACTGCAACAAAGACTCACTGTGGGAGTTACTTCTACCTGATGAGACTATTGGGCCCTGTTACCACCATCTTATCTTAAAGCAACACTCTGCTGGTGGCTTAGGGGAGGGCTAAAGGGAGAGATGGGATGTGCAGGAGTCACAGCATCCACAGGTGCAGCAACACTTCACAAAGCAGGGGGAGAAGAGGACCCCACACGGCCTTGATAGGAATGGAGTGGGGGTTTATGTACAGCCTCCCCTGCTCTTCAGAGACAGCACACAGAGCTCAGCCCCACAGGGTGCAGTCAGCTGCAGTTCTGATCAGCAGGACCTCACAGAGTGACCTGGCAGCACATGAACCCAACCCCAGAGAACATCTCCCTTCCTTGTGCCCATGGCTGGCAGGGACACCAGCAGCAATGCCAGCAGCAATGCATCCATCTCCTGCCTGGCAAGGTCAGCAGGGCAGCTTAACAAGAGAGGGGATAGTCCATCCCTCACAGCCACGGCTGGAACACACAGAGAAAAGCCAAATGGGGTCGCCATCCCCACACCCCAGTTTATTTTGCATGGCAATGGCCGAGATTCACAGTTTTTGTTCATCTCATTCCTCCATAATACTGAAAAGTCTCAGTATAGGGACAAGTCATGCCAAAATGGGAGGGTATTTTCCAAGCCTCCAGCTGAGTCTCCTCTGGAATAACAACTTATTTGATGAGGCAACAGCATCGAGCGTTTTCCTTGGCCAAGCACAAATGGGAAGCAGTATCCACTGCTGGTTGTGGGCACAGGCACCTGCACCTCCTCCCAGTGAACCCACCTGCCCTCCGCCCGACACGGGAAAGGACCAGCAGCACCTGCAGTCCACAGCCTCCACCCTCAGTGCTGCCAGTGCCTTCTCCATCCACAAGCTGGTCTGAGCTGGTTGTCCAAGATCATCCCCAGCTGGAGCTTGCCCACTCAGGGAGAGCAGCAGTTGAGTTCTGTGCAGCATGAGCTGGAAGCAAACTTCAGTGGTGAATAGCAGGCTTAATTACCCAGCCTGACAAATCCCACACTGGCAATCCCAGGCTAAGAGAGGCATGGGACAATTATTGCCTCCATGTGCCTTGGTAATAAAAAGGCACTGTGGCCAGGGAGAAGAACTGTGCTGCTAAGCCATGACTTATGAAAAAAAGATTGTATCATCTTGCCCTGTGAGAAAGTGAGGTCAAAATATTTATGTTTTTTAATAATTCTCTCCAGAATTAAATGAGACTACGTTAGTGGTCTTATGTACAGTCACAGGGATAAAAACTCTGCTTCTGAACACACCCAAATTTTGGGAAAGTTTGGGATTTTATGACTCAGACACACTTTCCATTCCCCACTCCCTCACACTAAATGAATCAACACCACTTGAAGTTGCTCTGGGATACAGTGTTTCCTTCACACAACATGGATTAAAATCCACAGGTTGAGAGGCCGGGAAATACACAGTTAACATCATCCTTGATGTACTGGCCATAACTTCACACTGTTTTAGTAAATTTAAAGAAATTATATTTTAAGCCAAACACCATGTACATTCACCATGGTTAATAAATAGTTTCTGACAGATTAATAAGAGCTAAATCTGTGACAGAAGAGAGGTACAGAGGCCAGCATAACAACAGTTTTTTATAAATATCTGTGTCAAGTTACCAAAATGACTTCATTGAGGTCTGGATCACCTTTGTAAAGTAGATGAAATGGATGGGAATACATTACTTTCCATTGATGGTAGCAATAAACAATACTACAAACTCAAATATAAAACACTATATTGTGATAAAAGTGGCAAATAAACAGAAAACAAAGAAAAATCTTTCCTATCCCTTTTATTGTCTGGAAATGCCTACAATAAATGGAGCCTGGTTTTTTTAAATTTCTTTTCAAGATCAACCAGTCATGACAGCAGATTTTGAGGCTCTGTTTATTTCATAGTAGAGCCATTTGAACTATGGTTCTCTCCGAGGGTTGGAGCAGTATGCTGACAGTTTACCAGGAACTTCAAAATCAAAGGCTTACCTAAACTCTGTGAAAGCAAATGTCTGAGTAGATCATCTTACACACTGTTGATACCAGTGCCTTTGTCTAAAGGCAAATGAAACTTGGATTAAGTTTTAATAATTGCTATTGCCCCCATTTCCCCCTTCCTGTTTCATGGCCACTTCTCTTGAATGCAGACAGTGTGGACTACCCTGGGTTTGTGCTGGATTTGCCAATTTGTATGGTATGCTACACACCACCTTCTTATGTTTATTGTATATGCCAATGCCAATCATGACATAGTAGATCGAGCTTTGTTTTTATGATCCATTATAAGAAAATGTCACACATTTTTCCATTTACCTTATACTGATCTAATTGAATTATGATCTTATTCTGAACTTATTCTTACTGCATAATCATTACTCAGAAATACAAAGTAATAATAATCCCTGTGAAAAATATTTACAGTTTTGGGGCTGTTTATACATTTTTTTAATGGTACAAAGACATTTCACATCATGACTTGATTATCTTAATTGCCCAGTGTTGCTTCTGTTTCCCCATGGAATGCCAGTGTTCATAAACATGCTGCAAGGGACCACTAGTGTACAGGACAGTCACCCACACACAAACAAGGACATATCCTTACAAAAGGCAAGGCAGATGATCCTGCAGTATATGAGGATCTCAATTATATTTCCTACATGCCAGCATAACTGTTTGTCCACAGCCAGTTTGTTTTTTAAAGACAGCAGATGTACCCAGCACATGGTTACTGTCTATGGAGGCTGCAGCTGAGGGACAACAAGAGGTACTTACACACCCACAGCCATTCAAAATTCTTTGCAAAGGGTCAAAATTCCACAAAGTCCTGAAGTGACCAGGAGAAACAGATGTGCAAGATGTGTATGGACCTACGAAAGGACAGATGGGAAGAGTTTAAAGAAAAAAGCAACCACTGAGAGGCACTGGGACCAGTGAAGTGGGTGCAAAGCTGATGGGATTTGTAAGGTTCTGGTGCAAACAGGGCCATGCTAGAGATATGCACTACTGTGCATCATTTCTTTGAAGAGGACACTCATGCAAGCATGCACTCCCCTCTCCACAAAATGCAGCAGGGACGCAGCAAGGGAGAAAGCAGTAGATGTTAGCTTCTCTCTTTGCCTCCAGCCCTCCAAGATCTGTCTCTAACACCAGGTAACACAGCTCTGCAGCTGCCTTGGTTCCTCACCCTGTCCTGCCCTTCATCACCACTCTGCTCCTGCCACTGTTCCCTGTGGGCAGTGTGAGATGGAAGCAGTCATTTTCCTCTGGCTTAGAGTGGTTAAAGGGCTATGAAGGGAGAGAGCACAGATATTTCTTCCTTCCCTCTAGCCCCAGAACTAGGTCTGAAGGAGAAAAGCAAAACAGATGTGGGACTGAAGGCACTCTCTGGGACTCAGCAGTGCAATGTGGATTCTGGCCAAACCTTCTGTTTATTTAGTTTATCAGATACTTTTGTTGCCTTTGATTTCTCTTGTTTATCACTCTAAACTCTATATAAATATATATATATATAAATATATATATATATATATATATATATATATATATATATAACATTCTCACTCGCATTATTCACAGTCACAGACCTCATCATAACCTGGGTAAGCACTTCTTTATTTATGCCTGAGTGCAATGATTTGTTTGTTGTTGGTTGAACTGTAAATGCTATCCACTGAACCATTACAAAGGGGAAACTACAGCTTTGCAAAAGGAAGTATCACAGAAACCAACAAACCAACCAAAATGATCCTGTCCATTGCAACAGGACCCCTTACTCCTGAACTGGAACAGGAGGTCTCCTTTAGGAGTCAGTAGAGGACCTGGGCTCTGTTGCAATCCTCAGCATTTACCCCAGACTGGGAATCTGTAAGCAGCCTGCCTATGCTAAGTCCAAGCACATGTTGGTGCTTTCAGAGCTGAAGCTCAGGCATAGACTTGAGAGATGACCCAGTTTTGCAGAGGCACCAAAACTGGTAGGGTGATGACACAGTGTTCTCTGAGGGCACGTGTGAGTACCTGCCCACAGCCCTCTCATCCCATGGGGATGTCAGGCTGAGGAAGAAGAAAAGTGATGCCATCGTCTGGAAAACACCCACCACTCCTCCCTGTGAAAGGCCCAGGTCAAGCATTTCAGCCACCACTAGCTGTTGAGGTAAATATCTGTTGCTCCTCTCAGAAAATTATAAATCTGCAAGTTGAAAGGTCTGTGGGGAAATACCCAAAGTAATATACAGCTCTTAGTCAATAGGGTTTATGAATTGATCCAGGGCTGCTGATTGCCAGCACATAGCCATTATTTGCCCTCTCCCAGGAGCCAACAGTGATGTTAGCCCCAAATGTGACAATTTTTGATGGCAAAGCTATCACAAAGTGATGTGGGATCACTGGCGGAGGTGCCATGCTAAGGAGGCAGGGAGCATATGAGTTTGGGTCCAATCCTCTCTGATGACATGGTGCTTTGAGAAGTCTATGACTCATTCCAGGTGAGTTTTCCCTAACAAAACACCTTCTCTGATCTCACCACCTTTCCCACAACTGGCAGGTTTACCACTGAACACGCCTGTGACAAAGCATAGCTCTCCCTTTTCCCTCTGAAATACACCTGAGGAGTGTGAAAGTGACTTGTCCAATGACTAGATACCATCAGAACCTTCAACATTCAAACACGGCTTTGATCCAGCCTTTTCCTATCTCTTCCATCGGCATATGTCATGCAGCAAGGTTTGCTGCAGGCCAGCTGTCAAGTCTGACAGAAGGAGCAGGAGACACGCTGCTCCAGCCGCAGCTGAGCCATGAGCAGAGTGTGTCTCCACTGCCTTGATGACACAACAATCCATGAAGTCAGCTTCTAACCTACTGGTACCAAAGTGGTTCAGATAAACTTCTATCACACTTGGATTTGTGTTTAAAAGCAGATCTTCCTGACTGAACTAGGTTGCAGAGCCTCTACATGTACTTACCTGGCATGTAAAGGCTGAGAATAGGGACTGAAAGGCCAAGACAGTTGGAGTTGTTCAGCCCGAAGAGGAAAAGATTTCAGGGCTACCTTATTGCAGCCTATCGGTACCTGAGGAGACCTAGAGGAGAGCTGGAGAGGAACTGCTTCCAAGCACATGTACTGATAGAGCAAAGGGGAATAGTTTTAAACTGAAAGAAGGTAGGTTTAGATTATATATTGGGAAGAAATTCTTTTCTCTGAGAGTGGTGAGACACTGGAACAGGTTGCCCAGAAGAGTTGGGGATGCTCCATTCCTGAAAGTATTCAAGGCTGCGCTGGATGGGGCTTTGAGCAACCTGGTCTTGTGGAAGATATTCCTGCCCATGGCAACAGGGTTGGAACTAGATGATCTTTGCGTTTCATTCCAATCCAAATCATTCTATGCCAGATAGCAGAGACAACAGTCTAGGCTGATTAATACCTCACCCCATGTGTACTTCAGTCCAAAATGTTCATTACACAATGGCTCAATAGGAAGAAGATGAGACATCACTGCTAAAGCCACAAAAAAATAAGGGTATTTTTTGTTCTTTCTGTCTGGTCTCTGTTTGCAACAAAGGTAGAAAACCCTTGGCAAGGAATTCCATGAAAACAGTTATAAATAAAAACTTGTTTCATCTGTTAATAGTGAGGATCAAAGAGGTAGGCTGAATGTTTTACAGGAGCTGAAATTAGCTGAAATCGAAAGCCAGCAGGTCACAACCTGGTAAGGTCGGTCCTGCCAGAGCAGTGCTGGGGTCTCCTCTGAGGTCAGCAGGCAATGGTTGCTCTCTCAGTTGCCCTTCTCTAGGTCACTGGCATGGGCACACAGTCATGCTGGCTGATTTGGTGTAAATGCAGCCTGTGCAGAGCTTACAAGAGAATGGGAGGGCATACTGGGGTCTCATCTCCTGCAGAAGCCCCTGGCCCAGGCCTTGGGAGACCCCACACATGGGGCACATCTGCAGCCCAATCTCCTGTACCCATCTTCCCCACGTGGGGTGACTGGCTGGCCAAAAATATCCCTTGTAGGAGCAGTCCTTTGGCTTTTATGCCCTCTTGAACCAGTGGGACAGGAGCCTATAGGTGATGAAGTGACAGTGACAATACTTTGCTAAACAGTACTTCATTGAGCTTACCCCTGCTCACAATGTATCTCATTGTTCCCTACATGCAGTTCTGCTGATTAAACCACAGAAGGCTTCACCAAGCCAGTTTCTAAATGCCTTCTCCTTTTCTGCTCCCTTCTTCAGGTGCTCAAGTAGTGTTAGTTCACACACACCCAGATTATTACACAATGGCTGTGTTGTTTCAAAAGCGATCAAAAAGGTGAAATCCAGTTGATGAGATTATAGGTAGACTTTGGGAGATTAGATGATCTTGTGACGAACAGCAGAGATAGGTCTGTATCAAACTGAAGTACTCACCATGTTATTATAACCTTCTCTGCAACATTTCCTTTGCAATTTAACTTTCAGATCAGAGTGTAAAACTAGAGTAAGGGCATAAAGCAACTTAATCCTGATAACTGTGTTTTATTCAGAGGAGGTCAACGGTGGAGCACAGGCTGCCTTAGCCGAGCCAACTGTGAGAGAGGCCAGATAGATTAAGATAACAAAAAGAATGATTTCTCAGTAAAGACCTCTCTGGGGGAAAGGGAAGCATTTTCTCATATTGAATCCTAATTCAAAGAAGAAGGAGGGGGTTTTTGAAGGCAAGCAGTTCTCTGACACAAGATGTTCACCCCAAGCAGAATAACCTTGACATGGGTCTGGATAGTCTGAGCAACTGAGAGGCACAATGCAAAATCATGCTTGAGAAGAGCAGCAGCATCCTATCTCAGCAGGCATTCAGGATTTGTTTCTTCTGGCTGCATAACTCTCCAGAAGCTCTGTTTTAAGCCTGAGTTCCCTTCTTTTCGATGAAGAGTTGAACAAGAGCCCAGACCTCCCTCAACTTCATGGATTTTTTGTGGGAGGAAATATCCTGGGCAGGAGGCCTGGGAAAGGGATGACACTGGCACCAGCGCTGAGTGGCTGAAAGGAAGGCTGGCACGGGAGACCACATCTCCCTGACAGATGAAAGGCCACACAATTTGAGAACTGCTGATGTATGCTGCAGGTGGGATGCTCAGTCATGCCATCAAAGAGCTACTTCTTGGAAACATGCAGCGTTTTCTATCTTACTTCTGAAAAAAAACAACTGGAGAAATGGATTTTTTCATAACTTTAAATTATAGGAGCTGAATTTAAATCTTCTGCTAACAACAAGAGGTGTAACCAGTGGTGGCTGTGGCTATAAATCAAGGCTGAGATGTTATGTTAATGTTATCAGCTAAGCTGTGGTGGAAACTTTGCTTTTCTCCTGCCCTAATCATCTTTCCTCAGGCTGAATCCCTGTGATCCAGTCAAACAGATTTGGACACTGTGGATGGAGTTGTCAGTCAGCAAAGCCAAGAGAGTAATTTATCTGGGAAAATGACTGGCACCTCAAGACCTTCTGGATGGAGCTCATGCAGAGGTGCAAACAGATTGTAAAGGCAGTTTACTTCTTCCTACACCCACAGGCTGTATTACACAGAACAAAAGAAGTGTATTAAACTAAGGAATTACTTTCTGGTAGCAGAGAACACCACTACAGCTGGGCAGAAACACGATCCTCCACACTAGACCATATGAGCCCACTCACAGTGTCACTCAGGAGATGAGGAGATTGTGTGGAGACCTCAGCAGCCTTTCAGCATCTGAAAGGAGCCTACAGGGATGCCAGAGAGAGGCTCTTTATCAGGAACTGTAGTGGTAGGACAAGGAATAACAGATTCAAATTGAAGGATAACAAATAAAGTTTAGGTATCAGGCAGAAATTCTTTCCTGTGAGGGTGGATGGTGAGGCACTGGAACAAGTTGCCCAGACAAGTTGGGGACACCCCATTCCTGACATTGTTCAAGGCCAGGTTGGATGGGGCATTGAACAGCCTGGTCTAGTGGAAGGTGTTCATGCCCATGGCAGGGAAGTTGTAACTAGATGATCTTTAAGGTTCATTCCAACCCAAACCATACTATGATTCTATTATTATTCCAACTTTGCTACCTTGTCTCCAAGGAGGAGTGGGTCTGTGCCTCTCATTCACAAGTTCACATCTAACCTAATGGTTGACTGAGGCCACTTCCTGACAGCTTTCTCAATATAGCTTATGGCTCTTCCAGAAGATAGGAGATTAACACAAAGAGGCAATGAAAGAATCTCTGGAGACTACCAGGTTGCTTTAAATCATAATTCCATGTCAGTGCTGTAATTGAGATACAAATAATCATCTTGTTTCCACTCCACTTACTTTCAAACTCACTGACGTGAGAACAGAGACTTAAATCTCTTAGGTATCTCAGAAAGAGAGTTATTGCACCAGAAGGCAAAGATGATTTTGAAAGTAATTTCCACATCAGTTCAAGTGATAATGCAGTCATGCAGGTGTTGTATAACTGATATTATATTCATAGTGGTTTACTTTTTGGAAGTGAAGTGTAAACACTTACAGCATACCTACTTACAAGAAATATGCTTACAAAGCAAGATTACTTCCTATGAGGAAAAAAAACCAACCTTTTCCTCTTTAAATTGGCAAACACAATACATTTCCTCTTCCCATACCACAGTAAAGGCTTACAAATGCACGTCACGTACACATAAATAAATCTTCACATGTGTAAAATCCACCACAATCTAAAAAGGAAAGTGCCATAAAAGGACCCTATAGTAAGTGAGCAGCACATCTTGATGTAAATTGGTGTATCTCAGGAAAGCTCAGTCTTGTTGTCTTATTTTGCAGTGCTAACCACATGCAGACACACACAGAGCAAACTACTTTCATGTTAGCTCAGTTCTCCTTCCATTAAAGTTGGTGGTAAAATTCTCCTTGACATCCATCAAAGAGAGGGACTGCTGAGGTGAGAGCTGATGAAAGTTTTGAATAGCCAAGGAAAGTGATTATTCAAAGACATTAATTCATCCCATCCTAAACAAATTCTTGTTTCCCTGGGAACTCATCAGAGCAGCTGTTCAGAGAAAAAACTCCTTTCTTTTCCTTGCCATACCCTGTCCTCAGGACAAGAGTTCCTCTGGCATGTAGCTACCTATTTGGACCCAGTATGAGCAATAAAAAGTATATGTACTTTTGGTGCATTCCTTTCTCATCTCAAAGTGAATACGTAAAATAGGTCAGATGAGTTACTCCTCAAAATTGCATGTTTCTCTCTGCTGATGGTAGAAGGAGGCTACCACAGTGAGCTTCCACACGACCCATGCCTTACCCCATGGGCTGAGGGCAGGAAGGAAGCACTTCTCACTTGGCTTTCAGGAAATTTCCTCTTCAGTTCTAAATCCAGAGATTAAACCTGAGGACACAAATGGGGTGCACCATCTCTCCACCAGAGCACTGAACAGGACTTGTTTCTTCCTTCAGCATACATCCTGCCACTATCTATCCATAGCCAACCTTTAGAGTACTGTCATGGGAAGCAGAAAGGGGCTTCATCCATGGCTTCTAATTCCTGTTGCACCCGAGATCAGGTTTAATACAGGAAAATGTGAATGGTGACCTAGCCTCCTTTCCAATCCCTTGGGACATGCTAGTGCATGGTTATCTGAGGACATGTCTTTTTTACTATTAAGAATTTTCTTCCTTTGCTGCACAATCACTTCAGTAACTTGGTACATTCCATTTTGAAAATGGTTTAGGTCCTTGTCCCCATAAGACTGCTTGAGAGATGGATCCAGAACTTTAGACTTTGAATGGTTTTAGTAATTTCAAGACTAAACTCCCTCATGACCAATTTCTAGCCAGCTGGGTTTGGGCCAGTAGTGTCATTTAACTCAAATGCTTCTTCTCCCTCTGTGACCTTTTTCCCCTCTCTCCTTGTTCCCAAAAATATGTTTATAAGGAGACATCATTAATGTTTTCAGTTTCAGCCGCCAACTTATTTTCATGGTTTTTCCCAAGGAAGACATTACATTATTCTCACTGTAACCATCTAAATAATTAATTCTTCTGGAACATGATTAACCAAAGCCATATAAAATAATTCATTAAAGAATGATAGTATAAATGTACGAGTATCTCCCTGTCTCTATTGAGAAAATAAACCCCCTCAAATGGTAATCAAGTTAATCACTGTCTTTTCTTTCCAACTCAGCAACATAGTGGTGATTATGGCACCCTTTCACTGACCAGCAAACATAAGCCTCTTTCTTCAGCTTGTCCCTTCTCAACAGCAACTGCTGTGAAAGGAGCCCAGGACCCAGAGCAGTGTCACTGCTAAGCACTAATTGCAAAGCAGGGACAAAAAGAGATTTAACGGCCTGCAATGGTGAGCCCTGGAGCGATGCCCATGTTAGTTCCTGGGAGAGGTGCTGTGAGATCCTTGGCTCCAGAAGCACACCTCTTTCTACCAAGCCCTGTTCCTTTTACTTCTCACTTCCCAGCTGGTGTTCCCTCCCAGAGAAGACAGAACCATAACTGAATTGATTCTGTTCTCTCTGCTCACCAGGTAGATGCCACAGAAGTGGCAGGGGTGGCAGCAGCACGCACTCTGGCCATGGTGTGAGTCCCTGCCAGGCAGAGAGGTACCACACCTGGAGGAGACAGGACCTCATGCTACATTCTCTCACCCTTCCCATCTGTTTCTCCAGGGAAAAGGATGAAGTTAGCACATCTTGGGTCAAATTATGTAAACACAGATTTAAAATAGAGCCTCACTTCTCCACTGTTTCCTGTTTCTTTACAAGCCATTGTGATTCAGCCCACACCACCTTGTTTATTGTACACATTAAGAAGACTTTCTCTCCCCTGTGACAAATGAGAAAAGCACAGGGCATGGCTCAGACTTTCCAGCATGCCTGTTCCTGCTATGAGATGGAGACACTGCAATGCCCAGAGTAGCACACGTCCTGCCCTCAGCCCCTCTGCAGAAATGCTGCCAGGGTACCCAGGAGGAGTGTACAGTTATAAGGGCTGAAAGCAGTTGCCCACTTGGGACTTATATTTAGCCTGAGAACAAACAGTTCTTTTGGCTTGTGGCCTGGATTCCCATCAGAAGAAAGGAAAAAGAAGATCTGAGAGGCTTTTCCAAATGTTTTCCCCAAAACTATCCTGACTTTATTCCTCTCCATGGAAAACATTTGTGGTTTTATGCCAAGGTGTTCATTCACCAGTTCTCCTCAACACAACTCATGGCAATGTGCACAGAAGTTGCTGAGTTTTTTCTAAAGAGGAACAGAAGTGTGAAAAACGAAAGTATTGAATCCCATCTATAATTTCAGGAGGTTTGCAATGTCATTCATTTTCCTGAGTAATACCCAAATATTTTTTCTTGCTGTGCTCCAGACAATATGCATTTGAGCTTTCATATGAGGAAAAAAAGTAAATGTGAATTATGCAAAACTAAAAAAAAAAAAACCAAATCAACCACTATACAGACTTCATGGTGCATTCAGAGAATCTCATACAAAAGTATCTAACCTATGTGATTATCTCCTGTTAAAGGGGAATGAGGTGGAGGAAAAGAACCACAGTGAAATTATTCATAGAACTGGGTATCTCACAGGAGGTTAGATGAGCCCACAACATTGACATCATCAGTGTTAATTAATGGTGGTGTTGTTCCACTGGGGAAAGACCCTGTGTCTGATCTTTGGGTAGATTAGTGCTACTCAATGTACATCAAAGGACTCACATCCAATAGGCAGTGCTAGCAATCCCAGCTCCCTCGACCTTTTTTTAGTTTATAAGAAAAGCAAATGCAACTAGAGCAAACTGCTAACCTTGTTCTAGCTTATTCTGTTTCATCTCACATCAGTCCTAATTTCATTAATTAGGTCAGGGACTGCTGTACAAGGCAGCTTTTGATATACATCCCAAAACCCTGGACAGCCCCCTTCCAGAGCAGAAAGAAGAAAGATTAATAATCAGATGAGGTGTGGTGAAATAACTCACAACTCTTGACTAAAATAATTCTCATTTTTCACAGCTGGCAGAGCACAGCTGGTGACTGCGCTCTGTGCCCTGCAGGTGGTTTGGTTGCTGGAATATGGTGGCAAGCAGAACTTCCAGCAGCATCCATGGCAGGGAAAAGCTTGTTAACATCGCATTGCATGCAGTCTTGGTCATTCAGTAGAAGCTTTGAATTAAAGCATGTGAGTTGTCCCATCAACAACATGCTCAAGAAAAGGTCAAAAAGTATTATTATATTCCACTTAAGCCTTCTGTCTTCTAAGACAGAGAAATGAGAATTGCCCTGTGGATATTTTTCTGGAAACAAAGAGGCAATGTTTCATTTTCTTGCTAAAAGCATAATGCTGAACTATTTCCCTTCATCCAGTAGCAAAATTCATGTGGTGCTGCAGAGCCTGCTAGTGTAGGTGACTGCTAGCTGAGTACTGTAGCTCTACTGATATGGTTAAACTACAGCTGGTGTAGCAGCTGCTGTGGGGGTAAAGACACCATTACCTGAGCCCTGGGCATCCATGCCAAATGACCAAGGCATATGAAATACACCTTCTTGTTCTTTTGCCAAATTAATGTTATAGGTTCCCAAACTACTTGCATCTTTTAAAAAGTCCTTTAAAAGTGCTAATGGAGTTCAGCTCACAGTTCAGTTCAGTTGTACAAAGCAAGGCACTAGACCCTTTGGAAATTAATTTTTGAAAAGACAGAAAGGAATTATTTTGTAAATATTTTGCTGTGTATAGTTCATTTGTGGGACAGTCCTGATTTCCAAGAATGTGTCAGTCATTCTGTTTATTCTGCCATGGGGATGTCAAAATAGCTTGGAGTACCACAGTTATTTGCAAACTGTTTTGTTCAACTGTTTACAAGTCATTAAAATTGTTTTGTAATGCCAACCTTATTTCTGCTTCTTTGACTGAAGCACTCTGAAAGAAAAAGTATGAATAATGATCAATAAATAACAGCACACTGACTAGGGAAATTAATGCTTGCAACCACATGCAAATTCAGGCATTTGTCTGAATGAAAGTCAACTTGCTGAACATGCAGACAAGCAAAACCCAAACTGTCTGAGGCAACAACCTCTCCCTGGAAGTCTGGCCTTTTCTGCATCCCTGTCTCTTCCCAGCAGCACTACTGGCATCACAGCAATGCAGAATGCAGGGACACTGTGGCTGACTCCCTGATGACCTTTCAGTGCCATCTTAAGCAGGTACTTTGTAATCAAAATACTTTCAGGGCTAAACACCACCTGTTACATGTGCAAAGTGACATGGTCAAACAAGCATTCCAAGGGCTATGCAGAAAGGAAGATTTAGAGGTTTCCCTACCTAACAGCTTCTGGGTACTTTGTGGAACAGTGGAGCAAAGTTTGGTTTTGCCAAAGCCCAGTGCCTGTACCCAGCTGGTAACCAGAGGTTCCACCTCTCTCCATCCGACTGACACACGGGTGGGCATGCTGTAGAATTCTGTATGAGGCTTTCTGCAGCACAGAGGGGAGCTAACGCATAAGGCTCTGATACCCAGGTGGTGGCCACACACTTGCTGAAGGTGGTCCCCTGAACAGACTGTCATGGCTGAGACATCCCTGGTTAGCCACTTACAAGTTCAGATTGTACTGGCAGGGAGAGAATTGGGTGTCCTTACAGATGGAGGTGACCTATGCAGGGCGGGGGACCAAAAAAATCCAACCCAGATAACATTCTTATTGCATTTAGCCCATTTTTCATTTAGTTTTCTAAGGATCTGAGGTTTATGCAAGCTCAAGCTGTCTCTGGATCTCTTCACACACCTGTTCCCATACATCCTCCTACTGCCCCTTCACCAAACATAGCCAAATTTCACCAACACTGAGCTCTCAAAGACAGCAATATCCTAGAAGTTTTCATAGGAGACAACTGGCAGAAGAAGGGAGCCTGGTGTCCTTCAAGTGCCCCCAGCTGAGAGGAGCATCTCGGAGCCATCCGTGGTCAGGCAGCAGATCACAGAACCACAAAATCATTTAGTTTGGAAAAGACTTCCAAAACTGGAGTCCAACCCTTAACCAAACACCACCATGCCAAAAAAATCATAGCACTGATGCCTGTAGATTGCGTACCCCTGTGAACAGAGACACACTGCAGACAAGTTAATGGAGAAAGATATAGGGTTTTATTAGAAGGACCTTCCACGATCAAACTCAAGGGGGTTTGACCCCAGGTCTGACCCTATGGTCAGGAAGTCACAGGGTTTTATACCCCTCACGGACATCCAATCAGAAGTTCCCATTTCTCTCTAATGCCCACCCAAAAGTCCTGCCAGTCTGCCCCCTTCGTCATCGGGGGGGGGCAGGTAGGCCTTCTCCTGTTGTTTGTCTTCTGTTATCTTGCAGGTGTCTGCTGAAAAACAGCTCAGCCTTGACAAAGCCTGCTAGCTGGTGGGAAAGACACTTTAATATTCAGACTTAAGATCAGGGCAACTCAGCAAAGACTCTATGATTCTAAAACCTTTCTAAAATTACATTAAATCACATCCTTAGGCATCAGCACTGTCACAACCAATTATTTCTTGAACACCTCCCTCGGCAGTCCATTCCAATATCTGACAACTCTTTTCATGAAGAAGTTCTTCCTGATGTCCAACCCCAAGCAGCCCTGGTGCAGCTCTTATTCACTCATCCTGTCCCTTGTTGCCTGGGAGAAGAAGCCAACATCCACTGGTCTACAACCTCCTTTTGCACTGTTGTAGAGTGCAATAAAGTCTCCTCTCAGTCACCTTTTCTCCAGCCTAAACAACCCCAGCTCCCTCAGCTGCTCCTGATATGACTTACTCTCTAGACCCTCCATCAGCTTCTCTCTGGTGCAGAAGCCACATCAGCTGGTGCCTGCTCTGTCCCAGAACACAGTGCAGCAAACCACAAGATGCAGAGCTGTAGGAAACCAGGTTTCACCCACTCTGGAAGTGGGCTAGGGAGAAGTACATCATGACCTGGTTGCAGGCACACGGTAAGAACGTGCCTGTACAGCCACGCCAGCCGTTGACAGGAACTTCTGAGAAGAGGTACCATCTGGGTTTCCACTTCCAGGTCAGGTCTGCTGTGTGGGCAGGACACTCAGCTTCCTTCTGCTGCTGACCAAATACTTGGGGCAAGAGGGAAGCCAGTGGGCTTTCGAAAATAAAACTGCCCAGCTGCATCTGTGTTTTGTGGTGCCCCATAAATTTAGGGAGAAAAATGGCATGGGGATGAGGGGAAGGAGAAGTACTTACCATGAAGCAGCACAGCAAAAGTAGGCAAGTGTCTAGCACTTATTAAACAGCCACTTCAGTCTGTGGTTCTTCAGGTCCCTTAGACACAGAGTCAGCTCAGAGAATGTCAGGACAAGGTGAACGCTCCTGTGAAGATACAGTCCTGCACAGAGGAAAATTACTGTGGTAATGGTTTTGGAGAAGTCTCAGTGACTGCCATGTACAGTACAACACAGCATTGAGCTGTCTGCAAAATATCCCTAATTACTGGTTTAGACCCCCTAGGAGGTGGTTAGAGTAGCGTATTGTGCCATTTCCCAGCAATTTTCATAGACCTGAGTGACTTTGGCAGTGGCATATAGTTCCTATGGATTGCATTGGGTTATAAAGAATTGGAGGAAAATATTCGTTCTGCAGGAGTTTTTTTGGTACTAGAGTTTAGAGATCTACAGTGCAGTGATGGCTGACCTTCTGCCTCCACCTTTGGGAGCAGAGGTATCTAATGGGGTATAACCAAGACAGTGGAAAGAGCTGAATGTGCTCCTGATCACATCAAATCTGTGGGCATCTTTCTACCTTGCCAGGAACCAACAAGCTTTCAGATCACTTTTCTCTAAAGAATATTAACTCTGAACATGTCATTGTGTGGTGGTTTTGGAGGAGATACATCTCAGTGTCAGCCTACCTCAGACTAATGCCAGCTCATGTCATTCCTGGCAGCTGCAGCACAAAGATCAGTAATTCAAGAACCATATGATACCTCTCCTTCACACCCACTCCCTAGAAAATTAATGGCTGGAAGCTTGAACTAAAGTATGTCAGGCAAAAAGAATTGCATCCAGAGTTGAACCTTAAAAAAAAAAAGCAAACTTTCCTGATATATTGATGTCTGCGGTAAATTCATTCCTTGTTTTTTCATACCTGTGCTAACATTTGCATTGCAATAAAAGATTGTTCCCTGGTAACACAGGACAGCATGGGTATCCTCCATGTGAGGCTAAGGAAGTTCCATTCCATTGCAATCAGCCAGCTAGTGAAAACAGAAGTACTCAGGAACAGGAAGGAGAAACAAGACCCAGAAGGTGTCTCAAGTAAGCAGTTTTTGTCAACATGAAGCTGAATTTTGTCCTCCATTTCAGCTGATGCATGCTTTCCACTGCTTTCTGAAATTTTTCATTTTCCATTTTCAGAGACTATAGATTGCCATCTCTTACCCTAGCAACTGTTTTGCTTGTTTATTGCTTTTCCGGCCCCTTCTGATTTGCTCAGAAGGGCCAGATAGGCCAGCTATAATAAACAGTCACAGGATGTGCTAAACCTTCACAAGAAATAAGTATCTCTGGCCTCTTGTTGCATCCACAAATGGCAAAATCGCAATGAAATGTTAAACAGAAAGCAATCTACCATGTATGGTGAGGTCTGAGATCAAATCTAAACATCCCTTAAACTGTCTGAGTACTGTTTAGTAGAACATCAGTTGGCCTCCTCTAGGAACAAAATGTCATTCAGAGGTACAACATTGTTTTGAGATGACTGAAACCTCCAAAGGATGAGGTCTTGTCTCACAAAACAAAGTTACAATGAACCAAGAGGATAAATTGTTTACTCTATTTTTAAAGAAGGGTGCATAGGCTTTGCTTTTTAACACTTTTCATTATTTCTGTATTCTGAAAAAGGAACACTGGAGCCACATACATCAGTCATTACACATACTCCCTGAAACACCCCTAGGCAGTCATCTCCTTTGGCCACTCTCCTGGGAGTTGCCCACTTCATTAGGCAGCAGAATCCACCCTGACCTGTCACTCTGATGTCCAGCAGACTTCTCCTTATACAAATTATCTGTCATTACCAAGCAGATATAAAGCCCCAGTCAAACATTAATAAAAGGCAACATAAAAAATGCGAAAAACTCTGAATGGACCAGCAGTGAGATGTTTTCCACCTTTTTGCAATCATTCATGCCAATGCAAAATGATCAGATGGTGTTTTACATGCACAACATTTAGGATTTTTTAGGCTTTCTGGTTTTTAATCAGCAACACAGAAAAGCACCCCTATGATTTGGATGTAAGAGAAGTGAGGAAACATTACTAGTGGCTCTGATTTGAGAAGTTTTAAACTCATACAACTCCACCACCCAAAGGAAAGTGTAAGACTCACCCAAAACTGCCACACATCATGCTTTCCAGTAGTAAAACCATAACATGTTCAAGCTGAGAAGCCTGTAGGAAACTCAGTCATTTCTGGTTAAAGGAAAATAAAAAATCAAATTATCTATTCTACTGACCTATTTAAATTGAACCCAACAGACAGGCTGATCCTCAAAAGACACTCCTCTGCCAGAAATCACCTCAGCATCTTCCAAAGTGTTGCCAGCCCGGCTGTGGCAAAAGCAATGACTGTGGCATTTCTAATGACAATCAGGTAGATCTAAATTCCTCCTAGTTTCTGCTGTTTGCCATGTTTTGGTCATCCTAAGATGTTTTGGGCTTCAATGCTTCACCAGCCTTCCAGGAGGCAGTTCAATTTTGGTGAACAGGCTGATATTTCCGAAAGGAGGAACAGTCAAGGTTAATGGCCCTCTTCTCTAGGGGAAGTTTTGAACAATTTTAAAAAAATGTTCATATTATAAATTTTCCATATGCTTTCTTACAGACAAATAATTCTTGATGCAAAACATTTTCATACAGGAGTTGAACATAGAAATAAGAGTGAAAGACTGGAAAATATTCTTCAGGAATATCTTTCTTTCTTGTATATCTGCCTGAAAGTAAACCAAATGCAGCCCTTATTTTTATCTCCATCCATGAGGAGTCTGGGTCATGAGAAGTCATGAGTTTGGTGGGAAACTACATAAACTTTGGTGTTAGAGTGAAGACAGCCCAAAGAAAGGGCTAGTATATTAACTAACTGCTTGGCCCTGGGAAAACAGTGACAAAAAATGATGTGAAGAGATTGGAAAAAAAACCAACCAAACACTTCTAAGTAAGAAACTTAACTGCGAATATCTTGTTTCAGTTTCCACCTTGGTTTCCTCTGTCACCCTGGAAAGTCACTTAATCCTTGTGTCTTTTACCAGCTCTAGGAGCTCGGAAGCAGCAAGTGCCAGCAATGATCTAGTGTGGAGAAAGTATGGCTGTGGAAGTCAGGTAACTTTCAGAAAAAAAGCCCTTAGTGCAGAAGAAGTTGGTGGGAGAGGATTGAAAGAGAACACAAAAACAAGGTAGTTATTGAGCATTAGCAAGCCCATAGTAAATTCTTAGAAGAGATGAGGTGATTGTGTTTTTTACCACAAGATAACTAATGAGGATAACTTACTTCACTCCACCCATGACTAACCTCACCATCTTCTTCGCTTCACTGTACTTATGGTATTTGCAGTGAGTAAACCTTATGTAAACTGCAGATAGCTCATCCCTAATAGTCTGCTGCAATCTGCATGATCTTTAAATCAATTATATTAATCTTTTAATTAACATAAAAAGTCCAGGGTGATGGTTCAGAAAGCTTCATTTCAAAAGGCTTCCTTTTCCTAGGTGTGGATTGGCTCACTTCTCCCATAGACAAAGACGTATAAAATCAGAGCCAGCCTTTGAAATGGCAAACCTTCAATCCTATACACACAAACACACATTTTCTTAAAAACACGAAAACCACTGGCTGAGCACAGTCATTCACAGCCCCAGGACCACAGTGGCTTTTCATTCATTTTAGTCAGTAACATCTCATTGGGAACATGGTGTCAAAAGGTCATACAGTACCACTTGCCTGTATATGGAAATCGTACAGGGTATGAGGTTCTTCTGTCAGAGCTTGAGAACAGTTTTGCCAATAAGGAGTCTCTTTAAAAAAAAAAAAAAAGTAAAAGCCCACTACTACCAGTTGTTTCCTTTAAGAGAGGCCATAATCTCCTCTTCTTGTTATTGCAACATGAGGGGACAAAAATAGAACAGGGGTCCTGGCAGAACCAAGCCTAGAAGTGAGGACAGCCCTCCACTCTTGGCTTGCACTCCCTGCAGCTCTGCCTCTGCTCCTATCTGTCCTGCAGGGAGCACCTGACTTTGTCCCTTCTGTCAGAGAAAGCAGCCTGGACTACTGAGGCAATGAGAGAGGTGCACCACAATATCATAATTTTTTTTTTCAAGTGTTAAAAAACCTTCTGAAAGCCCACTGCATTTTGGCATGGGTGGGGAAGGAGTGCTATGCATTGTAGCACCCAGGGCAGACGTTCCTGTCCTATAGAGGGTTTGGCTAAAGGGCAGACAACTTCAGGGTACCAAGAGCTTCCAGCTCTCCTCATCCATTTCTCAGAGAGCCAGTCCTCAGACCTTGATGGATGTACCAGGCTGTCAAGCTTAATTATGAGGGTAGAAAAAAGTTGCTGTGGTTCAGTTGTAGAGAAAAACTCAGGAACAAGATTTCTAAAATCTTTTGCAGTGCTAGGACCTTGCAATCTTTGAGTTGTAGGACTACTAATGCAGTTTCCTCACAGATACCCAACACTATGCTCAGCCCCTCAGGCTGGAAAACAACACAAGCTTGTCCTCTCACAAAGACCTGAACAGCTTTGGAAACACTGTATGCCTGAGAAGGAAGCTTTGCTGGAGGAGACTGCCCTTTGCATAGAGTAGTTAGGTTTGGATCTGTTTGGACCCAAGTGGCTACTACCATGAGAGCCAGGTCCTCAATTACTTGCTTCACCTTGACTGGAATACACACTGCTCCCTTTCCTGTCATCAGCCCTGCCTATACCTGAGTGAAGGGGCACCTCCTTCTCCTCGC
This sequence comes from Pithys albifrons albifrons, assembly GCF_047495875.1. Taxonomy (NCBI): domain Eukaryota; kingdom Metazoa; phylum Chordata; class Aves; order Passeriformes; family Thamnophilidae; genus Pithys; species Pithys albifrons. The sequence goes on along the minus strand of NC_092458.1, from coordinate 95,482,960 downwards.
TCTTCCTGTTTTCATCCCCATCCCCAGGGGTCAATCCCCGGGGGCACTTGTCCCTTGTCAGTGGGCAGTGTGGGCAGAGTACAGGGATAGTATTATCCAGAAGTGCCTTGGTGCACCCATTTGCCAGCAGCAACACACAACCCACAGCTGGTATGACCTAGTCATGAGAGGAATTTGGCATAGGGTCAATGGGATCTGGCCAGGCCCCCTATGGCTGGCTGGCATTGCCACCATGTGCTGGGGAGAAATAAAAATAATTTAAAAGAATAGATTCTGGAGGTGTTCAGCCAGAGCAGTAGCAGGACTTCCCCACCGTGTCTGGAGCTGGGCTGACATGGCACTGCTCTCAGCTATGGTGAGTTAGAGGACACACTGCAGTTTTCTTGGAGGAGACACAGAGTGACCTACCATGTCACAAAAATCTGCATTACCTCTGTTGCCAGCACATCCTAGGAAGGGAAAACTGATTTTGTCATTGCTCAGGTCACACTGAGACAGAGGAGGTGACCTATTTACTAACTCCCAGTTAGAAGAGTATAAACCACCTGTGATTTACCGGGATCCTTATTTAATATAGCTGGCATACATAAACTGGAAGCCCTGCCTTGCTGCAGCTCCTAGCTGTGGAACAGTAGCTGCCACTTCTGCAATTAGGAGAAAAACAGAGCGGTTTATTAAGTACCATTGTGGGAACGTAGTTTCAGTTTTCAGTGTGTTCATCTGAATATTTTTCCATTTTATTTCATGTAAGTTCATGCCCTTTGGGTTTCACATAAAGCCGTAGGGTCTGAGAAGCTCAAAAAAATCTCAAAATCAAAATGTCAAGTTGAAACGAAACCATAAAAGGTATTTGGATTTGCATGAAAACGGGCCCAGATTTGCTTCAGGAGTTCCTGAAGCCTGGTAAAGCTTTTGAAGAGCCTAATCTGAGTTTTGTGGTTTCAGTGCAGACTGAAACCAGTGCAAAAGAGCAGATGGACTCCTTTCAGGAAGCCAAGGCAGAAGAGAATGATTAAGAAGCTATGAGAACAAGAACCATGGGGCGGGGTTTGGGGGGGAATTTAAAAGAAATCTTCAAACCCAGATTTTCAAGTGCTGAATGCCACATATTAGGAACTAAGAGGACACAGGTCATGTCAAGGCATTGCAAGATAGCAGATAGATCCTCTTTCTGAGGATCAGGCTCTGAATGCAAATACATCTATCTGGAAAAAAGTCCAGCTGTAATAGTGCCATATGTCCTTCTGTCCTTACATTGAACATTGCCCTTCCCACAATACTCCAACCACACAGAGGGTAGGAAAACAAAACAAAAAATCTACTGGGCTTATGGTCTCTGGTTAACACTTACAAGCCTGTCCTAACATAAAATATTTTAAATTTTGGCTTTGATGTAAATTTTAAAAGAGATATTTTAATTTCATATGCTCTAAATTGAATCTTTTTGCATCCTTTTCATGACATAAAAATAAACACTTCAGAGTGACAAGTCAGTTTAGTAGCTCACCTGAAGACATGCAAACACCAGAATAAATTTAATTGGGAAATTAACTTTTCATTAATAGCTGTATATCTCATCCAATTACACTCTTAACATTATCATCTTTTACATTGACAGGATGCAGAGAAGGTACTCATTGATAACTTGAGATTTAGTCTCCTGACTGAGCAACAGAATGTCTTAAAAACCATAATACCTCATCATGACTGACATGAGTACAAAATATTAAGAGCAAAGTAAGCAAAAACTGACATTCATCAGTATCTTTCTTTGAGAGCATTTTGCCTCCTACACAAAAATTGAACTTTTAACATTCAAATTAACTTTTCAGCCCCTTCTTCATGCCATTTCTGAAAAACATACTAGCAGAAGACAATGCAAATTTGGCTAAAACACTGAGTTTTATTCCCCTCCATCAACATGATGTTTAGCTTCTGCTCAAACAGTTCATATTGCCAAAATTAAATAAAATGGCTTCCCATAGCTTCAGCATTTGCTTGAATTCACCTGAACTTGGAGTGCTACTTGAATGCTAAGTTATCCTCCTAGGAGCAAGCACTCAGCAAATATGATTCTCTCCACTGACAGTGTCACGCAGCATCACTACTGCCAGCAGCATTTTCAGCATATGAACATTTTATAACAATGGTTTGCAGAATAGGATAAATCAGTATTTTGTTGTCCAAATTTCATCTTCCTCCAGGATTTCACCTTCTCACAGGTTTACATTCAGGCAGGACATTAAACTCATTTAACCTATGAAGCCACTTATTCTCATCATCCTTTCAGTACCATCTTTTGTGGTATAAACAAGTTCCCATTGGCTTGGCCAATCCTCATAGCACAGACACTTTGCTGCCATGTCTCTTTTTCTGAGAGTCCATCACAAGGGCTCTTGTGTACTGCAGTCATGCCTTGGCTGCACTCCTTCAGAGGGGATGCAGAGGATGATTACTTCCTTGCACCTTCAAGACCTTTCTGCATCCTGTTGCCTAAGATCATACCCCGGCACTCAAAGAATGCTTAGTCAGATCATTTTCATTGCAATTGGTTGTGTTTAAGTGCTTAAGCAGGTTCGCAGGCTAGGCCAAACAGTCTCTGTGCCTCACCTATTAGCTATGAAGAAAAATACTCAATCTAGCTCTTCCGCACTGGAAAACTAGGTTTGTTTGGAAAATTGTAGCGGGGCTGCTTTGCCATTTGGCTGCTCAGTCTCAGTTTTGACAATACCCTGGGTGAGGGTAAAAATGGCTGAAAGGCAAAAGTTTCCAGCCAACCAAAGTGCTGAGGGTTGTTCTTCTTTCCTGATGATGATGTTTCCATATTATTTCAGTTAATATCATAGAAACAGGCTATGGTAAACTACACAACCCTAAGATGCAAACTAAATCTCACACCACAACAATTTACTCCATCGAAACAAAACTAAAGAGTTCAATTTTCTCTCTTGGCAGGAAAGGTTGCAGAGAGTAGTCTGAAGTCTTACCGTTCAGACAACTTGGACCTTTGGGCAGCAGTTTTCAGAAGACGCCCCAAATGATAACAATCCAAATTCTCACAATTTTCATAAGCACCTTTTGAAGTGTCCAACCTGGCCCTGGGCAGGTACTGCAGCACATGCAGGGAGCAGGCACTGGCAGCTCTCCATTCTTTGTTTCTGGCATCCCAAACATCTCGTTGCCCTGTGGGGTTACTGACCCTTTTAAAGTCACTTCTCCAAAGAAGCATCAGATTCAAAGGAAGAACTGATGTGGCAGCCACATAAACAGGAATTTCACTTTAATAACTTTCATGTGGACTTCAGTCTTCTTCTCAGAGAAGAGGAAAAACAAGCTGTCCAAAATCTCAAGTTCCTCTCTCTAGGTCCATGGGCAGCTTGCAAGGTGGTACAGGCATCCCTGCAGGCACTTCTCCCCCTGAGGGTGTGTACAGTCTGTGTAAGCATTACTGCTGCAGCAAGGGTGTGGAACCAGGGACATGAGTAGGGTCTCAATCATAACTAAATTACAGCTTCAGAAACTGGATAGTCGTTAAACCTGTTACCACAGGGTAGTGAGCAGATGGTTCTGGCAATGTTCCTGCTGGTTTCACAGAGTTTCTAGAAGCCATCTCCTTAAAAGCCACCATCCAGATCCCAGCTTCACTGTAGATCATCTTAGAAACATTAAGTGAAAGAAAGAGGTAAGGGAGGGGGAGAATCTTTAATCCACATTTTAAAAAGAGAAAAAAAAACAGAGAAGGAGTCTTTGCATTATCCATCCAACAACAACATTTAAAAGTCACAGAAAAAAAGGGAAATAAAATATTGAAAGGCATGACCCAAAGGGTAGCTGATCCCCATGGCATGGCTGCCTGCATAAAGCAGTCTCACACTCTAGCTGGTTGTAGGCACAGAGATGCTGCAGTCACATCACTGGACTTGCAGTACTTGCTCTGAAATTTGCCACTGCAACTTGCCCATGGCCAAAGGCAAAACCAAAATGCAAAGAAACAAAGCAAAACAGAAAAGCAATGAAAATGTTACACCACGACGTTATGTAAAACAAGAGGCACAGCTGGAATCATTTTGACAATATTTGGGGTTTGTGCTGTAAGAGCTTTATCTATATGGTTTTTCTTGGTATTGATGCAGCGTGAAAAGCATACAGCTGTGTTTCCGTTTTAAAAATAAACACAGTCTTAAGCACAATTTGCTTGGTACATGAGGGAGCCAATTATGCATGATCTCATCAAGTTGCACAGGCAGTAACTTCCCCAGAAGCACCACTATGTTGATCCCTGTGAGAGTCACACATCACTGCATGACCCCAGAGCAGGTGTATGGGCGCATTGATGTCTGTCCCACTTCATCTTTGCTCTCAAAACCAGCCAGGCAGCAGTCTCAGAAGACCCAAGAAAAGTGCAAATACACAGCAGTGTCTCCCCTGACTCCAATCCCAACCTACAGCAATTTACATCTCAGAGGTTTCCTAAGCCAGAAGTAGTTTCTGTGTTTAAAACTTCCACTGGGTTTTTTTGCTCCACAGCAGAGCAGAACATTGTGCAAAGACAACTTCATCTATTCATTTCAAATATGTCACTGGTAATGCCTGGCTCTCCCCAGGCTTTGCAGGGTGTGAGAATGGGCTTGTATAAACCTTGAAAATGTCCCAGAGAACTGCAAAGGCTGTCAAGGACCAAGGACTGGCACTTTGCCTCCCCGGGAATAAGGCGGTCTGGAGGTCATCAAAGATGACATGCTGGGAGTTTGTGATCACGCTCAGAGCTGGGACATCACACCAACAGATACAGAACAGGTCCAAGGAGGCTTTCTGAGCAGACGACACGAGCCATGGCACCCAAGGAAATGCAGCTCCTGCAGCTGGGTACCAAAACTTCTCGGGAGCTTGGCACTCCAGTAGACACCTAAACACAGGGCCAGTTTTTCCCATAGCTCAGCACATGAGGCAGCACACTCTTTGGAAAACCTGACTCACAACGTTGCAAGCAGCATCAGCAGCTTGAACCCTGTTATTTTTCTGTAGGACAACCACGTCTAGAGGCCCCAGGCATGACATAGCTTTGGTCTGTCCAGGCACTGCACAATTCTGCTGGCTGCGAGCAGTAGCTCCAGGAGAGCTGACCTGGCGTTGGCAACCACCATCGGCTTCTTGGGGCAGACATGGCTTCCTGCCAGGCATAACCCATCCCATTTCTCTTTTCTGATCAATCACATCCATGCAGAGAATATTTAAATTTGAAACCACCGTGCCAGACCCCAGCAGCTCTGTTGTTGGTGGTGAGGCATCCCAAGAACCCATCACTTGATTTAATTTCAGCCCGTGCAGACTTAGCCCTGCTAGGTTTACGTCACAGGTGAGACAGACACCAGCAACCAACATATTTTTCTGTGGCTCATGTATGTGCTCCTAATCCTTCATCAGCCCTTGGGGAAGAAGCTGCCACTCCCTCCCTGAGCTCATGTTTTGCTTCAGCCCATCAGGAGTTTTCCCCAACATGCACTGTGGAGAGGCAACATGGGGTTTCATCTCTCTTGTACTCCAAGACCTCCTGAAATGACCCACCTGTGACTTCTCCCATACATGGACATTTAGGAGGGACTAAGTAAAACAGAGCTTCTGTCACATCCACATGGGGAAACAGCCAGAATTCTTCTGGCATCCGTTTCACCATGAAAGGGACATGGAACAAAACAGGCAGGCAGCTCAATCATCTGGACAACATAGAGAGGGAGCTGACTGACAGCCTCCTCCAGGAGGGGTTAGATATGGCTTAGTGACCTGCAGCAGTGATCTCAGAGTGTCAGAAGCCTTATGGAGAATAAAATGTTCTCTGCCAGCTGCAAAAAGAGCATCTTTTAAAATGCAAAGGAAAAAGGGGTCTTCCTCTAGCACAGGAGAGAGAAGGAAGAAGGTGGGTCTGGGCCAGCGTAGCATATCAAGATCTAGATTTACTTCTCCTTTTTTCTCCCCCAGCCTTCTCTATGACTTTAGGCAACCTTCTCTAATCTTACTTGCAGAAGTTTTTAGTGTTTGCTGCATGTACTGAAAGAGCCCATGCTCAGCACCATGGCATACAGGCTGCATGCCCCCCTGCTTCCCACTGGTCATGCCAAGGATAGCACAGTGCCACAGAGCCGTGGAAGGAGCCCTGACTGGAGGCACTTTTTGTCTGCAACATTTACAAAACATGAAACATCTCATGTTGCCATTGAGAGGACTGTAGTTAGTTCTGAAAACACAGAGGAACTTTATGTCCAGAAACTGAACCGCCCGTCACCGTCCTCCCAATCCTAAAGTAATATCCAAGAGAGGAGACTGGTACCGCTGCTACCAGACATTATAAGACTTACCTACCTATCTGACCCAGATCAAAGCAGGCCAAAAGAGGAAAGGTCCTTGCTGAACCATAACTAATGACATAGCATGTTCCCTCTGATCCAGACCCAGTCTTGCAGGCCTTCCACCAAAATTATGGGACAACTCCTTACCTTGGATGAGTCAGCAAGAGTACTTGGGTTTTTGTGGAAAAGAACAGTTCCCCTAGATACAAGATTAACATACCTGTATGCTTTTTGGTAGGTGTACCTGTAGTAACCCACTGACTATAAACATGTGCTAGCTAACATGATATCTGAAAAAAATGGCCTGCGATTTAACTTTTGGCAGAAAATGAGCAACAGGATAGCTCCTTGTTTCAAACCCACACTTTTAAGACAGGTCTTGAACACATACTACCAAATGTGAAACTATTGGCTAAACAACAGAATTAGGGTGTAATTTTAAGAATTATTTATTATATAAATATCCAAGTTTCAGAATATACAATTGAGAACAGACACATCTCCAAGAGCTTCAGCTCATGGGTAGAGATACCAAGCCAATATTAGGAACCATACTCATCTGACTCATGCTGAAAGTGACAGGGGATTTTCAGTGTTATCACAACACAAGCCATCCCCTTCCTCTGCTGGCAAGGGGACTGAAAATGACTGACCTGATTTCATAAAAATATCAGCATGTGTGTGGTGTGTGTTGTTCTTCCACACTCCTGCAGTTTCTGAGCACACAGCAGCAGCCTGCCTGATACAGACTACAAACCAAAATACAGGTTAGGAAACCAAAAAGGTGGGATAGGAACAAAAGAGAAATGCCTGGACAGATCTGCATCTGGTCTAGGTCAGCTATTCTTTGAATCAGAACAAAAGTAGTAACTGTAAAGGAAAATAATCATTTCCTCTCCCTCAGAAATAGCAGCAGTGTGAGGCACAGGAAGTACACACGCTCTCATATTTTAATTTTCTAATAAATGTCAGATGAAACAGATGAAATTACAAAGAAGAGATGGAATAAGCCTGGGAAAGTCCTTTTTCTTTTTATTATTTTGTCTTTGCTCTCCTTCCCATAAAGGCAAAATTTTGGCTTATTTCTACATTTGCAGACTTGCTGAAATAATTTCAGTGGTAACTGAAATTCAGAATACACCACTACGAACTAATCAGCAACTGGCCAAGAAAATATTTTCATGGTTAAAGCCACAGATTACTTCAAAATTCAAGTCTAATATCTCCTTAGAAAAATTTCAAGAGGGAAAATGTGACAGGACCCAGTGGACAGGAGTTAATTTCTCCAGTAAAGGCCTAAAAATACATTTTTTAAAAGTTCTTTTTCTTACATTATCCATCCCCTGTCTTACTTTCACACTACCAGAGCTGGTGGCACCTTTAAAAGACCTTCACTGCTTTAAAGGGTATTGATTTTACCAGGCTTGGTGCAAAGGCAACGTTACTCATGTCTACATGGCTCTTTTATTTTTCTTAAGTTTCTAATTCATCCTTAGGTGGCTTCCATTTCTTTTTACTCCGATTTAATGTATCCCTGAGTATCTTTTCAGCTCTACACCTTCAAAGGCAGCTTGTGTGGACCCAGTGACCTCTCTACTCCATGGATGAGACAAGTGAAGGAGCAGAGGCTCCTGGCTGGGAAGGATCTGGCCTTGAGGGTGGCAGGCAGTGAGTCAGAGGTGAGCTCATCCCCAGCATTTCACACAGAGCAGCAGATGTTGGAAAGTTTCTGTTTCACAGATTTGCTTCATGTAAGTGCTCCAATCCCACTGGGTCTTAAGGCTAATACCAACAAACCCTATTTCAGCCCCAAGAGACATGATAAAAACACCCTATGGATAGTTCAGGTTATGATGTACACTACCAGAAATCAAAGATAATCTGAATCACTCCATTCTGCTCAGCCTCTGACTGGTAGCCAGCATGTACCGAGTCTCACATGGACAACTGTAAGAAAGGGTAAGTACAAAAATTATAATACTGTTCCACAAGCCAGTTCTCAAGCACTGTACAGGAGGCACCAGCATCTTGAAGTAAATATTCAGCAGCATCTTGCTCACTATATAGTCTTCTTCCCAGTTTAGGGGCCAAGCTGTGAAAAACAGATTAAAGGACTCGTACCCCAAACCAGCCTGAAAAGTAAGACCAAACTCCGGCCAGGTTCACTTTATGAAAAGTAGAAGAGAATATGGATCAGACTCATGGCCCACTGTCCTAGAGGCTTGATCCTGGAGAGTTTCTTCTCACTGCCAGGCTGGGGTGGCATCTGTACTGACTGCAGCCAGCTCACAAGCAAATGGATTCTTCTCTTGAAGGATCCTTCTTCAATGTGTTTGCTCTCTAGCCAGCGCTGAAGCACTATCAGCTTCTTTACATTCTTCAGATGACAGAGGCATTACCACCTTTAAAACTGTGAGCACAATCCCTGTTCAAGATTACAGCCTCAGCAGTTCAAGCTGGCTCTGCCAGAGCAAAGTTTGAGCAGAGCAAACAGCCTTCCAGCAGCAGTCCTGACAATTAGAGTAATTCATCTCTAGGGAAACCTCAGCTAATATACCAGTTCTTCTTAAATAATGGTGCAGACTCATTTCTGTTAGGAGCAGCCGAAATGTGCATATGTCTCACCTGTTTCAAGGGAGTTTTTGCTGAGTAATTCTTCTTCAAATTAGTTTGCAGCAAGATGGCTGAACAGGGCCTCCTACATCATGTAGTAGCATGTGGTGACTCCCTTTGTCAAACAGCACTTTCTGTTTTTCAAGCAAGAGAGAAACTAAGAAGATTGCCCTTATTTTTTTTAAAGACACATTTATTGTAAGTGATTTCAGCAGTGTAGGAAGCTAACTTCAGAAAGGCAAGGTGGGTTATTCAACTGAGCCAAGTACCTTGGTAGTCACTGATTTTCCCTTTGCATTTGTCACTTCCTCTTTTGGGGGCATTTATTCATTATAATTGTGTAGGATAATGCCTATTTTAGAAGGCTACAACCACACAAATTTGTGGTTTTCTTTCCCTTTTGGGAAACTTAAACAACCTCCAGTGCATACTGGATTAGGAGAGGCCAGCTGGACCTGGGGAAATAGGAGCATCTTCCAGCAACCTGAATACCCTGATATGAGAGGTGGAACCTGACTGCACACAAAGCACTTCTCCAGCTCATCAAAGAGAAACACAAGATAAAGAGTAAGATGGCAAGGCAGGGAAAAGGCAATACTAAAATATATCTGTGAACCAGCCTGCTTCAGAGTTTAATGCACAGTGTCCATAGCAGGGCTCCTGGTATATGAGTAAGAGGCTGCAGGGTCTGAACTCTGTCCCTTTCATGCAGGAGATCAACCAAGCCCTTTAATGCCTGGCAGTGCCCATGCTACACCTCACACTCGGCCTATTCCTCCTCCTTTTCCCTGCGCCTACCTGTGTCATACCAGTCTCCTGCCCTCAAGCAGAGGCTCACCAGCAGCCAAGCACTGCAAATAGGACTGACTCAACAGATCTGCGGGAAGTGCTTTGCACACCCACACAAGAAGATAGAAAGGTTCATTTCAATGCCAAATCCCTCTCTCACTGTCCTCAGCTCAGCAACTCACTCCTCTCCACAGCAGGACTAAGGAAGTGTCTTTTGTGAGTCAGCAACCATCACCTCCAGCAACAGTGCAGCAACACGAGCTGTGAGGGAAGATTTGCCACCTCTGGTCAAGGCTGTAAGCTCCTGCATCCTGTACACAATACACTTTGACAATCCTTTTGCTAAGAAGGGGTTAAAAAAACCTTTCCATACAAGGAAGGAGCTAGAGAGAAGCCTCAGGGTGAACTGGTGGGTTGAAGCAGGACTCAAAGTAACCCCTGATCCAGGAGCAGCTAACATGCAAGGTAAAGAGCCAGAGGGGAACAGTACTCCTTCCTCCCATGTCATGCAGGTTTCCAGAGCTCCTGGAGCAATTCTGGGTCTGTGTGGGGCTCACTTGACTGCTACTAAAGCAAAAAGAGTAGCTTCCTGCAATGCTTTGGTTCCTGGGTTTAGTTTGGGTTTTCTCTTGATGTTACAGATGTCTGGCTCCTCTTCACTGCACACTCCCTGGTGCCGCTGTCCTCACCGCCGGGAAGTGCTACAGCTGCTACTCCAAGTTTCTCTTCCTTCTCCAGTTGCACAATCGCCAAAGTTCTTCTTAGAGTGTGAAAACAGCTATTGATTGCCAAACTACTCAGATGTATCAGCTGCAGCAATTAAATATTTTGCAAGATTTTATCCCCTTTCTGTGTAAATCTGGTTTAGATGAGAGTATTTTTCACCACCCCTGGGAGGCCAGTAGAACTTTTATGGAAACGATTCCTCAAGTCAGGGTGAAGTCCTCTGGCCTGGCTTTGACCAACGACTCTTGCAAACCAAATTATGTATGTCCAGAGAGAGATGTGGTGTCCTTCAACAATGCCACAAACAGAAAGAGTGGATGGATGAGCTTGATTTCCCACTGAGCTTTTCCTTCTTTCCATCCCCAACCCCTGCCAGAAACAGCTCCTCCCTCTCTGCCTCTTTGCTAGTATTTTGGTACTTCTGGTGCGCACCTGGAAGCTTCCAATAAAGGGTTATTTTATCTATCTATCTCCACTACTTTTGAGTTGGGAGGTTTTTGCAGTAATTTAGGCATTACCCTTGTGATTCACATGCATATTAGAGCCACTGAAAGGGTTGTCAAGGGGAATCAAGCCCTGACCACTGCTTCAAGACAGATGCACCCAGAGCAGCATGCCTCACCACCTGCCACATCCACACTTGTGTTTGCAGATATGTTGTTTTAGGAGGAAATTTCATTCTCAAGTCAGAAGTGTCTCAAGTCAAGTGTAAAGCTCATTCAGATAATAGCAGTTTGGTACGGCCAGCTTGTTTTCTCTCTCAGAAGCAGCGAAGTATGAAGAGTTAATTGGGGATATTTTCCTACAATGATAATGATACCCCTTCGTCAAAGTGTGTTTCAAAAGTTTGCATACAAGACAGCTGCTGAGAGAGAAACCCCTTCATACATGACTTCTGAGTAGAGGACAACTGCCCCCAACCATGACATCATCTGCTACCTGAAAAAGATTCTGGGAATCTCCCACCTAAAGATTAATGGCAGGCATGTAAGGAGACCACTGGTTTCTGCTTAGCTACATGCAGAAGGAAATTCCAGCATTTTCTCCTCCTTTCCTCCTGCTAAAACTTAACTGTGAAAGCCTCACCAAGAACCCCAGTTAGGGCAAAAATTGCTGGCTTCAGCTGTGGTAGCTCCCAAGTATTTTACAGTCAGAGAGACTCAAAGATCAACCCTAGAAATTATATAACTGATAAGGAAAAACTACAGATTCTCTGCTTTCCAGCAACTGCATTGCTGCTTTCATCACAAACAAGATGAAGCTGTGAAATGTCTCATTTGACACTAAAACGAAGAGTCACCCTAATATGTAAAGATCACAAGCTAGAGTTGAAATGGCTTTGGCTGAAATTCCCCACAGACTTTTCACGCAGCCCATGAAAATCCAAACATGAGTGTTGCTTCCCATCAGATGTAAAGTCATTCTGCAGCTTAAAATATCTGAAAATTCAGAGTCCATTTTAACTACAATAGGCACTTGGAGATTTGCTGCTCTATCCTTCATCCACCGTTTAGAAATACCACTGGGCACCCTCCCATCACTGGGGATACAACAAGCAGCCTCTCCTCTTTCCAGCCCAAAACCACTCAGGGTACATTTTGCTGCTACACATCACAGTCCACTCTAAGTCTGGAGTTATGAATAGACAAGACTTCCACATCTTGCTGTGTCAGCTCAACATCTTAGCATCACAACATATCAATAACCTGCTTTCCTCCTTAACATGCTGTAGCCACAATGTGTTCATTCCAAGTGTTTAAATAGGTAAACAGGGCTGCTTTCATCTCCAGTGGGTTACAGATAACAAGCAGTTTTGCTGGCAGATCAAGTCAGGGCTTTGCACTGTCTTCCTGCCCAGTAGCTTGCCCTGAATGCTCATGCTGAGGGCAAACTCTCAAACCACCAGAGCCAGCTGCTTGCTCTAAGCAGGAGAACTGTGCCTGGGAAATGCTCACAGGGATCCCAACATGACACACCAGAGAGGGCTGTCACTGTTGCAGCTGCCTCCCTCTGGCAGGAGCAGTAATGAGCATAGAGTAATACTTTCCTTTATCACCACTGGCTTAAAGTGACCTTGCCTGATATTATAACTGACAAGCAATATTGCTTAGCTAGGTATTTTAAAGAAAAATAAAACAAGCCTCCTCTGAAGAAGGAATCAATTTATAGTCCAGCTGTTGCTTAAATTACAGTTTAATTTTGAGGTTATAGACTCTTCTGTGCAAGGTTGAGATGGGAAGGTCACTTTTAACACAATGAGCTAAGCTTTGAGCTAAGATACAAACATTTTATCTAAGCTAGACAAAGCATTGATAGATATCTAAGAGGAAGGGCCTTTGGGCCAGCAGAATTTCTCTTTTTCCACTGATGCAACAGAAATTGTATTTTTAAGTACTGTCTAACACTGACCAAACTAAAGATGCTTCTCAGACCACTGTCTTGAGGCACACAAGGTCTTTTTTTCAGGCACCAACAGAGAGTTGCTGAACAATGCTCTGTGTGTTGCAGTTACGCAAGAATGGGTCACTTCACAACACAGACTGTAGACAAAAATGTCTTTGGCTGAAAGTCAGTGGACTTAAATCAGATATCAGCCACACAGAAATGTGAATGTGGGTAAAAAACAAGTGCATGTGTGGAGAAGGGATAAGAAGGATCATCACACAATCTTGGGTTAATTTTAGGCATCTAACTTAGGTGCATATACCAGACCTATGTAGTCAGCAGAATACACAGAACATGACTCAAATCCCTGGAGTCCAAGGTTGGGTTGTACCTCTCTGGACAGACTTCCTTCCTTCAACCCTGGCACAGCAGGCATTTCAGGTGCCTGTGGTTCTGCAGAGAAGCTCCCATCCTCTAGAAGAGCATCAATTTAATTTAAGGCTGGAGGGAACAACAGGGAAATGCATAGCACCCAGATCCAAAGAACTTGCCATGTAAGTAGACTAGTGACTGCAGAAATAAAAGGCACATCACTTACAGCAGCTTACAGTGGATGATCTGAAAGAAGAATCTGGAGCTGCTGAAACCCTGGTCTCTGCTCAGACCCCACCCTGAGGTATTGCTCTGTACCTCCACTCACCCTTACTTTGCTGACTGGGGACCTCTCCAGGGACATGCCACCAGCCCATATATTCAGTTGATCTTCCAAGTGCTGAGTCCCTACCTTCCCATCAGGAAGGAGTGCTAGTTGACTCAAAAACAGTTCCTGGCTGGTCTTGCCTTCTCTGTCAAAGCACAAATGCTCTCTGCGTATCACAAGCTGGAACAAACACTTAAATGTGGGCAGATTCAGAGTACCACATGTCACATTACCTCTTCCAGAGACTTGTGGGTCTATAGATGGAACACTGCCCAAGCCAACATATGCTTCCCTCCCAGCTTTACAGGAGACATTTCTGGGGAAGAGGAGACCAAGATTTACTTTCATCCAGCCACTAGTCCCCATTTCCTCTGCAGGATTTACATGCACCTATCCAAATTACAGAAACGCATATGTGATGTTGGATTGCAGTCAGATAATCACACTGAAGAGCCTTCTTTTCAGGAATTCTCCCTAGGCCATGAGCTGGATTTAAAACACTCAGTTACAAGGAAGAGTGTTGGGGTAACTGTGCATGTGTGTATCTCCCAAGGTCTGAGGTAACTGATGAATGCACCCTCACGGAGCAGAGAACCACCTGTAGAATGTGTGATACTTTGTAACCAGTAAAATGTTTCCATGTATGTTAGGTGAGCTGACTAACCAATAGTGCCATGACATATTGGATACAAGAGTATATAAAAGGTGAAGCTGTAACTAAAAATAAACTCTTAAGGCTTCTGATGCCTGCTATGCCTGATCTCTTCTGGCCGTCATTAACACCCCTCCTTTAACCCTACAAAGGGTGACCCCAATAGGAGAGATACATTATCATTGTGTGAAGTACCTACTGGCACCTGCAACTTTCTTTTTCGTCTCTGCTGTGTACACATACACACAATCACAGGTCCTTTCCACCACTTCCAGGAGCACCTGCAAAGCATAGTTGATAGGCAGCAGCCACATGTGAGGCACCTCATGACACCCACAAGCAGATTGGCAATTGTCACAATCAAGTGTGGCATGCAAAGGTCTCACCCCACAGATTCTGCCCTTCAGTGAGCCATGGGCCAGACACGGCCAGACTCTGCCAAGGAGAGCATTTCAGAGATGTTGGTGCAGGGAGTCAACTGCCCACCTCCCAAAGCAGACAGAGCTGCTTGTGGGAGACTGCATGGATCCACAGTGTGAAAGAGAGGAGCAGAAGAAGGATGATGCTTGAACTATCTAACCCAGAGACTTGGTAGGGTAAGACAAGAAAGACTTTTTCTGCCATAGCAAAGCTGGTCAATGCATGGAGAACAATCCTATAAAAGGAAAAAAAACTCAGCAGAGATGCAACAAAGGACTTGGCATTTAGTATCACTATGGTGAACCCCAGAGTCCCTGAGTCCAGAAGCAAACTGCTGTCCTAACTATCCTGGACCATCTGAACACAAGGTGAATGCAAAAAGTGCAGAAAAGCCATAGACCTACCAGTTCCCTCCCATAGAGACAGAACGAAAACTGTGGAGGAACAGTGCCCTGATTCGCAACATGTCGGCTTAGTTCCCCAACAAGCTGCTAAAACCAGTGAGAGTTTCCCTGGAGCAAATGCTGCCCTCTAAGAGTTTATGAAAAAAACTCCCTTGATGTTTCCTACTTCTTTTGGAGCTATGCTCCTGCTGCTATTGTAAAACAACAAAGGCCAGCAGGAGTCAATGCAGACCTGCCATTTCACATGAGCTGGAAGAGAACACCTGAGTTACAACAGCGCTGTTTTTCTCACATGACTACTCTATATGATAAAACTTCTAATTAACTACATAGTAAATGCGATGGGAAGACTCTTTTGCTAATTATTTATATACCCTTAGGCAACAGAATAAAATCAATATGTAGCAAGAAAATGATAGTTAAATAGCCTTCACAACTTGTGCTGTAGGTAAATTAACAGTGTGGCCACTGATGGGAATGCCTTCACAAACCAGGGTGCCGGTGAAACTGGGCTTCAGGTGTGTGCCACCCACCAAAGCCGCCTCTGCTTCCTTCAGTACAGCCCCTCATCTCCCTGCAATGTGATCCTACAGCCCCTTCCTTCACAGGTGCTCTGGGGAGCCTACTCAAAACAGAGTAGGCTTCCCTACACTTTCTTTTATTGAAAAGTCTGTACTAAGAGGTACTTGCTTTAATGCTACTGGAACAGCTAAAGCAGGGGAAATTACCTTACCAGCCATGCAACCACACTGGTGTAACATTGCTTCTTGCTTCTCACAGGAGAAAAAGATTTTGGATTCAGTCACATTTGCGTAAAACCAGGGCTCACCACAGTATAATCCCATGACCCCTTATTAATAGTTCTTTCTCCCACAGGCATGGAAAGATGAGATTTGAAGACTTGAACTCAAGGGATTTGTCATTTTGGACCCTCTGTTTTGCCGTGCCCTCTTTCATCATCCTTAAGGGGATCTGCACTTCCAAAAGCCACTGAAAGTTTAGTTAGTTGGGCACCCAACCCAAGAGCTAGGCACCTCTGAAAGCCTTAGTACGTTAACCTTGTTTGTCAGCCACGGAGTTAGTTTCATTGATCTGAAAGTGAGATAATGATTTACAAAACAAAACCACAACCACTTGTTAGCTGTAAGTGCCTTCATATACACTGCATTAATTCAAATGTGCATTAGACATGGAAATGCAGCTGAAGCACTCGGTGCTGGCAGAGCAGCGTTCCCTTCCAGACTCCTCATATCAAGTCCCATCCTGCTGCATTCCCATGCCAAGCTGGCAAGGGCTAGGCCCTGCCAGGAGATAAAGCTGGCTGCTGCGCAGGAAGGCGCATGCAGAAGGCATGTCTAGCAAGTACACTCTCATGACTAACATTTTGTTTTTGCGATAACAGGCTTGGCCACCTACACAACTAGCCCTCTGAATAAATACTTTTCTGCATGGGTTCCCATGAACAGCAGACTGATGGGAGGGCAAGATAAGCTTTTGCCGTCGCTTTCACAAGGGTTTTCTAGGTCTGAACTATCTTACAGATCTCACACACAGCTCTTGTAGCTCTGTTCTCTATCAGTCATTTTGGTCAGGTTCACTTCCACTACCAAGGCACCAAACTACTGCTTTTGTTCATACCAATATGTCACTGAACTCCCAAAATACCCACATGAACACAAATTGCAGCAGGGCAGATAGAATAGCACAGTGAAACCTCTTCCCATTAGACCACAGAAATACATCCAACAAGCCAGATGAATTTTTCAGACCCAATGCTCAGCAGCCACTACCTGGTAAAGACAACCCCCTACCTACTTTCTGTCTTTTCCCTCCAACCACAGTGTCCCAGACCAGTGTATTCTGAGAGGCACAGGTCATGGATCTTTACTGTCATCACACACCAGCAAAAGCCTTCACAGCTTCTGAATCTTCAACAACAGAAATTTCTTGGCTTTCAAATACAAGATCTCAGGCTTGTTCAGAAGAATGAGTTTACATGAGAGCAAAATGTCAGTATAATTGCATTAACTGGCACAAAATAAGCATATCCAACAGTTGGATTTTCTGTTGGCACTAGTTGTTTCTTTCCTATTATTCCACACAGTGCTCTTGGCACTGCAGGAAATGTAACTTACAGATCCTCAGTACCTAAGGTACCTCAGCACTTTAGGATCATTTCCATAGCCCATGATGGGCTAGCTAGGAGTAGCAATGTAAAATCTCTGCATCCCACACTGGTGGTCACACCTCTGCCAAAGAGGAGTTGCACAGCCCACCCTCACCAGATGCTGGGAAAAGAAAAAGCAGTGGTTCCATACAAGAGCAAGGGCAGGGTAAGGAGCAAAGAGGCATTGCACTGTCAATGGCATGAAAGAAACCCACCCTCCAAAACATATCACACATTTTGGAAAATCCCCAGGAACTTGGGGACAATGGGATCCCAGCACAGACTGGATAGGCAAGGAAAATAACCTAGGCAAAGAGATACAAGGCTGCAGGCAGGGTACAACCAGAGAGACCAGGTCCAATAAACAGACTGATAGAAGAAGCTTTTAAGATGGGTTTTCTAATGGCTGCCATCACTGGGCAATGAATCACCAGCGCTCACTGAGCCTAGACTCTGTGCAAGAACCAGGGTGGACCACCATAACAATGACGGGCAGTTCTGTTTCTCAGGGCCCTGTAAACTACAGCCACATCACCTCTCTCTTTTTTGTTTGTATGAGGAGCCTCCTTTCCCTGATATCTTTAATTAAGAGGGTTGTGTGTTGTTTTTCTTTTACTATGTGGTAGCTTTTATCTAACAGGAATATGTAAAAACTGTGCCTGGGGAAAATCATATTCATGGGAACAAACTTAGCAAAGCCACTTTAACCCGGTTGCTTTTTTAAGAAGCACCTCAGGGCAAGCCCTTGAAGATATTTATGCTCTGCTGGTGAGTTAGAGGCTTCTGAAAACTCCTACTAATCCCATTTCCCTTTATTCCCCTGGTTACAAGCAGTGGGAAGCGCCACTGTCCCTCAGCTCCCAGTCTACAACATTCATAAGGAGCTACTTTAAAGCAAGATGATGAGCTCCACCCTACAAACTGCTGAGGGCCACAGCCCCCCCCAACAACCAGTGAGCACTCCAGCAGCTCATAGTGTTCAAATGCAATTGTGAAACTCATACAAATCTAAATATCTGCATAAAGCACTGATGACAAGGCACCTTATGGCTACATCATATAGGCCAGGTACACATCACAAAGGGTTTTTGTGAGGGGAGTAGAGAAATTGTTGGTCTGGGGTTGTGATGTTTAAGTGATGCAGCTGGTGCTGGCAAAATGTGGCCCAGGTGGCACTGCAGTCACAGAATCACAGGATTGGTAAGGTTGGAAGGGACCACTGGACATCATCTGGTGGAGATCATCCAACTGCTCAAGCAAGGTTGTCCTAGAGCATACTACTGAGAATTGTGCCCAGATGGCTTTTGAGTACCTCCAGGGAAGGAGACTTCACAGCCTCTCTGTGCAATCTGTTCCTGTGCGTGCTCAATCACCCATACAGCAAAGTTCTTCCTCATATTCAGGTGGAACTTCCTGTGTTCCAGTTTCTGTCCATTGTCTCTTATCCTAGCAAAACTCTACAAGAAGGAAAGATTTTAAGTTAGGGCTGGAGATTAGAGAAGTTCAGGGTATTTTTGCTATATTTTGTCATTCCTTTTGCATCATGCCAATCTGCAGCATCATTTCCAGATTAGATTTTAGATTCTGTTAAAAAAAACCTACAAAAGCTACCTTAAAAATTTGATCCTCTTGCTCCTGAAGTCCATGTTGAAGGGTTTTCTGGAAGGATAAGTCTATTCTCAAGCAGCTCAGGCCCATGCTTCTGGGGAGGAGAGATCTACAGCAGAAAGAGGGGGAGATGCGGTCATGGTGAATAACACAGTCCTATTGCAAATTTCACCAGCTTAAAGTATTCAGAAATTAGGGACAAGCCCCCTTCCTTCTCCCCTACACAGACCTTTCCCATATCAGTTGAAAAAAATCCCCACAAGGCTAGCTAGTAAATTCAGGACTTTAAGGAAAAAAATTTAAAAGAACAAAATCAAAAAACCAAACATCTGGGCGGTTTCCCTTCAGGTGTCTGAATGTGGGGAGTTTTCCAGCCACAACCCCAAATGCTTTCACCACAGCCCCAGAGGCTAACACAGCTCCCTCTCAATAGGCACAGCAGGGCAGGCAGCTGGGAGGTCGGCAGCGGCCCCTTGGCATATGAAACCTTGGGCTGCAGGATGCAAGAGAGCACAAATGAGCAAAACCAGCCCAGTGCAGCGGCCGTGAACTGTGACCCCATTTGCAGAAGTTGGCGTTGTTGTGTGGAATGCACCAGCATGCTTTTGCCATCTGTGAGCAGGGAGAGGGAGGGAAAGCAGGGCATATTTCCTTGGTAGAAGTTGGTGGAGCTAAAAAATGCCAAAACCAGGCAAAAAATTGGTAGGGTTAGGCAACTCAAATTCAGGTGGCATCACTCAGCAGCTGCAGCACATTTTATATGGCATTGCCAGTCAGTGGAAAGGGAGCCATGGTAAGAGAGTCCCACCAGCACTGCTGGTGTTGAGTTCTGCTACATGCATTGCATCCAGAATGCACCAGCTCTCAGGACAAACAGTCTCAAAGCACTTCAGAAAATGCAAGCAGGCCTTCCTGTTTCGGTGGCTGCAACTGGCCCCAGCTGAACAAGACATGCTCACACGTGCTGCCTCATGCTTGCACCTGGGGCAGCACTGGGGTCAGCGTTTGCTGCTCTTGGCATGTGATCCTGATCCACACACATCCCACCAGGATGTTCTGCACCAGTGTCTGGCCGCAGTACTAGAAGCAGGGGGAGAGCAGTAGTGGGGTGCAAGCTGTTCACCTCCAACAGTGTGTACTGCAGGAGGGGAAAGCTTGACCTTGCCATCCTGGTCCCATGGCCCCTTCTGTGGGGCAGGGACAGGACCCTGACACAGGCAAACCTGTGGCCTGATCTCTTACACATGCAGATTGCATTTACATTGCTAATCCCCTATCTCTGTTATGAAACAAGCTCTGATTCTTACTTCTCTCCTGAAAATTCTGGACAGGAACAGGAGTGATTCCTTCCACACAACTCTCTTCAATTGTTTTCTGGTGTTTCCTTTTTCCTAGACAGTCACTTCACCATGGCACTCCTGCTACTTTTCTGGTTGTGGACTGTAAGCCCTTTTCTGGTTGTAGGACTGGAGGGAGAGGGAAGGTGCAGGAGTGGGTTTTGCTGTTGACACGGACATTTCAGACCCTCCCTCGCTGCCAAGGCATGTGGAGATGGGTATGTTCCATACATTGGCACTCACTCAGTGCAGGCTGCTCTTGCCACATCTGCAGGACCAACAAAAACAGACACATCTCCATGCACAGGATGTTTGTGGGAAAGTGAATAGAGGAGCATGAATGTGATAAAACAGAAACCATCAAGCACTCACACTATTTTATTGGGCCTCATTTACACTGCAAATGATCAGCCAGTGCGGATCTCTGGCTTTGGTTAAGCTAGAATACAAAAAGGGTCAGGGTCAGAGGCCAAGCAACAGAGCAGGGCTCCCCAGTAGCCAGCCACGAGACTGGGACCCAACTGTGCTGCCTTGGGGAACAGACCCCAGTGATGCACTGCCCTTGCTCCCCAAGGGCTGGGGCTGTTCTCAAGGCACCAACTGGCAGTGAGGCAGGGTGGCTGCCCAGGGGACATGCTCCTGAGCCCACTATGGCCCTGCTCCCATAGTTGATGCAGATGTAACTATTTTCTCTCTGTGTTTGCATTGGGTGTTTTATATGTGGACCTCTGGGGACCACTTTGGGATCCCTTTGCAGCTCACATCCCTGTCTGACAGCTCTGAGACTGCACTCTCACCTTTGAGATGATATGCACAAAACTCTTACACTAATAGGAACAGCAAAAACTATCCTATAGAGCCCCTTGCATTGCTGACATCAAAGGTAACCTCTTGGCAACACAGATTTCACAAAGAGGCCTAGAGCATGTGCTAATGTCAACACATCACCACTCCTCTCAGGACTCGTCAGGGAGTCTGCTAACGTTTCCAAACTAGGATACCAAAAATACAAGTATGTGTATATTGGCCAGATTGAGGGTTTTAACATAGAAGATGGAACGATTATCATTGTAGTTGCTGTTATTTTAAAATACTTGTTTCCAGGAGGATTCAGGAGCTCCAGTCTTACTCTGGACTCCACATATAATAGAAGGAAGTTCCTGTCAAAAAAGCTGCTCAGCTCACCCCAGACCACAAACTAGCAGTTTGAAGTAGCACAGGTATAATACAGCTGAATGCCTTTATGTTCTACCCACCAGCCTGGGTTGTCAGAAATGAGCATTGATGGGTTAAATCTCCTAAAACAGGTGCTGGGCCCCTACTTGAGATGTTCTTTTACTTAGGAACTAAGAGGCAGTGGTCTAAATCACATCCAGGCATATTACACTGTAAAACACTTCCAGCACAGAGTTATATGTCAAATGTCAGTCTATTGTGAGCTTCATATCAAAGGGCAAATGCTAACTGGAGAGCGGCAGAGAAGTGCAGCAGAGAGATAAATGAAAGGAAAGGCCTTAAGAGGGTTACAGCTGCCCTGGCATAAAAGAATCATCTTTCAAGCTGATAAAAATATTGTTACAGGCTCTGATAAGAATAATCTCTCAGGCTCTGATAAGAGTACAATGAGACCAAGCCTTTTACAACACAGCATTACTGAACCACAACCCCATCAAGCTCAGAAATACCCTTTCTAGGTGCCGCTTCCTTTTGTTCTCCAGCAGGGCAAACACTGAAAAGAGCTACTGTAGCTTTGCTCCCGTCTAGCAAACCTGAGCGAGGCAGCCAGGAAAGGACTCCGTGGACTCCACCCTATTGAATATGGAGCAATTCACTCCAAAGCAACTAAAGCATGCAAATAATTGCATTGACTTCAAATGAAATTATTCCTGTGTTTAAGTGCTCTACTGAATTGGGGCCAGGGTGCTTGGCAGTCTGGAGTATCAAGCCTTAAATGGTTTGGAAGGCTTTAAGTGAGAGGGAATGGTTTGGGAAATAGGGGGGAGGAAAGTGGGCAGGAAAGGAGATCTCCCACTGAATAATAGGTCAATTATCTCTGAAGTTTGTGATGGATATGAATAGAGAGAAGAATGTTGGATGGTCTGAGTCTATTTGGACAATTGTGTTAACTTTGACTTAGCACCTCATATTCCCACCGACTCAAAAACTGGACTGGCTATATTGTTAGGAAAGTGAATTAGGAAATACATTCTGTAGTAGTCTATGCACACAACTTATCTTCATTCTTTCCTTATTTCTATTACAATACAGAGCATATTCAGACAACCTGCTGTTCTTGAAAGGATGAAATAACTTCTATGGCGTAAAAAAATGGCCAAAATTCTGCATGTCCCAAGCTGAAGAAGGTAGATACTGGTCTTGAGTGAATCTTGTAGTCCATGAAACTCCATGAAGACAGCTAAGGATAAACACCTGACCATGCACATGGGGGAACGTGTAATGCAGGGTGACACCTCAATACCTGATGCCAGGAATGGAGCTGATCACGGAGTAGATCTCATTGACAGCAGCAGATGTAGGGATGGCTCCCACAGAGCCACTGGTTTGGTAGAAAGGAACAACACAAAACACGGTGGAAATTACCTGCTAAGGTGGGCCATAGCTGAGTGCAACACAGCCATTTGGCTGCAGACATCCAAAGCAGCCTATGAGAGAAATCAAGAAAAATGGAAAGTGAGAATGGAAAGCCATAACCATAATTTCATGCCAAAAGGCCGGGAGTATCCTTTTCCATGGTCTCATCCCAAGAACCTGTACATACCAACCAGTTAATTTCCAACCTCTACCAACACATCACTGGTTTTCTTCTGCCCTAACAGACAGTTTGTGCTTCTCACGTCTCATCTTAGTTTATTCTTAAAACAACAGATGAAAGGCAGCAAGCATTAAAGTAAATAGGAGTTTTGCTCTCAACCACATTTGGAGCGGAATTTGACCCAGAAAAAAGAGGACACTTTCTAATAGGGATCTAGC
Source organism: Pithys albifrons albifrons (assembly GCF_047495875.1). Lineage (NCBI taxonomy): Eukaryota > Metazoa > Chordata > Aves > Passeriformes > Thamnophilidae > Pithys > Pithys albifrons. The sequence continues at coordinate 95,459,824 of NC_092458.1, read as the reverse complement.
AGGTTTCTGATGCTGTTCCAGTAGCTCCAGGAGACACACCTGCTCTTGGATATGCATGGCAATTTCTGTGGTTTGGCCACTGGGGATGGTTTTATATTATTTTTAAATGTTACCATTAAAAACAAGGAGCTTTTTTTCTCTTTTCTTTCTTTTTTCCTTTTTTTTTTTTTTTGCAAAAGTCTTGAACAGACGTGAATAACCATACAGGTGACTAAGCTATATAGAACTTATTCTCAAGGTCATACACAGAAAATATCTCCTGCAGTTGTTCTGGGTACTGCATCCAGCCTCAGCCTTTCATCCATGGCCCCTTCACTCAGCTACCTACCTTCTGGCCTCTCAGGACCAACCCTAAGCAAGCTGACTGGAGCAGAAGACCACTCTGATGTGCTCCCAGGGGGCCTCAGTGGTCTCTGCTCTGTGTTTCTACCTTGCTTCTCTCCCACTGATTATGGGAATTGAATGGCAGTTGATGGCAGGTTGATAGACCCCATAAGCTTTGCAATCTCCCCATTACTATCCCATCTTACATAGAGAGACTGAGACACAGCTGCTGACTCACTCCACATCGCAGAATAAGGCTGGGTAGGGGGCCAAAGCTGTGGTCTAGTGCTTCCCACCACTAATCTCCAGGATATATCTTATGCTTTGACCATTGCATAAATAGCATGAGATGAATTCACTATAAATGACCAAATCAGAAGTGAAAATATTTATGAAAACGTACGAAACTCTCTCAAGTAATACTGAGGAGCTGTTACAGCAGTTTTCCACAAGTGTTGCCAGTGGTGCAGAGGACAACTCCAGTTCAGTGGGGTGGCTCATAAGTAACTGGGAAACAATCTTGTACAACATGCCTGCTACAGGAGAGTTAGGCCAGGTACCTGGACAAAAAGAGAGTCTTTAAGGCATTGAATATGATTTTAAACAGTTTTGGACTATTATAAAAGAGTAGCATAAGCATATCTGAAATGATGTTTAGACAGGCATCAGGAACAATTTCTACATATAATAGGGGTGGGGGAAAAATATGTTTAAATCAGAAAAAAAGGCCAGAGGAAAGAGTATTTTACACCACAAGAAATGAAACACTCCTTTTAGCACAACCTACCTACAGTAGGAGCACAGCACCTGGAGAATTTGCAGGCCTGCCTTCCACCAGGATATGGAGAGCAATAATAGCCGAGCAGGTCAATCCTGTCCAGGAGCCGGCAGCAGGGCTTGAAATTGGACCCCGTCATTTGCGTCATCATCAAACAATTAGTAACTGCTGCAGGTAACTCAGGCCACCAGCCAGTGCTTTTGAAAATGTCTGTGGCCGGATAAAGGCTGTTATATTCCTGATGTCAACATCGAGGCTTTGCAGTGAACTCTGCATGGTCACGTAAGAGCAGCTGGGCTGGTGGAGGAAAAACACCTCCCAAGGTAAAGAGCTGCACTGGGTAATGTCAGGACAGATTTGGGACTGCACAAAAGGCAATGCTGGGCCAAGTCTCTTCCACCAGTGTGCCAAGGTTGGGTTACAGTGGGAATTTCCACTGTTAAAGGCTTATAAAGACAGGGAACCACTTTCACAGATGAAGTATCCACAGCTTGCTGAAGTACACTGTGGCAGGTAGAAGTCACAACATTTGAGGTGCTACTTTAGCCAGCTTAGTTTTTAGCACTTCATTAAACAAATTTGATGACAAGCCATTTCTCCAAGAGGAAAGAGCAATAACATAGAGAAATCAGGGCCATTATGGAAAATGCTTTGACATTTTCTCTAATGAGACAGTTTCATGATTCACCTCAGATTCAAAGGGAAATATTTCTATTACATGTTGCAAGTCAGGCAATTGAAATGACATCTGTGAGATGTGACATCTCTCTCTCTGGCTCAGCAGCTCTGTTATTAATTTCTCCATAATGAGGTAGATGTGTTGACAACCAGAAAAGGTTGTTGCCCTCTCAAAGAAACATGTAGACCCCAGTTTAGCCCTAATGAAGGGACAAATATTTTAAAATTATATACCTAGACAATTTTTTGTCAACTTAAAAAAAATAAGGCAGAAAAATAAATTATTACCATGAATTCCATCAGGTGTCCTTTTGGACACACTTGGATAGACCAAATTGGAACTCCCCAAATAGATTCAGGGAGGTTTCAGGAAAACATTCAGAGGATTTTAGACTTTTAGTGTGGCAGTGAGTTACTGCACCAGATGCAAAGGCATCACTGTGCATCAAGGGCACAGGAGATGCATGAGAAGGTGAGGCAGGCTAAGGACAGCGGCTCTCAGCAGGCAGAATGCACCTCAATTGACAAGCCAGAGCTTTCTAGATATTGGGGTTTTCCCCCTCAACAACAAAACATCAAAGTTTGACTGGGGGACTAACTGCAATTCATGTGAAATTCACACTGTCCTATTAAAAATTATATGTCATTACCATTCAGAAATGGTGGGAGAGAGGGAGAAAAGGATCAACTATCCAGTCCATATGGAGAAAAAGAATAGCCAGAATTGCTCCTTAAAATGTATGGAAGAGTTACTCAATCTCTGGTTTAAGTCTGAAAATAATCCCTAACTATTAACTTGAGTCGATTTCAAAGGCAAGATAATCACCAACTTTCACAGCTTTTGGATCACATCTCTAATAGTTTGTAGTCTCTGGCTTCTACTGGCTTGTTTACAAACAAAACCAGGGGAAAAAAATCACATAAAGCAATAAACAAGGCAAAGGAATACTAATACTACAGAGCTGGAAGGGAAAGCAACTACTTAACAACACCACCATTTTCCAGTAGTCACTCCCAGAAAAAGAAATAATTGTTATTAATGTGCACTTATTAGTTCCAGATCCTTCATACTTTTCACTCTTAGATGTTTCCTGTGGATTAAATCCATTGCTGATGTAAAGTCTGGAGCTGAGTAGAGCTCACAACTACTATGGTTCAGATTCCACCTGTTCCTAGGTAAACTCTGACTTCCTCTGTCAGGCATATCCCTCTTCCAAGAGCCAGAACACAAAGATAAATTGTTTTCATTGCTTTGCCATGGCTGAATTATACTGGCCTAACACCCAGACCCAGTTCCAAACAGCAGCAAAACTGTAGCAAGTAGCCCAGGAGGACTGTGCCAAACAGGTTTATTGACCCATAGGGTGCATGTGCATATATTACACATAGAAAGGGTGTATTGTAAGGATACAGAAAAGGTATTTAGGTACCACATAGAGGGAGTAAGGGAAAGGAAAAGAATAGAGAGCTTTTGGATTAAGCTATTCATGCCTTTCTTGAGAAGACTTTGTACTGCTGTCCTTTTTCCATCATAAAAGCCTATGTTGAGAAACTCAGAATGAAAATCTACATAACTTACCATCTAAAGAAAAACTATTCAGGTTAATGGTGGCACTCAAGCAAGCCCAGTCTCACAAGACCCCACATCTGCTATAACCCCTACACTCCTTGTAGTAAAGCAACATGATAAAAGCTAATACAAGGCAAGCTGTAAGACTGAAGTCCATTGTAGTTCTGCCATTATACTGGAGAACACTGTACCTACCCCCAGTGTTACAAGTCAAGGCATATACAGTAATCAGAGAGCACCTCTCCAGGGGTGGAGAGATCTATACTTAACAGGAAGACTTAACCTGAGCTAATGAGGGGGAAATAGATGCCTGTTAGGAAGATCTCTTCAGGAGCAAGTAATGAAATTCATTTGATGCAAATGTAAGCCCCTATTAAGAAATGCAAACCAGATATTGCATGTACATATCCAAGCTAGAATAGCTATTTTTACTTCCATTTTGCATATATCCCTACATATTTTCAGAATATGTTTTCAGCCATCTGGGGTTTGCTGGTCAGTACATAGTACACATCTTGTCTTTTTATGCACCAATTGGTTTGGTCTCATATGCAGCAATAAGGTCATTCTGACTCCTCAAGTATCCAATATTTCTATTTTCCATTAGGAACAAATCCTTTTTTACTCAGTTGAAGCAAACTATCAAGGGAGAAGAATGACCTTCGTGCACTCACAATGCTTTTGTCTACTTTCTCTGCCTGTTCTAAGCCTTAAGCTAAGGTCTTTCTGGATAAATATTACTCCATCTGAGAAACCTTTTTTCCATTCCAGTGTTATAAGCTATTAGCAAACCGTGTCATAGTCGGGAATTAAACCTTTCCAGAAATGAAGTTATGTGTTAAATTCTGGGAAAATAAACTTCCTAATCACAAGAAACCCTCTTGAAATAAAGGAGCAGGGGGGGGCGGGGGTGGGGACGGAGAGAAGTGGTGTGAGGGTGGGGAGCGAGAGTGGGTAATTGCTTAGCTTAAACTGCCCAGAGTACTAGTGAGCGTTTGGTCTCTTCTTCCACTAGATAAGGTTGTCTACCAGAAAAACAGACAATTCAATTGCTTCTTATCAGTTTCATTTTCATATCTGCTGGCCTAGAGGAGGTGGTGGGAGTTAAAGGGGGCAGCAAGGTTTTATCAGTATCCCTCAACTGGTGTGGGACCAAGCAGGCAAAGACCTGTGGAGATCCCCACCACCTGCACCCAACCTCCAAGCATCAGGTAGCCAGTAAGAAACAGAACACAGAGGGATGCCTAGGAGCACAAAGGAGAGCCTACCCAGAACTCCTTTGGCAGGACTTGTGAGGCCATGGGAGCCCAGGCTGAGCTCTGCTGAAAGCTCTTCCTATGGCCAGACCAATGGTGCCCAGCCAAAGCCATGCTCTGCCTGCCCAAGCACCACTGACCATCACTTTTTCTCTACTGCTGTTGGCTGACTCATTACTGGACATTCTTTATTTCCCAAGAAAACCAGAAGCACAGCCATGCCACAAGTTTATATGCTGAAATGGAAAAAACCACATCAATACAAAAAATAACCAAATAAAAGACATCAATACAAAAGATAACCAAAATAGCACAGTATGTCTTCAGGGAACCAAATACAAAGAGCTAACTTTAAATCATTACACTTTTATTCTACAAATAAAAGAACGGTTTCTTCTACTTCAGTCCAAAAATTTTATCAAGCAGCATATCACACACAATAGTAGCTCCACCTCAAGAATTAACAATATAGATACACAGATATGTGTGTGTAAGTGTATATAAACACTTGCATTACCCAAGATACGGGTGTAGCTTGGATTATAATGGATTGTATAATGTTACCTGCTTTTGGTTTCTTTGTCATTCCAATTGTTATGCAGAATCCAAACATTTACGTGATTGCATTTTGTCTCAGCCAAAGACCTGACAAAAGTAGCTACCACAGAGCACAGACAGGGTCAATTCATAATTCATACAAGGGGGTTTTTATCCCTGGCTGGATCTCACATACTGCCCATTTGTAAATGCAGGCACTGGATATCAGTTTTGTAAATGGATGTGTAGCAAGTTAATAGCATGTAAACTGCTTATTTTTTATGAATGGGCAGAAATAAGCTAGACTTACAAAACTATAAAAGGCATTGATTTGCTTTAAAAAACAGGAGAATTAGGTCAAACAACCTACTCCCTGATATCTACATGATCATCTGGCAGCACTGATTTTGACAGCATGGAAAGAACCTGGGACAAGATAACATCTGAGTCATTCAAAACACAAGCTCACCCTGCAAGACACAGTTGCAGCTTGCACAGTTCCTACAGCCTCTGATTCACTCCAGCTATGCAGAATTTCAGCTCCAACCAAATTATCCTAACCACCAAATATAGCCTGGATGTGCAGCCAGTGGCAGAGCCAACATAGTGACATGACAAAATGGCCTGCCATTGCACTAGTCAGGCAGCTGTGATATTGGACACAGCTTTCTGAAGCCTCAAGCTGACCAGCTCATAGCAGCTTTGTGAGTTTTTCCTGAAAAGCAGGGAAGAAGATTAAGCAGGAATCCTGCATCTGAGGTCCATGTGAGAACTAGAGCAGGAGATCTCAAAGCCTTAGAAAGCCAAATAGATAGGATGCCCAGCACACTGCCACACTGCTCCCCGTCATCCTTCACAACGTGCAGTGATGTGCTTGGAGACATCCAAACTCTCAGCCTCCACGTGCTGGAAGCCAGCAGAAAGAGGAGACCTGAGAAAGATGTGTTTCACACAGCACTGGTATTGAAGGCAGGGAAATACCCGGTCTAGCAACAAGAACATCACCTACCAACCAAGAGAAGGATGAATCATCTAGGAGCAGTTCTCAAACTACATAAAACCTTGATTTATTGGTAAATTGCAACAAGTGTGCTGGGCTGTTCATCTCCGAACAGGCTCTGCCATTCCCCAACATCATTTGTGATGTGAAGTGCTGGCACAGAGCTGCAGGAAGGACCTGGTTTCTTCAAGTGTGGTTTTACTCTGAAGTAACTGCCTCACAAAATTACCTTCCCTCCGCAGGCTGTGTCTCTGCAGAGTGAGTCAGAGTGTAATAGATGTCTTCAGTGACCGAGATAAAGTTTGCATGGCAAAACACAGGCAACATCTTGAGCGCACTCTGCATCCTGAGCTCAGAGTCTAGCCACAGCTAGGAGGCAAGACCACCACCCCTGGGACAGGCTCGTTTCTGACAATCCAGTGGCATAGTGAAAGCTATGTCTCATGCACACAGCCTTTCATTTTCAATAGTTTTGTATTTAAAGTGCCTCCTTCTAGTGCCTCCAGATGCTTTTTACCTTACAATATCAACCACAAAAGCAGTCACAAAATGCACATCGTTAAAATGCAGGAGACCCAATTTCTGCTTTGCACAACACTACAAAATTAAAATCATATGTCACCATGATTTCTTAATAAACCGGATGTTCAGTCCTCAAATGAGAGATGCAGAAGGTATGGAAGCAAGCTCTCCCATTTTCTTCACCCTGAGTGTGCCACATCACATAACTGGGTTACCATGGACTATAAGATTTCCTCTGAAGTGTCTGGCTTTAGTACTGTCCAGACCTGTACACGTGGTTAGTGACCTGAAGCAACAGATTACTATCATGGAAAAGCATTTTGTTAAAATTCATCTGGAAGAGAAGGCAAAATGCAGGTTCTCTAATCTGATCCTTGACTTCAATGTCTTTCTTGCTCTTCCCCACAAGAGGAGGTGGTGGGATTCCCCAGCTGGCTTTTGCTATTAAACAGCAGTCTTGTCTGCCAGACTTTACCCTGAAGGCAACAGAACTAACACAGGGAAAAAAACTTGCAAAGCAGAAAAAAACTGCTCGTTGTTTTGCTGCATAGCACAAATGCCTGAAATACTTGGAGGGGAAAAAAATGTATTCTTGTTTTAAAAGAAAAACTTGCAGATTTTCCATTAAGGTTTAAGGAAGACTAGTCAATTACTCAATTCTTCATTAAGTCCCTGAACATATTCCATGGTTTTAATGTAGCCAAGTCATGAAAAAGGGGAACACTTCAGGTCTCAAGTCAGTAATCTCTTTCTTAAGACAAACTGCCAGAATCAGGCTGCAGATTGAGAATGTCCTCCTTTATATTTCATTTTAAAATTCTAATTAAAGTTACTTTCCTTTACAATTTCTGAAAGGAAAAAAATGCTTGACAGTGGGACAGAGGGGTACTCTAAAAACAGAAGAGAAAAATTCACCACGCCAAATTACCTTTAGACCAAATCATTCTTCTAAGCCCAGGTTCACTTGCTGTGCACCCAGTCACTCTCCACTTATATATTAGGGTGAGGAAAAAGAAATGGGAAAAATTAGTATGAGGTCAGACCTTCTTAAGAAACCAAGAGTTGATTTTTTCTTTTTTTGTCTCCTATCTTGTCTTTTTTTGGTTGGGTTGTTTTTCTTTATGTCTGCGTTGGAGCACATTCATGGCCCACACTGGGGGCTTGCAAGCTTTAGTCAATTCACAGAGGCAGAAGGAAGCCCAAGCTTGTATGTGAGGACTTTGGTACACCAAGATTCAGCAGCAGGCTCCATGGCAGAGCCAGACACAGGTGCTGAACATGCAGATCTCACAGATGGAAAAACATCCCTGCCAGAGGGGCAGTGAGGGCTTCGGCCAGGGTTTGCACACACTGCAGTGCAGACAGGGAGAAGCCCTGTAAATCACAGTGGGCACTTTCCCAAGGGCTTCTCATGAGATTTACAAGTCTAATTCTAATTGTAGTTTACTCAAGCATGGCCTCTAGCAGAGCTGCAGGCATGCCACCCCCTCATACTCCACCTTCACATGCCCCAGGCAACCATCCCATTTCCCAGCCATTTCTTGTCCCAGTACACCGCATCCCCAGGCTCCAACCCAGCACTTGAATACACCTCCACTGTCTGGGACTCAGCCCCATCCCTCACCTTCAAGAGCCAGGAGCTGTCCACACATCCCCTTCACCACCAGCCATGACCCATCTCTGCACTCTGCAAGCAGGGCTATTACTGAAAAGGTAAAATAAAATTTACCCTCATTTTGTGCATAATGGAAACCTTATTGTTGGATCCATCAGTTAGCACACTGGTGGACCTCTCTGAGCCAGTGATGATACTTTAATAGGACTTAACCTTGCTGCTCATCAGCAGACCAGTTTTCCCAGAGCTGCTGAATTCTCAGGAGATAATTCAATGCTGTGCAAAACTGGGGACAGATAAAAATATCAGTTCATATCCACTGGTTTACACAAAGAAAGGCTAATGATGGTGGGGTACTCTGCATAAGGGGCCTGCCTGGGCTGTGGGAGGCAAGAGGAGGGAGAGAATCCCAAACCAGCATCAGCATATCAGCAAGGGAGGGAGGCATGGTACTGGGACCAAGTACCTACATCTTCCACCACAAACTGATCTCCACTGGCAGATTTCTAAGTGAGAAGGAAATATCAGTACAAAACATGCTGGTCAGGAAAAAGTAACCTTGAGAATTTGGGCAGACTGAGCAGAGTATACAGATCTTTTTCTCTGAAAGCCATTTTACCATTTGCTTAGCCCTCCAGATTGCTGCTGACAATATTGGGGTTTTCAGCAGAATTAGTCATGTTGTAAATTGTTACACTTGAAATGAGAGCCACAATCACCAGTTTAACATACATCTAATTAAAACAAACCTAAGTATGTCATGCTATATATATAGTATGTGGTTCACATGCCAAACATCAAGATACAGAATGCTTTGGAGTTCATATTGACGTCAGTTTTTTGCTTCAATCAACATTTACCTTTTAGGTCAATACATTCTTGTGTTTACTATAAGAGAAGCTAGAATCAACATGCTTCCAGCTATAATTATTTCATTTAACTCTTTCGGTGTTTGAAATAGAGTTTGGAAGAAAAAGGCAAAGCATGTAGTGGCTTTGCCTGGACTTTTTCCTCAGTTAAATCCAGAAATATGCTATTGCAGGGTTGTTACCTGGAAGAATAACCTTATTCTTTGCCAGCACTGGCAGAGCATATCTTACAGCATTGCCAGTAATATTAAATACCAGTAATAGCCCACCTGAATAGCCGGGAGACAAACATTCAGTTATTAAAAATGATGGTACAGAATTGCCTCATTAAGCCCAGTAGATCACTGTTTACAATGGGCTACTGCCAAAAAAAGAACACAGTTTTACAGCCTTTATTGCTGTTGTCTCAGTGCCTTGAAAAATAGTCTGTTTTCAGATGACCTACAAAAAAAAAAAAAAAGGAACATGAGGTATTTGAACTCTGTGGCCATCGTTTGATTCAGCCCTGCTGAGATAAGTAGAATATATGTTCATCTGCTTGGCTCATACAAGTAAGTGAACTGTTGGCTTTTTTTTACCCCACTCCACTTGCTACCATTACGCACACTGGTTTGAGAAATGGGGGAGAAAACAACATCTGCCCAGGGATGAATGATCCTTGTCGTATGTGCTGCCAATTCTGGCCACAGGTAAATCATGACCATGGGTACTAATGGCTTCCTCAGCATCACCATTCCAGGGAATGATTCTGCATCCCAAGATACTCAAGCTTAACATGGGATCAGGAGAAGAAGAATACATAGAAATAGTAAAATGTGGAGGCAAAAAGTCACATGTGCCCTGCCAAAAGTACACACACGCACTCACATGGCAGGCTTGTTGGCAGGCTCTCTCCCTTGCTTTCTCTCTCACATGTATATGTATATATGCATATATATGTGTATACATATATGTATATCTGTGTGTATATGTCTTTTATTCTGGGCCACAAGTCTTCCTGCAAGCCTAGAATTGCCAAAACCCCTTTCACTGGCCTTACTCCAAATTGCTGACAAGACCAACAGCTGGTCCACCAATAATAGAGAAATGAGGAAAAGGCACACTGTACATACAGCAGGAAAGAAACAACTCTGCTTTAGTGGGGAGAAGGGCAAGAGCACAGAGAAGGTTTCACCCTTCACAGGTAAAGCACTCCATTATGGAGGTGCAGTACTCTCTGAATGGTGCAACCATGAGTTTCTAGGCATCTCTCTAACAACTGTTAGCCTGTCTCCATTCCAGGGATGGGAACACTATCCCCAGTTTCACTCTGGGATGTGGGCATGGGGTATGTTTCAGTATCTACCCCTCTCCCCCCCAGGGCAGAGCCATGATGCTGGTACCAGAACTGCTCTTGTGCAGCACCAGTTCTGCACCTCCCTGCACTCATCCCCCTCCCAATTACAGCTCCTCAAAGCAGAAGGGAGGAGGAAGGTCAGCATGCTTCATTGCAAACTGAAAGTAACGATAAAAAAACGATGCAAAATTGGGTATTAGTGCATGAAAGACAATCACTGCCTCACTTTCCAGTAACTCACTACCTTAAAATGGCAGAAGATAGGCAATTAATAGTGTGGCTTCCGTGTTAAATCACATTGGGGGCTACGGCTAAAATCCACTTTAAAGAAACTAGGCCAATCATCTTATGAGGCGTGGGAATTGTTAAATTGGGCTACCCGTTCTGCTTTATACAATTGCATGAAGACTGGTATTGTGGAGAGTCTTTAATGAAGGCCTTATATAGCTCTAGGTCAGGACATTTGCATTTGTGAAGATTACACTGAAAACACAAGAAATGAAACAGCATGAACAAACAGCAGTGTTTTCATCTTACAAAACAAAAGAAAAAAACACACATTCCATCCGTGGGAATACCTTACAAGGGACTGGGAAACAATGGTTTCTATTTCCAACTCTGCTGTCAACTTACAGGAGTCTCACCTTAAGCAAATCATTTTCCTCTGGTACATCATTTATCTGCCTCGGGTGTGTAGAGGCTCATTAGTATCCTTACTAATGAGCTTCATATAATCATATGCAAAGCATAGTATTTTAGTAGATTTTTGAAGAGTAAGATTTGTAAAGCGCTTTGAAATTCATGATGATGTAGATATGTAAAAATCTGACTCTCACTCACTAGCTCTCTCACACACACACTCTCTCTAGATGATAAAGACAAATGCCACTAAAAAATTTCAAATTCCCAAGCACAAACAGTGCAAACTCAAAGTCCAGTTTTTGAAGTTTCATTACTTCTTTGAAACAACAGTGCTAGGAAGTCCAAACAGCAGCAGGGTACTGGAGCAGTTGGTCCTGAGCAAGCAATAAAACCCTATACAAAGTTGAACTTTGGATTACATGCCATGTTGAGTTATTGAATTTGACAGGTTAATTTGTTCATTTGTTTGACCTGATTTATACACTCACTGTATACTTACAGAACTCCTCCTCTTTAGGTGTTGCTTTTATACTTCCTACCTTGTTGTAGTCTCAGTAGGACAGAGGCAGTCACCTGCTATGAGTGCACAATTGCAAACCTGTGTCTTTCATGAAAATAATTCCTGCAGGTGAAAATTAGTTTTCGTGCCAAAGCCCAAGAGCAAAGAATTATTCTCTTCCCAAAAGAGTGTTATAATTTTTTGCAGTTATAGCAGTTAGTTTAATAAAATATTTTAGTTTTACCTACAGACCTTGTCCACCCACTGTTGTTTTGTGACCGTATATCAGAATAAAAGCTCTGACTTAATCTCCTAACAGGTGCACAGCTGTTGACTGGGATAGAGTTAATTTTCTTCACAGTAGCTAGAATAGGGCTGTGTTGAATTTGTTACCAAAACTGTGTTGGTAACGCATTAATGTTTTAGTTACTGCTGAGCATTGCTTATGCAGCATTAAGGGCTTTTCTGCTTCTCAGGCTGCCCTGACCATGAGTGGGCTGGGGGTTCACCAGAAACTGGGAGGGGATACATCCAGTACAGCTGACACCAACTCACCAAAGAGATATCCCACACCTTATGGTGTGCTCAGTAATGAAAGCTGCAGGGGAAAGGAGAAAGTGGGCAACATTCAGAATTATGGTGTTGGTCTTCCCAAGTCACCATTATACGTGATGGATTCCTGCTTTCCTGGAGATGGCTGAACACCTGCCTGCCCATGGGAAGCAGGGAATTAATTCCTTGTTTAGGTTTGCATGTGTGAACAACTTTCGCTTTACCTATTAAACTGTCTTTATCTCAACCCATTAGTTTCCTTACTTCTACCCTTCCAATTCTCTCCCCCATCTGGCTTGGCAACTTACTTGGAGAGGGAGGCTTAGTTGCCCACCAGGGCCAACCACAGCAACAGGCTATTTCTAGCAACCTATTTACATCCACAAATGGCTGGAATTCAGCAATGCTCCTTAATCAGAAAAAACTGTAGAAACTTATGCTACTTTAAAAATATTGAAGTGTCAGGTTGAACATTTTTCAAATTTTAAAATATTACTTAATGGAAAAAAGGGAAGAAAAAATCAGGAGTGCTTTCTAAGAAGAGCCAAAATGGCTTTAGAAGTAAAGTGCAGTATCCTTGCACAAAACTGTGCTCATTTCCCTTTTCATGTACAGACAGTGAGAGGCATACTCCACTAATTTTTATTATCCTTGGATCTAAAACAAGGACAATCCCTATGAACATCTCCAGTAAAGCATGCTGTTAAGTCTCCCACACACAACCAGATACATGAAATCAGTGACTAAAATAACTCATCTGCACATGGAAAGTTAATTTGGACACCGAGCAGAGGCAGGACTCAAGCAGTCCATCTGCTATGCTCAAACAGCCTTTTTCCTCTCTTTCCCAAAGCTCCCAGAGAAGAACCACATTCATTTCATGGATGTGAAGCTGAGGCCCCAGTGTCATGGGTTTTTAGCATATCATGGTAGGCTGCACAGACTCACCAATCTCAATCAGGTGTGCAACCCTTGTAGGCAGGTTTTTGTAGGCACAGCCTGGGCAGACTCTGGGCAAGCCTTCACACGTGGGCAGTGAGGAGAGCTGTGTGCCAGCTTCACCTCCACTCTCCAAAGGCAGAGGTGAGTCCTCACTGCCCAGGGAGCTGTGTGCTTACATTTAAAATGGAATTTGTGATGGGAAAAGCAGCCAGAGCAGTCCTGTATGAGGCCTCGGGGCTTCAGGGAGCCACAGTTTCCTTACAAACATATCCCAGCTACTTGAGAGCAAGGAATAGTGTTGGAAGATAATTACAGTGGTGGGGAATTTGTCCTGGTTTGTTTGGGGTAAGATTTGTGCCCACAAAGTGTTTGCTAGGTTGGAGGTTTTGGATGTTAAAATTAAAGATAAATTATATTTATGAGTGATATATGAGGCAAAGGTCCCCTTCACGACTGAGCTTTTGCAAGGGTGAGGAAGCAGCAGAAAGACCACAATTTTATAGAAGATGAAAGCAGATTCTTACTGCTGATCACTTTTCTACCATTTGTTTTTTTCAACCTAATTGCATTACTTTGCATTTGTCCTTGAGTAAGGAAAAGGAAAACAGATTTAGAGTTCAATTTAAGAGAAATTAGGTCAGGTAAGGAGGTTGGAAGGCTTTAATTATAGCCTCGTCTCACCAACTGACTAGTTTTGGTCACCCTCTGCACTTGCTGTAACCTCTCAGAAACACCAAGAAAGCCCTCCACACCTTTCTACAGCCAGTCAAAATACCTCACCTCCATTCACCTGCCAGAGGAGCCACAAGGCTCTCTTTGGATTTCACAATATTGGGAACAGTTCTCAAACCATCACCCAGATCCAGCAGGTTCCGGGGCTCCTAAGCCAGCATCACTTTGCCTCAATGCATCAAACAATATCCAGCACAATCCCTGTCCATACTATCTGGGGAGAAGGTGACTGCAGCACAGTGGCCAGCTTTCTCCTCCCATCGCCTTCCTCCCTGTGCTGCTGCTGCTCCATCCCCAGGCTGCAGGGCTTGTCTCTCTTAATAGGATCCAGAAATTGTCCATGGGTTCAAATCTAGGAGCAGACAGTGAAGGGTTCCAGGTTAAAGGTAACTCTTTAAAAAAAAAAAAAAAAAAAGAGAAAACAAAAAGCCTCTGGAAAGAGTTGCTGAGGCCATGCAACACCTGGCAGAGCCAAGGCGGGGGGGGTGGGGGTGGGGGTGCAGGGTATGATTTGTAAGGTGGGCATGAAGAAGAATGGGGCAAAACCTAGTGCCTCAACCTGTATCCCTGAAGGAGTTAGAGCTGGGGTCCATTCCCATCACTTTCTGATGTCCTCCCGTGCCATGCCAAAGCTGGCAGCAGTGCTTGAAACCCTGGGGGGAACAGTGTCAACCCTCCTTGCTGGAGACATGTCTTTCCCTAAGGGCAGGGTACTCTGTTCAGAGAAACTCTCTTCAGGGAAACAAGACTTTTTCCCCAACCGGAGCCTGGAAGCTTGCCACCAGGTCAAACAACCACAATAACAAACACCCAACAACAACCCACCAACACCCACAAGAACCTGTGTGCCACTGACATGGGGATGGCACTGGAGCAGTCACCTGGATTTCTCCCAAGGGATGCAGACACGCCCAAGGACCCAGGCCCCGAGGGAGAGGGTGCCACTGACACCCAGGATCTCAGAGCCTTTCCCTTAGAGGGAGAGGGGACCTGCAGAACTCCTGTGCCCCCTACTCTGCCCAGTACTGAGCTACCTCTACTATCTTGGAATTCTCCTACTGGAGGACCCCTTTACTACATCCATATCAGAAAGCTGACAGCCGATGTATAAAGGAGTATCAAGCATGAGTTTAAGGCTTCTCACCCCCCAGTGTCAGCTCCGCCAGTGCCACTCCTCATGTTTAAGGTGGATGTGGACTGAAATGGAGAGGACATCAAAGTTCCTCTTTCTCCACTGCAGTAAAACATCTCTTTCCTTCCAGCCAGGAATGAACCAGTGTGGGGTAGGGCTGTCAAAAATCCCCACACAGCTTGCAATTACCTACACAGTTGTGTTGCCTACTTCTGGAGCCAGGACTGACATTTGGGTGTTTCCTACCTCTCAGGCCCAGACAACTAGCAGACACACCCACTCCTTCCTTAAGGGAGGGTTTGTTCCCTGCTGGGTGCATGAGCTGGCTCTACAAGCATTTGCATGTCTTGAGATAGCATCCAGAGAGTAGCTTTTCCAAAATCCCTGCACTAGAGACACCAGGAGTGTAATGTGATGTTATGATGATTAACACCAAACCTGGTCTCCACCACACAGACCTCTATCCCCGTGCCTGCCTTGGAAACTTGCACAGAGCTCCAGGATAGGCTGTGTGTGATGAAGAGCTTGCGCTTGCAGGACTAACAGGATGTTTTTGCACTTTGGCCCCAGCCCTCCTCATGTACTCGTACACGCACCTTTGCATGGACACTTTTGCAAGTGGGATCACAAGAGAGCTCCCTGGGATCCAAGAGCATGCTCCTGGTGCCAGCATCCCAGGCAAGCTTCTGCATGCTCCTGGGGCACAGAAACTGCTTTGCTGCTCCTCTAAGACCAGGAAAGGGAAAGGCAAGAAAACATTTTAAAAACAACACTCCGTTTTCTCCACTGCTGAGGATCTCTTTTACTTGCACCACTGCCCCTTCCCCACTGAAACGAGGTTTAGCTCCCAAGAAAGCAAAGAAAAGCAACAACAAAAATGGGAAGCAGGAGCATAGCAGCAGGGAGAGCCAGGGCCTGGGCCTGGCAGTTCAGGCAAGAGCAAGCCGAGCCATGCCACCAGGAGCTCCCAGGTTCACATCACCTCCGACCTGCTTCCATCAGTGCAGGCATGCTGCTTGCATTGCCACGGTGCCAAGGCATATCCCCCCACGCCTGCCCCTCCTGCTCCTCGCCCATCCCAGCACAGAGCATGCCAAGGCACACAGGCATTGGGCTACAGCCAAGCACAGGCCTTTTTCAAGTAAATGTACCCATCAGCCCAGTCTCCACATTTGCAGCTTGGTGACCCATCTCAGCATCACAGCCCATCCTCACCCTAATCACTGTGTATTGTACAGTCAAAATAACCAGGTATTTCCAAATCTGTTTCATGGGACCTTCTTTTCTGGTTACCATGTCTTGTGTAGAAGAACCAAAAGACCACTTTTAACACAGCTGGAGTACACAGAAATCATTGTAAGATTGCTGCAGTTGTGACCTGTGCAAGAGCAGAGCAGGAATTCCTCCCCCAACAGCATGGGCACTGCTAAGGTGTTATCAGGTTATGCACCAAAAGTGGATGGTGGTACTAGAAATGGAATACAAAGACGGTTACAAGAGCTGCAGTGTTTCTCTACACTGCCTTCCCCCTAAGGCATCTCAACTTGGAATAATTTTCACCTGGGCCGACAGACTTGGAAGCTGAACTACTCTTTAGCAAGAGAATAGGCCTAACATAGATCTCCCCATGGCTTTCTGATAAGGACATGACAGCCAGGAACCACACCTAAAGAGGTTCTTTCTGGGCTTGTTGCAGTTTGCAAGGTCTCTGTCAGCCCTGGCAGAGGAGGTGTTGTTGGGCAGAGAGGGGTTGCACCACCAGCTCCACAGCAGCCCACTGGGATGTCCCTGGGCAGCAGCAGCCTCCTGTCTCCTGGGTTATGGCTGGGATACCAAAGGGAGAGCTGGGCACCACTCCTCGTCTCGGACACAATTCTTCACAGGGAGAGCGATTTCTGCACAAGCATCTTGAGAGTCTGCGGGGATTATTAAGTTTACAGTGTGTTGTGCACAAGGCCGTGAGATGTAACAGGAGAGGGCAGCTGGCACTGTGCTACAAATGGAAAGTCAAATAGCTGTGTCCCCCACTTGGAGATATCACAGGCTTTCTATACCTCGTGTCATGCAGCTGACATGTTTTGAAGGGACAAGCCATTAGGGTACATCCTGGTGACCCATGTTAGCACTTTACTAAGAGGAAGACTGAAGACAGACAAATATGGGCACGCAGGGAATACCTTGCTTTAAAGAAAAAAAAAGAGGGGGATAAAGTACAACTTTCTGTGGGAGACAGTCTCCCCACAGAAAGAAGTGGAGGTTTGTTTTAAGTGGGTTTATTTTTTTTAACACTACAAGTATTTTGTTTTAAAGGAATGGAGTTTCACCTGCAAAACCAGAGTTCATTTTATCTCCACCCACTCCCCATTAATCAACCTCAAAGAACATTTTTACAATAAAGAGATACAATATTAGTTAAACTAATGACTTACTTAGACAGAATCATTCCCGCAATCTTGCAGAATGCTTGGAGCAAGCAAACGGGTCCTGAGAACTGACAGTGCTGGCTCGGGGGAAAGAGGCTCTTGAACAAGAGTTGCACTACAGAAGATCCCTAGTCCCAGCAAGAACCTCTGGCCTCACCAGCTTCTCATCTGCTTCATATAGTGCCATGACCTAGGCCATGAAGATATGGCATAGCAAAGAAAACACTTCTGGTAAACAGAAAGCAGCTGGAAACCTTCACGGCGTAGTTTTGGGAATGAAAGGTCAACACCAAGGCAATTACAGGCAGGATGCAAAGCAAGTCAAAATGGCCATTTCAGATAAAGTGCCATGTGCAGGGTGGGTGGGAGGGTGAGCTGCAGGCTGTACCAGCCTCCAGCACTGATGAACAGAGAGACAAAAGGGCTGCTGATCTGCATGAGTGCTGGGACCTGCATGTTAGGGAGGGAAGCAGGCACTCCACATTTCAGCAATGAGTTATGTATGAAGAGGAGACAAAGATGGTAGAACAGGTTAATCCTAGGCACATCAGCAAGGTTTGTTTCTAGGTTGGACTACTTTTCCTACCTCTTCTAATCTCCTTAGTTTCAATTTACCTTTACCACAGCCAACATTTTAGCAGTAACTGACACAAAAGGAGACATCTTGGTAATGCTACAAAGGAAAGTTTCAGCTGGTAGGATTTGCACAAGTCAGACAAAAGACGAGGGAGAAGATGGCCACAATGTTGAGGCTGGAAAGGGATGAGACTCTGGGAACAACAACACATAGCACAACAGAGTGATGATGGATACTGGATGCTGTAACAAATTGGTAAGCCTAAGCTCCATAGAGGTACAGCACTCAAAGGCACCAGGAGAGTCAGGATCTGACTGCCCCAGCACAGGAACAGTACTCCAAGAAGGAGTCTGAGCAGGAGATTGGGAAAAGGCCAGATGGATACATCTTTGAGCAACCTCATCTACTGGAAGTTGTTCTTGCCAATGGCAGGGGGGTTGGAACCAGATGACCTTTAAGGTGCCTTTCAACACAAATAATTCTATGATTCTAGCTAAGCAAGTATCAGAGTGAAACATGGTGGACTCAATAAAACAAGATAGAGGCTTTAGGGAGCTGCTCAATAGTAACCAAAGAGCCATCAGCCATCATCTTGAGAAAAGAAAACAGGTCTCAAGATGGAGTTTGTCAGCAAGGGGAAGGAGAAAACTGCAAAATGTATCCCATCAAAGTAATAGGAACACCAGCAGAGAAAAAAAGACAAAACTATCAAAGCAAGAAGTAAGAGGGATGGGGGAAACTGAACAGACAGAGGACATAAAAGCATGCATAAGAACAAAGAGAGAAAATAGAGCTAAAAAAAGATCAACCAACACTCTCCTGTCCCCAGAAAAGGCTGGTATGATGCAGGCTGTGAAAGAACAAAGCAACTGGGACCTGGTGGCACAAGACAGGGCAGGTGGGTTAGAGTAAAACTGCAAGTGTGGATTTCTTTTATCCTTGTTGATGCTGTGTGCTGAAGGAAATCTGCAACGATATGATATTTCTTCTGGGCCTGGATTATCAGTCCGTTAACCTAGGGAGAAGTGTGTGCTCTCTGCTAACCCTGACCATGTGGTCACTGAGAGCCCCCGAGAAAGGACACCCAGGGACCACTGGTCAGGACAGGAGCAAAGAGGAAGTTTATTCAAGGGAACAGGTTTATATGGACTTTGGAGGAATACAAACTCACCAATAAGGGACAAGAGGAGAGTCTGGCTTTGGGCCAATAGGAGTAAGGGGATTTACATTCAATGGGAAAGGGTTTCAGGTAACATGAGGTCACAATCTTTCTCCCAGCCCCCTGGCCTGGCAGGGTATTCTGGGAAGAAGAAGCAATGACAGTGCAGTTTTTACATTTAAACCACATTTAAAACATCAGTTGTTAAAGCATTCTCGGTGGCTGGTGGGTTTTCTTCATCAGCCCATTTTTGACATGACATTCTCCAAGCCATGTATTGAGATGCATTGCCACATAAAACAACAAAGGCTTGCAAGAAAGAATGGGGAGGATGCTCCATAGTATCAATGCAAGGCACAGGGAGATGGGGGAGTATGGAAAGATGAGAGAATGGCCAAAGCAAGTCAAAAGCAAAGCTAATGGATTTAACAAAGGCACAGAGGAGTCTCTACTAGTATGGCAACACTAATTAAGAGGATATGGCACCAAGATACGATGGCAGCAAATAATTAAAGGTTGTTAAGAGGAAGTAATTTAAGGCTAATAAGAGGCAGTAATTTATCAGGAGCCAACAAGAGTAAAGAGTTTGGGAACAATAAATTCAACAATGCAGTAAAAATAAACAGGCAGAGCAAGAAACAGAGGCACCAGCAGGATAACAAGGACAATGCTGCAGTAGCATATAAACTCTGTACACAAATGGTGAGCGGTTGATGGAGGCCCAGATGGAGCTGTAAGGCCTCCTCCCTCTCCTTATTCAAATCTTCCCTGAATACCCATTTGCACCAGAAGGCATTTGGGAAGATATCAAGCCAGTGATCAGGGAAGACATATGTTTTTGAAGTAGGGCTCCTGTTGCACTTGTTCCTGCACCTAGCATCTCAAACAAGAGCTCCTGGGGCAGAGGCTATCACAGGATCCCCACTGTAGATGGGATGGACAGAGTGGGGATGGATGTGAGACAGGGGGAGGGTGGCAGCTACCAGTAGATCCCTAAAGGAAGGTGCCATTGCTGGGCTTGCAGATCATGGGCAGCATGCAGAACAGGCAAGAGGACTTAATAGTTGCAACCACAGCTAAGGAGTGACAACTACACACTTGTCCTGGGAGCAAAGAACCATCCTGCATGGGAGTGGGGAAACAAGAGTCTAGGCATCAACTTAAGAGTGTGAAGGCCGAAGGAGCAGGTTGTGCTCCCCATAGCTCTTGCTGCACCTTTACAGCACTTCCTAGAAAGCACACAAAGCTTATAATCTGTGCTCCTGGCACTCCTGCTCTATCCAGCCCAGCTGAACTGGAGACAACTGCTTTTGTCCCTGCAGCAAGGATACCTCTCACTCACTCACGCACACCCAGTGTTCAAAGCCAGACAGACAGAAGTAGCACCCACCCCACTGCTCTCCATATCCAGTCTTGAAAATTCCAGTCCTGAGCTCAAACTGCTTCAAACTGAGTGAGTGGCCAGCGACCACATGCCAGCAGTCAGGTTTGCTCCAGCAGTCCCTGCCGGGCTGTCCCTGGGCTTGGCAGCAGCCACCACAGTCTCATCTGTGCTTACAGCTGGGGACGAGAGACACAGAAAGGGCTGCTGTGGAATCAAGAGGCACACCTTGAGACATGGATGCAGAGAGCGTGGGAAAGAAGCTAACGACATTCACGTTCATCAGAAGGTAGATAAAACCACTACAATAATAAAACTTCATTATGACAGCTAAGAGAGAAGAAACAAAAATTCTTTGTTTACTGTGTCTATAATAAAGTACAAAGGTACCTGCCTTTGCACTACTGGTTGCACAGGCAGGTTGCAACCCTGGGTGAGGACTAGATGTTGCTGGGACATTGTATGTTGTTTTCCAGGTGGCAGATCAAACCTTTGCAGTGTTAACCCAGCCTTCTGAACCACCAGGTACATGCAAAACACCTCTCCTAGGGTTCTTCTCTTTATGGGAACAGAGAGCAGAGACGGTAAGATTTACCAGTTCAACACAAATGTACAGACTTAAAAATTGATGAAGAAAAAGGGAGGATATTAGGGTCCCCACCAACAGCCAAGGACTGTGCTTCATCCTTGCTAGGCATGGGAGAATCTATGTTGGTGTTCATTCTCAGGACAGAAAACCATTAGAAAGCTGACTTTTATTCTTCACAGTGTTTTGGCTTTCAGTAGTGCATTTAATTTGCAAATTCAAGGGAATAGTATGGGAAAAGTTTCTATTTTTAACAAAAGAAGGTAAAAACTTCTGAAGCAATGAACTAGTCCTGGATAAAAAGGTTCATCTTCTTGAAAGACTTCTGCTGCCTTATTTACTCCCACACAATACATTTTACATACTTGCATTTTGCATGCATATATATACATACAATTCTCCTATAGAGTACAAAAATAAATTGATCCATATTATAAGCTCAGTCTACATATGCATGGCTTTTTATTCACAGACATGTGTGAGAAAGTTAGAGAAAATGAAAACCATACCAGTCTGAGACTAGTGCCAGGGGCAAGGACAGAAGTGGATAAAAGCTGTGTAAAAATAAGAAAAAATAAAGGCAGTAAATCATCCCTCTCCTATCTGGTAACTTTTTAAAGACAATCTTTTTCTCTCCCTTGTTATTTTTCTAAGAGAAGTCCATCTATCCTGAACACCTGAGCAACTGATCCAGTGACATAGTTACCTCCTCATGAGTTGTGCATTGTCCTAAGCTAAATCTCCCCATCCCTATTCCAGTAGGAAGACTTATTTTATATAGTTCCGTCAGAGCATTCATGGTGATGTTTTAAGCACCGTTAAAAAAGCTCAAACCACTGCAACAAATGCTTATTCCTCAATTTGACTCATCTCCTCTTTTTTTAAAAAAAAACCAAAATCCATTAATGACTAAGCATGTTTCATGACCAGCTTTTTAAAGTGTCTTTATACAATTTCAACTCACTTTAAAAATTTATTCATAGTTTTGTCTCAAATGTTCACAAAATTTAACGATTCTAGCTTTATTTTAATGATTTAATGGTCTAGCTCAGAGTTCACTTCCATCACAGCATACTCCATTTGTTCTGGTGTACTTTTTCCTTGTTTCAGTCTGCTTTTTCTCTTCCTGTCACCAGTAATCATGGCTTAGAAAGATGAAATTTTTCAGGTAAAAAAAGCTCATTTTTGAGACTTTGTCCAATGGCTGCTCTCAGCAGTCTGGTGACACTGGCAGTGAGCAAAAGCAGTATCACAGGCAGGGTCTTTGAACTGAGAACACAAAAGACATGAACCAAATGTGAATGGCATACAAAAGAATCATGAATTACCTATATATCAGTCGCTGGTCACTGTCTTATTTGGCAAATACTAGAAGGATAATTGCAAGCCTGCACTACCTTCAGATAAAGCTCCTGTGGTTCTTAGAGTATCTTCAGATGAGTTTCTTGTCTCAGCTTCTTGTTTCTTATCTAGCTGATGGGACGAGTGATTAGTACTGGCTTTTGAAGCCACCTGGGAATCTATTGATGAATAATGATAATAGCATGCTACCGTCTTGATGGCTTTTCTCAAATTGCTCCTTAAACACTTTCCCTCAAAATGTATGTGGGGTTCCACTGGTGACCCAGTCCTTACTCCTACACTGTATGCCCGACTGCAGCATAGAGCAGAGCACAAGGGCATCATAAGCATCTCTCAGGATCTTTTATTACTGTGACCCCAAATTTCCAATTCTTCTCAAAGAAACCTCAGTTTTACTGGCATCACTTACTCAGCTGTTTTCAGTGGAGTGAAAGTCCTTGGGCAAGGACCTGTGGTCTGCCTGAGGAAAATAACAAGATGTACCTCCTCGGCTCTCCAGGGTTTATTGGCTAGCCATGAACAGCAGTGTTTATGTAGTCCCTGTCCTTTTTAATGCCAAGCCTGAGTCTGAAGCTTATGGGGCAGCTCTGGGCCTTCCCAGAAAGGGCTCAAGAGCCACACAAGCAATGACTGAAGGCTGTCCCAAGGAGCCATGTACAGAAATTATCCAACTTCTACCTCTCTCTCAGGTTGAGCCAACAAGAAGAGCTCAGCATTGCTGAAGAGATTTTTTATTTGGAGCTGTCTTGGTTTGAGATAAGCAACTGCCAACCCCCCCTAGCTCAGCCCAGCTCAAGTCAGCTGACAGCTTCAGCCTAGTCCACACTTCAGAGCCCAAATCTAGGCCCACCTAGGTGAATCCATAACAGGAGCCTAAAAACCAGCCACTGGAAACCAACATGCAGCATTTAATACCATGACCTACCTCAGAAACTAATGGTATCCACTGTGGTACCCAATGGTCACCTATGTGACCAAGATCATCTGAACAGAACTACAACTTTCATTAAACATATGCAAAAGCATTTCTGCACTTCAACCACAAGACATTTCATTCAGACTCTTCAATCTGACGTGAAGGTCAGACAACTCTACAGAAGCAATGTGCAACTTCTTTCAATTGTCTGCGCCCTCTTCTAAATCTAGAGCACCACCTTAGTCCCTTAGGCTTCCTGACTGGCAAAGGGGAAGGGAAGAAATGCACCAGAAACTAAGGGGAAAACCACATGTGAAATATAGGTTGGTTACTGTAGCACTTTCTCAAAACAGCCCAGATCCCATTTTCAGAGCTAAGAGTAAGGTTTACCAGATAAAACAAAGACTTACTGCGTCAGTCTCAATCATGAGAGCTGAAAACAGATACTAAGAAAATACAGCCCAAGATATACTACTCTTCCCCAGCAAGCCCAAGACAGGTGCCTGAAGAAGAAACCGACCCCCAAATCCCACTATTAGAAAAGAGACAATCTGAAGGAGAAAACAACACTCAAACTGGAAAAGAGACAACCCCTGGTGTAGCACTTCTGCACTAGTGTGGCTCCCAATTTCATTAGTACTGCCTCGAGTTTTTTGCTATTGTATCTAAAGAAATACTGTAAAATTAGATACTGGTCTGTTAGCCAACACCATTCAGGAAATTCTACCAGGGAGCAGAGCTGCCCACATGGGATTTGTGTACAGGTGAGTATTCCCAGATAGCAAGGCTACTTGTCAGGAACTACTTCATTCAGGGCTAGTTCTGCCTCTTTTAGGGGCAGAAAGAGCAGTGCAGGGGCAGTGAGGGACGGAAGTGGAATGCTGCTTGAAAGGTGCCCTGATGTCTGGGGGTGCCACTTGCCTTTCTAAATCCAAGCACAGGCCAGTGTCTGCACCAGCAATGTTGGTCCTCATCCTACTCATGAAGAGTAAAAAGTAGCACTATCACAGGCTGGATGACACTTGATGAAGATTCACTTGCAGAACCCTCCTAGGCCACCAGTATTACAGGCCAAAACTACCACCAGACACTCAAAAAGAGTAATAGATACCAATAGAAGAATTTGGTTTCAATGCATTGAAATACCAGGTCAATTTTTGGTAGATATTTAATTGCAGGAAGCTTTTCTTTATCTTTACATGTTCAATGGACTTGAATCTTCATGTCCTCATTGTACTTGAATCATCCTCTGCTCTTTCCTTACACAGAACAGCATATATATCTTTTTAAAAAAGGCAACCAGATACACAAACTGTCAGGCAAGAATCTTTGCCATCACTTCTACCACACCCAACCTCTCTAAGAGTGCACTTCCTGGCTGGTTTTGTTTTCTGATAAAAATATAAAATGGGCAATAGATGTGGGAAATGTACTGTTTTCATCACCAGAAGCAGAACACATTTCTTGTAATTCTAGATTGCCACCTTGCACAACTTCAGCCAAATGAGTACCCCACCAAAAAACAAAACAAAAAACAACAAACAAACAAAAAAACCCAACACACAAACCAAAAAAACCCCACCCCAACCCTTTACTGAGGTTTGGGTTACTGAGACAAACAAATCAGAAACATCCTGAGAACAAAGCACCATGTGTCTTAATATTCATATTCACACCCAAGCCAGAGTCTCTTATGCCTCTACTCCAATGAGAGAAATAAATGGTGAGCCTGCATCCACATCAATAAAAGCTGTTCAGCACTTTCCCAGCATTGTAAGTTTTCAAGAAAACACTATTAGCCTTCAAAATGTTGCCCTTCAGTAAAAAGGGCTTGTTTCTAACAGCTAGTTATATCATGTCAGATATGACTGACGTTTCCAAGATCACAGGAGAGAAAAATGAGTCAGTTAGAGCAGGGATGCTTTATTGTGAAATGGCCTACTGAACTCTCGAGACAATGAAATTAGGCTTTAGGCAAATTAAATTAGCTTCAAACACTTCAGTCTCCTCTTAAGAATTTTCTGACTTGGAGTACCAGGAGTGCCCCTTCCAGAAAGGCACAAGTGCCACTGAAAGCACCACCCTGCTTGCTAAATGCCTCTCACCAGCAGCACCTACTTCATGCTCAAGCATTGGCTGAACACATCTTAATGCTCTGCCAGCCTTACAAGCCCAAGGGACTATCCCTTTGTGAGATGACTCAGTCAATACCATCCAGAAAGGAGTGCCATGCACTCAGATCAAGCTTATCTGAAGAGCCAGAACATCTCATCAGCAAACCTTCCTGTATAATCACCTCTTGTAAAGAAAATGAAAATTATCTGGAAACAGTACTATTTGGCTCCTCATATAAATAAAAAGTATATACCCAAGGCAGGGTCGCTTGCAGTGAGAGGGGCAGATGACAGCATCCTCAACACAATCCAGATCCAATTAGCTGTTCACATAAAGCAGTGCCCATCTTATCTGTGAAGCGAGAACAGCCCATGCCAACATGTGTGGCCCCCTTTGCCCAGACAAACTGTCACCCTTGCTAATGTGACACACCTGAGCTGCAAGAACTGAGGACCAAGGCAAGGAAGTCATGGGGACAATATGACTTTGTCAGAATTGCTATCATTCTTTCAAGTATACAAGGATAATTTTTCAGATAAGAACTTGCAATTTGGACAACCTGGTGATTAGTACCTCTATTTGGGATATATCTACTAAATACACAGGTGATAGAACAGCACAGGCCACAATCCAGAACATCCAAGCACCACCTTCAAAACCAGCAACAAAAAAAAACAGAAAACAAACAGAATGGAAAGACTTCATTTCATCCTTAACAAGTGACCTTTCAGCCTCACAGTGTTACCATGCTAAATCAGACACAGTTCAAGCTTGATTTCATCATCATTGTTTGTATCACACACAGTAACCACAAAAATTTAATTATCATGTTTATTCAAACACAAGTTATACATGACCCTTCAAGAAATACATTGCAACTAAGCATCCACATGTCAGATTTTTCATTTAGCTTGTCTACAAGACATACTTTTTCAAAACAGCACAATCAGACTAATTAAATGTTTATGGCAGAGAATTGCATGTGATGCAAAAACAGTTTAAGAGCAAAGACCATACAGAGAACACATTACTGGATTACAGCCCAGCATGGATCCTTCAGAAAGTGATAGGAGGAAGTTTTCTCCAACAGAACACAAGTATACAGCATCATTAGTACACACTTTGCATTAATAATCATAATTATTAAAAAATAGAAAAACATTAACTTCAAATATTACTTGGCTTGCCACTATACCTATGAGGTAAAACCATAAATGGACTAACTGCTTAGGAGGTGGAAAACATTAAGTCTCTAGAATTAACCAGAGCTCAACTCAGCAAGCTACTTATGCATGTGCTTAAGCCCTACTAGTGGGGCTTACACATGTTGAAGTATTATAATTAACATGAAAAGATTTTAGCATGCATCAACATTAAAGTACATGCTAAATACTTGCACTGAATCAGGATTATAACCCTTGAAATGCAAGTTACATACACACTATAAAAGTCATGATCTTTCCCTTTCAATCCATTGTTCCACCAGAAGAAAAACCCCTACTGGGTACAAGAAAAACTGATACAGTCCTCTGAAGCATAATTTTCCATGTTTTATTAACAACTCCAAAAGCATGCACTGATCAGTGCCAGGGACAATCTGTCTTAAGTGTACTTTCAATTGTCAGTCTTTCAAAACAACAGAATTTACCCAATTTGCACCAGTCTAGTACTAAAACTCCATTTGCAATTTGCAAGTTCAAGATCGAGGAACTTGTTTCTTCAGTTCATTCCCCAAGCGATCAATAGATTCTTAGAACTATACAGCTGTACAATAGTGCCAGTGGCTATATACAATCCTGCATGAGATACTGGAAGAAAGCTAAAATGTTACATAAATAAATGTTCAACTTCAAAAATTTTTTTCTTGTACTTAAGTGTTATTTAAAACACAACAGAAAACTCTGTAATGTTCAACTGTATCAGCTCTCTCTGAAAAAAAAATTTCCTGTAGAATTGCCCTTGTCTAGAAGCTATCTGTATGGCTGTTTAAATAAAATCAGTCTTGCCCTAGCTGTGAAATCCAGGTATCCAGGCAAGTGTTCCACATACTTGGGAATGAAACATTCTCATCTGGTCGGGGGAATTTGATTATTGAGGGTTGGGATTTTTTTTACTTGTATATAACCCACTATATAATAGTGAACAAAATAGTTTTGTTTCATGGAAACAACTAACATTTGCCCACACCAGGCAAATGGTCTATTTACAGATACATTAGGACTGCCTGACTGACAGTGAGTGTGAGTTGCTGAACTCCAAGAAACATGGAGCTTAAAACGGCGACACTCTCTGCTGAATCGCCTTCCCTTTTAGGATACGTCTTATCTGCAGAAGAGAAAAAGACAAAAACATTGGTATTCATCATCCTAAGGTGAGTCATAATCTGAAAAAAAACCCACCCTAGATCCAGTTTTACATTCCTCCTTTATCTAAGCCTAGTCTGAGTTCAGTTACACCAGAATTGACCCAATTTTATAGCATTTGAACCAATGAAATGAAATAGTTCGGAATTCAGTTGTGCTTACGTTACTAGCCTCTTAGGCCACCTTTTTCATCATGTACTTGTATAGCTCCATGGAAAAAGGGATTTTATCTGTTACTCAGGTTATTACTCATTAAGAGCAACAAAAGCACAATCTCAGGCCATACTGAGATGAACAGGAGAAGGAGTATTACCTCCAGTATGTTGCAAGGTTACAAAGTCTATCTTGACAAAAAAAAAGCTTTAGAAATGGAAAAAATAAAACCTACAAGTGAAACTTAAAATTTCAGGTCTCTGCATATCCTGCCTGATCTTGAAATTGAAATTAAAGATCTCTGAATAAAACGCCATATGCTAAATCTTTTTCCTTAAAAACTGCAACTCAAAACCCAAAAGAAACTTTTTTGTGTAGATAGGGATAGATGGAAGGAGAGGGTTGTTATTTTTTTTACCTGTTCTCCTACAAGGCCATCAGGAACCAGATGAACTGGCTGTTCATTCTCCAAGTTTCTGGCACTTGGATCAGCACCCTTACGCATCAGCAGGCGCACAGCATCCAGCTGGCTCACCCGATACTGCAGGCTGGCAGCCACATGGAGTGCCGTGTTGCCATTGTAAGCCTGAAAATGACAAAGTAACTCCATGAAGGAAAGGTTGGGGCACAAGTCTCAGGACACTCATGGTGCCACACGTGAGCACATCCCATGTTATTACCTGCATTACAGGAAAATCACCATACCTTTGCATTAATGAAAGACAAACAGTTGGGCAGCTCCAAAAAGAGACGAATGAGCTCCAGGTTTGCTTCTTCTGCTGCCAAATGTAAAGCAGAGCGACCACTTTTGCGATCCTATCAAAAAAGAAACTGTTAAGTCTTCCCTGCAGGTGCTTCACCTATCGAGGGTGAACATGTAGACAGAAACAGAAAGCAAAGAAACTGCAGAGTGTTGAACATACTTGCACTACAATTCACCAAAGTCAATCTGAATGTATATTTTGATATCAACATCCAATGAGCAATGGACATGATCTCACCTGGAGATAAGCTTACAAAATGTAACATTTGATATTTTGGCTAAGTAATGTCCTGGCCCAGCACAGACCTGAACTGCACAGGTAAGCAGTTTTTAACTATTCAAGAACAAAGTATCATCAGTACTCTATTACTATGGATACCTCACAGTGTTCCAAAGATACTCTTACTTTTACAACCCTACTAACTACAGCAAGCATAGCATCATTTTTAATTTAGAAATTAGACTATCACCTCCCTCATTCCCCAGGGTTCATTTGCATTGATAATACCTTGCTCTGAATAAACGCAATGTTCTCATCCCATTTGGGTAAATTAAACTGTAGGGAAGCTTTCAAATTAGTCTACTTCCTTTGTAATAAAGCTGAAACATGGTGTGGGAGAAAGGGATGTGTTCTGCTTCCACATTCTCTCTGGCTCTGGCACTTCAGACTAAAACCATTTTACTTACTTTTGCTTCAACAGAGGCTCCCATTTGTATTAGAGTCTTGATGGTTTCTACCAGGCTCTTGTTTCTCAGCAGAAGCTCCTGCACCTCAGGGGAGTGAGGTGGCTGACTGTTTTGCAGCTCATGCAACACAGCATTATGGGCCAGAACTGCACAGTGTAAGGCTGTCATACCTTAACACCAAAAAAAAAAATCATCACTAATGAACAAATGCAATGCAGAACCATTAACTGGGCTGCTTGTTTCAAAGGCTGGATAAAGGAGCTTCCCCTCCCATTAAGCACAGAGACAGTTCCATAATTGTAAATGACAGTGACTGCTCCTAAGCAGCTTGTTCATCACTGGAAGAGTGAGCTCTCAGCCAGCAGATAATGAACACATATCTAATATATTTTTTTACAAAATATACATTAGAAAGAGCTGTTTATGGAAAAGAAATCCAAATGAAGCAGCTCTCTAGTGTCAGAGGTTCTGTCTACTGTATATCCATTAATGTAACGCTAGCATTCAAATGTTTTAAACAGCAGCCAATTACCTATAGTCTCCATCCCAAACATGGCAATCCTATGCAAGAGGAAAGAGATCCTGACTAACCCTGTTTTTACCTGACCGATATGTCAATTATAACTGTAAAATTCAATCTGACAAAGAAATATTCCATTTTCTTGCTTCTCAACCCAGAGTAACATTCACATCAGCAGCTATAAAACACTGTAATATCCAGTAACTCTTTAAATTATAAACTCTTAACTACTCACCATCATAGTTTGTTGCCTCAAGGTCCACATACTGATTGCTTCCCATGGCTCCTTTTTGGATTGCCTGCAAAAGTGGGAACAGGTACACATTTAGGTCTTATCCAAAGGACACACTGCTTCAAGTTTGTATATGGTCTTATTGCAACAAAGTTGCAATAAAGAAAGGCATCCCAGAGGTGTTGGAGACCACATAGGATGGGGGTCGAGCAACTTGATCTACTGAAAGCTGTCCCTGAACACAGCAGGGTGGCTGGAACCAGGTTAACTCAAAAATCCAAATTAAACCATTCTATGATTCTGTGATTAAACGAAAAGTTATTTATCAGTCTGGTAGTCTAGAGGATTGCACAAGATTAATTCAAAATGTTGGTGAGAACCTTAATGTGAAATTCAGTCTTACTTCAAGCAATTAGTGTAGAACCCTGAGATGTACTCACAGGGCTACTCAGAGATAAAGGGAGGTGTTTCCAGAGTTTCCCAAGATAACTAACACAAAGTATAAGCATTAATGGCCAGGGCAGAGCTGCACACACTGGTTCTTACCTGGAGGACCTGGGCATGCCCCTTCTCAGCACAAACATGCAGCGGTGTTCTACCCCAGCAGTCTGTGGTGTTGACTTGAGCCCCCAAGCTAACCAAGTCCTGCACAATGAGATGCTGGTTGGCAGCCACAGCAACCTGGAAAGCGCTCTGCAAACATCAAGAAGAAAATTCAAGCTATTAGTCATCTGATCTCTAACAGGAAAGAGCAACTAAAACAAATAAAAAGCCTAGCTACCTGGTATTATTTAAGCAGTGATTATGAATACTAGGAAGCCTGAACAAACGAAGCAGAGCACATAGTTTTACCAGCTCAAGGTGATCCCAAAAAGTATTAATAGCTCAAGGTTAATATTAGTATGCAGGCTAAATCTTGGGGTTAATATTAAATAAGCATTTCACCACATCTTTCTCAAGGTCCAGACACACAGGAAGCACTCAGGTGCACAAAGCAGGTGCAAAGATTTTTGAGAACCTCACCTGGCCATTGTGCTCTTTAATATCCAGCATGTGCATGGCAGCCATCTTCCTTGCAAGAACATAGGAGAGTGCTCGACGGCCCTGGGCAACAGCGATGTGAAGGAAGCTGAAGGAAAGAGGGGAAACAGAGTTACACCAGAGTTAAACCAGGGCTCAAGACATTAGAGATTCACATTATGTGGCAGGGGTGTTATGCTGCCAGCTTCAAACCTTCTCTGTATAACTAAGATAGGAACACAGGTACTTTCTCACTAGAGCAATTTAAATCACCTAAAGTAGACTGCTTTTGTCCCCACTAACCAAAGTCTATAGACAACACAAAAACCTCATCTACTCAGTGTGCTGCTACTCTTTGCATCATAGCCATGAGCAAGGCCAATGTTTTGCTTGATGAGCTGAACTACTACACTGGTGACAAAAACACTGCTAAAAGAACTGCTTCCACTATACCCCCGCAGTCCACCAAAACCCAAACAGAAACATTCCCAAACCTTCCACAAAGGAAACACTGAAATAAGTAGACTCACGTGTCTCCATCAGAGTCTTTTGCAAGGAATTGGTCTTGAGATATATTAGCCAGTTTGTTTTCTTCCTGCTCCACTTGCCATTGAAAAAATGACTTGCCCAGCTGCGTGGTGCTTCTGGCAATGTTTTGGTCAGGTGGAGTGACATTCAAAGTAGCCACAGAGACACTGCGCTCCAGACTACCACAGATGTTGCTGGAAAGCAAGCCGAAGTTTGGGGCATGAGGTGCAACATCGGCTTGTGGGTGGGCACTGGTCAGAGGCTGGAGGGAAGTGGACATGCCCTCCGAGCCTTCTGAGTCATTCAAGAGGGAGGAGAAGCTCTGCGACGGGCAGTACTGCAGTTCATGGCTCTCAAAGGTGTTCTGCTGGTAGGCAGGAGACTGCTCATTGGTACCAAACGGCCTGTACTCCAGAGAGGCATCTGAAGGGTAACTCTGTGACAAATCTTGGTTCTGAGATGGGGGGAACTGGTAATGGTGTGGTGGATCAAGCATATGCTGGTTGGTATGATCTTGGAATACTTGGTACTTCTGGGACGGGGAGAAAGCCTGTGTTCCTGGGCTGTCCTGGTACTGCTCACTGGGTGAGCTGTGATTAGAGACAGAGTGCATCCAGCTAACCTGCACTGTGTTCAGGGAAATGGGGCTTGACTCGTTCTTGAT
Source organism: Pithys albifrons albifrons (assembly GCF_047495875.1). Taxonomy (NCBI): domain Eukaryota; kingdom Metazoa; phylum Chordata; class Aves; order Passeriformes; family Thamnophilidae; genus Pithys; species Pithys albifrons. Next base: position 95,427,391 of record NC_092458.1, on the reverse strand, counting down.
GTTTATGATGTTCTGAAGCAAATCAGAACTGCTCTCGTGCTTTGGGTCATTTTTATGTGTCTCCTCCATGTTATCCATAGAAGTTGGTGTCTGGGGTGGTGTCTGACAGGAAGGAAAAAAAAAAGTCAAAGTGAGCCCCAGAAAGTTAGAGGTATAGCTGTATCTGGTAGTCTATGATCATACAGAGCAAAAATAACTACAGACTTACCAGGAGATGTGGGTGAATATTAGCTTGGCGTTTGAAAGAAGGTCCATCAGAAAGGAGCTCAGGAGCCTTTCTTTTGCCACTGTGACCTAGTATGCTCTTCAGCTCTGTGGAAAAGAAAATAACTTTAGAATCCATTTGGAGGTTACTCGTATAATTGATTTAATATTGCAGGGTATGTACAAAAAAAATAGTCTACCTGTGTATGGCTCGTAGTTCACCAATCCTCCTTGTGTCTTTTAAGAAAAAAACACCAGATTATTCTGTTACTATAATATTATTTCATTAAAAAAGAACAAAAACAAACAAACAACAAAAAAACCACCAAGGAAGCAGCAAAGACTACCTTCTATAACCACAGACTATACCTTATAGTAAGTTGAGTACATGGTTGTCTAACCCTAAATTAATTGCTTTTAATTAAGGTTAGAAAATGGAAATACTTTCATGAAACTTAAATGAAAACCACCATTTTTCTTTAGGCTTTTAAAGCTATTTGTTACAATACCACAAAACTCAAAAAAATCTAAAGGAAGCCTTTTAAACATAAATAAGCCAGCCAATTTCACACTTCTTCAATGCCGTGAACTTTTCTATGCAAAAATCTTCTGGTGACAACACTTATCTAGGAAGCTTGGAAACACACATTCAGAAAAACTATTCTAATAAACCCAAAAATACCCTTAAATCTTCTCAGAATTTCCTGTATTATTTTCTGTCTTTTCAGACTGGAAAGGCCTGCCTTTATACTGTGTGCTCTGCACAGAGAAGCACAAGAGCATGACAAACAATTCTCTTCTCAGAAGAATCCTCAACCCTTCCAGTGAATGATCTCATTGCAGTTAACAGGGAGTTTCTGTGGTTTCGTAACACAAACGTATCTTTACCCAAACTCTCTTTAGAAAATAAAGCTTAGTAAGAATATTTTTAAGTGCCTCCTTCTCCCAGGGTAAACCTCACTGATTTCTTCCCAGCTGTATTCTTCCATTATGCACCAAAAAGGAAGAACTCAGATTCCAGTCATATCAGATAAAGCAACAGCTCATTTCTAGCGTTGTTACAAGGTGCTTTTTTGCTAGCTTCAGTAACCATTAAAAGCAAGTATATCAGTGCTAGACCCGCCGATTACCTTGCTTTCCTCGGTGGCAGGGCCCGAGGACATCTGTTTGCTGCTCCTGAAGTGCAGCAGGAGTTCCTTCACGGAGTTCTTCACACGGACTCCCTGGAAAGGTCCTCTGTGTTGCTTTCCCCCCCCCATGTGTTGGTCAACTGTGGAGACACGAAAACAAAACCCGAATTTAAGCCACTGATTTCGTTTTCACATATAAAAAAATAAAGGGGGCAAAATAAAAAAACAATAAACTCAGGAACTCTGGTGGAAAACCACCTAAACCCCGGGGGACTGGCAGAGAGGCGTCAGGGCGCTGACCACGCACCCCCTGCGTGCGGCTCCCCCACCGCCCCTTTCCCGACGACCGCCGGCCGCGGCCGCTCCCGTTCCCGAGGATGGGCACATCCCGGCGCTAGGCATGGAGCGCCGGGGAACGCGCCCGCCCGACGCGGCGCTCCCGCTTTTCACCACTTCGGCCGCATTTAAACCGAAAGGCGCCTCTTCGCCCCCGCCAGGACAAAGCGCGGCCGCGCTCTGCCCGTCTCCCCGGGCTGCGATCGGGACACGCCGTACCTTGCAGCGCGGGGCGTGCGCCGCCCCGGGGGTCCCTCCGGCCGCCGCTGCGGCTGCTCACCGAGAGGTCCGAGTCGGATCCCGGCGAGCCCGGGGCGGAGGAGTGCGCCGGCGAGCAGCTGCCCTCGCTGGAGTGGGGCGAGGCCCCGTAGAAGTAGGCGAGGTTGATGGGGCTGCTGAGGGCGCCGCCGTCGCCGCCATCGGGCGCCGCGTCCCGGCTGCTCTCCACGATCATGGCGCTGCCGCGGGGCTGCGGGCGGGGACGGGCGAGCGGCGGAGCGGGCGCGGGGGCCGGCGCGGAAACAGACACCGCGGAGCGGGCGGCGCGGAGGGCACTGGGGCACCCGAGCGGCCGCGGTGCTTATAGCGGGGCCGCCCCCGCGGGGCGGGGACGGGGACGGGCGGGGCCGCGGTTCCCGTAAGCACCGCTGGGAGCCGCACCCGCGACGGGGCGGGAACCGGGAGCAGGGCTGGGGACCGGGGACCGGGGACCGGGGACCGGGGACCGGGGACCGGGGACCGGGGACCGGGGTGCGGAGCGGGAACTGGGAACTGGGAGAGGGGCAGGGGAACCGGGGTGCTGGTCAGAGGCGTCGGCATCCTGCTGCCGCACCGGGCACAGCTGCCAGGCACAGCCGCCAGGGTGGGAGTGAGAGGGGTGATGGTTATGGGTGCCACCTCGCACCCCATCCTCCCAGGTCGGCCCTACAGGCTTCACAGAATCACAGAATATGCTGAGTTGCAAGGGACCCATCGGGATCGTCGAGTCCAGCTCCTGGCCCTGCACAGGACACGCCAAGAATCACATGTGCCCCAAGAACGTAGTCCAAATGCAATTTTGGCAACCCTCTCTCACAGTGCATGCCACCCCTCATTCCCATCTTCTTAGGGAGTTGCAGAGATAGAAAGGACGAGAATTTCCCCGGCCCCCACCGCTGCTGGTGCCTGGCTCGCATCCCCACGCAGGTACCTCTCACGTCAAGTGCAGTGGTGTGAAAGTGCTCACCACGCTCCTGCCAGGCTGGGGCTTCGAGAACGTGGTCTTGAGAGTGCAGGGATTTTTTGGTTGTGTGGTTCAAGTGAGCAGCATCCAGTGAGAAGGGGAACGTGAGGTGTTAGGCACAACAGAGATGAGTAATCTCTGTTCCTCTGCTGCTAGAGCGTGTAGTAGGCAGGGGGCAGACACAGGAGTTATTTTGGGTTTAGGCTGCACCACACTGCTGGGGCAAAGCCTCTCGGTCGAGGCCAGCAGGGAGAAGTGGCTCAGCATCACAAACGCTGAAACAAAAAGTAGGCGAAACTGTGCACTTGCAATTACTGTGAACAACACTACTGAGTTATTACCAATGTTCATGGGGAGACTTCTTGGGTTTCTACTTTTCAAACAAATATTTCTGCTTTCCTCGTTTCCACTGAGGTCACCATCTTCTAAAATACATATACGTGATTTGTGCAAGTGAGGGTTTGTGAAATCAGACCATATTCTTTAAACACACGTGAAGATGGTTCTCTGTTGTTCTTCAAGCTTAGACCTCAGTTACAATACCGTAGCCTTAGGTATTTTCCTATCAAAAAGCACTCAGTCCTGATTGATCCTTGAGCCCTTCAATGCTCTTGGTGGCTCATGGGAAGACCCCCAGCTCAGTTCTCTGAAAGCAGATCCGACATGGACCTTTCCATTTTCACCCCCACCAGGTAGCCCAGAAAGCAAGTCATTTTAGTCTACAACTACTGCAGCAAACAGATTTCATCTTTTAACAAGCAAATGGTAACGTGAATCTGAGAAGCTGGTAATCCAGAAAATTATATTTCTCATCATAGTTGCCTGCAGTTTCCTTCAAAGTGTTGAGATTAAAAGAGATCTCAAACCAAAAGTGGATTTCTATCACTGTAGTTGTACTGTGCCAGAGAAGGTCCCTAAATCCCATGCAGGCAGGGACAGGCAGCACCTTTATCCTTGCTATTTAGTAACAATTCTGGAATGGATTTAATTGAACAGTAGTCACTACATATGAATGAAAACTATTCTGTAAAGCAATTTAATGAGTTCGTGTTTGTTATTTTTTTCTTAAAGAGGGTGTGGATTTTTTTTTCTATTCTATTCCAAAATTTCTCCGCTTCTGAAGGCTGAATTACTGATTTGCTGTCCTTTTACTAAGGAAAATCCACTTCAGGCAACACTCTGATCAACACCTCAGCTCATACTTGTTTCATCAGTGACATCTTATTTATCAGGTCTTCTGTCATAAATCTGCTCCCAGTCAAAGCAGATTAAGACAAGTCTAATTCCACCAGGCTCTGAACAAAAGGCTCTTTCAAAAATACACACACACCCATTGGTTGCACAAGATGAGCTGGCTCCCAGCAGCTTTGTGCTCTCAAAGTGCCTCCATGAGAGTTACTGGTAAATTATTGCTACATTCACAAATTGTAATTATTAATGCTGCAGACCTTGAACATTTGGTTTTTGGCCCAAACACTACGTAATATCTGCGATGACCAAAACCCTGTGACGCATCTTCAGCCAAAGTAAGTTCTTCTGGGGCAGGGTGGTGACCAAGAAAAAGCACTTGTCACCTCTCTCCTGATGAGGAACCTGACAGAGCCTGAACAGACAGCTACAAATGGGGGTAGGGGGGCCAGCTGGGAAGGCATTGCTGGACACGGGGCATCCAGGCAGTTTCAACCTGCTTTGGCTGAGCTGTAATTCAGGACAGCACATCAGCTCCCGAGCTGGAGAAGGCTGCGAGGTGAGCACAGAGGTGGCTATCTCGGCTCCCTGAGCCCTGTTTTTCCATGTTTTATTGCACCACCTCCATTTACAGGGATGTATCAATAATGCCAACTAGCGGTCATTATCAGCAGCATTTGTCTTGAAACCCTTCCTCTATACACCTGCAGATAGTGAGATAGGCTTATCTGGGTATCTCAAACAACAACAAAAAAGAAACAGTGCACTTGTTTCTGAAACTCTGCTTCTTTCCTCCCTTCAGGACACAGCCTGGACAACTATTGTGGCTTTAAAAGCAATCAGTCTTGGTTTAGGTTAATCCCATATACTTGATTACTGAAACAGCTTTTGAGAGGGTGAGTTGTGCGCACCCATGAGCTACTCTGAAAGGATCTAAAAATTTCAGTTCAGAACAAAACCAAAATCCTGTTGTCTTGAAGCTTGTACTTGCTGGGTAAGGGTCTCATTGCAAAAATCTAAGAGACTGAATACCAGCAGCTTAGACTTTCATCACCAACTAAACATCTAGGCTAGCTAAGGTCTTGTGTCTCCCTTTTGCTATCTTAATCAGAACCAACACAGAGAAAAGGTGCAGTGTGCCTGCACTGCTCAATCCTTGGGGCACGTACTGAGGTGAATGTGACAGGGGATGTAGGCTTTAAATAAATCAAGCCCAGAAAGTGGAACTTTGCGTTCCTTGTAGAGCAGCATGTAGTCATTCTGCCAGGCACACAATCCTTCCTAACTCACTCTGTGAGTGAGGAACATGACAGCTCTCAGAGCAGCCCATGGTTCACCGGGTGTGGGAGCAGACTAAATCTCTCTCCTCGGTCTGTCTCCTAAGCAGCAGCGCAGGAAAAGGGTCAGCCTCTGGGTAAAGTGGCAGAGCACAAACTACTAGTAACAAGAACTTGGGTTTGCAACATATTGTCAGAGAAGTATAACCTTTGTGGTATTTCTTAAACTGGAAGTAAAAAATGGTACTTTACAGTCCAGTTGCTTAACGCATGCTTGGTGTATGGACGTCAAATGTCCCTTATTTTCCAATAGGTATAATTAGGCTCCTGCTGCAGCCTATGAGTTGAGGTGAGTGAACACCACTGCCACAACTCTGTACCCCAGCAGCGTTTCCACACAGCATGCAACTCCCAAACTATCCAGCATCATGCTTGGATTGCTTTTAGAATAGCATAGAGAAAAACCATAGATAAAAGCTTAGTGACTGTTCCACCCCTAGGGAACGTTCAGGATCTGTACCTGTGTTTGCTTTAACAGTTTTGGAGAGCACATGTCAGCAGGTTGGAAATGGTCCATGACACAGTCTTATTCTAAAAGCTGGTACAGAGGAGTCAGCGTTTCTTAGCTCTTTGTTTTACTTGTATTGCTACATTTTTTTCCTAGACTTTGGTCTACAAGACTGACATTCTGGCATTAACCTGAACATTAAAAGGGGGCATGTATAATTCTTCATATTAAAGGAAAACACAGACTTTTTATTTAACATATTTGTTTTGGGCCTTGATCCTTTGATCCAAAGATTATCCTCAATTCTCTTTATTTTTTCTCCCAAGCTGATACTAAAAAAAAAAAAAAAAAACCACAAAAAAAAGAAATTAAAAAAAAAAGTGGGTTGCTCCTAAGTAGATCCTTTCCCACTGTGTATATAAGGGAGCTTAAATCAGTATAGAATAAAAGAAACCCTATACCCAGTTAAGTGTTGCACTGGTAAAGTGGATCTGGGTTCTGTGAAAGTAAACAGTTTCCCTGTACATACACCTTTGTTTGTGGACATTCTTCTCAAGATACTCACTACCCTGGTTAGTCATGTTTTCTCAGAAGCTTACATATCTCATTAGTTCATTAGTGCCTTGCAGTAGGAACACACAGCTAAGAAATACATGCACCACTGATGTCACAGCATGTAAACAAGGAGCAGAAGGCTGTTTCCCCATAGCAGAAGGCAACGTCATACGTCACCTGTAAAGAATACTGTGTGTACATAGATGAGGTAAATAGCTCCCGATCTTGCCTCAAAATATTTGGCTTGTTATGATATTCCAGTTTAGAAAAGGAGTTAGTGCAGTTTCTCAGTGCTGTTAGGGAGACTCAGTGTAGGTTTGGAGGAATAAGTACTAGTTTTCTTCATGGCTCATGCTAAAGGCATTTTTCCTCCTAACTCAGGTGACCAACCTGGGCCAAAACCTGCCATTCTGGGACCACATTAATTTTATTTTCTGTGGTCAGATGCAGGAGCCTGTTCAGTCTTCCTACCTTCCACAAGTAAACAAGCGCATTTCAACCACCTGTAAGTGAAAACACTTTCTAGCAGGGCCCGCAGAGCTGTCCCCCTGCACATTGCCACTCAACACTTCAGTACAGGAATGGGAGGAGAAACTTTCAGTGAGGTGTTTTGATGATTTTTTGAGGATTTTTTGAACTGCAATCTACCCAGGAACTTATATTCCTGGACTCTCAATTTATGTGTAGTAATGGGTAACCTATCTAAGGTTAAGGTTGCCCTATATCCAGGCTTCCCAAACGTGTTTTTCCACTCAAAAAGATTGTCCAAGCAGATTTTGAAAATTTGCACTCCTCTTGGACATGACAAACCAGTCACATCTACCAAACAGCAGATCTATCAGCTGATCAGTCCAGAAACTCCAGGCACAGTGTCAGTATGCATGCAGCTCACCCATGCAGTGGTTGCATGGCAGGTTCAATACCTGCAGGAAGTCTGAGCACTGATTTGCACAATCCTACACAGCCTGTGAACACACCATCAGCTCAGGGGTGCAGATCCACGAGCAGGAAAGCCCAGGCAGAAACAAGACAGCCACAGTAAAAAGCACTTGTAGAATGTTAACACTGTAGAGAACATTGAAGGGAATGTCCTCATCTAATATCTTGATCTTATTTCACCGTGTTTTCCTGTCTATAGAGTTTAAATGCCTTCAGTTCAGACATCCATTCATTAGAGAAATCCCAGCTTTCAAAATACATGGCAGTCTGACCACTGGGAAAGTCCTGAAACTCAGCTGCAGAGCTGTCTTCCATTAGTCAGACAAAAATTCAATGAACAGGAAATTTTCTCATTTAAAAAAGCACCTAAATCAAGGCAGACAAACAGAATTTTATTATGGTAGGGAAAATATTAGTTTGCTTTCAAACAGCAGTAAAAAAACTTGCCTGGTGCTTAGGATGAATTGCATATACTGGGGCAGGTTTTATCTTCTTTTAAATGTGTGCTGGGACAACTGGGACATCATCACTGCACCTATGGGTCACAATTTACTGTCACATAAGTGTCAACCACAGATGCCCTATGTCTGCATAAAGGGTATTAAAATCATGGAAAGGATACAAATACTGTGTTCTTTCTACAGACTTAACAGCCAGCTGCGACACATTTAGAAAGAAAGCCATGACAGTAGAGACAAATTTACAGTTATATGTAAATCATGCAAAGTTAGCATAAAACACCAAGAAAGTTGAAAATAAACTCTTTGATTTGGTGGGGCATGGTGCAAAGCTCTGTTCCCAGGCGTTGGCTCCCTCTTCCAGTACTCAGCCTACCAAAGCCAGACACATCCTGTCTGACAGGACGCTGCTCTACACAGAAGCTAGCCCGTGGATGTTAAAGTTTCCTTTTCATTTCCTGCCAATTTCTCAAGAAGAAAGCAAGAGTAAAGGCAGCTCTTGTTTCTACCTTGCACATTTTGTCTCAGGAATTTGTGACTGGGAACACGTAGAGGCACACAGCCATTTCTCAGCAAGGGTTTCTCAGCAGCACCATCAGGATTGAGTTTTGCTGCTCTCGAAAGTCCAGGGGAGAAGCAAAGCAAAGGTCAGACCACCTGAGCTGCAGCAGGGGGCAAAGTCACAGGTAGGGAGGGGATGGGGCTGTGCCTGCCATCCCTGCTGCTCTGGGCAGCCCAGGGGTGGGAAGGAAAGCTGCTAGAAATGTGTTTTCAGCAACTGTTAATGATGATGACAATATTCCAACCAACCACTCCAGAGCAGCAGGGTGCAAGGAGGCTGCCCCAGGCAGCCCAGGGCTTGGCCAGTGCTCGTCACTCAGTGGCAGAGGACATTTCCTCCCCAGACACTACTCCTACCCACAACCATTAAAAGCAACAGGAAATGTGGCTTGCTGTAAAGAAAGTTAAAAAAAAAAAGTCCAACTAGCAAAAAGGAAATCACATGCCAGAAAGTGATCAGCAAGCTGACACTGGAGTTTTGTTTGGAGCAGAAATATGGCCTTCTTTCCAATATCCCTAGGTAATATTTGTCCCTGACTGCTGGTCACCCAGTCTGGTTGAGGGAGAGCCTAAGGTATCACCCATTCCCTGCACTCCATGTGACTCCAGGCAAGCTGCAAAGTCCCAGGAAAATATCTGTCTCCCATCTAAAGTACTTGGAAACATACCCACCCTCAGCTGTACTCAAGTCTTCAATGACACCATGGTATGCACATGCCCCCAGATATTTGGGGTCTGAAAACCAGACCACAATTTATCCTCTGCAAGATGCTTAGTGCTGAACTGCCTTTCCTGTCTGCCAGGTACAGGCATGGTTAATGAACTGGGGTGCTGCATAATTGACCTCATGTGGTAAGCCAGAGAAACCCTCACTAGGTGATGAAAAGAAGTTTATGGTTTGGTGTAATAAATTCCTTAGCATAACAAAATTTAAAGTGAAGTTTAAGCTCATTAAACTTACTTCTTTTCATTCCCACTTTTTTTTTCTGAATTACAAGAAAGTAGATGTAGATCCCTATTTGTATTTGTTTCCCTGTGTTGTCTCACTCTGCAACATCACAGGTTACTCCTCTCCTGTTGAAGCTGGCAGGGTTGTATGCTGATGATGCTCTGCTATTCCAAAATTAATGATGAGCTGCCAGGAAAGAAATTGTCATCAAGATTATAAAAAACACCTGCTTTCACTAACAGTGCTTCTTCCATTCATTGCTCTCATAGCTTAGCTTTCCATCCATCCATCCATCCATCCATCCATCCATCCATCCATCCATCCATCCATCCATCCATCCATCATTCATCTCTCTGCCTAAACTCTGGAAAGCTGTTACATCCTCCCCTGGAAAAAGCAGATTGTTTCAGAAGGAGTTGCTCAAAACTTCTAAGCTGTTTAGGGGTATTTGGCTACTAGATTCACTGTGAACTTTCAAAGACCTCACCATTCTTTGTGGTTTCTTTACTCTTGGTTGTTACCATTCATCACCTTCCCAAAAGCCAACCATTCTTCCATATCCAAGTCCAAAAACACACAGATAATTATAACACAAATGCCTTTTTAGGTTATTAGAAGAAAAAAAAAAGCAAAAAGAGAGAAGCCAATATTGTTCCAATCCATCACAGCATTTTTAAGCAACAAATTAAATAAAATTATAACAGCCTACCTTCATGTCGGAGGACTGAAGTTAGAAATAGTTCTACAGAAAGTAAGCCAGTTCTTTGCACCCCACTGTCAAACGAACATTTCTTATCACCACGTGTGTGTGAATGACTGAGAGGTCCCTCTGAGGTTTAATGGTATGAAACAGAGAAGCAGTGGTAAGGAAACATTTTTTTCCCCTCCCTCACTCTGGCTTTCTGGTCACAAGAAAAAAAAACAAACAAACAAAAAAAAAGGGAGAGAGAAAGAAAAATACCCTAAGCAACACCCCACAACTTTATTACCTCCAGGCTGAGTACTTACAGGGCTACTTTTATTGCAGTGGATCACACACCACTTATCTTTTGGCTCAATTAACCGGAAGGGAAAGAGGATGTTATGACATATGAGGGGAAGCAGCAGGGCGGAGGAGGGCAGTGGCGTGAGTGTGGCTCCCTGGACTTTTTCTGCATGGTGGAATTTCCCAGGCAGGGTAAGCCCTGGCTGGGGACATTCCCCTGATAATGAGGCTGTCAGGAAACCCCTGGCTGGTGTAACACTGCCAAAAGAGGGTGTAGAAGACACTGATAGGAGATTGACAGCAAGATTGATGAAAAAATGTAGTAAACAATGGGCCCAAGAGAAACCTGCAGGTGCAACACAGTGGGGTTTCTTTCTTGCCAGGGTCAGCTTCTCCTCCTTGCCTGCCTCCTGTCTGCAGTGCTGCCTGCATGGCCACAAGCAGTACAGCTGCATCTTGTAGCCCTTTTCTGTCTTGTTACTAGGGGCTAACCTGGAGAAGCAGGTGCCTGCATAGCAGTTGCATAGGAAGCAAAAGGGAAAAAAAAACCTGCTGCAGATTTTGGGAGGTGGCTCAGGACAAATACCTCTCCTGGGTGACCATCTGGATTTCAGTGGGACTGATGCCTTAAGGTTCATAAGTATATAGATTTTAATGCAGCTTTCAGCCCTTTAGTAATTTTAGGATAGAGCTCTTAAGTGAATACTTAAGTACCAAAGTCCAGAATATCGTTTATGATTTTCATCAAGGATTTCAGAAGATAGAGATTTTTTAGCAAGCTAAAGTACATCTAGTCTGAAGAGAGTGTACAAGAACAAGATATGTCCAGCACATTCCTTGATATATCTTTAGTCAAAGCTCTTTAGAAGGCCCAGAATCCTTGAATTTGTTCCAAGCAGGACAGATAACCTGAGGAAGATGAATGGGATGTTAACGGGAGATCACCCACCCACTTCGGGGAGCTGGGCATAAGGGCGGGACTGAGGGAGATCCTGGGGATGGACAATTTTTGAAATGGGTGTATTCTATTAGATATTATATTTAACTAGTATTATAAAAGTGTAAAAGCTGTCCTCTGTGTGTGCTGATGTATTTTATGCAACATCAAGAGCTTTAATTAAAGACCTGCTCTCTACCCTACTGCACCAAAATTGTCCAGAGAATTTTAGTTTGATTTTAGGCAACAGAACTTTGTCATCAGAAAGGCTGGAATGAGTTTTACAGGGCTAGTGTCAGTGTGAAAGCTCCATAGAGCCAGGAGCCTGATTAAAATGGGAGGGTGGGGGGTGGGTGTAAAAAAAGAATAAATAAAAAGGAGAAAAGTACTTCCCTCTGTCACAGATACATCAGAAGTAAAATAGTCACCTGCTCCAGTCAATAAGAATAACCTTCAGCTTGAAAGAAGTCTCCAGGATTTTCCTAAAATGGGAGCAGATCCATCTGAATCATACTCACTTTTCTTCTGCTCCTTTCTGCAGTGGCACAGGCCAGGATTCACCATGAATATGAAATATGGTGAACAAGGACAGGACACTCAAATCTTTTTGGAGCAAACATCCCCCAGCTTCAGTGCTTTGTGTTACCCCTTTCCAATTGCAGTTAATTTCTACAGTTTCCAGCAGCTGGCACCAAGAAGATAAAGGCACTGGACCACTTATGTCCCAGCTGCTATGTTCCCAGTCTTTTTTGCAATGGAACATAGATGTTAAACTTTCCCCCCACCTTGCCCTGCCTCAGCAAGTGGCAGGAGGGAGGTAGGAGAGAACAACTCCATCCCAAGGTGATAATTTTGAAACGTTCCCCCTGCAGGCAGGAAATGCTGCGTGGGCTCCACCTTCCTGCTCACAGATGTATTGTATCACTGGAACTTGTTCAACTGATAATCTTGATGGCATCAATACTTTTCTATGAAATAAGGGTGGTTTGTTCCAGCTGGGGCTGGTATTTGCTCTTTAGAGGCTCATGGTGCCCTCAGTCTTGTCTAACACGTGGCAGGGCAGTTTCTCAGCCAGTCCCAACATCACAGGCAGCAGGAGAGTACCTGGAGCATCATCCAGCTCCTACATTCCTTTCTCCTCCATGTTGCTGCCTCTGGAGTTAGGGCAGCTCAGGTGCTCTGGCTCCTAAAACCATGGGGGACACTTGTTATCAGCTGTACATGCTGGGGGAGGTCAGCCCCCTCCTGAGCACCACTCACTTGTGCAAACACACATTCCTTGCTGCAAAGAAAAGGAAAATGCAAGTCTGACAAGAAAAAAGAAAAAGAAAGGCAGAGTAACAATGCTGGGGCTGATATGTGGCAGGGCAGGATAAAAAGTCATTACTTCAGTTAGAAATAAAAATAATTGTAACAATGTTTGTTGCACGGCAGAACAGAGGCAATGGGACATCAGTAAGAGATGTGTTAACACAGGGAGCCTGCATTTCAAACAGCAGATATGAAATTTCTGGGATTGGAAGATACACATATGCTGAACACATTTTACAACAATGTAAAACAGTTGTAATATCTCCTTGTTACTGGAGCTCCTGATTTTTTTCCATTGAATTTTTAAGACAGGATCTTTTTGCTGTAAAGGAACTTTCTTTTTCCTATTTTCGCTTATCAAAGCAAAGGCAAAAAGAAGACAGAGCAGACGCAAAAAAAACCAATACAAATACACAGGGGGAAATATAGAAGTGGAGCAGAAAGATATGAAACTATTAGAAGGAAGAAACAGCTACAGACAGAAATAGCTGCCTTGCCAACAGCAAGTGACAATTCCCTGAGAGAAGCTGACTCAGACAGAGGGCAGGCAGGACTGGAAAGCGTGACTCATCCGGCTCAGGGAAAACCAGAGGGTAAAAGGAGTGGAAAGAACTGACTGCAGGATGGCAAAAGGGGAAAAACCCTATGAATTTGTCATGGTTCTTTCACTGCATGTACTTGTGCCATGCTTCTCACCTGCTGTACTCCTACAGGCATGTCTCATCTGGAAGCTCTTTTGTGACATGCTTCAGAGTGCGCTGCCATGACACAGCAGAGCACTAGTCCTTGTCATATAAATAGTCCTGATCATTGCAAACAACCTGCAGCAGAGATTAGAGTGAAAAGGGAGAATCCAGTACCAAACTGAACCAAAAAATAACAGGTGCTTAGAGAGGGCCCAAACATGAGGACATTTGTCTATTTTGGGAGCTGACCGGGGAAGGGAGAGAGTAACAAGCAGAGGGGCAGGATAAAATGTTTCACAGGTGTCTGCCCCAGACAACATTGACTGCCACAGCATGGTCTTGCTATGAGTCCACACAGTCTGCTGAGTTTTCCATGTTTCAGAAAGAACTGGTGTGAGGTGTACTGTTCTATCCCAGTAAAGTTTACCCCTCTAGATGCTTTTGTGACTTAGGGAAAAAGTAATATTTAAAAGAATATTTAGGGTAAAAAAAATCACCCTCTGAAGGACAATCTTCATTCTAAGTTATCAAAATCTAGGTCATCAACTGAGTCATCAACATCAACTCCAGAATGAACTCCAAGTGAAAAAGTTTCATTCAGTGGTGTTTGTGACATCTGTTTTCAAAATACAGCTATCCAGGAGTTAGAAAACAAACCACCACCAAAACTGTTATGTTGTGGCTTATGTCTTTCTTTTGAGAGTCATCCCAGACTCTTTTTCAGTGCCTCAAAGCCCTCTTCTGGCCACATTCCTTAAGGATTCACTAACGTATTAAGCCCACGCCAGCTGACACAGTTGGGATGTGGGTCAGGGCACATTACACTTTCACTTATGTTTAGTGATGTGCTCACTCACCTGGGCCTCACACAAAGCAACTTATACACGCTTAATTCTCTAGCATTCTCCCACAAAATCCCTCTTGCACATTCCATGCAGAGAAACTCCTCTACAATTAACCATGACAGGCTTACAGAGCAGACCAGCTTAAATTACTTCAAAAGTCTACTAAACATGCCCACGAAGGTTAGTAAATGCCAATAGAGGACACAGTAATTTGGACAGGATTTTAGAGAGTCACTGCCCAGTTCTGAGCTAGGTTCCCTTCCATGAAAGTTCAGATCTGGATGACAAACACTGTGGTGAAGTCAGGAAAGACTTAAAGATCCAGATTCAGGGAGATAATAAAACATTTCCCTGGTTTCAGATACAATGATCTCACATTGTAAACAGGACAGCTAATGTTTGAAGTTACCTAATACCTTGCTAATTGTGGATGCAGGACTAAACCATGGAATGAACACAAGAAGCCCCATTCCAACCAGATCAGAAACCATGTGGTCTCAGCTCTTTGCCAGCCCTGGTGAGCCTCCTGTTCCTCTGTCTGGTGGTATGAGGCTCCAGTCCCTTCCCTGCCAAGCACTTATGCCATCTCAGACAAGTTACATGCCTCCTCTGAGTCACCACAACCTCTGAGAAGCACATGACACATGATGGAAGCCTGCCTGTGCACTCCTCATATTGGTTATAAATGCTTTGGTTTTTTTTTAATAAAGTTCCCCAGCTATGATATCTGTCACATCTACAAACCTGTGAAAACCCAACACACATGGCTTCAAACCAACTGTAAGGAGAAAGTCTGGAACAGTACCTAACATATGATTGCTACCACATTGCCGTCAAGAGGGAGTAGAAGAGGTGGGTGAGCAGCCTGGATGGGAAGAACTGTTCATTTTTTGACACATTTGAAGAAATACGTGCCTGTGTATTTCAGTGTGCTATCTCAGAGGAGTGAGTCTGTCCCAAACATTTGGGATTCTTGGAAACCTCCACATGACCAAATCCCCAACCTTCTCCCTCTCCTCAGTGTCGCAGAGCAAGACCTTTACGTGTTGTTTTATTCTTAAGCCCATCCTATCCTTTTTCTTCTTTTTTCTACATGCCACTCCCATTTCCCTTCCAAGGATGCCTGAAGCCTGATCTAACACCACACTGAGAAGCAGCTCATGCTTTGCAGCCTCTCTCCTCCATTTTTGGCGGAGTGAAGGCTGACCTAGGCTGGACACAATGGCAAGATGCTTCACTTTCAGTTTCCAGAGCAAAATGCTGGGAATAACACTCTCTGCCTTTGTCCTGTTACCAGGTGGCTGTCAGGTGGCACTGGAGCAGGAACTCAGCTCTTTATTTTTTGGAAGAATGTAGGAGCCGCACCCTGTATCACACCACTGGCCCCTGCCCCTACCCTGCCCCCCTCTCAGCGTCATCACCATGAAATGAGAGGGGAAACAGAAAAACAGAACAGACACTTAGCAATACTATCTCAGTGCACTTTCTTCTAGTTTCCAGGAACTTGTAGTTCAGCAATTTTTCCCCCATCAAACAGGCTATTTTGGCTATATATATACTGGAAATCAGTACAAAGGGCAAAGCGCCCTGCTTACTTTCCCAGCTGTGAATCCTGGCTGCAACCTAACCCAAAGACACACTGGTAGCCATTCCCCAACTCTTCCGCCTTGCCCACCCCAGACTGTGCCAGCAGCCACTCTCTCCCTCTCCCCACGACCTGGTAAACAAAACACAGCTCTTGAGCTCAAGGCAGTGGGCACCCAGCCACACAGCATAGGATGCCCTACAGCCCTTGAACACACCAACTAACTTACAGGACACATCTCTCCTCAATTTTTCATCCATTCCTTAAGTAGAAACTGTTTACAAGATAGAGGAGCAATGACCACACTGCACCTCCTCTGCTCTTCAGCCCACTTTTTTTAAATGAAGTGGCTTAAGGATTTCCTGTGGGCCAGTTGGGTTGCAAAACCTCTAAAAGAAGGAAGCCCAGATTGTGTGCAAACATCGATTATGTCAAGAGCTTCTAGTACATCAAAATGAGAACAGAAATGAAAAATCAGATCAGCTGAATGACATCTAAAAGCACAGTGTCCCCAGTCCTCATCTTAAAACACAAATCCATTTCTTCATTTCTCCTCCCTGTCTATTCCAGGCCTGACACACCAACAACAGGAAACATCAGGGTGCTTTGGTGCTCTCATGTCAGGCACAGATCATAAAAATCACCCTAAGTGAATTTAATCTATAAACCATAGTGTGAAACTCCTACTCAATGTATAGCACAAAAATGTAACAGGTAAAACTAATGGAACTACTATGCAATTGTAAAAGTATAAAGGTTATAGGAAACAAGATAAACTGAGACTAAATCAGATTAAACTGTTAAGTAAACTTGTCCTCTTTATTAGGAACTTTTTATTCTTTGAGCTTTTTGGCTATGAAAATTGTTTTTCTGACATCACATGGGGAAATAAGACAGTAGAACCTTCTTCATATTGTAAGCATTTCAATAATATACACAGAATAAAAAAACACCTTTGAAAAAAAGTTCTTTCTCTAATACACAGATATAGAGACCTTTGCTGCTCCCAACATAATAAGAGTCTTCCAGTCTAAATATAAATGGAGTAATCTGGACTTAACAAGTAAGTGCTTTATAAATTAAATAATCATTTGTGACTGAAGGTTTTTGCTGTTACTTAGAACATTCTTCCCCTCATGAGAGTTTAACCTACACTTTGCATCAGGACCAAAGCAAAATTCCAATACCCTTGACCCCTTCCAGGAGATGACTTCAAACCTTTGTTTTTGACACATACATGGAATTGTCACCTGTAGTACACAAAAAACCACAGACACTTTTAGTAAGTGAAGTTTCCATTTTTAAATGCTTACCTCTAACAAGTAAAGCAATGAAAGATGATTTAAATCTTGTAAAGCAGAGCTGCAACAGTGCTGCACTGCAGATGAAATTAGAAGAAATTGAAAACTCAAAAAAAGGGAAACTTCTGGTTTTTATCTTCTATTCTCATCAACAATTCAACTAATGTCTTCTAGAAGGAAGAAATCGTCTAAGAAGATATACATGAGAAACAAGATTCTCAAAATATTACAATGTGACACAATATGTAAAATTCAGTTTGCTTATTTTATAAATAAATTGCTCTGAAATCTTCTAATAAACACTATAATAGTGAAGTTTGTTTCACTGGGATTTTAGGGAGCTGGATTTTGAATAAAGAAATTAAAAAGGAAAACCACTATCTATACTGAAAGGGTAATAATCAAAAGGCTCAGAAGAAGAATGAAAATACCAAAAATACAATTTCTTCCCTTCAAATGAAGAAAATGAAAAGGAAGACTGGGCTTTGAAAAATTTCTTACATGTAAAGAAAGATACCTAACAGACAGGTGAGAAATTCCTTTCCAGTGCTGTTTCACATTAAGTAACTTGAAAAATAATCAACCTCTTAACCCAAGTCTCTATTAAAATTCATTTAGAAGGTTAAATAAACTGATTTTAGAATATTTTATTGCTTCTGTGGTTGCACATACAGTACATACACAACTGGTGCAATGGTAACAAGATGAGAAAAGAAATGAAAAACCATTTATAGATCAACTGAATGACATCTAAAAGCACAGTGTTCACAAACACATGTAAAACCTCTGTTTCTTAATTTCTCCTCCCTGTCTATTTCAGAGCCCAAAGAAATGAAATATTGGTCTTCATTCCAAATCAACTGGCAATGTCCCTCAAGTTCATTATCTAAAAGTTAATATTTTAATTTCATTAAAACATTAATCTAATTAATTTAAAGGATGAGGTTCTACCAGAAGGCAATTAGACATCTTTGCTAATAGCAGTCCTGTTCTCTTTCCCTTCATTGTCAAAACATCCAAAAGAATATTTTTTTCTTTATCTGTGCTTTGTAGCTAACTGTGATATAAAGTTTTTGTGGAAAAGCAGTGGCAAGCACTACAACACTCAGAGGAGAAACATGCTGCTGCAACTTTTTCACACACAATATGTCTTTATGAGGAAAAACTAATACTTAGCCCACAAATTAAGTAGTTTCCTTCAAAGTAAAAGTTTGAAGTCTTATTTTCATTACCATTACTAGGATAGATTTGTTATTCAGGATGAAAGCCTTACACTCTACCTATTTTAAAAATCACACTTGGAAAAGATGAAAGGTCATTTTCCATTGTGGTAGTTTATTTTCCCAGACCTCAACTGGTGTGGTCTCTTTTTAGCAGAGGATAAATTTCCATTACCATATAAAAGGAAGAAATAGTTACCTGAAGATTATGTATGCTATGATTAAGATGCTATGTGAGGCAGTTGCCAGCAGGAACCAGCAAATTGAACCTCCTTAATTCTGATTTGAAAAGCTAAGAATAAATGTTATTTTAGTGTACATGACTCCTTCAGTAATTTTTAAACAATTTTAAATAACTAAGATTATAAATGGATGCCTTTTACTGATGCCTTTTACATGTTAAAAACATTTACATTTGTTTTTAAAACAATTCTCAGTTGTCCTTTAAAACGAACAAAACAAAAAGCACAGTTGCTGTAGCTGGAGCATTAGCTCTCTTGAGGCTCCAGCAAAAAGAGCACAATCTTCCTTAAGAGAGCAGCAAACCTGATAAAGAGCAAAACATTTCCAACATGAAGACACTTCAATTATTTCACTCTGTGCAACTTTGCAATTTGCCCTAATAATCTTCTCAGTTTGCTCACAGAGACCAACTTTGTTTTGCCACATTTCTCAGTAACAGTGCCGGTGAAGACTGGCTTTGGCCTCAGTGGGACAAGAAATAAGACAACATGGAACACTTCTCTTCAGTTTAATTTGGGAGCTGAATTTATTCAAAACTGTTTTCAAAGCACTACTGGTTAAAACCAGAGACAGGCTCAACCAAATCAGCAGCAGTAACCACCACACCAACAGGCCTGAGAGGCACCAGCTTTCACACCAGCAAACCTGGCCATGTACCAAGCAGCTGCACAAAGGCAACCCTGCGAGTGCTTGGCTTTTGGGTGCGGTGGTTTTACCTTCTATATTGGTAGCAGCGAAGTTCACAAATAAATGACAAAACTGGCAGACACTGAAGAGGACTCATGGCATGGCCCTGACGATATTGAGTGCCACTTACCGGTACCCATTGCCAAATCTGGTCATGTCCACTTGGGTCCCTCAGCCCCTCCACACAGACACAGCATATGAACAATGTGCAAGAGTCACTGTCAGCAGCCTGGCTTTCAGGAGCATAACAGAATAGCTTTATCCCCCAGGGAAAGGGAACACTTCCATTGGCAAATGCTTCAAGTAGGTGAGCCTGCAACTTGAACTTGCAGAAACTGCCTGAGACAGTGTGTCTTCACTGAGATCATAATACACATTTCATCACTACAGATAAATCAAGAAGTAGACAGTGCATCAAAGCTCAAAAGAGATTTCAGTAGTACAGGAAACAAAACTAAAATATTGGCTATTTGCACTATTTTGCAGCCATCTGTAAACACCAAGGATGCACAACTAGTGTACTCTGTTAAATTTCAGCAAATTCTTCATGACAATACTATAGATATTTTGATTGTGCTTTCCTGTTAGTGACTTTGGTACACTCCTTTCATGTCTCCAATTAGGACTTTGCAGCAAGAACAGACACTGTGCTTCTCTGACATACAACTGGAGGAGACATCTCTTAAGCTCTGGAATGTTGAGAAAGGCCATTCCCAAAAGCTTTCTCAGGTTTCACACACAGTTCTGAACAAAAAGACCCTGACAACAGATTCAGTGTAACGTGGATTAAATTAGGAATATGGTACAGACAACTAGTAAAGCTAGTATAACCAAATAATTTCTTACTGAATCCTGTCAATTTAAGTTAAGGTGCTCTCTAATAATCTCAGATATGAATTATAAGCTTGAAGGAATCAACCTTGCAGGAAGACATGGCCTGAAGACTCAACTCCTCTTTACCACCCTTCACAGCCACCTAGAGTTAAGGCCACCCTACTCATACTGTATGCAAGTGCAGTAACCGGAGTTCCTCCATATCATCCAGCATGATTCCACAGCTCCAGCAAAGAGCAATTTTTCTTCAGCTATGGCAAAAGATGACATAGGTAAACTAATTTGTGCTAAGTTTGCAGAGGGCACACATAAGATAAAAATGCATCTATTTGATTCTTAATAATTACTTCCTGTGGGTGCAAGTTATGTGGCAAGTAATGAGCCACAGACATCTCCCAAGCATCCACAAAGTGCACAGCAATTCCTGAGAACATTTTCCTCATTACAGAATCAAGCTGAAAGGAATACCAATCACTGTTAAAGAGGCTCACTTCTGGCCCAAGCTCCTGAACATTGGCGGTTCTGATGACGATTAAAGTCTCGGGGCTGCGATCCAGCAGCTGAATAATGGATCTTCGGATGTTCCTCAGCCGCCGGATATACACTTCCACAGGGAAAGTGCTGAAGTGGGACCATATGGTTATGGCTATCACGGTGTTCCTCCCCCCCACGATGCCATTCAGCTCGTTGGCGATGTAGCGCAGTTCGCTGCTGAAGACTGTGGAGAAGCGAATGGGTGGCCCGTGGCAGCGGAACTTCAGCAGGATGTTGTGCTTCAGGTCCACAGACATGAAAGGGCCCACGTTCTTAGGACTCCTCAGGTTAAATTCCACCAGATCTGAAAGCCCAAGAGCAAGCATTAGTGAAAGACAGCATAAGAGGTTCTTGGACCACGGGGCAAAAGTGGCAATAGATAAGGAAGTCTGAATGCAATTCTAAGAACTCTAAAATTAAACAGAAGATTAGCATAATTTTCTGGAGTGGAGTGTATAGGTGTTAAAATTGCATGCAAGACAGAACACCTGGACTTCCAAGGCTGTCAACACCTTTTCCAAGTTTCCCAAACTATTTCATTCTCTCTTGTAAAAAAGAAATTTTACAAATAGTCATTGTTGCCCTATGAATCCAGTGCTCGTGAGAACCCTTCCAGCAACTTCAGAATTCCATTAAATTTAAAGATGACTTAAACTTGTAGGCATTAAGGAGTCTCAAACTCTGTGTTCCAGTGCCACTGCTTTGCTTTATGGGAAAGGGATGAAGGAGGGAAGAATATGTAACTGGCTTCTGAAATTCTGTCAAGTTTAAAGTAGGGGAAAGGGCCCAAAACTTACCAGCATTAAAGAAAATTGTTTGCTACTTCGTTCCAAAATAACTCCTATGACTGTGATGCTGCAAGGCCTTATGGAGGCACCCTAAGTGACTTCTGATGTGCTCCTGGGGTGACCACCTTAACTCACGGCCACAGCAGCAGTCCCTTCACAAGGACAGCTTTGCAGATACCTTGTGTCCACATTTCCAAGGACTACATGTTTCCAGTGTCTGTTCAAACATTTGACTAAATGTCTGCCAGGACTTCTGATGAAGTTTAGTCTTTCC
The DNA here is from genome assembly GCF_047495875.1 of Pithys albifrons albifrons. Lineage (NCBI taxonomy): Eukaryota > Metazoa > Chordata > Aves > Passeriformes > Thamnophilidae > Pithys > Pithys albifrons. The sequence continues at coordinate 95,405,834 of NC_092458.1, read as the reverse complement.
TCTTCCTTTGTTTTGACACTGCCACTTAGTAAGATCAGCTCTGTGTCTCAGATATGAGAAATTCAGCTTTGCAAAGGTCTTTAAACACAAAACCAAATTTTAAAAAAAATTACCTGGAACAAATGCTGTCAGATATTCAAACCACTGCCTCATTGTAGAGTCTCCAAACAAGTGGATTACTTTTCCTTGTAAGCACTCAGTTATATCATCCGATTTGTTAAAATTACCAATCCAGTGTGTTCTAGACCTCCACTGGTCTTCATAATAATAACCAGAAGGGGACGCTGTGGGATCTTCAGCTCTGTTTATACTGTTTGAATCTGGAAGAGAAAAACTGAAATTAACATGCAAAAAACCCACCCTCCATAATCTTCATGAACATGTAGTAAGTGATGAATGACATCTTCCCTAGTTTAAAGCAAAATGTATGACATGCTGGGTTTGGCTGGGATAGAGTTAATTTTCTTCACAGTAGCAAGGATGTGGCTCTGTTTTGGGCTTGTGCTGGAAACAGTGTTGATAATGCAGGGATTCCATTACTGCTGAGCAGTGCTCACACAGAGCCAGGGCCTTTTCTGCTTCCTGTGCCACCCCGCCAGTCAGTGAGAGGGCTGGGAGTGCACAGGAAGCTGGGACAGGATGCAGCCTGGACAGCTGAACCCAAGTGACCAAAGTGACATTTCAGATCACATGGCGTCATGCTCTACATATAAAGCTGGAGAAAGAAGAAGGAAGTGGGGGGATGTTTGGAGTGATGGCACTTATCTTCTCAAGTCACCATTACACATGATGGAGCCTGCCTTTCCTGAGGATGTCAGAACACCTTCCTGCCCATGGAAAGTGGTGAATTGATTCCTTTTTTTGCTTTGCTTCTGTGCACAGCTTTTGCCTTCCCTATTACTCTGTCTTTATCTCAACCCAGTTTTCTCACTTTAACCCTTTCGACTTGGTCCCCTATTCCACCATGGACGTGAACGAGCAGCTTGTGGTCCTTGGCTGCTGGCTGGGCTTAAACGACAAAACCACACAGAGTAAAAACGTGATGCATCACACTTCTGTAAGCCCAGGTACTTCACCCTGTACTTCTGCAGCAAAAGAGTAAAAACGTGATGCATCACACTTCTGTAAGCCCAGGTACTTCACCCTGTACTTCTGCAGCAAAACCTGCAACTCATGATAGAGTTGTCTGAACAATTGCAGTTTAACTTGGTTTAAATTAAATGGTATCTCTGAGGCTAATGTAAGGGGGAAAAAAGGTACATGTCTTGTTTCACACTGCGATACAAATGCTCACGTGTGGGTGCTTGAGAAAGGTAGTGAGGCAGGGGCAGGAAGAGCAGGGGTAGGAGGGGGGGCAGGAAGAGCAGGGGTAGGAGGAGGAGGAGGGGCAGGGAGAGGAGGAGGGACAAGAGGAGGAAGAGGAGGAGGAGGAGGAGGAGCAGGAGGAGGAGCAGAAGTAGGAGGAGGAGGACTAGAAGGAGCAGGAGCAGGAGGAGGAGAGACAGGAGGGGCAGAGGCAGAAGGAGGAGCAGGAGGAGGAGGAGCCGCTGCCGTGGCGCAGCGCACTGCTGCCCTCTGGCGCTCAGCCTGCGCACGGCAGCACGACACCCACCCCAGGAGAGAAGGTGGCATCTCTCAAGAAAACCCCCCGAAAACCCCCAAAAGAAACTCACTAAAAAAACTCCAAAGCAAAACAAAATCCTCCGCCTACGGAATATGGAATAACATACACCGCGACACTCCTGCTCCAACCACACGTGCTAGAAGAGTGAAGTCTGAATCATAAGGGCTCCAAACCCAGAAAATGCAAGAATTAAAGCTGTGACCACTAATCTTATAAGTGCCCTTTGAATATATTAATTGTGAGAGTCTCTAATTCCATGGATTTCAGACTTTCTCTCTGCTGTGTAGCCCCCTCCCCTTTCACTGCCCGGGACAGGCAGCCCTCTGAGGAGCAACTACACACCACGATGCTCTGTTCTTTAGGACACCTATTTACTGCAGCAATTGGGCAATACCTTGCAAACAAAGGCCAAAGACTACAGGAAGACAACTGCAATCTCATGGTTATGTAAGCCCCTTATTGCCGTATTTCCCTTGGTGGCCAGTGTGATATTGGTACACTGAACTTCTGTGAGGTCGTTTCAGGTTTGTCAGTTGGGTACTCAAATACCCAAAGTGAACAAGCACAGAGCTCTTCCCTGGCACAAACACCAGCAGCATGGAGCAGACATATCCAGCTAATGTTCAAACACTTTTACCCACCCTGATGTGGAGATTATCTGTTAAGAACAGGCCCTGCCCCGCCCTGTCACAACTTAAAACTGTTTGATTGGTCACATTGCCAGGACCAAAATCATGCTAGGGACTGTTCTAATTATGTAAAAGTACAAGAACTGGAGTTCTAGGATCCAAAAGCATCCTCTACTAGATACTTCATTACAACACAGCTATAGAAAACCATAAGCTTCTTCAAACACCCATTCCTAGTAAGCATTTTTTGTCGCTCTATTTCTATACAGTATTGTCTGTGTGTTGCATTAGTAAATATTAACCTGAAATCTTAGAGAATGTTGACATCCTCAGACCTCACTGGGGCACAGCAAAAAGCAAACCACTATTCTGTTTGTATAACACAAGTAATATAATCACAAGTACCACAGAAAAAAGCCATCAGAAAATTTAATCTTGGGATGTTACTTTAAATCAGACAACAGGGACAATGAAGGAAGAGATAAAAACCCCAACTAGTAATGTACTCATGCAATATTTATGGAACAGGAATCCTACAGAGAAAGGGAAAAATTAAAGACTGATTCATAATGTGAATTCACAACTTCAGTTTGTTTGATTCTAAGTTTTGATTGAAAACTATTTCCCTTTTTCACCTTTTAAGTGGATTCTTCTCCTACACAGAGACACATAAAAATGGTACTAAAACTACTTTTTGGTGCCTCACAGTAAATCAGCATTTCAGTTCTGTGTATAGTATCATACCGGTTTTGATCCAGAATTCAGAAAGCCATTACTTTGGGATTTTATAGAAGAGAGTAAAAGCTCCAATCTGAAGTTACAAACCAAGGACAGAAATAAAGTTTGTATTTCAGAAAAATAAAGTTTAAAAAACTTGATCTACCTCCAAACAGAAAAACATGGACAAAAAGAACAGCAGAACAATGAATTTGTGTGTGCTATCAATCTTAACAAATCCATACATTGATAATCATTGTACCAATGAATTAAGTTTATTTATTCAGAGACTGCTGTTCTTGAAAGGAATTTCCCTGAGGAAATGTGCTAATCCTGTCCTCCCTTTCTAACCCAGCATTAACCCACAGGAACTGTAGGCAGGCTTTGATCATTCACAGCCCCTGGAAGAAGGGTGACATAATCAAATTTCAAATTTCCAGCAGTTTCTGTGAGGAAACATATAAGATAATAAAAGGCAACAAAACCACATCATCTGAAGGATCTGGAGAAACAAAAGGGGTGGGGGAGAAATGCTGCTAGCCTAGTAGCAGCACTTTAATTTTTTACTGAACAGTAAAACTAAAAGCGAGAAATGTTGTAGGCTGCTCTCAGTTCAGACTTTATTGCATAGGTTGGGAACTCTACTAGAAAGGTCTCTTAAAACCCTATGAAAAAATAAGTCTGAAAAGCTTAAATTTAAGAAATAATTCTCTGTGTATCACGTTTTATGCAGGCTTTTTAGAAGGATAAAAATTTGCACATGGATATGAATGAGCTAAAACCTGCAAGTTTAATTTAGTACAGATTGGCTTTGTTCTGTTTTTAGACAGGGCACAGAACAATTAGGTTTTGGTCCACAACTGTAGGTTCTGACATTCTGAGGTAACACAAATGATAGCAATACTTAAATGCAAGATATCAAAATCTGTTTGACAAAGTTCTTAACAAAGACAAAAATTAAGAAACACCACACAGCTGTTTTTGCTAGACTAAGAATTTGGTAAGCATTTACTCTAAGACATTTTACAGCTGTCAGTAAACACTAGGGCAGGGAAAACACTTTGGCAAGAGAATACACTCAACTCTATTTTCTTGCTTTGCGAAAAGTCTTATTCATGTATGTAATTTTAGAAAAAAATCTGTCATTAGTACTTACATTACAGTTAACATTCTAAAGCCTTCATCCTCTCAATACAAATCTGAAATTGACTCCTATTCCGTGCTATGAAAACAAACAAATGAATCTGATGCCTGTTGTTCTTTTTACAAATTTAACTATGCATTGCAAACAAGAATCTTATGAAGTTCACTTTACCTGTAAATGCCTTGGGCTTTACAATGACTGAATCAGGTCCACTGGAGGGTATCGGCTTTTTGATATTCACATGACTTGAACAAAAAATAAGCACAATAGTATTTGTAAAAATTACTGTAAAATTTGAAGGTAATATTTATCTCATTTTTTGTAATCCACTTCAAATAAGTACATAGTACTCAGACAAAGAATTTTTTACTCTAAGTTTACTCTACCTCCTATAGCTGAATTAATTATGTATTAATTTCCTCAAGACCACCATCACTATTCTGAATCCAAATTCAAAATTTCATAGCACTAGGACACCCATCTTGTGCACACATTTACCAACACAATCTCAATAAAGCTATCAATCTATCAGAAGTCTGCAAGAAGCTTTGTGGGACTTTCCACAAAGATGGGAAGTTCCCAGCTTGCAGAGTGTGTGGAGACAAACCACAAAAAGGCTACAGTGCTGCAGCAGCTCCCAGCTCTGACAGATCTACAGGTGCCTCTCACAGGAAATTCCAATGTTGAGGTGGTTGCTGCTTCCAGACCCCGTAATTCCACAGCCTGCTCCGCAGGACAGAGCAAAGTCTGTGGCAGTGCATCCCCACCACCTGTCTCCAGCAGTGGTGTGTCCTGCCTTGGGGGAGAGGAAGGTACTAGATGAGGAGGCTCAGAGGTGACCTCATCACTGTCTATAACTACCTGAAGGAAAGTTATAGCCAGGTGGGGGCTGGTCTCTTCTTCCAGGCACTCAGCAATAGGACAAGGGGGCACGGGCTTAAGCTCTGCCAGGGGAAATTTAAGTTGTATATCAGAAAAAAATTCTTTACAGAGAGAGTAATCAGGCATTGGAATGGGCTGCCCAGAGAGGTGGTGGATTCACCATCCCTAGAGATTTTTAAATGCAGATTGGACATGGCGCTGAGTGCCATGATCTGGTAAATGGACTGGAGTTGGACCAAGGGTTGGACTCGATGATCTTGGAGGTCTTTTCCAACCCAATCGATTCTATGATTCTATGATGTCCAACCAACTTCGGAGACCTCCAGTAACAAGGTCTTCCAGTAGGACAACAATTTGCTAAACACAGAAAGAAAGCTCATTCCCCTAAACACCAAGAGGCCTCAGAAGGACTTGTTTGTGGGCACTGGTGAATTCTGATCATTTTGTGCTGGTCACACTGTACAGCTGTGACAGATGCAGAGATTCAATACTAAGCTCTTGTTCTGTCTTCTGCTACTGTTTTGAAGAGAATCCTTGCCTAACGTTTTTCTCCATTTAAGAAATAGATTGTTTGGAATCTCTATAAGCCACTGAGTCAAGGATCTCAGAGCTGAATGAAACAAACAAACAAAACCAACAACAACAACAATAATAGCAAAATCAAAACCTTTGCCATTCCCATCTGGAAACATCACCAATAAATATAAGCCATATTTTAAAGGTGAACTGCCAGAGGCATAGAAAGTCAAAAGACCCACTTAAAAACTTCACAAGGAAGAGACAAAACCAAATTCCACTGCAATTTACTTTTTGTTACTGGTCTTGGTTTCAGACATGCACGCATATTTGCCTCATTACACTCTTTGGAGCTGCTGCTCTAAAATCTTTCCCAATGTAGGCCTCAAGTGAACATACTGCCAAAAGACTTTCCTTCAACACCTTTGTTGGAAAGCAAGCCCCTACCCTGCAACTACAACTCTGACACTATAGTGGCGTTGTCTAAATTCAAATGTCTAATTACATACAGAAAAAGTTCTGTCACATGTACCCAGACACTAAGAGATGATTTGGGTTTTTTTAAAGGCTGAATGCAGAAGAAAAAGATGACTGTGAAACTAATTAAGTTTGACACTTGCAATCATTTCCACAGATCATTTCCACTTGCATGGGTATTGTTCAGCAGTTTGTTCTACCAGGTGTTTTCTTCATGACTGACTTAAAGCTATTCCTAAGATTTGAAAGTCTTACTGAGGAACATGGAACACATTGCATTACATTTAAGATGCTTTTTGATGAGGACAAAAGCAAGTGGTAATTTGTGTAAAAATAAGCATAAAGCCTGGACTCCTTTCAGGTAGTTCAAATTTGGTCAAAAAAGGCATCTCAAAACATTATTATTGATATTGCAAGTGTAGACGTGAAAACAAAAAATAAGGAAACAGTCCCCCAAACCACTACCAGATATAGATAGTGTGCTCTTGTGAAATTCAGCAGGTACACCAGGGTTCAATTCAAAGCACAGAGAGAGAACTATATGCCAGGCTTCTTTAGTTTAAGACTGCTGTCTAAGATTCTTGCACAGCTGAATGGAGGTGAACAGACTATTCAACAACTCGCATAAAACACCTCCCCAGAGATACACTCACCCTCCAAGGCAATGTGTCATAATAACCAATATGCCAGTTTTGGATAAAAAAACCCAAACAGAACAACTTGCCTGAGTATATATAAATTCAACATACATACCTCTGGAAAAAGAGACTTTCCTCTTTTGTCAGTAGACCTTTTAGATATCCACCTTTGGCATGGCTGATTCGGCTGGCACAGGACAGTTTTCGAGGCTTGTAACAGAACCATGGCTCACCTGTGTAGGGATCTGTGAAGTTACAGACTGGGAGATCTCCAGGCAAGCAAACATTGCACTCGGTGGTTTCTGAGTACCTCCCAGACTTGAATGAGCTTTTGAAATAGACTCTGTCTGGCCTTTCTTCTCGTAAACGTAGGAGGACTTGGACTGCTTCACTCGGATGGACAAGTGACACAGAAACTTTGACCTCTCCTGGCCAAAGCAAGGTAAAGAAGACATTGTAAAGGCCATTATGGCAATCTACAACCCTTCCTGTTGCTCCAGCTTTCAGCAGAGGAGAGTGAATTCGTGCCTGTAAATAGTCTCCACCATACTGCTTGGGTTTTCCTTGGAAATCCTTCATACGAACGAGGACCTCTAACTCATCACCCACCTTGAAGAACCTGCTGGGTTTCACAATCACAAAGTCACTATGTGTAGGATCAGTGCTTTGTGCAAAGGCAATTTTGCCATTAGGGGTCTTTGGCCACTGTATTGCAGCAAGCAATGATTCCTGTTCCTCTTGTTCTCTTTTGGACAAAGTCTGCTGCATGTAGCCACAGTAAGGCTTTCTGGTAGTTCTGTTTGTCTGTGACAGAGAATGCCGGACATTGTTTTCCGTTATCCAGTTTGATCCTGAAAGTGTGTCATCATCCAGGTGCTGGGGAGGAAAAAGACCACTTGAAACTGTGCTATGAAACAAAACACTGTGAATAACGGATAATGCAATGAGCCCAAAAACTGGGCTTTGCTTTGCAGAGCTTTGAAGCTGACTGAATGAAGCAATTTCACTACAAGACTCAAATATATTCCCTTGACCATAGGATTTCTAAAGAAACAGGTGGGCAATGTGGTTATTCTATTCTGGCAAAGCAGCTTTTAGATAAATCACATCCAATAATTTCAATGGCAGTATTTTAGCTACTGGTATATTCTGTAAATATCAACAATGTGAAAAAAATGCAAAAAGGTTGGATGATTAAGTATTAAATTGTCACTCATGCTTTATTTTCTTCTGTAATAACATTTTAGTCTTAGAGCACCATGAGGTTTAATAGCTGCCCAATATAATGCAAGGAAATGGGGTTTCTTTGAGACATTACTCTGCAGATGCCACTGGTGCACCTTCTGAACATGCCTTCTAGAGGAGACTGCTGTGTGTAGCAGCTGCAGTCATTTATCTGGTCACACTCACATCACTTCTTATCTAACTATCTGAAATGTGCATTTCCCTGTAATGTACAGATTGAAAGAAGCAAAAGAATAAAAACCTAGATGCTTCAGGACAATGAATTCATGAGCAAGTAGAATAGTGTAGGACAAGCTAGCACGACACATGCAAAAAATTTGTTTATTTATAAGACTAAAAAAAATTTGATACATAGCTTCTTCTAGAACCAAATAAAACAACAAGCAGAGCATCCCCTAATTCACACAAGAGCTTAAGAATTAAAATAAATACAATGCTAGACTAAGAGGCTTCTGCTGTGACTTGACTTCAGTGTTCAAAACTGTATTTTTATGCAAATGACTGCAGAGATACCATCCACTTCATATTATCACACAATTCTGCAGGCTTACATTCAGAAAGTTTTAAAAATAGCACAACCTCCAGATTTTAATCAGCAAATCCAAACTTACCTTCAAATACACACAAAATCAGCACTAAGTGAGCAATTAATTACCAAGTGTATATAGTAGACCTTATCCATACTTCTACTTCATAAAGAAGGAAAATTGTTTTTCAAGGAAAGATTAAAATTATACAGAGTATAATTCACATGGCATCAGAGGATATGCTACTTTAATTTTAAATATTGCTAAAATACTCAAAACTACGTTGTTTGAAATCTTTAAAAATGTCATTGTACTTATCGATATCCTAGTGTTTCCCATTTACTTCCTCCATAAGTAACTGTTGAGTAGTGTACTAAAATTCACAGCACTTATATTAAAGTCTAATTCATTGTTATAAAGCTTTTTTAGTCCATTGAAATATCACCAATACATTAAAGTCATTTGAACAGCACTGAGATTCAACATAATTTTTTACAAGAAAGGTAAACCTAAAGAGCAATAGAAATGCCAAAGCTTTTGAAGTCTGTGACATAAGAAGTTGGTGTTGATCAGCTTAAGAGTAAGAGGATGAGCACATTAGGATGGACGATGGATACACAAAATCTTCTTTGTTTGATATCCATGTTAACTATAAAACCTGACTGTAATGCTACAATGTAAATGGACAGGTATCCACAGATACACCAAATGTTACCATCACAATGGAAGCTTTTGCTTCTGTTTTCATTTCCATATAAATTCTCCCTGAAGGCCACCTGAGACAATTAGTAATTATTTCTGTTTTCCATCACAGCAAGCAAAGCTGGAGATGTATTGCTGCATGTTACTTTTATTGGTCCAGTAAATTTAATTCAAAGCTGAGAGTGAATCTCAGGCACAGTTCTATTTTAAATTTTGCCTAGATGCATTCTTGAATTAAGCCAAATTCCTATTTTTGGATACCTTCAAAACATTTCTCCTTCACTTGCTCATGCATATCTATAACACAGAAAATATTGAGTGGAAATATTTTTTAAAGTTAGCTATTTATTTTAATGCATCCAATAAGTTGGTAACAATGTCTCAGTCAGCAGAAGTATTTAAGCATTTTCCTTAGGAGGGGTGAAGAGGAAGAATATGTGTGTCTGATTAACCGTTGTCTTCAGTATAAGTTCTCAAGAGAAAGTTTCTATATTTCAGCTGGTTCTTCAGTGGTTCGTACTTTGGGTCAGGGGGCATGGGAAAAAATCCTTTCAAATTAAGAAGAGAGATGGCTATCTAAGACACCCTTAAAAGCAGGCATATCCCTATTTTTAATCTTCTATAAATTTCTTCAGGGTTTTTAACCCAGTCTTTTCATCAGAGCTGTAGAAAATGCCATTTATGGCCTAGCTAAGCTTTCTGAAGTCTTTCCAGGGGCATACCTATATTTTTCAGTGGAAAAGGGGTGCAAAAAACACCAACCCAACAAACTCATTCAGAAAACAGAACACAGTAACATAGTTCAGCATCTCCACATCAGTCCACCTACACAGCTTTTTTAGCAAAGCACAAGGCCAAAGCTCTTCACTCGTATGTAGCTGAGGCCAACGACATGCTCTGTCTCCAGGTTATGATCCATTAAGCAGAATAGATCATACCACAAACACTTCCTCAGTCTATCTTCAAAGTGGGTGATGGAGAATCTCCATGAAGATAAAAGCAGAGCTTCTTCAGCATCCTGAAGGACGATTCTTTCTCCAGCATTCTAGTTTATCTTTACAGTCCTGTCTCAAGCCCCACCAGGACCATGTACTATTGCAGAATTATAAGCTTATATGTGAAAGTAAACCACACCATG